>NC_133823.1:12230334-12849834 GCF_047830755.1 Zonotrichia albicollis
CAGGTGATCCCAGCTGACCAAAGAGATGTTCCACACCATGTGACATCATGCTCAGTTTGTAAACTGAGGGGGAAAACGAGGAAGTGGGGGATGTTTGAAGTGATGTTTGTCTTCCCAAGTCACCTCTGACAGGTCCCTGCTCTCCTGGATATGACTGAACCTGCCTGTCCATGGAAAGCAGGAAATTAATTCCTTCTTCTGCTCTTTGCTTTTTGTGGGTTTTGCTTTCCCTGATGAACTGTCTTTATCTCAACCCATGAGTTTCCCAGCTTTTACCTTTCCAATTCTCTCCCAAGTCCTGCTGGTGGGGCAGTGAGCAAGGAGATGCCAGAGGTTGGGTTGCTGGCTGGGGTTAAACAGTGGCACAGGCAAAAGTAGTTAGACCAATGATTATTAATTACAAATCATAACTCAGATGTCTATCAAAGAATAAAGCCACTCCATAATACTCAATGTGTTGCATTTAGCACTTTAGATCCACATATTCTTACTGGTGTGAAGTTCTGTTTTGCAGCATTAGCTACCACTCTCTGCCTTAGTAATAAGATCCACATCCAGAAAAATCTGATGTCTTCCTCGCCCTTTTATGATAACAACATGCTGAAATGCAACTGTATGCAGATTATATCAATATAGACAGGGAAGTCTGGATTTTCACACTTGTTTCTCTATCTGCATAATTTTGTATCTTTGCACTTTATTATTTACCTGTTTACCTTAGAGCACATTAATTTTAAAACAAAAATAACTGAGTTTTACTGGGTGAAATATGAAATGCTACCTTTATAAAATACCATATTCTATAGTAATTACTGCAAACTGCAGTATTGCTCTTATTTCTTAGAGTGTCTGAAATCATTGCTACAGAAATCCTGTAGAATTTTTAAAGGAGGAGAAATGCTTGATTTGTGTAGGTACATAGGATTTTCAATCCCAAAACTTTTTTAACCCACAGGAAAATTAACAATACCATGTCAATTTTACTTTCAAATTATACATACAGTTATCAGGTATATTTATCCCCTGCTTCAACTTTTCTGCAAACATTAAAAAGTATAGCATGTCTATTAATTCAACAATATATTATTGTCAATTACTGAAAATACAGCTGGCAGCTTTGAAGATATAACAGAAAGTAAATTTTCTGAAGACTTGCTTCTCTGCTTTTCTAACCTGACAGTTATTGGCATTATAATAATGAGAGATTATCTCACCTTTTAAAATAAGTACAAAATTTTTTGGGTAAGAAACTGTTTGAATGAACAGAATCTTTTAAGACTGAGTAGCAGATTTGACTAGACCTTCTTCACTTACAAATGAAACAGACATGCTGTAAAGATTTAAAAATTTTAAATAAAAATTGTTCCATTAAGTGATCAGTGACTGCATAAGAACAGATGTGTGATTTTAATTTTATTTCATTATTTAATGGATCTTCCTTCATTTCATTTTATAAACCATCTAAGATTTTATGTTGAAATCCTACCTTTGCCACTACTTTTACTAGACATTGTATGTGGTGTCATGATGTGCCTTCATGTATGTAAATAAGTGATCTGAGATGAATGTTTCTTGACTAAATCTTTCCTGGGAAGAACAAAATATGTAATTTTTGCCTACCTTCCTCGTGCAAATGACTGTGTCATAAGCTGTATGACCTGCTTTTCTGGGCATGCCGGACAGTGCTTCTGAATGAAGTGCTGCCCTGTTTGCCTACTCCCTATCTGTATGGACACAGAATTATGTCCCTCTTCAAAAGACACCATAAAATACTGAGAAAAATACAGTAAGATAAAGACAGCAAAACCAAAGGACTGCTCTTTTAGGGAGAAGGTCCATGTTGCTATGAGTTCTAGAAAAACAAAAATTTAGCTGTAATGAGGGAAAGAAACAGCAATACTGGAAAACACAAGGAAAGGAAGGAGAAACACAATGCACAAGGAACGAGACTCACCATCTCATCAGAAACAAGCCAGGCAGCTGCCTGTTTCTCACACCATTTTCTTCAGCTCTTTATATTGTTAAAATCTAGGTAGGATCTCTATAATGCCTGTATTTCATACACTTCAGTCACCATATTTCTCTGCTACGATACTTTAAGAACATTTGCCAGTTAATTTGCAATGGAGAAGAGAAAGAAATTCCTGATGGCTCCTGGGGAGCTTGTCTTTGTAAAGTTTTTACTGGTTGGACAGCAGGGACCCAGCTCCCAGGGAGTGTGCAGGGAAAGTGCACACTGAGGCTGAGTGCAGAGAAAAGGCAGTGCCTGAGCTGTGCTCAGGTTAAAGAGGGCAAGGATTCACTGTCAGGCCTTGAGGAGAGTTCAGAGGCAAAGTTCACAGGGAGGACAAGAAGGTAGTTGTTAAAATTACAAAATTAGATGATTATAAGATTATAATGTAGGTCCTTATAAACCTGTATTATGCAAAATTCTTAACCCTGACTTTATATAAATTGTTATGGCAGACAAGACTGGTTCTGCAGTATCTTGGAAGCAGAAGTATCTTGGCTGAATCCTCCATACTGAGTTCTGGAGACCAGAAATTCCTCTCAACAAATCCAACACCAAGGACAGATGAATGCTGATATTACAGTGTATCATTCAGGAGGAGTTAATGTTGAATTTCATTATGGACATTTGTTTCCAATCTTTCTAGCAGTAAACTCAAATGATTATCTTTACTACTGCCATAATTCATCTCCCAGCTGGGCCATGTTACTAAAATACAATTTCAGTTCAGCTTGTTCCATGTACTTAGCTCAAACTGTTTAATGAACATTGTTCAAAGAAATTATCATTAATCACACTGTAAGAACATCTATCTGGCAACACTTAAAGCTGAACTGATGTTGTTACAACATAAAGGTAATCAATGGGTTGTTATAGAATCACAGAACCATAGAAGGTTAAGGCTTGGAATGGACTTTAGATATCACCTAGTTCCATTTCACAGCCATGGACTGGGACATCTTGCACTAGACCAGGTTGCCCAAGGCCTTATCCAGCCTGGCCTTGAACACTTCCAGGGACTGGGCATTCACAGATTCTCTGGGTAATCTGTGTCAGCATCACTACCCTCACAGTAAAGAATTTCTTCCTAAGATCTAACTAAATTTTCTAAATTTCCTACCACTGCTTTTCCTACCAAAGAGTCTCTCTCTTGCTTCCCTGTAGCCCTGCTGTAGCCTGAAAAGTTGCTGCAAGGTCTCCACACAACCTTCTCTTCTGCAGACTGAAAAGCCCAAATTTTCTCAATTTGTCTTCCTTCGTAGGAGAGGTGCTCCAGCCCTCCAACTTCTTGTCCTTCCTCTGGACTTGCTCCAACAGTTCCATGTCCTTCTTATGTTAGCAGGACCAGAACTGTGCTAAGTACTCCAGGTTTTAAAGGTTTTGAGTTCGTGGTCAAGTCCCAAGAAAAGCCACCTTTAATATCATCCTTTTCAGAGCTGAGAGATTTAAAATTCAGAGCATTGTAAATTTGTGGCCAATGATAGTCAGGATAGAGCAAGATAGACAACATGCCTAAATTCTCGGCATCTAAGGAAGCTGAGGTGTAAAAAGGCTACACAGATGTGTACTACAATTACAATAGCGTGAAGCTTGTCCATGGAAGATGCCACAACCATCTGTTTTCAATAAACATGCTCTCCCAAAGCCTAATTCATGAGAAATGGACACAAACGTCTGTTTCGCATTTAGGGCAGAATGTGACTCCACCCTTTGGGCCTTGCAGCCACCACAAGACAAAGGCATTTGCGTCAAAGCCTACTGCGACTGCACGTAGATCCAAGTTCTGCTCCTAGCGTAGTGATAATGCCTTTCTCAGGGTTTATGGCCCTCATCTGTCATTTCCAGCTGCTGTCTTCTGCTTTATGCTCCAAAAGATTTAACTTTGACCAGATAAGCAAGCAAAATAAGGGTAGAGTTAGACTGAACCAGTATTAACTGGGGTTACACTTGGACATCCCTGCAAACTGAGGGACAATAAATATCACCTTCATATATGGACACTTTGTTTTGAGGCAGATCCATAAAGAATAAGTGAAGCCAGTGGCTTTTGCTGTGAAACTCCTGCTTCTCTGTTCTGGACATCTTGCAGGCACCTAAAAATCTTCCTCTTCTTTGCGTGGTAGTGAAGGAAATCAAGCAAATGTTTCTGGTTCCAGTGAAGGATCATTCCAACAGCAGCACTTCACTGAATTCTCTGGCTTCATCTGTTCAGTTATTATTTTTGTATTATCTGGTAATTTTGATCCAGTTATTGTAGATTCTTCAGCCTGTGTTAGATATTCCCTATATTCCCCAGAGTTTTGTATCCTGTTTTATACTTCTTCTTGTTTTTATCAGTTGTCACCTATTGTGCCTCAGTACTTTACTCTTGGGTACTTCAATTATATATGAATGTGATGTTCACAGCAGCTACTTTCCATTTGCCATCTAAATATCTTTGTAGATGAATGTAGTAACCTACATTTAACTTCACAGGCAGTTGTGCAAATCTACTGCATTTCAGCTTTTGTGTTTTGGTGTGGTTATTTTGTCTGCTTGCTTTTATTTGATAATTGATTTCTAGATGTTTTGGGGTTTTTTATCCTCTCTTTCTAAATCAAAAATCAAATGGGAAAAGAGAAAAAAACCAACTGCTTAGGAAAGTCACAGAGCCTATTCCCAGATATGAATGGAAAGAGGCTAACTTGGGATATTAGAGGGCTCATCTCCAAGGTTTAATCATATTGGCTCCCTTAGTGGTGCTCATTTCCTTAAGTTCAGCAATTTTTAAAGTAAAGCTGTATTACAAGACAAGTTAGCTTGTCTGGTTTCAATGTCTTAGCAGAAGAAATAATTATTTGCAAAGCATTGGTAATGCCTCACCAGACCGATTTTCAGAAGTGCCTTTATCTCACAATTAAGCAGAATTTGTTTTCACTGTAGTCCTATAAATAAGACAGTTTGAAAACAGAGAGGCAAGATCCCTACTCTAGTATTGCCTACAGAGATGAAAGCCAGGTAAAGAAGGTGGCAGGCATGTGAGCTGGCATTAACATTTATAGGAATATCCTTTTACTTATTTCTAGAAAATATCTGTAATCTCTGAGACACAAATATTTGTATGATACTTTTGTAATTTTTTTATGTAAATAAAAACACACTGAAGGATAATCAAGTATACCTCACATCATGCTTCCCTGTGCTCCTTAAAAAGTATCACAGTATAGTGAAATAGAATTTAGTGTCAAGCTCTTACAACTTTGAGGTTGAGCTATAAGTCTTATTAATTATATTAAATAAGAATCAGTGCACAACATTTTATAAACTGTTTTTATTTTTATCAGAGGGGCTTTTTTTCCCTTGGCTACTTTTAAAATATCTTTGCCTCAGTCTACAATATTTAGAAAATGTTCTGGGTAGAAACATGTTCTGAAAAAAAATAAAATTGTGCTGCCCACAAAGCTTATGACTGACCACAAATGTTTCAAGGGTGTTCTCAGTTCTTAAAGTCACTTCACAGAGCAGATAATGATCTTCTCAAACTCACAAAAAATAGAGGGCTTTTGTGGAAAACTGAATTTTAGACTAATATAACGGATTCTTTAGCAGTCATCTTTCTGCTTAAATCTAAAAATACATTTAATATAATATGCCAGTATTCAGGAAAACATATAAAACAATAAGCATATATTCTTGAAGGGAAAAAAAATCCCAGTGCTAGAAGAACAGAAAATAACTGCATTGGACAAAAATAATTCAAAAGAGAAGCCTTCAATTCATAGCAATAATACATCACATTTGTTTGGATTTTTGCTTTTCTAAATCCCATGAGCACCTAACATATCTTTTAGACTATTTTGAAATAATTTTAAAAGTAAATAATTTCGTAGGATTTTTTAAATCAATTGTTAACCCATGATTTGAGTGTCAGTCTGACTAATCAGGAAAACAGCATGAACAAATGGTAAGTAAATACAAATCAAAACACATCAAGAAATAAATGTCTGAAAAAAAACCCCAGCAATGCACTAGGGAATTCTCTGGCTTCAAATGCTCTGCAAATACAGATTGAACTTTAGATGTGTTGTTATTGGTTAAACAATTTTTAATGAAATATAAAGACCTATGTGCTCTTAAATGGATAATTTATGTGCAATGTTATTGTCTCCCAAGGTTTAATTAAATGTTTGCCTTGTGGCTAATCAGCTGCAATTAATAAATGAAGCCTATATTCATGTCAGTGATAGGGAATGTTAAAATGGCCTCCATTGCAATTTCAGTATCATTTTTGTATCTGGTTGATAACAACAATCTAATGTGTGAGAAACTTCCACAAAATAATTTGGTAGGGACACTATGACAAAGTTCCAGTAGTATAATGGACAGGTTTATAGCAAAAGTTTGGAGGTAAGTACCAGTGGTACTGGATGTGGAAGTGTATGCATACAAAGTGCTTTTCACCCCCAAAGTTTCCAAAATTCAATTTAAACATCTACTCACCAAAAAAAGGAGCAACTGTTTTTAGCCTTATGGATAGAAAGGAGTTTACCCAGTGGAGCATAAACATCCATTAATCACCAAACTTGCTGAACCCAAAGGATGTGAGCTATCTCTGGCATGACACACCTAAATGTTGCCTTAGACTACGTAAGAACAAGACATTATTTTCCTAAATGTGACCTTTCCATGCCTTTTCACTCCTGCTGCTTTAAGTTATACACCTCTGTAGGTAAGCCTTTTAAATGTAGGTGAGCCTCTACTGGTATTCTCCCATCTGAACACATCCTATAAATCGTGGGCTCACAGAGAACAGGCCAAAGGCAATGCTGGCTGTCACTGACAATGCTCCAGAAGTCATCCAGAAAGAGAGTTTTAGACATGCTAACCTCAAAAGACATCTGTTCTCTGTAGTTAGCATGTTGTTATTTGTTAGTTATCATTTCCACTGCACTGGTGCACACAGGTCTCAGGGCTGGGCTCCATCACCAAAAGGGATCTGTTGCCTGAATCAGTGTTTTAGATGTTGTCTACAATAATTGGTGTTGTCTAAACACTGATACCAGTGTTTTAGATGAGACGCAATCAATGGGTGTGACCAGAAATAGAAAATTATAATGAAAGAAGAGTTTAGTAGCAATTAAGAGCAAACAATCTTCAGGGACCAAGAGCAAAACTTAGGAGTTTCAACTTATTGGGAAAAAAATAATTCATCTGCCAGCTGAATATGAGCATGTCTTGTTGGCAGTCTTTCTTATTATCTCAAATCATTTTTTTCACCAATTTAAGCATAATTTATCATGCAAGGAACAGAGCTGTACAGGATAATTCTACTTAAGTCATCACTTAAGTCATTCATTTTGATTGCACCTCCCCTGATTTAGTTAGATTCTCATTCAGCCACAAGCCATACCACGTACAGCATCATGAAATTCACTCAGAGTGTGAAAGGCTGTAAATACTGCTGTCTTCCATTAGGATAAAGAAAGGCATAATTAATTGCTGTACAGTAAGAATATTGGCTGCATATTTTGTCTCAGGAAATGAAAACTTATTTAAGAATAACTTATTTCTCTTGGGGTTGTAAAGACATCTTTATCTGTACATCACTGTTCTTTTACCCAGGCTTCCATTTATTACAGGATGAAGACTATACAAATTAATGTTTTAGAACTATTTAGCTCAGTTTTTCATGGCACAGCTTGTCCCAACACACACCAGAATAAACAGATAATTTCAGACTGAATACTGAAAATACAGTGGAGTTTTCTAAATGTGATTACAGTGGCTTTTTCCTCTCAGTTACTAATATCAGTTCTACACATAAAACATTTTTTTAAATGCTCTATAGGATAAACAGCCATAACCTAATTCTGATTACAATTTTCTCTTCAATCATGAAGGAGACCTTCAAACTCACTTGCCTGAGGCACTGAGAAGCTCCAGGTCTTTGACGCTCATGAAAGAAAGATAACAATCACTCTTCAGGGGAGAGAGATTTTATAATACATACCCCGTGGGGTTTTTTTATCCTTTATCAAACTGCACCTTTGTGGGCCTTTAAGTTCTTAATGGGTTGTTTATCCTTTCCCCCATAATTCATGATGATTAGCTAGATGTCACAAAAATATTGTTATGGTGAAGAAAAAGTTGTTCTGATGAGCTGAGTCAGTGATGTAGTTTGATTAACTTTATATATAATCTTTCTAGACAGCTTTCAAAAGAAGGCCAAACAAGTCAGTTGACATTGTAACAAATGTTTCAGTAGGTGAAAATCCACCTGATGCAGACCTATAAAAATACCTGTAATAAGTAATTAAAGAACCAGGAGGAGATATTGATGGCACAAATTTCACTTTATTATAACATATAAAGTGCATGCTGGGCCACTTTTGTCTGTAATACATGAAGAAATGTAGGGGGATACAGTGTAGGTAAATGAAGGTGGTATAGAATGTAATCTTGTCCCCTAAAGAGTTGCAGCTGAACCAATCACTAAAGATCAGGAGCAGGCCTGATGTTAACAGGCCACACCTGTAGCCAATAAGAACAGTGTTATAAAAGAGTGGATTGGTGGGATCTGGAGTCAGATGGCTGCTGCAAGGACCAGGAGCAGTCAGTGCTTAGAGGAGCTGTCTGTGAGAAACATCGAGGAGGTGCCAAACTATGATGATATGGAACCTTTGCATAGAACTCTTGATACATAAGACAACATAGAATATAGAGCTTACAATGGCATGATATAAAGACTTAAGAACGTGACTTTTGCAAAGCTCTATTATTTGTGATTCCAACATTCATGACTACATTTATTAGTTGCTCTCAGGAAAATGCCCAGAGAATCTATGTATGCTGATCGCTACCTGGTAGCATGCTCAGTGTTGTCCCCCTCCAGTTCCCTGATTTTGTATTTTTAACAGTCTGGCCTTTCCTCCATTTTTTTCCTTCATACTTTTCACCATGATACTTTAGTGTTCACCAAGCCTCTCCCTCTTCCCTCTCTTCTAAAGTGAAGGACTGGGGATGCTTCAGGTTTGAGGCATTTTTGGGTAGTGGACAGGTGGATAAGTAACAGGAAAATCAGAACTACCATGGACCAAAGATGAACAGGTAGGCAGGAATCAAACCATTTTTTTTTAATCAGCAGTATCCAAGTATTCAGTAGTATCCAGATATGTCCTGGTAAGTTTTGGACATTGCCATATTTAAGCACAGCAATTTGTTTTCCATGTAACCATATTTCCTAAGGGTAGCAACTACTCATAGTGATCAATACATTGCACTTTTTGCCTCGCTAGGTTACGTTTTTGAATATGCCCGTGTCTGAAATCAATTTTTTGTCAAACAAATGAATTCTTCACACAGTTTTTGCAAATAGCATCTGCTATAAAATATTGTCGTTCCTTGGCAATTATCATTACTTACAGAACTGGGAGAAAACCCGCTCTAATGATAGGAACAAAAAAGTGCTAGCAACTGAATTTTTTTTCTATGGATTGACATCCTTTCTCTTCAGGACTTGCAGGCCAAACATTTCTAGGCAAATTAAATTGGTGCTAGAACACAGCATTGTAATAGGAGTTGGTTTCATCCTTAACCACAGAAAGGCTACTGCCTCTTCATATTACTATAGAGATGTAGACTGCCTTTGATTCTCTGCTAAAGAGTGTTCTCTCTAACTTACATATTGTTTGGCATGCAGGATCCTTTGAACACATCTCCATAAAAATATTCTTACTTTGCTTCCAAGTAAAATGAATTATATATGTTTAACACAGGAGATGTAGCTATGGCGTAAATGTCTGCTTGTGAAGTACTCCAGATATCATTCCAGAATATTAAGAGTAATTTTAAGTCTTCTGGTTTATCTTTTCTGTTTTTACAAGTTTTCCTTGTGAGTTTATGTACAGGATACAAATAACTGTGTTGTTGAAGTGTTTAATCCAAAAAACCAAATGATAATAAGTCAAATGCTTTACTGAAGTTGAATTAAATTACATCAATAAGCAAAACCTGCAGCCTCATTAAGACAGCAAAGTCTGATTGCCAGGCTCTATTTTTCTGCCAGAATATAAAGATTTTTCAGCAGAAGCCCACAGTAATTGGGAATGTCTTTCTTCTTTGAAATTATTTGTTAACTGAGTTAACAATATTGTCTATTCTGTATTTTGCCTGATCAATGTCACACTGATAAACGATTATTATGCCATTTATTCTTTTAAGCTATTAGAACAATACTAGCTTCACCTTCCTTAAAAAATTCTTAGTGTTTCAAGAACTTCTGAATATGAACATTGATAGGCATGTTCATTCCAAAAGCTTTTTCTTTCAGTAACTGAACCATTCTCCCCCATCTGTGAATAGAAAACAACTCTTCAATATATTTAACAACTTATTTAGGTCAGCTGCCATCTTCCCAAAGGACAGAACAAGTATCTGTATCTTTAATATTTGAAGTTTGTCACTGATTAAGGTTTAAGCTCTCATCTTCAGGTCTTAATAGGGTCTTCTATTCAGATAATTTTCTGTATTCTATACTTGCAAATCCCCTCCAATTTCCTCATTTTAACTCAGTTGACCATATGTGTATTTCCCTCATAACCTTTTACTTGCCACAGCAATTTTCTACAATTCCTACCTGTAAGTGTACATGAATGACACCACATTCTTTCTCCAGTTTTGCAGATGTTTGCCTTGTAAACCACCCTGGCTTTTCAGCAAACATATTCCTTAGTTGTGGCATTCTGGCTGAGTGGGTATCTGCACTACCACCCTTAAACCACTTCCAATTATTATTCTCCCACTTCAGATTAAATTTCTTCTCCCAACAGGCTTACCTTATAATAATATTCACCTTTATAAAATTAGCACTTCCAAAGGATTAAGTATATGTATTATTGGCTTGGACTTAATTCTGTTTGCACATATCAAATGTGATCAAATCATTATCAGTTATACCTAAGCTATGGCTAATTTTTAGTTCTGTGATCAATTCCTTTTCATCTGACAAGATGAGGTCTAATATAAAATTCCTCTGTGTTGGATGCAACATTTTTTGAGTAAGAAAATTGACATTTTAAATATTTTGAAATTCCAAGTACATTTTAACACTGGCAGCATGAGACCTTCAGCACATGTCACTCAGCCTGAAATTCTCTCAGTCCGGCAGTGCTTTCCCTATGTGTTGTAGGTGGGTAAGGCGTGGGTCAGGCTGTTCTCTAGTGTGATTTGATATCAGCTAAGTAACCCTGTCAGATTCTGACTTATCCACTAGAACACTGACCCATAAACATGCAAGATCCTTTGTTTTCGATTGCCATCAACTCAGAAACAGGTAATGACATTTTTAAGTGCTTTCTGTCCACTTGATCCTTCCAAAATAGATTATAGCAATTGATTCTGACATTCCTGTTTTCCAAACAGTTGTAGCAATAAAAACTAGGTCAAATCTGTACTAAAAAAAATGATCTCCTGCCAGTGTCAAGTTTCCAACACAAAAAGAGAAGTCACTGAAAAATCTCTGCTCTTTATATTCTGTAACATCCCAGTTGGGTTTCTCTTACCGTTTTCATTTGCACTTAGCAAAAGCTCATTGATTCCTTCTCAATATTTCCATTTCTGACCAGCCCCCAGACAGCTAAGCAGGCCAGTCCCTTAGAATAGCTCCTTTGTGACAGTGCATGTATCTTTAACATTAAATTTAAATTAAGCAGCAAACCCTCATCAAATGTCCTTAGAGAGTGAGGACATTTTCCACAAACCAAATGCCTTCATGTTGTCAATTACTCAGAGATTCAGTCTAATGTTTTTTTTTCTACTTGCTCTTTCCCTTCACTTCAGGAAGGTTAAGAGGTCCTGAAAGGATGGAGGGCAACAGATGCTCCGATCATGATTCAGGGATCGGAGCATTGGTCTTACAAGTAAAGGTGAGCTGATCAGGCTGTTCAGGCTTGAGATGACTGGGAGGGGACCTCATGAAGGTCTGTCAGGAGGGATGCTAGGAGGATGGACCAGGCTTTGTTTGGTGCTCTGCTGATCAATAGGACAAGAGGCAACAGCAGAAACTGATGCACAGGAAGTTTCACTTGAATATGAGGAAGAATTTCTTTACTGTGCAGTGACCACACACTGGAACTGATAGTCCAGAGAGATTGTGGCCTCCCTCGCTGAGATATTCATGGACCATCTGGGCACAATCCAGCTGCCCTGGGACAGCCCTGCTTAAGCAGGGAGGTTGGACCAGATGAATGACCCACTGTGGTCCCTTCCAACCCTAACCATTCTGTGATTCTGTGAAAGAAGAAAACCTGCTCGCTGCAGGTGACCCTTCAGCATCTGCGAGACTGCCCACGCTTCCCTAGATGTCCGCACAATCCTGGCTCTTTGCTTGCCAGCTGTAGGAAGTATCTCAGCTTTCAGGGACGCTCCTGTTTGAGGCAGCTCGTTCGGAGCCCACCTGAGCTCCTGGGAAGCGCACCAACTCCTCGGGCCGAGCCGATTCCTCGCAGCCCCCGCGCTTTCCAGGGTCTAACCCGACTTCAGCGCCTCCCGAGCCCCCGGGAAGGGGTGTTATGGTCCGTGAGAGCTCCGGGAGCCCGGCCCTCAGCGCCGCCCGGCCCCGTCGCCATGGCGAGGCCGCGGCGTCCCGTGAAGGGCCGGGCCGGGCCGGCGGAGAGAGCTCGTCCTGCGGCCTCACCATGAGCCCAGGTCTGTCCGCCGGGGAGCTCCGGCCATGGGGTACATTTTATCGGTACCGGAGCCAAGGGCCGGGGTGTGTAGCAGGCACACGCTGAGGTGTCCCTGGGCAGTGGTTGGTGACAGCCAGGCAGCGGCGGATGGCGGCTGAATTCCCAGCGCCGCAGGGACGGAGGGCATAGAGGATACGGGTCGGGCTGAGGCCGTGACCGCGTCCAGGTCACTTGGAACAAATAGCATCTATCACGCTGGCTGTAGATTTCAAAAATGTGTTGCTCTTTTTTATTTTCTTTAATCAATTTACACTATTACTTTCAGTGTAGTAAAGCTGCGTGCCAGTAAGTCTGTCCTATCACTTTCTGATGTCCCTTTATTTTACGAGGTGCCCATAGCAGCAAATATGCCCACAAAGGTGTGGTGTATCCATGCCTGCTTCCTCTCCTCCTTCCCGAGAGGGAAATCCTCAGCCTCCGGTTAATGTTAATACCTCAGAAAATGTGTAGGAAGAGCAAAGGGGTTTCCCAAAAGGTGCTGGGAAAGGCACCATTGCTGTCAGCTGGTGTTTTACTTTGGCTTCAGTGCACCTTGGAGAAATTACATCCATAGGGAGATTCCCTCCATTGCAGGATTAAGTGAAGCACTTCTTTAGAAATAAACAGCATCACCTCATGTTTCACTGAATTCTGTGGGTGTTTGATGAAGTAAATGAGACATGGCTTGGACTTTATCATAAAGGAGCAAGATGTAAAGTGGTCTTTAAATGACCAGCAATGAAATTTACAAGACTGAAATAACATGAGTTTCTGAAGGATGTGGTGCCTTCTGTCATGTGTCTGTGGTTGTAATTTACCTGTAAGAATTAGTTACCTTGGAAGTGAGAGAAATAAGAGAAATACACCCTCCATTTCACTCTGAAAGCAATCTCCCACATCTAAAGTAAAAGTTCAGTTGGCATTATTATGAAGCAGCTTGGGTTTTTTTTTTCCTCTCCCAAGCTTTGAGAAATAGGAACCAGGGCAGTATTTTAGTCCTTGTGAGGCAGAAACATGCTAAGACAATGTCTGCATCTGTGCCACATGTGAGACCTGTATGCCTGATAGCCTCTTTCCTGTGGGTTGGGAATATGGAGTGTGTGAGCCAGCAAGGACTTGTTGTGTGCTCCAGCCAGGTGCTTTGTGGCAGTCCCCAGAGGAGAACTCCCTATCCATAGCTTTCCATGGCTGGAGTGGCTCTGTGGGGGTCTCCTTGCAGCTGCTTCCCCCCCTTTTCTGCCCCATAGCTGCAGTCAGCCCCTCTGGCTTGCCATTCCTCGACCTCCACTAGGGCATGGCAGTGTTGATTTTCCCATCTAATACCTCACAACAAAGCTTGTACATAGCTTTGCAATCTTCTCTGGGCTTCAATTTTGTTGTTCCAAAGTCCAATTACTATTTCTCACTGAATAGCATCATCCTAAAAAGGGGTTTTCCTTTCTATATAGTTTTTGTATACAAACCTGTCTTTCTCTGTGAGAAGTGTAATCTTTTATAGTGATGAATTACCCATATGTTTTTCATTCAATTGATTTTTTTCTTTTCTATGACACACTTCTGTTAAATTGTGCTGCCTCTAATTGCAGACCAAATTGCAGTTTATCTATAAATAATATCTATTTTCTTTCTGTAAAAAATGTTATCATTAGTACAAGGCCCCAAAAGAATGACTTAGGAGAAATATCCTGTCATCCTTTCAAACTATAATTCTCCTTATTATTTAGTTCTCAGTAACACAATTTAAAAAAATTACTTCAATATAACCACAGCAAAATACTGCATCAATGAAATGGCTTTTGATCCCAGAAAGGCTAATATATAAAATATTTGCTAATCTGATGCTGATCATTCTGTAACAAATTGAGTTGTATCTAATACCTATTTCCAAAAAAATAAATTTCCTTCCACTAAATGTAGCAAATAGTTAAATTCTTTTCCCCCTCTTATTATATTCTGTTTTTCTATCCCTATTAAAAGTTTATGCCTTCAGGCCTACCAGCAGGGCATGCAATACCTACATTAAACCAAATTTAAAAGTAAGGGTGCTCCTGCTGCTAACGTCCTCAGATCACAGACATGCAAAATGAAGGAACTGGCAGCTGAAACTTTAATGGTAGGAAGTGTAGACTGAATACTTGGGGAAAAAACACAGTAGCTCTATATGACAAAAAAGTCCTATTAGCATTTATGCACTTCAAGATGACAAGCCAGACGATTCTAAATAACTGTGAGGCTTTTGGTTTTTGTTGTAAGTAAAACCTGTGTTGTAAGTATAGCATTACTTACCTTTTTTTCCTTCTAGTATGATTATGTAGGATTTTGAACATTAACACAGTGCCTGTCATTGCTTTGCACCCTGTATATTCCATCATCTGTCCATGTTGTGTATTAAGTTAAAATATTATCACTACTTGGACCTAGATAGGAAGTAATGAGATAGCTCAGGGGAATCCCATGCAGGTACTGGTTCCTGAATCAGCTATCCCTATGGAAATCAAAAGCACCTCAGTGAAAGAGAGAAATCCATGGAAAGTTAAATAATGACCAGTCCTTTGTGCTATGTCCTACAGAAGTAATGCTGCAAATTGTGTGGGACTGGAGCTGGGTTTTAATGCACTGGAAATAACAGAGAGTGGCCTGGGAAGCAGCACAGGAAGGAACAGAAACCACATTGCTGTGAAGGGGTTGTTTCAAGTAATGTTGGTTTTGTTTGTTTGTTTTAGTGCAAATGAAGGTGTTGCCTCAAGCAGTCCTCCAAAGCCCAGGGGAGCATCCCAAGTTCATGGAGCAGCCTCTTTGCCCCCCATTAGAGTTTGCAAGGTAGGTACCACTTCTCTTTCAAAGCATCATTTCTGTTGTGAACAGCTTCAATCAGCTGTGCCATGGTGACAAATCGTGTTTGCTCTTTTGCAATATTTAAAGCTACAAAAATCATAGGCAAGGAAATTCTCTCTTAGGAAAGTTCCAAAATTAAAAGAGAAAAAAAAATATTTCCATTGGATTAAAAAGGATTTCTTGTTAACAACTGAGTGATTTAAAATTAAATAGGAGCCAGCTTACAGGTGAAGCAGACTCTTTTTGTACACTTTGAGGTACTGTGAGTCATTATGGAAACACCAGAGAAATAAGGATAAAGTAGCTTGAAAAAGGCAAGTGACAACCTCTGGAAGAAAAGAAATGGTGTCTTTTAGAAAATGCCATCCTCATCCTAATTCTGTAAAAATAAATAATGTCCATTCCAGGTCACAGTCTCTTTTCTTCACATTGATTAATTGATTAATTTTAATGTTTTAAATTTTCATTGCATATAGGAAGCCATAATGATTTTCTTGAGCTGATGGAATTTCCTAGTATTTTTAACTAAGTATCACCTGCCCATGTTTTCTGTGTTATTGCTACACTAGCATCATCCATAATAACGGCCTGAGTGTGATTATGTATTTGTATTTTTAGTAAGTATTTGTTATTGTTAGTATTTGTTATTTTTAGTAAGTTCAGCTCTTTATGATGGATGACCATATTTGTAGTTGCATCAGTCCAATACAGGTTATTACAGAACTTCTGTAATACAGCAATTAGTTTGTAAGGTTTTGCTTATGGGTTTTTTTTTCCCTTGCTGTAGTTTTCTTTAAGTTTGAGGGTGTTGCCAGTCAGAAGTCAGAAATTCATACTTTGGCTGTAAGGCAGGTGACATTTTAAACTGTATATGATTTTAAGGGCTTTCCCTCTGATTTTTTGATATTTATTTATTAAGGTACCTTTGTAAAGACAATGGAAAGGCATCAGGCTTTCCTTTGCTTCATTTTGAGATGCTTTTTAATTGCAGTAGGCTGCTAGGAATTTGCCTGCTGTAGTTCACTGTTTCTGTTTGGGGGTTTTGACTTTCTCTCCCTTCTTCCAAAGATCTTCCTAAATTTTTATTATTCTGGTGTGAAAAATTTAATATTGCAAGCATTTTGGTGTTGATTATAAGTGAATTTTCATGGCAATATCGATAAGGTGTACATCAGCTGCAGCTTCTGTGGATTGTGTTAAGTGCAGCCTCGAAGCACAAGCCTCTGCTGGTGCCACTCAGCAGCAGCAAATTCTGGAACAAATTTAAAGGCACTATTTGTGAGGGAATTTTTCACTGTTACATTGTTTTAAATACAGATATGTCAAAATATCTCTGCTTTGCTTAGCTATTTTGTTTTCATTTAAATGAACTTTGTGAAGTGTCTTCAGTATTCTCAGAGCAATAAGGAGTGTGATGCTTATAATAGCTAACATTATGAAAAGAGTTTACTCTCATCACGGTAATGAAAGACAGCAGTGTAATACAGACAGAGAAAGAGCAAAGTAATGGATTTATGTGGAACACTAATGCTGAATTTCTTTTATCTTTGAGTGATTAACCAGACAATCCTTGTGCTCTTTCTCAGAAGGATAAAAATAAATTCACATTACTTTTATAAAGATAACATCCTCTGCAGTTGGGATATCAGATCCTATTTATATACACCTTATGGTCAGTAAGTGCATTTTACCCTTTCCAGGCATCTTGTGTGTATCAGAGGGGAGATGCAAAGATATGGTGGCTGAAGTGAAAGGGGAAATGGTGCACAGTTCACATTTTAAACCTATATCCATGCATCCTGAAATTTGCTCTTTATTTTGATGACCTTCAAATTATCCCCTCAGTGGAGCCCCTTTTGCACCACGCTAGTCAAACTGTGGAAAGCCAGGAGCAGTATTAAAAGATTGCATTGCACAAAGGAAAACATTTTGAGTTGGATTTGGGAATTCTTTTCTTGATTTGCTTTTGTTTTTAATTTTGGAGAAGCTAAATATGAAATATATTGTACCACTCTGGTCCATACTCATAATACAAAAATGTAACAGTTCTGATTTAGGAAACAGTTTAAATATGGATAGCTTAATCAATTATTACTGATTTAGCTAATACACAATTTCTTTTAGTTTAGACAGAAATATCAGATAACCAGATCCCCTGAAAGCTTGTATCACCTCTGTTTTCTCTCAGAAATGAAGATTTGAACTAACTACAGACCAATAAATTAAAAAGATACTTGTATGTGCTTATAGAATGTCTGATATATTACTTTGTCAATATTTCAGTGTTTAGCTCAACTTGGCGATGATAATATATTATACATGCTGCTGAAGTCTATGTTAACACCTTACAGTGTTTCTTTTAATTTTTTTCGTTTAAATTTAGGATTCATTTGATCAAAGACAAAGATGCCATAGATGATTATTTGGCGAAGAATATCAAAGGGGTGTCAACACAAGAAGCCGCAGCGTAAGTTGGCTTTTTCGAGGCATTTTAACATCCATAAGTTTATTGTTTCCTTTGTTTCCAGTCATCAGAGTAATTTAAATTTAAAGTTCCCTAGGCCCTACCCTTTTTAGTGGAACTTGGCATTTAAAAATTGAAGTTGATATTAAATAATGATGTTTCATTTCTCCTGATGTTAAATATATCAAAGCATTTATCTCCTTGGTTTTACTAATTTGTATATTTACCAATTAGATCAGATTTGTAACATTATTGTTAAGATTGTGTCAGTAATTATATTGTGCTGCTGTTTTTTTCTTTTCCCTTCTCTTTTTTTCTGAGCCTTTGTGAAATATCTCCTTTGGGGTGGGAACTGAATGTACTGACATACACATTCTTGTAATTTTGAATTACTATTTAGCCAAGCCCAAGTGCTGACTTCTGTAGTGAAGCATTTAATACCCCATTAGTTATTTAAAAACCCAGTGAATGAAAGAAATCTAGATAACTTTTGATTTCTTACAGCTGAGGTATTTACATTCAGAAGTTACAAGAGACTGTGACTAACTTATTCTTCTGGAGTATTTTAACAGATCTGGGGTTCAGCACCATCAAAATTAATGAAAGAATTCTTACAAACTGGATTGCTGGTTGCCTAAGTGAGCTGATTTATTTATTTCAATATTTAAATAATAAAAGGATGCATATACAAGGGCTCTAGGCACCTTAACAATGAATATTGCAAGATCACCCTTGCAGCATATGAACATTCTATCAGTCAGACAGGAATTCCACTAGTTTCTTGCAAAATATGCTTCTTTTCTCCTTCCTAGCTTAAGAATGTGCCTGCAAAGCTTGCCTAAAAACTTCCACGTTGAAATCTAGAAAATTGCTGCAGGTGTCAGAGCTCAGGGAGCAAGCACAGAAGTGAGCACCTTCCCTTACTGCCCCCCTGGTTCCACACCAGCTGTGGAGCTGGCTGCTCTGCTCCTTGCATTCCAACAATTGTCAAGGCTGAGGGGCCTTCCCAGGGAGCTGTTTCAGCCCTCAGCCCCAGTGGATTTCCACACCATGCCAGGGACACAAGTGTTCTCCCTGAGGTGATTACATGGGAGGTCACAGCTATTTCAGAAAGGCCTTGGGGCTTCAAAGTGAATTTTACAAACAAAAAAACAATGCAAAAAATCCTCCTAAGTGACGTTTTTATATCCAAACCCTGAGTCTGAACATTGTAGCAAAGGAAACCAGTGAGGACATCCAAATGAGGTAAGAATTTTATCATCTGTTCTGCAATACCTATGCTAAGTGGAGTTCCCTTACAGTTTTGTAAGAGGCTGTTTTTCCAAAGTTACCAACACGTCTTAGAAGATTAAACTGAAATATCATATGTATTTTGGTTTATTTCTGTGGAGGTTTTTAAAGTACCTACTTAAAAGGTTACGTTCATGTTCTGTGCATTTAATTCTCTTAGAATTTTAGCTTTTGATAATAAATCAGCAGTTACGAAATTTCTCTCTCCATGTATAATTTACTAATGCTCTTCCATAACCTTGATAAAATCATTTGAGAGCAAACAAAAGGTAGCAAGCTAACTACACAGTTACATTAGTATTATGCTAATCTAGTTAGAAAAAACTAAATGCATCAAATGTAATCTAAAACAAATTTATTAGGTAAGGCAATGCCATATCTATAAATGCTCTTACTGAAATCAGTGCAATGCTTGGTATGTCTCAGCAGGCAACAGTATTATTATTTTAAAAATACGAGAGAGCTTGTAATATGCTGTGTAGTTTTTCAATATTACTTCCATTCCAGAAGCAGATTATTACACTTCTTTATAAAAGGACTGAATTTCTTTCATCTGACATATAAAGATCTGTATTTTTGTTTAATATTGAGCTTAACTTTATATGCCAGTGATTATTGCACCAAGACAAATTGTTGTAGCTACACTTCTGCTTAATATTAAACACCCTTTTTTTTAAGTTTGCATCAGGCAAACAACAAATTTATTATCTTCTAAATAAAGGAGTGTATAGGTAGTGTCACATTTATGGAAAAAAGGGATATTCTCTGAATTTTCCCCTAAAATCCTATCCATCACAATGAGAGATGAACTATTGAAGGAAAAAGGTTGTAGTTATTATTGTATTGTAAAATATTGTCCTGTGTTCCAAACTTCAGCAAAAGTGAAGAATTCCATTAAGTGTCTTCATTATATAATATCTTTTTCTTCCTGTGGAAAAATGAAGAGATGTTTTTCATTCTTTTTTCTTTGTAATAATTTTTTGTCCCAGGCTGATATGATAGGCAAGGGAGAAAAATAGTGCTTAGGAAAGATAGTACTTTAATTATATTAAAACAGGATATTGCTTTGGTTTTTTTCATTGATTTTGTTTTGCTTCCTTCTCAAAGACTTTAAATTGAAATAAGAAGTAAATGTGATGCAAGGATCTGGAAATGGAAAAAAAAAGTAAAAGGTCGTTAATGCAGAATGTGGGTGCTTTCTTGCCACAGAAGCAGGCTTTTGTATGCAGAGGTTGGCTGACTCCTGTGGCCTCCAGTGGGCTTTCCTTGATACCTTCTGTTCTTAGTCCTGACTCACCAAGTCATTACCAGCTCAAAATCAAATTGCAGTAAAAATTAAAAATAGTTCATATGACTGAACCAAGAGTCAAGAAGTTCATGATGAACTGTGAAGCATTTTTCATCAAGAATTCAGGATTAAATCTTCAGATTAGTTTAGAGCCTAAAATGGTCCAGTGAATATCAATGTCAATGAATTTGATATTGTCATTCTTGTTTCCTGACCTTTTTGTCAGGGCCAGAAAGATCAAGTATCAGTTCTCTCCTCTTCATACAAATGAAAATTGTCGAAAGAGGAGCACGTCATCAAAAAAGAGTTGAAGACTAGAAAGAGAAACTTTGAAATATATTTGATTAGAGGAATAGCTTTGCTTAACTGTAACTAAAAAATAATTACATTAGTGATGTTACTACATGTATTTTAAATACATTTGAGTTGGATGATGGAGTTCTACAGTTCTCAAGGCTCTGGTGGTCAAAAGAAATCCAAATTGTTATACAGAGATGGTGAAGGCTTGCCTAGGTATGCAGAAAATTTGTATTTGTGTTTTGTGTCTCATGAGTGGTGGATCAGTGTGTTATCAGTGCTTGCTTGATAAATCTGTGTCAGCAAAGACAGGCTGTGAGATGAATTTTTCAGGCGGGAGACAGCATTCTCTTACACGCATTCTGTCAGAGGTTTTTGAGGTACAGTGGGCTGTTCTGCTTAGAATTCTCCAATGGCTGGCCCACTTTAGGATTACCTGAAACAGGAAAAGGCAAAAGCTTTAATTCTCAGGTGTTCTGTGTCCTCCAGAGCAGTTATTGGCCGTCTCTGCCAGTATGGTGAAGGTGGATCATTAAACTATTTTTCAGATTGTTGGCTGCAAAATGGAACATAAAATTTCTGCTCTAGCAGTGAGGAGTGATGAATATAGTGAAGCATAGCTTCTGCAAACTCCCTGCAAAAAGAGCAGAGGGACTTTGACCCAAGATTGACTGATCCGGGTTAACAACCCCAGCCTTGTGATTAGTTGAGTCCCATCCTTCAGGATCCAGACAAGTGCTTTAGAATAAGGTGAATTAGACTTTCGAAGCAGCTGTTTCTCTCCATTGCTTACAGAAAGATCATAGGGTGATGAGCTCAGATGTAGACACATAATTTACCACTCAATCCCATGCTGCAGAACTATGGAATTTTGAAAGCTGTAAAAAGGATGAGGTAGAGGTCTTAGAGACTGATTCCTGAGGCAACATTTTTACAGGAAGCTGTCAACTGCAGAATATAAGTGACCTGGCATCCATTTTGAAACTTCTGTTGGTGGCATCTGAAGAAAAATTATTTTTCCATTCTTCAGTCAGAGACAAATTATTTACTACCTTCCCCAAGTTTCTGCTCTTTTCAGTGTCAACATCAGCTAAGTAAAGGAAGAAAGAAGTGGGGAAATTTGTGAGGGATTAAGTGTTAGAGGAGTTTGTGGAAATAAATTGTTTCCTACATCCATACATCTTCTAGCAGAGATCTCTGAATACTCAGCCCTATCTGTCCTCCAGGACTTAAGAGGGAGAAGCTTCCTCACCTAACTAGAGGCCAGGATGATCTGGAGAGTTCACTGAGGGAGAAAAATGGGATTTGTGGGCTGATGGAGAGGAGACCTACTATGAAGGTTTGTTCTGTATTTTCATCATAGCCGTGATGGACTAGTAAGCCTTAGTTTTAGACTGGGATTTTCTGACCTTGTCCTTTGTTTGTAATTTATTTAAATCATGAGAGTTGTTTCAGCACTCAGTTTTTTTATTTGCTTCTTTATCTGTCTGTATTCTATGCATTGAAGGAGCAGTGCTTTAAGGAAGCTGAACAGAAATAGCTGATTGGGGGTTTGATTAACCCGTACTTTTAGTAGCTATCACCTCTACCACATAAATTAATAAGGTGACTTCTTAGGTTACTCAAAAACTAACTGGGGACCTTTTTTTCATTGACATCATATTGCCATGTTCTCTCTTTCTTTACCTGGAATTTTTACTGGGGCTTCCCAATTTGAAGGGGCTTGGTCTAGACACAGCGGTTGTATGTTGTAGGGTAGATTGACCATTTCTCTGTTACTAAGTGAGGCTCTCAAGGAAGAGAAGCACTACCAGAAAAAAGGTGAGGAAAATTTCTTGTTGGTGTGGGATTAGGCAAGGAAGCACAAGGTGCATCTGCTATTACTAGCAAGCTAGCAAAAGGCAATTTGAGATCAGACAGATAATGTGTAGGAGCAGATTCTGCTTTTCCCTTGTATTTCAGCCCTTGATTAGACAGTATTTGGTTCCAGTGATGCACTACTGTGAGCTGCTTCCATTTCTTCTGTGTACAAAGCTGTGGAGACAGAGGGAGGGGGGCAAGCTCAAGGAGATAGCAGCAAACAGAGAAAGAAGTAAACTTCTTTCCCCTTTATCTTCAGTCCTAGCCAGAATTTGCTGTTCTTCCTGATGTCAGTCTTTGAACAGGACCTGTAAGCACCTTATGGCCCTCTGTTCTCATTACTCTGGTTGAAAACTGGTGGAATGTTGTGTAAACTCATTTACATTTTGTGAGGGTATTTCTTCACTTTTAGATACTAAAAACTATGGAAGAGGGTAAATCAGAACCAAAGAAATTTATCCTTTCATGGCAAAAGAAATTTTAAATTAAGGCACTCTGTCCCAAACTCCCTGCTGGTTGTGGAAAGGGAGATGGCACAAGTCACTTAGTGAGCTAGATGATAAATTTTAAATTCGTTTCACAATATTATTTAAATATGTATTTTTTTCAGTCTGAATAATTCCTAACAATCTCGCTTGCCATGACCAGGATTCAATGTTTATTAAACAACTTTCAAAAAGAGATTTTAGAACTTAGAGGCACACATTCTTTTTGGTCAAATCAATGATCTCTGTGAGTTTTGGGCCTGGTAAGCATATTATTTAGTGTAATTAGGCAGTGATCTGAGGAACAGAGCTGTGTAGGAAATGAATGGTTTGCCTTTCCTAAAGAAACTTCTCTGTGCATTTGTGTAATGTGCAAGATTTTTCTTGAAAAGGTTAAAAAAAGTTCTAATCAACTTCTGTACATTATGTAGAACTTCATTTTCTAAACTCTGCAAAAGAAAGTTTCATATTTAATGGGAAATCATGAATTATTCCATTTATTATCTACTTCCTCCTTTCAAAGACATGATCTGGATAAAAGGCGGGGTGAATAATTTCAAAAAATACAATACATTTTTAATGGGAAGGTGCAAACTACAGATTCTCATGACTATTAGCAAGTATAGAGGAAACAGAATTTTACTTGCAAAAACTCATCAAACTCTTGCAAAGATAAAATACATGACATACTTTAATAAAGAAGAACACAGTGAGCTGAAGTTTTTCTTTTTTTATGTAACTTGTTGTTTTTACTAAGTTTGGTCTTACGGTTTTTTAGTGCTTTCATTTCTCAGTAGTTCAGCAATATTTACTACTGAAGATAATGTACAAGCAGTACACAACTGACTTCTATTTTTAAAACACTCCATAAAGGTGAAGCATCTCTAACACACAAAAAGAGGCTGAGATGAAGAAAGATTGTCTAATCTGCCTTGGTACAGTCATGACTTCCTAATAATTTTTGCGGTGAATCCTGCATTGTGTAAAATCCTCGCCTTTCCTTTCTTATCAATCTCTTTGTGGTCTATTTGTCCTTATCTTACTGAGTAAATTCAGCTGGGGACTTGAATAAGAGATCTCCTAAATTAAAGCAAAAGTACTGTGTGAATTGTTCATGTCAATACTGCAAAAAAAGCAGAGCCTTGTATAGGGTTTTATGAAATTTTGTGATAGCAGCTGGAGAGGATACAGAAAGTAAATAATTATGTTTATCTGTCCTGCGCACTGCAAAATAAACATGCAGAGAAATTTAGTGACTGCTTTGATATCATGCAAGTCAAATGGAAAGGATTCCAAACGCACGTGTTTCTAGCTCTCAGACCATCAGGTCAGCTCTGAAATAAAAGAGAGAAGTTGAGAAATACTTCATAAATTGTAGTCCATAAAATGTGGTTAGAATTGCTTTTGGTTAAGGAACATTATTAATTTGGAAATAAAAGTGGAAAGATTAATGATGATAATGATTTTTTTCGGATTATTCTGGAAATAATCACAGGTGTGTTTACTTATGTAAGATGAACATTTTTATAAGGGCAGAATTTTTATCTTTAGTTTTAATGTTTTCTTTGCATTTATGTGTAGGGACAGAATGTTTCAAAAGTTCATTCCCAAATTTATATTTCCCTTTTCAGGGTTAATGAGGATTCTTAATTATTACAGTGCTTACATTCATTTTAAAACACTTTTTATGTGTCATCCTTTGATGTTTATAATTGATTAATTTTTCATTTTATGTAGCTTTGAACAAAAGGAAGTGAGTTCAATATATGTGTTCTTTGCAGGATCCTACTGACAGGGTGAGCATCTCCCTTTGATTGCATGATTTCGGTTAAAGTGAGGTTTGACAACAATCCAGTGACTGAGGCAGCAGATAGAAAACACTGCATTGCTAAAGCTGAAAGTTCTTGTACATAAAAATATACATATATAGTATAAAGTACCTACACCTCCTTTTTTAAATATATGCTTTATTTTCATCTTTTTGCTAATAGTTCTGGCTAAATAGCTTTTATTAGTTTTTCTTCATAAAGTTTTTCTTCTTTAAAAAATCTGTGTTGTTACAAGTCAATTCCAAGTGCTGTTTTTTCCTTCCCATCATGTGTACAGATTGTCGTGCAATATTTTTTATTTATAATTAGAATAGGGAATCCTTTTTATAGCACTTTGTGACCTTGTGGATTTTATTATTTTTTGTAATATGATATTAGCTATTTCAAGTTTGTAATTTGGAATTAAAAAGCAGACACCCTATCCCAATGTAATTTAACACTCAGCCTTAATAGTAAAATATTCTGAAGTGTAAGCTGTCTATTACTACTTAATGGCATTTACTGTACTGTCATATCTTTTTTTAATGAGATTACTATAGTCTACAATTTAACATATTACCATGCAGTAAATATTTCATTAAAAGAAAAGTATTTAAATGGACAGTCTTTAAAGCAGGATTAAAGAGGCTGTGCCCTGATGCAGTTAAATAGCTTTGTATCAGTAGCAGTACATGGTACTGAAATGTGCTGAGTGCCTGGACCATACAAGGGCTTGACTTACCAAAATACTTGTGTGGATAAATTCTCCCAGAGAATTGGAATAGCACAGGGCTTGGATGTATTTTGAGTTAGCTGTGTGCTCACCTTTGGTGGGTTGCTGCACAGAAGACAGCAGCAGTGTCTGACACCAACTGGAACCTGGGTGCTAAAGGCATCTCACCTTCCATATTTTCCAAGTGTTTGCATGAGCCCTTTGTGTGTTCAACAATTCCCTGCACAAAATTTAGCTCATTTTGGGCATGGGTTGCCTATGGTGTTGCAAAACTGTTCTTGGTTTTTGGCTGTCCAAGTATAATTAAATAATAATTCCTCTTTCAATTCCTAGGCAGAGCAGCCTGAATGTACAAATTCTTACAGCATATTTGGCTTTTTTTGTATTTTATGTACTATATTTGTTTTTACTTAATGCATATATTTTTCAAATTTTAGGGAGTAAACTTTGATATTCCCATGTTTATGATGTGGTTTTTTTTGCATATAGGTTAAGCAAAAAGTAGCTAAGTATTCACATACTTTATGTAATTTTAATTTTCTTCTAGATTTATAGACAGGAAATGGGGGGGAATTAAAATAAATTTGTTTAAATAAACATAAGCAAAAATATCTTTATTATTTTTTCATAATTTTGTGATGCTTATTTAAGGCATTTGTATCAGTCATTGACTTGCCAACTGCAGAAGGAAATCCCAAGTGGATGAAACCTATTTGAATACAGTTTTTAAACATTATAATAATTGGTAGAGTAATTATTTTACACTGGAAATGCACTTTAATATTTTATATACTATCGTTGTTTAATCCATGCCATTTTGTTCTTTACAAAATGGGATTGCTACACTACAATACAACAACTTGTATTGTAATCAGCAGCTGGAATTAACTGGAAATACTAATTAAGCCCTACAAAATCAAAATATATGAAACCTAATATTAAATATATATAGCTATAAATATATAAATCTACCATCTGAAAGTAATAGTCTTCTGGACTTATTTTGCATGTCTGTAATTGACCACATCAGACAGGAGGCATAGAGAATTAAGCTTCTGATAAATGATTCTGTTATGCTATACTGGCTGTTTTGATTATTTCTAACATCAGTTCCTGCCTCTTGGCATCTTATTTTCCGTTTTCTGTTCTCTCTTTCAGTTTAAAGGGTAGAATGCAAATAGCCTTATTGTGGAGGATTTTAAGTTGGAGGGAATGTTGTAAGGTGCTGTGTTGGTCTCCCAGCATTGCTTAAGGGTCTTGTAAAAGTGCACTACAATAATATAGGAAAGTCCTTGAGACTGGAACAACAGTGTAATTTCATTAATCTCACTGAACATTGCTATTTATTATTCTTCCACTGGTAAAGAGAGATTAGAATCGGGTTTCTGTGTTTTCTCAGCATGACTCAAGATTGTTTTGTAATAGCAATGATAATGCAAAAAGAAATCCATATAAGAAAATTACTAAAGCAGCTGTATAGTTTAGGAAAAATTCAAATGTCTGTAGCAATATCTGAGTACACTTAACACAGTTTTAACAGCAGTGTCTTTTCCAGCTCACAGATCCACATTCAATAAGCAGCTCCTTCCACACATGTGATATTACATAGCGCAAATTTGTCACCTGTACCAAGGTGCCACTAAAATGGCAACTTTAACTTTTGGTTATTTATTTGGTGCCAAAAACCCTTGTGACACACAACCCTCATCATGACACAGAGACTCTCAAAAGCTCATAGAATATTTCAGCACTTTCTGATGCAGCGCTGCATTACAGTAACTGCTGGTGTAGGATCAGATCCACCTGGAGCTTAGTGCCCTGCCCTGGTTATTTATGTGTAAATAAATATTTAGCAACAGCTCGGGGTAGCAGCAATGACAGAAATTGAGCGCACAGGCAGAGGATCGGGGCAGTCTCAAAATCAGCTGGCTCTGTGGTAAGTGTTGTGGTTCTCATCTGTTGAGTTTCATGGATGAGAAAAGCAAGCCAATTCTGCTTTAAATTAGAACCTAATTAATTGATATCTTTGTTCTAACCATAAATACATAGAGAGGCTCCAAATTTCATTTAAAAATAGTTTGCTTTTTTAAAAAATCCATCTGAACCTTTTTCTCTGGCATGATCTCATGATCACCGTAGGGGAGGGAGGACTTTGGGTTTGCAGTCACATCACATTCAGTTTCAAAACGAACCGCGGCTGCCCTTCCAGAGCTGTCTGCTCTCTCTGGTCCGGCACAGTGCGTGGCTTGCAGCGGCCGTGCGAGCCGTGGTGGCCCCTGGCCCTGTGCCCTGTGCCGGGGCCCGGCCCTTTGTTCCGCGCCGGGATCCGCGCTTTGTGCCTGCAGTTTCCCACGTCTCCAGTAGATGCCCCCAGAGACCATTAAACCCCGAGATCGGCGCCGCAGAGCGCAGGCAGTCTGCTCTCATTTCGCTCCTGGAAGTAACTTAATTGTTCCAAGGAAACCTCAAGTCAGCGCGGACGAATGCAGAAAAACAAACGCGCTTGTTTAACAATAAATCATAACTTATTAGGTAGCAAGGTTCGAAAGTGTTTAGTGTAATGCTTATCAATGTAGATACATACTACACTAATGCTAACAGTGGGATTTTATAAAATAAATCACAGAATCATAGAATATCCTGAGTTGGAAGGAACCTTAGGTATGATGTTTTGATATTGATATTAGAAATCAAGTAATCTTTAGTTATCTAAAACAGGAGTTGTTCTGCTTAAACTCAGATTTTACATGCTGCATGACATCATAAAAAGAAGGGTGGAAAGTGTTTTGAGGACTGAGGATTTATAGTTTATCTCAAGGTATCATGAAAAGTTTGCTGCTCTCACCTACACCATGCCTCTGTTCAGAAGGAGTGTTTGATGGGGGGAAAAAAGGACCCTGGAATTTTCATCTGGCAACACTGATGTCTGTAACTGTCTTAGATTTCATTGCCGTGTCAAGCTCTTTTAGTTGATACAAATACCATTTATCCCCATAATACCATTAATCTCTTACCCAATTTCACTGTTTGTGTGTGATCAGTCACTTGTAGCTTATATATTACAGAAACGTAAGGAATACTATTATTATATCGTATTACAATAGTATTGTAATTATATAATAATAATACAATAGTATTATTATTGTGTGCTTTGTGCATAACTGACATGACTTTCATTTTTATGCCACTCAATTTGAAGGGTTTTACAATAGCTTCATTGCTTGTGTGCTAAAATCAGTCCTCTTTGCCTCAGGAAAAAAAAGTGCCCTGCACATTAGGATTATCTCAGCATTATTTCAATTTCTCCATTAATTGGGATGGGATTTATTAAAACACGCTTGACACTGATTTTTAAAAATTACATGTTTTAATATATGCTTTGTTGTCCTGTACTGGTTTGCTAATAATGCTTTCTTGTGGAGAAAATGTGCTTTGACTTCAATAAAATACATCAGTCTACAGAAAATAACATGGACAGAGTTTTTCTATTTGTATGAATACCAGTTCTGTGCCCAGTGAGTGTTAAAAATTACCTGAATGGCATTTGGGGTAGTGACTGCTGAGATCTTTTAGCACTACTTCCTGGTTATTTCTGATACATCTCCTGATCTAATGCATGTACACACACAAACATATACAGATCCCATTGTATAAATACACAGGCATGTGTGTGCCTGCTATGCAGGTCGTTATTCCACTTCTCTGAGTTAGATTACTGTAGCATTCAGTCCTAGGCCTTTGGAAGTTGGTAGGAATTTTTTACCTCTGCTCTTCAGGTTTGGTTTTGTTTTGTTTTGTTTTGTTTTTTGATTACATAGAATTTTTAAACAGTAAAGAAAAAGGTATTCCATATAAAAATAGAGAATACATTGCATAGTATCTTTACAGTAGTTTGAAGCTATATACTGTACATGTGGCAAATATAGCATATTCTAGCAAATGAAAACTTAAATGTTTAAGCATATTTTTCATATACTTTTATATGATAAATGTTGCAGATTTTTATAGTACAGAATAGTTATATCTTTTCCCTTATCTGTGTGAGAAATGTGTGGTTTTCAATCTGAAAAAGCATCAATTTATATATTAAACACAAATTCAGTACTGTCTGGTCTAAATTGTATCAGGATTATTTAATATTTTTATGCTCAGTTCTGCAAGTGAAATGTGAAAAGTACATGTGAAGGATTAATATGCATCTGTGTAGAAAGAGATTCTATTTTAATTATATCAAATATGAAATAATGCAGATTATTTTCTTCCTGCGTCTTATATTGCTGTCTTTTTTATTGACATCTAGCTAAGAAGTTTTTCACATCACTTCCATCTTATCAACATTGTTAAAGAATTGCAGTAGCCATTTTTAAGATCAAGGTATTAGTCTCATTGGGCTATTATTATTATTACAACTGAATTTATTACATACACTATAAATGTAATTTTTCAGAATTTCATATTTATTTTAAAGCTGAGATAATTTGAATTGAAATGGTTTTAATCTAAAAGGACAGTCTTGAAAACAGTTTAGTAACTTCATGGAATATACAAGATAAAAGTAACACATCTGTCTTTGCCATTTTACTGAGGTGAACATTGCTTTTCCCAGACTGGACAGCCATCCTTGCAAGCCTTTACATCTGTACCTTGTGTCACAGTCCCACTTGACTCATAGTTTTTTCCAGAATAGGACACAATATAATTTTTTCATGCCATATAAAAGAAATATTTTGATTATTTTCATAAATAATACCTTCAAAGGTGTATTACCACTTGAGAATATTTGATTCCACAACTTTTTGATATGAATATCTTATCAGAGTTTATGAAGGCACTAAATTCAACAAAAATTCATCATAACATCATTTATTTGTAAAGTTAAGGAGAAATTATTAAACTCTTGCATCACTAAACCAGCTGAAGTTATACGCTAAATGGAAGGAAAATAATATCTAATTATTCTGGCATGTCATATGTTTCTGGCATAGCATTTGTTTGACATTTATAAGCCAAGCCATCCTGTCCTACAGCAAAACTACTTAATGTATGTATATAACAATATATATGTATAACATATAGCAATATGTATATATAACATATAATAACAATGTTATATATAACATCATATATGTTGTTTTGACATGAGCCTCAATTTTCCCTGTGCACTGTTTTAAAGCAACCTAAGGGTTCATTGTGTCTTCATGGACTAATGTAAACATGGGGGGGTTCCCATAAGTCAGCCTTTTCTACCAAATATCAGCTAAAGAATATCAGTGTATTTTTGACCGTGTTTTCAATGTATATATTTGTATTAATTGATTGTTGCCATGTTTGCTTCCCTAGGGTATGGCATTTGCAAGCAGATTTTAGCAGATCTCTTTTTGAGCGGGGGAAATAATTCCCACTCCCTGCTGCTGAGCTGCAGAGGTCTCTTCCTGAAAGCTGTTGTAGTTATCCACACTTATTTGGTAAGGTGGAGATCAGAATACAAGTTTAAAGGCTTAAAATCTCCCTTTCTTATTCCCAGTTACAGGAATTCATACAAGAAGAACATCTGCATAGACATGCTGCGCCGGGGTTATCACAAGTCCTTCTCTGAGCTCCTCACTCTGATCCAGAAGTGGAATGCCTTCAGGGAGGCTGCAGGGCCTGGGTCAGCCATATGGCATGAGAAGTCCCTGGAGGAGCAGCCTGATAAGCTGGATCAGCTTTCCCACTTCCTGACCGGGGCTGAGGCAGCCCGGCGAGCAGGTAAATGGGGGGATTGTGGGTAGCGGAGCAGCGGGAGCCGCAGCCGCCAGCGCCTGGGGGAAGCTTCCAAATTGTTTCATGTATGAATTTGAAACGCTACTGCATCTTAGCACATTGCAGCCTTAGTCAACTGAGCTGTATTTATAGAATAAATGATTAGGAGCTGCAGATATCAGGAGAGGTTTTGTGAAAGAAGGAAAAAAAAAAGAAAAAACACGTAGAGTGAATTTTGATAACATCAGAAATGTTTGATGTATTTATAGCTTTGATAACATCTCAATTATTTTCTCATAGTTTCATTATTTGTTGTTTTTCTTCCTCTATTGATTTGTGAAGCTGGTTTTGTATTAGAAAAATTTAATAGGTGAAATGCTGTTTCACACAGTAATACTTTTATAAATCTGTTTTTATTAAATACCCTGCTAACTGTGTTTGGATTTGTGACTGACTTAAAAAGGATTGTGAACATGTCAAATAAAATACAGCACACAGATGTAACATGCCACCTGTGAATTACTAGATATTAGTGAAGACATAACTCCAAATTACTGTATTTTCTCTATTGCCTACTATTTACTAAGCACTCATATTTATCATTTCCTTTTACTATAAATAGTAACATGACTTACTCCATCTTTCTCCATTGGAATAATTGCAGGGATGGAGGCAGACAAAGCTCTACCTGCAATCTTGTTTCATAGCTGAGTTCATATCAGTATAGTTGTCTTGTTTCAAGTTGCATTTTGATCATTACAAATATGAAAACCTACAGTAAATCTTGTGAATTTGGAATCTAAGCTTTTTAACTGAAATTTAGAAACAGGCAACTTCATTTCAAAAAAAGGAACAGCAAAATAAACCCTTTTGGCACTTCCAAAAAATGCTTATTTTAAATGTTTATTTGATGCTTGCCATGAAAGCCAAAAGTTGCGTTTCTTTATTTAATTCACTGTAATTCTTAACAGGAAGCCCAGCCAACCATAATTGGAAGAAATCTTTAGCTTTGCCTGGAATATGACTAAAGCCTGAATAAGCACCAGTGTGTTTTGCAGAATATGAGAGAGAAGTTTGGGGCTTGGACTGGCCTGGCAGAAACATTCTGCCAATATCTGATGGTCAGAGTACTGGACATGGCTTATCTCTGTGGGCCTGCTCCCTGCAGCCACTTGAGGAGAGCAGTTTGCCTGCCTTCAGTGCATGATATTTTTCAGTGTTACAGGCTGATGTGTGACAACAGAGATGGCAAACATGAGAGGCAAGGCATTCCCAGATGTGCAGTTCCTGCCCTTCTCTCACTGAGCCTGGCATTCCTTGTGTGCTGGGCTCCGTAAGCCTGTCACCTCTCCCAGAGACAAGGTACCACCACCAGCTGCCTGATTGCACCTTGCCTCTGGGAGAGAGTACCTCCCAACTTTGCCTGTTGATTAAAATGAAAGAAGAAAAAAATAATGAGGACTTAAGAGTTGGCAAGTGTTGTTACTGAATTGCTGGATCGGGGCATAATTTGTTTTGATTTTTTTCACCGGTTTCAGTGCAAATCTTTACACAAATGTCTTGTTTGCATAAAATGAGGTTTGAGTTGCCTGGCAGATGAAGGAGTGGATGGTAATTCCTGTTGCAGGTCTGAGAGCCAGCAATGCTGTGAAGATTCACATGAATTGCGTAGCTCATCAAACACTAATTCAGTAGCTCTGCTAATCCGGTTACTCTCTGATTCTAATCAAATTGCTCGGGGCTCTGGCTTATGATCTCCTGACAACTCCAGTTGACACCATTTAAGAATCATTCAGCAGTTCACCTCAGCTAGAACTTACTGATGTAGCAGCCACAACAGCAGCTGACCTGCATTTGCTCTTCAGCTGCCACAGTTCAAGCTTAAAAGGGTGAAGGTAATATTTGGGTCAGCAAGTGGTGAAAGTTTCATAGCGTGGTTGATGTTGCTAATATTAAGTTGGCTGAAATTTTACCTATCTCAGGTAACAATTGTGCTGAAAAAGAGATAGCAGCTGTACATGATGGCCATGAAAATTCATTACTTGTAAGTTTTTTTATTAATTGAAACGTCACAAAATGTTGGGATTTGAACCTGGAGTGGTATGTGGAAAGCAAAACACTTACTTTGTCAGTAAATAATTTTCTTATTTGTTATTTAATTTTTCTCATCTACTTTTGGATAGTAGAGTATCACTGTCTTAATTTTGAATATAACTTAGAACTTTAAATTTTAGAGTTTTATGATACTTACCATAGTGTACAGAGCAAGCTATGTACGCATTCAGTTTTCATATTTATTGGTGGAAAGTGTTAATATTGTGATGGTTTCCACAGTTTATTGTTCTAGGACACCACAATTCTGGACATAAATAATTTGCTTGAACTGAATCAGAGCCATTCATCACAATGTGCAGGCTGATATCAAAGAGCAATTACTTTCTTTACTGCTGTGTTTGAAAATAGTAGAATTTTGTTTACCAGCATTACACTGATTGCCTTTACACACATCAGTAAAGGTTCACTGTTTTCATTTTTAATAGAACGTTTTGGTTGAACTTCAAATTATACAGGAGTCGTCTTATTTTTTAATTTCCTATTACCAGTACTTTACTGTGTGCAAAGAAAACAGCTTTTCTGGCCAACTTAAAGTCATTTTTGTTGCATTTGAATATCTCCCAAGTATTTGAAAAAAATAGAGAGGGAACTTTAATCCTTGCAGCTTTTCAGAAAAATGACTGATGGAGTTATTTTGCCCTGACTTCAGCATTATTCTAAAAGCACTGGCAGAAATATTGCCAATTCTTGACTGTATTTTTGTCTTGCCTTCTTTATACAAGTAAAGTAAATGTTTCTGACTTCAAAATTGAGGGAGTTCTAATTATTCTTTGATGTTGCTTTATACTGGACTAACCTCTTTTTTTACTAGTTCTGGTTTCAGGAGCTTAGGGGAAAAAAGGAGGTAGTTGAGCTGTTTAAATATGTATATAGTTGTAAGTCTTTTTACAGAAGAATGCAGGATAAATGCCAGAGTAATGGATCTGCACAGCTCAGCATTTGATGTATACAGTATTTGATGTATATCTTGGTACATATCTGGAAATACTGGGGATTCCTTCAAAAGGAAGCTGTATTTTGTATTTATCAGTACTGATAGTACTCTATCAATATAGAGTGAGCTGGTTTGCTTGTAGACATTGAAAGGAGTGCAAAGAAAGTTCCAGCTCAAGAACAATTAAAGGAAGAGGTGTCCCAGCTGTTAGCTGTGCTTTGCCAGAGCAGGAATGCAAAGCCAGGGAATGTGCCACAGTTCAGTGGCTGCAGCTTGTGCTGGGTGCTCAGCACTGTACTGGCAGATCACTGTGCCAAAGCCAGAGGATGGAATCCTCAGATATGACCACCCCTTCAGAAGAGCAGGATACTGCTTATTAGCTGATCCCTCCCTGCAGCAGCTGCTGGAAACCAGGAGTTAAAACCTGGGAGCTGCTGCCCTTGTGAGATTCCACCTGCTCCTGGTTGCTGACCCCACTCAACCTTTGTGCTATGCTGTGTGCTAAATGCTGAATCTGTGCTTGTGCTGCTGACCCTTGTTCTAGACAGTACCAGACACACAACTAGAAAGAAGTGAAAACTTGGCTTTCTTTCCCTCACTTCAGTGTAGAGAAAAATTTTGACAGTATGAGTTAACATTAGTTTTTGTTCTAAAAGATGTCTTTTCATAAAGTGTATGAAAAAAGCATGAGTATTCGATGTGCATGCACTGGAAAATCTTTGTCCAGTATACTCAAGGTCGAAAAGAGAGTTTAGCATTTTACAGTAGAAAGCTTTTCTGTAAGGTTATGCCTTAGGCTTGGGCTAGAAACATTGCAATAACCATATTGCCCATACTATTTTGAAAAAAAAAAAAAGGAAATAGGTTATGCCTTAAAAGAAAAAAGTATAGCAAACCCTCTTTTAATATTTGCTTGGATGAGGCATAGTTTTGTTTGCTTTTGAGGGGCTGGGCAAGGGAATTCTGTTTTATTTTCTAAGCAGGTTTGTCACTCCCTACTTAATATTTTATCACAGGAAAAAGTGCAGCAGTTGCTGGAGACCAGTGGAGAATTTTATTATTTTTGTAGTTATCTTGCAAAATGTTGAAGTGATTCTGTCCAGGAAAGAAACCTAACCATCTCAAAATACAGCCACTTGTAGAACTACCATTAACTTCAACAGTAGCAGCACTTGTTAGAAGATTTCTGTAGTATGTTTTTGTTGCAATAGCTTGGAGTTTCCTTTTAGCATTCCAAATTACCAGTTAATTGACTCATATTATTATCATTAGCTGGTTTTAACCTTTACCCAGTAAAATTATACCATTTCCTTGGCATTTTTTTTAATAGACTGTTCATTGATCAAGCATTTTCCCTATATGTACCTGGCAGTGTTGGGAGTGGTGTGCTCTGTGCACACTCTAGGAAACAGTTTTTGCCTGTAACTTGGTGTCATCATGCTCACAACTCACACTTTCTTCATTTGTGGACTTACAGCTAAACATTCAGGAAAAAAGTTTATCCATTTAAGAATAAACTCTCTGGAAAAATGAGTGATTGAGGAGTCTTCTACCTATAGATGTAGAGGCATCCTTTTTCTGAACAAGCAAAAGGGACTGATTCTTTGCCATGTATAGATCCAGGTGGAAATAACCAATTGCAGCACCATATTCAGCTGCAGTTTGTGCTTCTTTTTGGTCCAACATCTTCCATCCTAGATCTTTCTCTGTGTTAATTCTTCACAGCATCAGCTCTCTTGCTACTAAGTCACTGATTTTGATCTTTTTGGCAAAAGAAAAATTAGTCCTCCAGCACTGTGTCTCATTCTGACATTAAAAATTACTCCTAGTGATTTAATTGACCTTAGGCCACACCTTTATGTGCCTTCAAGAGTGAAGGGTCAGTTATAATCCAGTCATACACACTTTAAACAGCTAACTGCAGGATGAGTGTTAACACCTGTTGAAAAGTTTCCATGTGCCCTTTGGCTGGAACAAAGCACTGACTGGTGGCTTTTTGAGTGGGAAATAAAGACTCACAGCTGGAAGTTGAAAGATCCTGATACCTGTAGTTTAAAAATCAGTGTAAGTTCTTCTTAATGGAAAATGGAACACCTGCCTATTTTATTCTTCAAAGCAAAGACCAAGCCAGGATCTCTTCCTGATGTTTTCATCTGTTCTCCAAAGACCATTCCTGTACTTCTTTCCCTTTCTTCCACTGCATCCTGTCACAAAGGAGATCATAGAGATATGGCAGCAAGTTGTACTTGAGTCACACTAGGATGGCTTGCTGGCTTTCTGTGTGTTTCTTTTCTCTCATGTTAGCCCTGATGGGGTTCTCCAGCTGCACCTCACTATCCCTTGCATTGCACTACTTAGTAGTTGTCTAAGCACAGCAAGCATGCAGATATGGATTTGAGTGATCCTCTGTTCTGTGCAGGGCCTTGCAGCTCTTGGGAAGAGCCCAGGAACAAAGGTATTGTCCAGTGGGCTGATCAGGGCCTATGGCTTGAGCACAAGAGGAGATGCTACTTGGTAGCTGAGGTGCACCTAAAGAGGTGCTGATACACAGCAGGGAACACCCTGTGTGTTTAATATATGGGATTTAATGTTTAAGCTCAAGTTGAAGGTTTTTGGTTTTTTTTAAATCTCTGTTTAACAGCAAGATCAGAGGAAAGTTTGATAGGACAACTCTCCTTTTGTACATAAGCACTCAATTAGGGAGTTGTTTTTCATTTTTTTTTGATCAACAGATACCTAAAGATGACTTGTCTACATGTATTTTATAATCAGTTGTAGAGAATGTACTCTACAAAACCAGAGAGTTCAAAGTTTTAACATCCGAACTACTTGGAGATTTTATAGAAGACAATATTTACCTATTCCTGTATTCCTCTCCTGGGGATATAAAAGTTCACTAAGTCTGACACACTAGCTTTGCCACTGTCAGAATAGCATCAGTTAACTTCTTGGTCGGTAACTCAGACTTTGGACCCAAACGTGAATGACTTGGGAAAGTCTGGGGTTTGTTTCGTGGCCTGTGTATCGGGTCAGCCCTGCCCAAGGCTGTCTTTGTGCGCTGCTCATTGTTATGCACCGGCAGGATCCTCAGCAGAGGTCACATTAAAGTTCATTCAATCAAAGCCCTGGCAGTAGCTGGAGTCTGCCTCGGGTCACTTCCATCCCTTGGGATTTGTAGGGCACTGCCTGAAGTTATTTGCGTAATTTTATGTCGCATAAGTGCCTTGATACTTTGTAGCAACAATTTCAGAGGAGCAAATCTGTATCCAGAGTGTCTGTATCCAATGATGATCCAATTATCTCTTCCCTTTCTGGCTTATTGCAACCATTTGTATGCATCCTGTGGTATCTTTGAGTTCATTTTCACTTAGCTGTGATCTAATGTGTATTATTATCTTTATGTTAGTGGTTAGAATTAGGTTTTGTTTTTTGCTGCTCATCTGATCTGTGCTTGTAAGCATGGGAAGCTCTGCCTCTACTTCTGAGATAATCTCTAAAAGCATTCCCTTGTGCTGCAAGCATTGTCCCAGTCAGGATGAGATAAATCTCACCCAAGAAGTATCTGCATTTCTTCACTGAGAGGAAGGGAATCCTAGGTAACTCCTATTTGTGTCTAAATAGGTTAGTTTGGGTGAGTCCCAACTGGATGTTGACTTTATCTCTGTGTGTTGTCCTGGTTTTGGCTGGGATAGAATTAATTTTCTTCTCAGTAGCTGTGTCTTGGATTTAGTATAATGTTGATATGTGGGATAGATAATGATGTTGCATAGATGTATAAATATATACAAATACAGGCATATATGTATATGTGTGTGTGTGCATGTACACAGGTAAATACAGGTATATTAAGCCCAACCCAGTTTTTTAATTTGAGTCATTTGAGGATATTTTTATGAGGCTATTGTACCAAAATAGTCTTAATTTCTAATGCATAAATATGTTTTATATGATGTAGACTGCAGGATATTCTGAAAAAGAGGCACCCAAAGGTACTTTTTTAGTCCTGAGGAGAAATAAAAGGCAGGAAAATTCACAGTCATGAAGAATGTTCAGATTAGGAATACATGAAGTCTGTATATTGATAATTATTCCTCTAAAAGCTGAATTTTGAAACTTAAGCTGATGTTTTGGCTTAAAATCTTAGATGCATATGATGAGATGATAATCTAAATGTAATTTCTGAGCTATTTCTTTTTTGATGTTTTTAAAGAGATTGTGAATCACTCATTTATTGGAAGAGATGTTATCTCTTTAAAATATTAGAAATAGAAATGTATATAATATACATTGCTTCAAAATCATAATTTTATATACTGTAATGGGAATTATTAGAAAGAAATCTGAGGTTACAACTTCATGGAAGGCAAAATTCTGAGAAAATAAATAAGAAAGCAAAATAATAAATAAAATGAATAAAATAACACAAGCAGTAAAAAGTAGCATTGTTTACCATTAGAGGATGAATTTTTAAATCAAAAGATAAAAAGAGTGTTCAAGAATGGGGAAAAGGTTTCAGCTTGATTTCAAAAAACTTGAAGCACGAAGAATTAAATGTTCTCTGAAATTACCAAGATGGAGAAAAAAGGGGGAGAAACAAGTAGTAGATTAACATCTTGAAGACTACAAACATGATTAGGTAGTAGCCCTTTTCTCAAAAGAATCAAGTCCTTACTGTGTTGTGCAGCACACTGAAGAACTTTATCAACATAGAAGTCAAATAACAGTCATGACAATAGAGAGAATGAGAGATTTACATTTCTTCAATTAGATTATATGTAATTTGTAATTTTAAGACAGAACATACTAGAGATGATGCTGACAAATCCCTCTTGTGTGGTTTAGTGATGAATTTAAAATACTTGTTTGAGTAATTGCTGCTGTGTGTTCCAAATAGTGCAAGTGAGTTACATAGGTGGTTCAATTTTGAGTCATTTAGCTCATCCTTTTGGAAGTTGGATTTCCCCCAGTTCTTCTTGTAGATAATGGAAGAAGAGAATCTTTTGATTGAAGTGTTTTGAAATGGCTGTCATAGTTTTAAAACACTTGGGAAAGATCTGGACTTCAAGATCTTGCCTACACTGAAAAGATTTATTTTTTTCTGAGTTGATTTCTGTGTGGTGCTCCATACCCAGAATTAAGAGGGATTTTTCTTTTCTCCATTCTCTCTCTTTTTGAGCAAAGCTTACAAATTGCAGAGCTCCTGAAAACAAAGCAGTTCTGTTCACACACCCAGCTTAACCAAAAAGTCTCTTACCTGCTGCCAGACATGTGCTTAACTCCTTCTTTACCCAAATATGTGGAAATTCCTTTTAGAGCTGGCTGTTTGGCTCATATTCATTTAACAGCCACAAACACACTAAGTAGCACAGCAAAACTGCAATGGAATTTTAGCTAATTATTCACATCAGGTTCATGCTCTACTTTATTATTTCATAGATTTTTCAGTATCATATAAGAAATAGATCTTTCCAATTCACTTTAGGGTGGAACAGTATGATAACATTTTTTCAGGAAAGTTTTAGGTTTCTACTCCAAATTAGCAAAGTTTTGGAATAATTCAAGGCTGGTGTCTTGTGGGTTTTTTTTTTAAAGGTGCTTTTCCAAGGGCAATTAATTTTTATTCTGTAACTTTAAATTGTGGGTAATTTTGTATTGTTACTTAGATTTAGGAGTTGCAAGTTTTTTGTAAATTTTAGGGATAATGTGTGTTCATTTACCTGTCTGAGATGATAAAGAGTAGAATCCAAACTTCAGGCCATGGAGAAAACCTGTGACTTAGAATCCACTGCTTTCCACATTTGTTCTGAGAAGAATTCCTTGGTGAACTGGGTGGGGGGTTCCTAGGGAAACGGGTGCAATTTCAGTTTGTCGTTAATTTTTAAGAGTGTTAAGGTACTAAACATGGGAATATCCATGAAAACTCAAAGCCTCTCTTGTAAGTCATACTTTGAATATGTAAAATTATATGAATTAATGGATTGTGTTTGCAGAGTGTTCTTTTTGATTCTTATCTCCATCAACACAGTTGTTACCTTAGAGGTCCAAGGTTTGGAAAGCTCTTAGGCCTTTTCAGGGCCCAGGGGCTCAGACAAATGCTTCTCCAGTCTCACTCTGACTTCTTTTTTGACTAGCCAGTGTTTTATCCAGGTTTTGTGTGTTTATTGAACTGAATTCTGGTTTTGCACACAGAAATGAGAACAAAAATGTTTCCAATTGTGCCTAATTTGTAAGGTTATAATTTTCTTCTTCAATTTCTCTGAGTGAACGTGTAGCAGAACTTGATGCCATTTGAATGGCAGAAATAGAAATAGCTGTTAATTTTAATTGTGATTATTGCTATAACATGCAAAATTTCTGAACACTGATGAGAATATAACATTTTTATTTTGATTTTTGTTTTTAAAGGGCACTATGAGAAGGTGTATGATAACCAGCTTAGCTTGGCCTGCTCTTTCAATGACCCTGAGGACAAATGGTTGAGTAACTACTTCTATGAGCAAAGCTATCACACAGCTCAATTAGTAGAAATTGATGGTGGGAAGAGAAAGGCACAAGGATATCTAACCATGGGCCTCCTTGAAGAGGAAGAAGGTAAGGCACTGACATCACAAAGCTGCTTTGGATGGCATCTCTAGTTACACAAACTGGGCTGCATTAAAAGAGCTGGGGACATGTAGTTCTCTAATGTTTAATCCTGCTTCTGATTTACACTTAGATAAACATTAAAAATCCTGTATTTTTGTTCTTTTTAAAGTGACCTTCTGGTTCTCTTGTCCACAAGTGACACCTTCTTTGTCTGTTCCTGACTGCCATATTGGTGTTTGCTTCAGACTTAGACCTCACCACCAGCTCCCTTTCTCCATATACATCCTTAAACTGGGAGTCTGAAATCAGAAGATATTAATAGAAGTAACTAGAATCATAGAACAGTCTGAGATAGGTCCCTCTGAGGGACCTTGGCAGATGATCTGATCCAACCTTTCAAGGGAAAGGGAGCCTAAATGAGGTTATTTTAGCACCCTGTCAGTTGCATCTTAAAAACCTCCAGTGATGGGGCCTCTAACACATCCCTGGGGAGCCTGTTGCAGTGAACAGTTGTTCTCACTGTGAACAATATTGCTTTCTTATATCAAGGTGAACATTGTTTCTGTATTTAAGAGCAGATATTACCTTTCATGGCATAGGGGTTTGTGCAGTCTGAGTACAACAAATGCATTTTCCTTTGTTTGCCTAAAATCCTTTCATGGTGTGGGAGGGCAAGCAATGAGTAAGCCTCTAGTAATTGAATAAAGCCTGTCTTCCAGTTCTAATTTGTAAGTTTACTGCATGCCTAACTATTGCTTAAAATATGTGATTTGTGTAGCCACAATGTTTTTTTTTTCTGAATTTGACTGTGGGTTGAAACAATTCCAGCTCTGAACTCAACTTGTGGCTGGTTTCTCATGTAAAGTGGCTTCTCTTAAAAAAATGACAGAAATTGAAATATTTTGTGGAAATAGTCTAATTCCATTAAATGTCTGGTGGAATGGATGTGTTTTGAAAGATGGCCCCATTTCCCAGCAAAAGTCTGGATATAAAACAAGAAGTCTGCAGCCCTTTTTATTTTATTGAAAGGGTGTTATCCTATTTTTTCCTCTTGTTCTCTTCCAGCTGACACATGGCACCTTTTTTTTTATATTTCCCCACATCTTTCTAGACTGATGGTCATTCACTCTGTTTTTCTGTGAACTGTTGTCTTATCTTTCTTGCCTGCAACACTCAGACCTGGATTCAGTTTTAAAATTTGAGCACGTACCAATAATCAATCAAATGGAAGGATTACTTTTCCTACTCATGGTATCATCCAGTTTCCCAGTTGATAAAATAAGCAATTGCTTAAAGCCCAGCCAGTTAAACCAAGTCATTTTCATTTTGAATGAAAAATGCTTAGGTCGGTTATCTATTCTTACTCAGTAGAATAAAATTACTGAAAATTTTCTGGATTTTAAATTTTTTTGCAACCTTTTTGCCTGCTCCTTTAGTTACTAAAAAATAAAATTTTAAGGCACAGACAAGCAAACATTCATCTCTACTTGTAACTTCAAAGGCTCTTACTGAGTGTGACTCACTGCTGTTACCCAAGCACTGCCTAAAAAAAAAATTTAATGTTTTCTACTTTAAGATGTCTTAAGTAAAAGTTGTTGAATACTTAAATATCTTGAGGACCATTATAAAAGCACATAAGTAAAGTTATGAAATAGCCTGAGATAATCAGAGAAGCAGAAAGTTTATTTTCCTGCTGGAGAATATTAGAAACTTTTAGAAGAGAAGCTTATTAACCTTATTAACAAGAACTAAAGCAAAGTGGATTTTCAGTGCCCAGGGTAAAACTCCACACTGAATCTGTGGGCTCCGTCTGTTGAAAGTATTTTATTTCCAGAGAGAGAGGTAAAAAAAATAAAGAAGCTGAGAGAGTGAGCATAGGATTTGCTTTGAGGGACCACCAAGAAAAAAAGACAGCAGATGTATTCCATGCACTTTGTATTTTCAAGGGTGAAAAATTGATTCAAGGGCAAGTTTTGATTGGAGAAAAAGTATCAGAGAACCTATTGGGATGGCATTATATAATATTCCATCAGTTTTAATGGTGTTATAAGAAAAATTTTAATTCTCTTTTTTCTTTTGTTCAGTTATTTATAATTTGATAATTAATTTGTGAAACAAATTAGTCGGATTTCCTCTTCTCTGGAGGTGCATCTACAGGAATAAATGTAAACATCTGGTCCCAGTTATTTTCAGTTTTCTTATCCAGTAGTGTATTTTTCATTACTTGGGAAAGGAAGCTGTCTGTATATGCTTAGGACTGATTGCTTGGGAGTATAAAGTTAAACATGGACTTGTAAAGATTGCTGTTTGCCTTGGAAGAAAATCAATAAATTTGCTGGGTAATTTTTGTGTAATCAAATTTATAGTTCTTTGACTTTCAGCCTGGTCCCTGTCCTAAAGGCTGGATATAACCTGATGTTCATTAATCTTCAAAGCTAAATATTTGAGGTGTTGGTGGTGTAGACTTCAGTCATGATATTTGGATGCAGGCCATTAGTAGCTGCCAGTAAGGGAAAGAAAACAATAAGTGAGTAGCCTGCTACAGAAACAAATGGAATGTTCTGCTTGGAGCAAACATTATTTTAATGGCATTTCTTCACAGAATGATTTTTTTACCTCTTCCCTAAAACACTCTGCCTGTAAAATAAGGTGTGAAGTGTTCACTGATTATTGTAGAAATATTCAGATTTTGAGGCTGTCCAACTAGTTGTGTTACCTCCCTCCCTGTCTTTCCTCAGAGGGCTGATAATAAGTAATTTTATTACTTTTTTTCTCATTATTTTACTTTATTTATTCATTTATTACTTATTTTTTCACATAGCTCTTTAATGTGCTGATGTTACTTTACAGGCACTGAAAACGCAAAGACATAACACATTTTTCTCATGTTAAATCCAGAATTACTTGTTGACTAAGTAAGCACAGGCTTTGTGATAGAATCTCTTAAGAAATGTGAGTTTTAAAAAAAACTTTTTCTTCCTGTGGATTTTCAGAAGTAATATCGATCATTATAAGCATATCAGAGAGTAAAATTATCATCACAGTTTATGGTAGATTAAATTACTGTGCTTTCTGTTGAAGTTAATTGTGAGCTTGAGGTTTACAGTGCTGTATCTTGCAGAAGAAACAGTTGGAGTCCACTGAAAAACACAATGTTTAGTATGGTTTTGTACAGGTTCTTACCTCATTGCAATACTTGAGTGCTTTCTATTTTGTGCTAAATGCTTGCTCCCTATCATGCATGAAGTGATATGCACCTTAAATATATGCATCCCAAAGTTTAAGATAATTTATGTCAATAAAAAGAGCACTCTGGGGGAAAACAAAGAGTTTGTACTTTTAGGAACCTTTTGCTTCAAATATGTTCCAACAAAACCAGATAAATTTCTATATTATTCAAAAGCATAGCACAACCAGGCATCTGAACTTAGGGTACCTGTCAGTCGCAGTGCTTAGGAACATTTCTGGATACACTTAAATGACTGTTTGAGAAAGCATATAAGTATCACAGTAGAGTCCAATGAATAAAACTTTCACAATTAATTGCAAATGTGTATCAGTGCCACTCCAGAACCTGGATCTCCCCTGCTATGAGAGCTGTAAGATGTGTGGAAATGATGCCATTATTCTCAAGGCAGTGGTGACTTTGAATTAGTCATCAGATTTATATTTTGCCAGCACATAAGGATCAACAAAAGTGGAGGTTATACTTTATCTGAAGTCTTTACAGGCTGAAAAGATTAAAGCCAGGCAGAACTGGTGAGAGAAAGGGAGCAAGTATAAAACAATGTTGGGAATCTCAGAGCTGATTCCCACAACATAGAGCTAATCCCCAAACCCAGTTTTGTCCATGTAGGTGTGTTTTTTAGATTGCAAGCCTTACAAGACCTCAATAATAAATTCCTTTAGTTCTTTCTAAAATAGCTTAGACATTTCCAAAATCTGCCATATTCTGCAAGTTAATGAAGGGTTTATAAGTGTTCTGTCCTAATCCGCCTCTGCCTGGATTATAAGCAATGTTAAGGTCTGATTGTTTTTCGAACAGAGCAACATTATGCCAGAGTTGATCACTTTGTACCTACGCCCAAAAAATTAATTAATTGCGCCTGATTTATTTGAAAAGGTGTAATTGTTTTATCTGTCATCATGGATAAAATATGTTCTCTTTCATATATTGGAATTTGATAGAAACTTCTCTGGTCGAAAGACCGACTGAATGGGAGAGACTTTTAAGTGTAATTAATTTGTTAGGGAAAAAAAGTCACAAAATTCTTGCAGATTTTAGCAATCTTGATTGAAACTGAATATAGGATTTTCCCTGTCACTTTGCCATTGTATTGAAATTGAAGTTTTTATTTAGGCATTTCAGAAATTGATAGAAAGGTTCTGATTGTGTTTAAGGGGCATTTGACAGAATGTCTGGATTGGAAGGAACCTCTGAAGATCACCTAGTCCAATTGCCCTGCTAAAGCAGGTACACCTGAAACAAGTTGCACAGGATAGCTTTGAGTTATGAAGCTTAACTATTAATCACTGGATATATTTGCTGAACAACAACTTAAAGATGAATCATGACATCTTTTGGTTTTGGAACATAAAAAGTCTAAACTGTTTATTTTCTTGTTCTTAGTCAAGAAATTCTTGCTAAGAATCCATTCTTACTACGAAATTGTTGATTTTGTATTTTGAATTGTTTATGGCAAGTGCTTTTTAATTGAAAACTGTAATGTATAAATAATTGAGAGAAACTCAGCATAAATTCATGAGTATCTATGCAGAGGAAATATGCACGTTTAAGCAGAATTTCCCCAATTGGTTTGCCTTCAGGCAGAAATAATTTATATTCAGATATAAAAAAGAGAATGTTAATATTGCAAAATGAAGTACTAAAAAGGTTTAAAAAGGCAAAAGTTAAAATTGCTTGTGAAATTTCATATGCTTTTGTGTGTGTACAATTTGCAGCTTTATTTTAATTATATAAAAATATAGTTTCTTTTAGGAGATTGCTAAGTATAGCCAGAATAAAATTCGCCTGTGGATTGGGTGGCCCACATGCACCATCTCCATTAATAGAGCTTTATGATGTTATCTGTGCTGCAAGTCTGCCAAGCCCACTTAAATAGCAAATCCTCCATAGTATAGTGTAGAAACATTGTGCTTTACAATCTGATTGCATAACTGCAAACGGCTGGTAAATAAAACAAACCAGGGGGACAGCATTTGTGAAGAGAGATTCATTTCTTCCTCACTGCCTGTGGAGTGCAGAGCTGTCACTGATAACAGAATTGCTGCATTTGAACAATCCAGCCTAACTGTGTTATGTTTCCCTCATAAGGCTATGTCCAGAATCTGAGATCTCCATACCATTGTATCCACAAGCCCAGGTTAGACACTGGAAGAGGGCATCCTAAAACGAATCCAATCTCTTCATTCAGCAACAAAGGCAACTCAAATTATCAGCTGAAAGATAGGTTTTTCTATCCTTTTGTCTGTGTTGGAGATTCTGTTCTGTAAGCAACTTGTCTTGGTACCCAGTTACTTTTGTGATTTTTGATAAAACATGAAGCTCGTTATCTTTCTCCTCTTTATAATGACATTTGTCATTGTGTGGACCAAAAAGAGGAAAAGTATTCAAAGATATACATTCCTATGTAATTTTTTATAAGAAGCTTGTGTGCTAGTTAAAACGAGACAGTGGCCTAAAGGAGAGTCAGTTCTAGAGATTTGGAGATTATCTGTCCTTTTAGACAGGAACCACAGGTTTGTTCTGCATTTGTACAGTATCCTTTCCTCTGTGCTTCTACAGCATTTGTACCAGGTGAGTTTTGGTGTGTGCTGTGGTAAACTAAAGCTGGATGAGAACATGCTGCTCCCTGGCCAAGCAGAATGCTGCTGTCTCAACATGTACAGCAAGTTCTGCCTGCCTTTCTGTCTCTCTGGAGTTTGGATCAATGTCTATCCTCAAGATATTCATTTTCTAAAAAGTGGTGGGAACTTACTGTCCTATTCACTTCTTACCAAATTTGGTTGAAAAGTCGCTCCAAAAGTAGTTAAAGAACAGGACTATCATATAGATTTGTTCCCTGTGGAGATTACCCTAAAGGTTTCTCTTTGTACTTTCATTGTCTGGAGAGAACATACATATTTACATAACAGACCAAATCCAGTAGTAACCAACTGTCATTGGTTTATCATGATATTCCCCCCTCCTTGCCCCAGGATGCATATCCCAAACTACAAGCTTCTCAGATTTATTCCTAGTTGTGATTTTTTTTTTCCCAAACAACTTATTCAGGAAAAGGCATATAGGAATAGTTTAGACCTAGGAACATACTCACTTGTTTCCAAATCCTTTGTCTTTAGCCACATAAACCTGTTGCTTAGTTTTAAGTTATAAAGAGTTTCCACATCAGGCAACTTTAAAGACAGAAAGAAGCTTTCCATTAATGGGACATGAAATTCTGCATACCCAGTTTGACCATTTAAGGTACTTCCAGTCACTGATTTTCAACGTATCAACTGAAGCTAATTCTGTTTTGTTATTCTGCATTTATTCTATCTCATGAAATGGTTATATTGTTTTCTGATTGCTTAAGAATTGAATATATAAGTTGGCTGGGAAAAACTTAATTGTAGAGCATAATTTAAAGAATTTATGCAGCAAATTGCTAGGAGTTACTCTTTGGATATTCTGCTTTTCTCTGTCAGTGAGAAGCAGCCATAAGTCCTTCTAGATTCTTGGCAGGACAGATTGAACAGGTTTATTAAATAATTGAGCTCATCCTCCTGCAGGTGCACGAAGTAGTTCCCAGCAAATGACATCTTATTATTACAGGGCTGTTACTGGTATTGAGCTAACAAATACTGTCTTGAATTGATGTTATAGAAATTAGGAATATTTTCAGCTCAAATTAGCAGTCTTAAAGTCTGAAAAAAGCTTCTGAACATGCAACATGAAAGAAAAAGGGGCCTGTTAAATTCATAAAAATACTCTTCATAAAATTATTTTTATTCTTATTTTTAAAATGCTTTGGTTGGTAATGAAGATATTTTGAATAATAGAACTCAGGAAAAATCTGTAGTGATCCTCCTTCTGAAAAGAAATCTCTGAAAATGTAATACTTTCTATATGATTTTACTTCACTTGATTTAAATCAAGGTTTATTATTAAGCACAAGGAAGTAACAATATTCTTTACACTAAGAAAAAGTAAGTTTCCTTAATCCTTTCGTGGTCACTCCCACTTTCCTGGCCTAACTCTTCAAATGAAGAATCTTTTAGTTCTGCTGTACACCTGGAGATCAGTCTGTATTCTTGCTTTCTAATAAGCTCTTCAAAAAACATTCACAGCAGTGCACAGGTGCTGATTCTGAACTGTCATTTGCATTGTCCTTAAAAGTTTTGACATATGAAAAAAAGATCCTAAATTAATTTCCATTCCTATGTGTTCAGTGATTTTAAGGTTAATTTTCAAGTCATAAAACTATTGTAAAAAAGCTGTGGCTGTTTACTTGAACCATGAAAGATGTATCAGGAATATTTTAGAAAAAACATTTGGTTTGTGCTTGAATATCGTATGTTGCACTAAGGTGAACTGTTTATATAGATACTTCTGTACAAATCATATTCTAAATGTTTTTGGTATCCAATATTGCTCTGTTTGCTTTATGTGCATGTTCATAAGACTAAGACATTTAATGAAGAGATCTTTTTAAAGTATTGATAGCCATGAGTAAATTATACTGTGTTTGATCTGTGTTAAAGATTCAAAGTCCAAGATATTTGAATAGAACTTAGAATAAAAATGTAATTAGGTTACATCCCTAAAGTCTGATATATCTTTAAACAAGACTGCAAATGAAACTTTATTAAAACTTCAAATGAATTATTTCTTTGCTTTTTTAAATTCTTTTCCCCTCTCTTCTCTTTCATGTCTATTACTGACATTGCTGCTTGTATTTTACCTGTCTTTTCCAGGGTATTTTAATTATTTACTGCTTAATGACTAGTACTGAGATGAAGCTGCCCTCTCACTGAGTTTTTTTTCTTTGCTTCAAAGCTTTGAGAGGTCTTGGAATACTGTAGCTGGACCAGCAGTTGTCATCATAAACTTTCCTGGAGGCAGTGTTTCCTTTCAGTAATTGATAAAGGAGGCTGTTTCCAGAGGTGCCTTTCCAGTGTCACTGAGAGCTGCCAGGCTGCATGTCCTCAGCCATTACCAATAATCTGGAGAAGCCATAGGTAAAGCAAACATGAAGCTGTTAATAAAAATATATCTTGCTCTTCAGAGAATCCTTCACGTTGGCTGGGATCCTAGCAGGTCATTAATCCAGCTGCACTTCTGAAGTAAATCATCTGCACCACAGAACAGCTCCAGTGCTGGAGCGCTGCATCTGATAATAAATTCATTATTGGAAGCTATGGAAAGTTACAGGAACTGGGGGGAATCTGAATAAAATGTAAACACTGCCAAAAAAAAGTATTTAAACCAAGGCAAGCATTTGACACAATTTAGCAAAAAAATTAATTTGGTGAAACAAATCTTCTTCAGTGTCACTTCCTCTATTTAAAAGATAATGATCATATTAATCTTTGAGGTTGAATACTAATATAACTTGTTTTCATTATTTCTGTTGAACTTAAAAAACTCTTAAGCCCTGAAAAACAGAATTCCAAAATATATGCCATTCATCCCTGAGTTTTCTGCTCCCTTCTCATTCTGGATTTAGATATCCATCCATAGACATTAAAATATTTGTGAAACCTGATATGGGAGCATCCCACTGAGTGTGGGCCTTCTCTTATCCAGAGCCTGGAGTCTTAGAGAGTGTGAGCTTCCTGAATGCATTTTAAATCTTGGGTAGCCTTTGCATATTGAACAGAGCACTTTGATGCTCTGCAAGCATGAAAGAAGGCTTGCATAATACTGTGAAGCAAGAATTCCATTCTCTCTAAAATAGGTGTGTGACCATTCAGCTAATGTTGAACATTGTTTGAAATATTGTCCTCCAGATTAAAATGGATGTATATGAAAAAGTGTTTGTTTATATGCAATCAGAAGGCAGCATGTGACAAATGCTGCTTTCATAAAATGTGTTAACCTAAAAAGATAAAGGAATTTTAATTGTAAACCAGAATTTTGCAAGTTGGTTCATTTGAATATGAATGTAAGGCAGACGAGTTAGTGGAATTTTCATCTGGGATCTGTTTGGTTGTCTTTTCTTTTCCCCTTGCTGGTCCACAGTACACCATTCCCAAAGCAGCTGTCATTTCAGCTGCCTGTGGGAAAACCCTCCTGTTTGCAGCTCAGGAGTGCTGGCAGCAGAAGGGGAAGGGATTAGAGAGTAGCCAGGCAGCCAGAAAAGCCAGCATTATCCCTACCTTGTGAGGTGTCTCTGGGAGAACCCTTTCAGTAAGCCCTTTTTAGAACAGGTTTGATATCCCAGTGTGCTGGCGGTGTGATACAGAATCTGTGAACTGTCCTGCTGCAGGTTCTGCAGTCTGCACTGCCCCCTAGGTTTGTGTGGGTGTATTTTGAGTGCTTGAGCTTTAAGGCAAGTAATACAGGTCCTCAGAGGACAAGACTACATATGCTCTAATGCTCACTGGATTACTATAGTTATGATTTTCTTTTCAGACAACACACATTTGTTTAAGTAATGTAAACAGAAATAATGTATCATCCTCCAAGGTGCAGTACCTAAGACCCGCCTGGCAGTCCTTCACCCCGAGAAGGGAAGATAAAATACTGTCCTTTTCCACTGCAGTCAGTCAGTCTGCCAGTACTGCATCTCAGGTTGTGTGTGGCTCAACTTTCCTTTTCTCTCTTCCTCTCTCCTTTGTGCCTTCAAGTGCTCTGCTTCTCAGGCATGGCTTCAGCTGGCCTTAGGCAACTTGGACTCCAGGGTAAGATCTACTGGTGTAGTGTCAAACTGGAGGAATGGTCAGAATACCCCATGAAGAGCCAGCGTGTTCATTGCAATATTCTTATGAACTGCCTACATCATTTTGCTAAAGCTCATGTGGAATCTTTCTGAAAAAAAGGAAAAAAAAATATCAGCTTCTCTAAAGTAAATTCACATAAGGTTTTACCCATTATCTTAAAAATATTCACTTTGATTGTTGGCTGATGACTGGTTTTGTTTGAGATGGATCTTGGAGAGTTATGGAATCACAAAATTTTATCTTAAATCCTTTCTGCAGGTTTTTTTTTCTTGTTTTTTTTTTCAGCTGTCACATGAATTCAGGTTATTGCATCTAAGGGCTGTCCCAGTGTCTTCTTTACAATTCATTTTACCTCAGGAGTCCAAGGTGGTTCAACTGAATGAGAGGTGTTTGCTGAATGAGAGCCTTGTTTTGTGTTTCTTGTGAACCCATCACTGTTAAACACTTTTGTAACAATCTCTGTGGCAGACTTAAGTATTTCATCATGAGTAGTGCTGTCATAATTGAACAGAGAAACTGAGCTTAATACACGTAGTTCAAGCAGTTAGACTGAAATGTAAGCATTTATCTTTTGAAAGACAATAACATTTTTGGTTTTTGTTACCATTAGCTGATGCTTCAACCAGATTTTGTGTTCTTATTGTGTAGTGAAATAACTGATGGCCAAAGATGCCTCTGGATTAAAATATACTATAAACCACAAAGTTTATTTTACCTTTAAGTTGTTTTAATCTACAGCAGAATATTCTCTGAAGCCCTCAACAACTGTTTGCAATTTAGAATTAAATGTGCTTCCTTCTTCTAGTGGTGCTGCTGGGGCAGGTTACCTAACAGACCTGTCACTTTTCTTGTGCAGTTGTTTCTGTGGCATTATTTTCATTGGCAAATATACAAGCTGATAGAAAAGGAAATCATTAGGTGCTCTCAGTATTGCTGAGGCATGGAGCTAGAGCAGGTCAGTCACTGCATTTTGTAGATTGTGACATTTTAAATTACCTGTACACTACTGGAAGCAATCTGTGGACCTAATTAACATCTCACCTAATTAAAGTCAGGAATGTACGTAGAGAATGCTAGATAGTTTTGCACCGCCTTTATTTGTTAAATACCACATTATTCAAATTTGAGTCTCTAATTTCAGTATTGAAAACTTCAGGTTTGTGTGCTGTTTTCTTAAGTGGGAGTAACTTTTTTTTCCTCCTTCAAGTAATCAATGCACTGCTGAATGAGTTCATTTTAATGCACTCAATCATGCCTCTAATGTTTGTAGCTTACGGGCGCAAGCATCAGTAATGCAGGAATGTTATATGGCTTTAGTTTGGGCCATTTCATAAAATATTCATGGAATCAAAAATGTGCATCAAAATAGCGGCTGGGAGAATTACATTTATGTGCCGGCTTTTATGGCAGCTTCACATTTAAACCCATTTGTGTTAATATCTAGTCAATCTTTCTACTTAAAAAAAAGGCGAAATAGTAGTCTCCATACATACCCTTTTTGGTTTGGTATCTATTTTGATATAAGAAATCTGTATTTTTTGGATTGGGTTTTAAGAAGGAGAATTATAAATGAACTTTTAGATGATCTAAAAACATTTCTATATTGACAAAATTGCATTGAATTATTTTGCTTGAATGAATAGATTTAATTTTTTAATTTGAAGCAATTCAGTGAAAACTGTAGCAAAAATCTGTTAGAGTTTCTTATATTCATATATAGTTATTTAAAACTGATTTTCTACCCCCAAAATTATATTGAGACAATGTAGCCTCCCATATTTAAGATTAAGCTGTTGCTGATGGGATTTCCTTTGTTATGCCCTGAGTTATATTAAACTATAAAAAATTATTGAAGTATAAGTTTTGGTAGTGGTAGTACATATGTTGTAAGAGTTATCATTCTGGTTTTTGATTCCTTTTATAAGAAGAGAAGAGAGACATCAGAGATTCTCCAAGTCCATTTGGTACCCACTGAGATAAATTCTGCATGGCTGTGTGAAAATAAATATGCAATTGCTATTAATGTTGCCAACTGAAAATAGCTTTACTGCTTTGTGTAACATTCTGCAAATAGATTTTTCAAACATGGATTTCCTAGAAACACTTCTTGCTTTTCTCTTTGACTTCCTAGACCTATAAAAATATATTTCTGCAAGCTGTTTCAAGTGATTTTCTAACTCCATTGTTTTTTCTTCTCATTTTGCTTTTTTTGGTCTTTGTTTTTTGTCAGTTCATAATAAAAGTAATTTAAAACTCTGCCTTTTAGCTGCCTAAGTAAGATAAAAATGCTCTTATTCTCAGCAATGTTCTGCAATTGGCTAATTGCTTTCTTTTAATGTTTTTTCAAGATTTTCAGATGGTGTTCTGTGAATGTCTGCAGGCAACACTTGCAGCAGCTCAGTGTTTAAAAATTAGAATGCACTGGCCTGATCAGTTCCACTGAACTGACTCATGACAGGGAGTAAACTCACCAACCCCCTGAACATATTATTTTCCCACAACATTTGAGTTTCACAGAAACATTATGGATTAAATAAATAAGCTGATGTGTCATTTGCCAGTGGCAACAAAGAATTTCAGTTTATTTTCTTGGAAGAATAAATTCCAAAGTCTTAAATGTTTTACCTTCCATAAATTTGAGAAGTCTCCAAATAGCTCTTTTTATTTGAACGAGTCTTCAGTAAGCAAATTCCCTTATAAGGGCTTTCATGTCAGGAATTCCATCTCTTCCTTGTTTAGGAAATGAGCAGGTGTTTTGGCTTTCTGTGAATCACTTTCTTTTTAGTATTTCAATGAACAGATTGTTTTACATTTTACTGTGTAATCTTTCTTGGTAATTCAGTGAGGCCAAATGTAATATAGATCCACTTGAATATTACCAAAAAATCATATTATTTTATCATTTTGAAGCTTGATGTAGATGGGTTGCTTCCAAAGAGGTTTCACGGAGGTCTGGCATAAGGAGTGTCGGGTCACAGCTCTTAGGGTTAGGTCAGCTCCTGGGAACTATGATGGGTATGGAATGTATGAGTTCCATTTCTAGTCTGATAGAAACTTTCTCAAGGGGATACTGCAGGAAGGGAGCTTGGTAAAAGTTACCACACCTGATAGTTCCAACAACCTGATCAACAGTCCTTAAGACTGCAAGTTTTATTTACCTAAACAATGTGTCCTGTTAAGCAATCATGTTACAGGAGAAACTCAGATACTGTTATACTGTTCAGCTTCATGGTGATGCCGCTCATTTGTTTGCTGCTTCCCGTTCTTACTGAAAGTTCTTGAGTAACACATAAATCAAATTCTAGTAAAGAATCCATTGCACATGTCGTTTATCCCAATGACTCAAATGTATGATAATACTCTTTCAGAAGAACAATCTATTTATTAATGAACTTCGGGGAGAATTCCAAGGAAGAGTGTATGTGCTTATGAGAAACCAAGTGAACAAAATGCTGGCTCTACCTGTTAATGTTACATTTTAACTCAACTTTCAGTCATTTGTCACAAACCCAACGTGAGTTTCTTCAATATCTTAAATCTGCCTTAACAACTTGAATAGCTGGAATTCTGTTGACTTCAGTGTTGACTGTGCCCTAAGAAGTTAGCTGAACTGGATAGACAAAAACTCAAATTGGAAGCCTCTTGAGAACAGACAAGGGTTTTCACCTGGCTTTAGCAAATCTATGTGTCTATTCTCTGTTACATCTACTGTCACGGAGTCTGTTAACAGCTTGTACTGGTTGTGATAATTTCCCTTTGCCTTTCTATTTGTGCAGTCTGATGTCAAGCATGTAATATTTTGGGAAGAATGTATAGAATTTTTCCTGTTTTCCCAGTGTGTTGGGCCATCTCTCCAATACCTGTCCCTGGGTAGAATGGAACATAATAAAGCCTGCTGACTCCCTTTTCATCTGACACTGCACTCTTCAACACCTGTTGTCTCCTCTGGGATTCTTACATGAATTTTAGGCTGTAGAGCCATAAAATTGTTTGTCTATGACACTCATTTAATTCATTGTGTCTTTGAAAGAGGAGCTTCTTGTGCTTGTCAGTTTTAGTTGGACACGTTTTAATCATCAGAGAAACTTAATATGAAAATAAATTTAATTCTAATAAAGATGAGTTATGTTTTATATTGCAAAGTTGAAAGCATGGTTATAAAGGGGTAACATATGCAAAAGACAAATCTAAATTGAGTTAATAAGAGAAATCTGTCATAGATGTTCTGCTGCCTCTAGGTTGGCTGGAGGCCTGGGGAGATAACCTCATTTTCTCAAGGAATGCTTAAAGAAGATACATCTCCAAGCTTTTCTCCTTTCCTTTCCTATGACTGGGAAACAACTTTCCTGCTTCCTGGTTCTTTCTCAGTTTCAATTCAGCACTGTAAAAAAAGACTGCCAAACAGCAATAGTTCCTTGTGAACCACATCTCAGAAAAGGTGCAAACTACAAACATATAAATGAACCTATTTTATGGATTTTTTTCAGCTGTTAATAGAAATGCAGTTAATATATTGGTGATCTATGGGACAAGATTCCTCCATCGCATGCACACTTATGAAGGCAGGGTCACATTCACAGTTCTCCCTGCTACAGAATAGTCCTTGCTAAACAAGGACTATTGTGACTAGAATGCTTTCTTTAAAGTTATTTTTAGTGTAAATAGTCTTATCTTACCTGCTTCCCAGCAATACCCATTATGTATGAGAAAAAGGTTTTTTGTTCTTTCCAAGAGCTTTGAATTTTCATTGTCCAGCAGGTATGGAAATCTCCTAGATTGATTTTTATGTACAGAGGTAAATCCAGCTGAAGGTAGAGGAAAAACTACTTGAATGTGAAAATGAATTGAATTCTATCTTCAAACTTTCCTTTGCCTTAAAAGTGTTTGAATAACTTACTGTTGAAGACCTTGGAGTATATTACTTCAGGCTCAGTAATTAGTCTATCAATGGTTAATGCTCTTGCAGTAAATCTGCTAGATAAACTCACCAGAGTTGGCCTTGCAAGAACTGCTGAATAAATTACCTTGCATGATAATTCCTTTTCTCATTGATTAATTTGTTTGAATGAAGGTTTTTAGTTTTTCTCCACAATTCTGATACCTTTATCCCCCACACTTCAAATCTTTCACCACGGGTTTTCATTATGGAAAAAGAAACTTGAGGAATGGTTTCAGTTGTGATTATTTATGCATAGATGCACTTTTAATGTATAAGAATGACAAAGGCTTTATTAATCTAGAATAAAGTTATTTTCTAGAAGATCCTGACTTTGCATCCATGGAATCACACGCCCTCAACACTGGGAATTTACAAAGGAAAGCTAATTAAAAATATGATAAATTTAAATTAGAGCATTACTGGGTACTGTGAAATTTGATTGTATTTTCCAGTGATCTGTGGGCTATGTATTGAAGAGTCTTGAAAAATCTGTGGAATGTTTGTCTGCAACTTACTTATAATGATAAAATTATTATGGACTACAAACTTTAACAATTTCTGATGATTGCACTGATTTTAATTGTGAATGACGTTTTTCAGGTCACGTCACGAAAGCTGCTAAGCATTTTGAAACCTTTTATGAGCTAACAGAGGGCACATCCTGGAAGGATGAGACAGGCTGCACTTACACTTCACTGGCATGTCAGCATCTCTGGAGAATTTATACATTGCTAGCAGACAAAATGCTGGAAAATAAACAACACCAAGAGGCCATCAAAATGCTAATAAAAGCTTTAAAAATGGCCAAAGAAGGTAGGTGGAAAACAGTGCTTTCTCATTCCTTCATTCAATGTGCAGGCCATGATTTTCCCAAGAGTAAAGTAGAAATTGTCAAGGGTTTGAATGGGTGATTATTTCCTATGAAACTCAAAGACAAATGCTATCAATACTCTTGCAGATCTCACTGAAGCAGAAATGCCTTCTTGCTGTCTACAAAGAAACTTTTAGGTTCCTCAAAGCTCTACCTCCAAAAAACCTGACAACCTTGTGGGAACAATAATATAAAACTGTGAACCCACAATCAGAAAGTGAAGTCACTGGTGGAAGCTGAGGTCATTGATTTTGATTGGCTAGTCACTGTTGATTTGGCAGTTTTTGACTTATATTATCTGCTGGAAAAGTTACCTTTTCACTCTACATAGTTACTTTATACTTGAAAAAACCAAGATTTTATCATAAGCAAACAAAATTTTCTACCTTAATATGCATAAATACTTCTAAACAAAAAGTAAAAAATTACAGAATCGCAGAACAGAGGTAGGAAGGGAAACCTCTGGAAATCATATAGTTGTCCTGAGCAGGCTGCTCAGGACTACATCCAGTCTGGTTTTAGTATTTCCACAGATAAAGCCTCCATAACCACTCTGAAAAGATTTACTGCTGTTCAAACACCCTCACAATGAAGGGGTTTTTTAAAATATATATTAATTCAATATGAATCAGCAGGTCCGTTAGGTTTTTTAAATTTAATAATGTATGCCAAATATTTAATCTGTAGCCTAGTCTTTAACTAGTAGTTGGAATAGATAAACTGTCAAAAATGGCAAAAATGAAAATACTTTCCAAATTTAAAAATAAGTTCTGCAACAATTAACATTGTGACTGTACAGGTCATAATACAAGCTTGTAGTACTTTCTACAGCTATTGTCTCTAATAGATGCTTAAATTACAGCTACAGTTACACTCCTCTTAATATTAGGTATAGTAACTACAAGAACTGCTATGAAATTACATATGAATGTCTTCTTAATGCAAGTGAGTACTGCTGGATATTAAGTGATTGTCAAAATGGATCTTACGTCTTTCCAAAATTTATTTTGACCAGGCAGGTGTTCTGGTTCCCTTTTTTCAAATTTCAGATCAATCACTTTCACAGCTTCCTGAGGTATGTAGCACTATGCACAATATGTGAGCTGTTGTTCTCTTTAAATTTAAGTTTTAGGAACTTCCTCCTGAGGAGTTCTCCAGTCCTCTTTACAGAGCTACTGCATGTTATCTGTAATACACTCTGTCCTTCTGGACCATCATCTGTGTTTATGCACTTTAGGAATGAGGATTAGATATTACCTGCTTCAGACTGTCAAATCCTCTTAAGCAAGGAAGAAAGTTCTTTATGTCCCTAGCAACTTTTAACTTAGTATTCTTCTGTGAAACTGTATTTCTGTATCCTTTTGTCTTATTATCCCTTATCCTTTTAAGGGATGTTGAGTACTGGAAAAGACCATCAGGTTTTTGAGTTACAGGTTTTTAATAATTGTAAGTAATATATTAAGGGCTATAGAGCACTGATATGACCTCAGCAATTATTATCCTTCAGAGAGTTTCAGAACTAGGTGTAGGCTTCTGTGTGTTTGGACAGAAAAAGTCTACAACTGTAAGCAGACAATCTCCCTTTTCATTGTAACTGTATTTATTTCTGCATTTTACAAAATACCATGATATGCACCTATTCTTCATGTTGATTTTTCACTATTTATTGTGTTGGAGCAGATGGATATTGAGCAACAGAAAAATTGGATTTTTGGCTATTTTTAATATAATTTCATCTTCAGGGTTTTTTATGGCTACTCATGATCTGGAGGGAAATTTTTGAATATAGTGTGATACTTTAGGAACTACATAATTAGTTTATATTTATTTTGGAATCAAATAGACTATTTTCTCTTGAAGGAGCCATGCAAAAGAACCAGCAAGCAGTGTTTGTTAGACTGGTATCAGTAAAATAAAACCTGGCATGGAAAGGTGGGATGCACCTTAGCAACAGCCTGTCCAGAATTTTCTATAAGTACTGTTTGCAAGTATAAGTTATCAATTTTCTTAGCTATTTTACCCCACAATAGCTAGTAAAACAGACAGGAGAATAAGGAAGATGAAAGTGGTCAACTGGTGGTTCTCTCTTGGTGTTTCACCAAGATTCACATTAGCAAAATGTGTGGGTTAAGATACATTTTGTGTTTATAATATGAAGGTTTATTACCTATTTGTAGCCACATTTATTTTATATTGAGTCTATATAGGGAAACTAGTATAATTTTCTAATGTGAAGACACTAGGACCATGATTAAACAATTAATGACACAGAACTTACACATGTTAATTTGATTGTACTTTATTACTGGAAGATATTTTCTCTGACGTTGCTTAACTTCCTTGGTGAACTCCATAGCCTTTATTTTTAATTACTACTGTATGTTTTCAGAAAGAGGTACATGGGGGGGGTAAGGAAAGGAAAAAAATTACTACAGTATTTTGACATCTGTATCTTGTTTAAGAACCTGCAAGAGCTGTCTGTACCAATGTAGTTTTGTTCAGATCATGCTGGTAACTCTACCTTTTACCCTTCCTTTAGGAGGTGATATAAAGATGCATGGAGAAGCAGTCTATTGCTTAAGTCTGGCATATCATTTTTCTGGAGAAAATGAGACAGCATTAGCAGTAAGTTTATTCTTTGCTTTAGCTTTCTCAATGTCTTCCTCTGCCTCCTCAGCTTGTTTGGCATTTGCAGAGTGGGAAAAAACTTGGAGAGACTTGGCTCATGGACCTTTCATAACTTTATCTAGTTCTGTAGGCAGGGATCCATGTGGCTCAAGCATTTGTGGTTCCAGTAAATACCAGAACAGACTGAGTCCAGGTTTTCATGCTTGGATCTGTAGAAATAATATAAATTGACAGTTCAGGTTATATGTGACTAGCCTTCCTTTTCTTGTATATATGTGAATATCAAACAGTCTCTATTTACTACACCAGTTTTTTAAAACACCAGTTTTGCAAATTAGTTTGGTACAGCGTATTTGTGAGAAACAATAAAAAATATCAGTTCACGCACTTAAATTGTTAGAACATCAGTAATTTAGAAGAAATATTAATTGCTTTTGAAAAGCTGAAATCCTGATGCAATTTCTGCTGTGGATACTTGAGTTCAAACTCCTCTTCTGATGTTTCCCTTGAGCTTTAATAATTCTAAGACAAGAAGAGCTCTGCATGTAGAATTCTATTCTAAAAGGAGGGTTTCCTTGCTTCCTCATGGGTCAGTGTGAGAGGAAAGATAAGCAGCAATCTGATTCTTTTGTGCCTGTCATCAATCACAGTCCTCCATGGTACTTTTAGAAATGTTCTGTGGAAAATAAATTTGAATATTTTGTTCATGATTATTGCAATTAATCAGGTGGATAATTTCTCTTTCTGTTTGTTCTTTAACTGCAGAATGACTCAGTATTCTATTAATGAACTTGTTTTATAGATGTAGTTCATTGTGGTTATTTGTTGAGATGGTTTGTATTTTGTCTTTCTGAGAAGCAGACCAATAGAAGTCCCAGAATGAATTCAGCATGTGTATCAATATTACTTGCTTGGCTCTTGCAGTTTAGGATGTGTTCTAGATGTCTATCTGATTTCATTTTTGTTACATTTTTTTAGAAGTTATTGACCACCTTTATACATTATTCTTCAATACTGAAAGTCCTATCTGCTGCATAAATCAATTGGATGCTGGAAAGGGGGGGGCTGTTCTCAGTGAATTGCAGTTAAACCTGTAGCTGAATGTAAAAATATCTCAAAACTAAAAAGCTCCAAATAGTTTTATAAAATTTTATCTAATAGTTGCCACATGAACAAGAATATGATATTTGATCTTTTACAAGAAGGCAGTGTAGATTAGACAAGAATTTTTTGTACTTCACTTTACCTGTGATTATTTTTGCCTGACAAGCATGCTGACATTCTTACCTGAGCAACTTTTTTCAGACTCTCAGAAACTTAATTTAACTTCTCATTTCACATAATATACTGTGTGAATTCTGAAGAGCAGCAAGATAAACAAATGTGCTAAATGAAGAAGCCTGCCTCTTAATCTCTCCAGAATATACAAAGGATAAAACTACCCTTGAAATTGTTAAAAATATTAGTTGTCATGGCATTGTTTCCTCAGAATCAGTTTTGACTACATTTTGTAGCTATTCCCTTCCCTTCATTGCTCCCCCATATCTCTTGTTAAAAAATTACAGCTTCATTGGAAGTTGCATTTCTTTTTCTTGCATGCAAATATTTTTTTTTTAGGAAGCTTCTGAAACCCTGAATTTTTTAATGTACTCATTTTAAATATGTAACCAATAGGTAGTATCTAATGTTTTCAGTCCTACAAAAACACCTGACAGTTAAGGAAAGCAAAGTGCAAGGGCGAGAAGGTCTCTGTAGTACAAAAACAAGTTATACATTATGTTAAAAGTATAAAATGTTATTTTAACAGTAATGGAAATACCAATACTCTTCAGTGGTAATAATACAGTGGCATTTTCTAATATAATGGCATTGTCAATAATATTACATGAAAAACTTTTAAAGTACTTTTGTTCAAAAAATTACACAGTGTTCTCTGGGATGAAGAAAAAGGGTACAGTTTTAGCTCCCTTTGTCCTTTGCAGTGATCAATATAGACAGCAGTAAAATATCTGTGGTTGATAGTACTGTGGAGCAGAAGTTGTGTTCACTCTCCAGTTGGAAATCATTGCCTAAAATTTCCCCTTCTGTTCTCAGTTTAATGGTCTCTGTATCCAAGGGGAGCTCAGATGCTTACGGAGATGAAATCATTGCCTCCTGTTCCCAGGGGCCCACTGGTTATCATTACACATAACATGCAGACAATACTGCTAGGAGCCAGTTTGCCTCATGGTAATATGTAGTTCATCACCAGCTTCTGTAGCATGCTAAAGAGGTCTTGCCACACAGCTTGGGACTATTCGGATGTAGACTCAGGGGTCTCAGCAGTTATTTCCCTGCTTTGCATCAGTTTTCATCTTCTTTATCCCTTTGTGCCGTGGTCCACCTCAGGCAGTCTCCTTCTAGGGGAATCTGAAAGGAGCAGCTGTTACAGGCACCATTTCCTCCAATTGTTGCCACTTGGTTCCTTTTGCTCTTTAGCCTCCCTCCCCCAACATGCACACTCTGGATCATGCATATGAACTTGTTTCTCTCATTCATGTCTTCTAGCAGGGCAGAGAAGCATATGTTCAAAATAGTCATTATCTGATGCAGTAATTAAAGACTGAAATGATTGAGCTGCAGCCTATTCTATAAAAAAATGCAGTCACTTTGTATCAAACGGGCTGGTTCTGTTAGAGAAGGCTTTTTATTTGCTAGGGACTTGGTGTTTAGCATGATTTCATTTGGTGTATAATTTTTATAAATAAGTTTAATTTTATTTGATATATATGATTGATTTCAGTGGAGCTACTTAGATGTAAAAATATAAGTGTGTGCAAGTTTAAAAGCCTGAGAACTAATTATGTTCAATATCTGGGGTATGTTCATAATATTTTTCATATCATCTGGTTTCTGATTTTATAATCAAGCCTAATGGTTTTACAACAAAATATTAATAGTTCGCATTAGATAGATTTCATCTTAAACATTACAGATTTTGTCATGGAGAGTTCTCTGTCTGCCCTAATTTTAAAGTAAAAGTTACTGTTTACTTGTTTTTTCCTCAGACTCATTATACAAGAAGAATATTAAGTGAAATATTTCTGTGTCATTAGAAATCTTACATAAGGTATTATAATCTAATGCTTGATTTGCGATTTTTTTTTCTTAAACTGGGCTTTCAAGAATTCTTCAAAGTGTAGGGTATCATGGATTTTTTTCTCTTTCAATTAGAGTTGCATCCCAATTCATTAGGAAAAATCCAGTCCTTGTTCCTCATCTAAGTGTTAGGGTTTTTTCTAAGTGTTCCTTTATTTTGGATATTGAATCCTGTGCTTCAGATATGTTACACATTTAAATAATAGAAGCAATGTTCATGAGTACTGAGACTCATGCCAAGGTAATGTGGTAATTTATGACATAATGCTGTCTGCATGAATTGTCAGAATTACGATACACAAGCCACAGGCATAAAATTATCAAGAAAATTTATGAACTTGCAAAGACATCTTCACATTCAAAATGACCCTGTTACAGCAATCAGAGGTGATTAATGGCCATAAACTTAATTTCTGAAAAAGTCTGTGTCAAAACAACTGGGAATTTTGTCTCCTCTCATGCAGCTGGGGAGAATATGAATGGTGTGCAGGTATTCTGAATTTGGTATGTACAGTCTGTTTTATCTGATTATATCTCATTATATGGATTATGCCCATATGGATGGATGGATAGATTTGGTAAATCAAGGAGGATCTTCGCAAGTAAAAGAACTCCAAAAGGTAGAGTGAATGTTATTCTCTTTTCTCTCAAATATTGAGTAAGGTTGTTGAGAAGAATGAGCATGTGAAGTTAGAGGGCTGAATTTCAATTCAGTGGTGTCTGATTAGACCACTGAGTTAGTTTGGGTTTAAGCTTTCATTATTGTCACCCCAAAAAAATACCCTCTCAAATGGGGACTCACAATACACATCCAAAGATACTCTTCAATGGAAATTATTTCAAACTTCCTTCTTTTAAATCACACATGTGATTTAAGTCTAAGTGATCTTTAGCCATTAGTAATGAAAGGTAACATTTTCAACTTAGGAAATTGCATCAAATGCTTGGAAAAACATGTTAGCATACCAGTTTAAGAAGAAGTCTCATCATTCCTAGAGGCTCCACTTTCATTGAAGTGACTTTTAAACTGTTTTAAAAACTCTATTCATATAGGAATTTAGTTTTCATATCTGAGGAATAAAACACCAAAACTTTGAGCCTTCTTAAAAGGTAGGTACTTTTGATTGATCTTGACACTGGCAATAGATTATGTACAGAGAAATGAGTGGCCCAGCTTTGAAACTGGCTACATTTCATGTTCCTGAAGGGTCCCAATGCTGCTAGACACTGGTGAAGATAATACAAACAAGATTATGTGAGAGGATTAATATTGGAACTTTGTCCTGACAAAATATACTGACTCAAATGCTGAGGCAATTAAGAAATTAAAAATTATTTGTGTTGACAATACTAAATAAGACCTAGAGCTTCAGGAAAGAGATGAATGTCTGATCATTCAGCTATTTTTTTGTTGTTAATTTAGCATTTAATTCTCAAAGTGAAGCACATGACGGTAACTTTTTATTTGGACGTGAAAGTTAACAGTTTCTTAGCAAATGAAGGAGTTCTTTTGTGGGTTTAAGGTAAATAAGATTTTTCCTATCTTAACCAGTTCCTTGAAAACCTGCGGGGAAAAGGGTTCTAATTATGAGAAGCAGCAATGCTACTTTCCTTCAATACTTTTCTGTACACCACACAGTTTTGCAGCTTGCTGTTATGGTGTCCACCATGCCTGCCTTGAAACATGGTGTCAGTTTCCTTTTCAGTCTATGGTTCAGATTGAATTTTCCTTGGGTAATGGCAGCACAAGAACTCCCTTCAGTTATGTGGATTTTTGTCAAGAAAAATTTGCCACAAGAACATCCTCTGTAAGAAAACACTCTTAAATGCAATCCTGCTGCAGAACTACAGTAGTCTAGTTACACAAAAATTATAGAGCAAAAGAAACAAAAAATATTAAATACATTAAGAATCTATTAGCTGATGATGAGAAAAATCACAATTTCATGTTTCCCACAGTAACAATGAATGTTCTAGCAACTTGTTGATATTGACCCTACTCTTCAGGAATCTCATGTCCCATAAGAACAGCTACCAAAACACCATGGATGGCTGGATTTCCATCTCATCCATTACAGTTTTCAATTTATTCATTCATACACCCCTAAAGAGTAGGACTACTGCAGTGTGTTGAAAGTTTGAGTGCTCAATCCATTAAATAAATCTAAAGCACCTTTTCAGAATGTTAGAATTATCTGACTACTGGTGTTCTCAAGAATCTGAATACAAGTTGGTGACAAAAAGTTTAAAACCTCAATTTTAAATAGGGCTATGCCTGGATGACACTGTTTTGTTTGTTTCTACTTTTGAAATGTATGAAAGTTTCTTCATATATATATATATATTTATAAGATTATGTAGCCTTACTTAACATATATATATTAAACATCCTGCATTTAGAAGTTCTGCTATTTAACATATCAAATGTGATTTCCCAAACTTCAAAATCTATTTTTGGTAATATTTTGACTCTATTTAGAAATTATAAATTCTAATATTTTATCATTATTTATTATTTTATTATTGCCTTACACACACATGCAGGCACTTAGGCACACTTTCTGTATGAGTATGGAAAAGAACTGGAGGGGAGTGCAGTGCAGCACTAGTTAAAATATATTTACATCATCATAGAGATTCTAAGATCAAGAGAATTGTTTGCATAACTCTGAATTATTTCTGAGAAATTGTTACTAACTGTTGTGTTTGAACTCAAAGAAGCAAAGTGCCCTTAATGGGGGTTTGCTCAGCTCTAATATCTTGAAAAATTGAGGACAAAGCCATAAAAATTCCTTGAGCTGCTCTGCTAGGGAATAAGAACATCTTTACATCTGGTTTTTACAAGGCATGGCGGGCAGAGCACTTGGCAGCCATGGAGTCTCAGCTCAGGTCTCACCTTTTTGGTGTTGCCGCTGGGATGGAGCAGCCTCTGCTCTGCCCTGGTGTGCCCAGAGCAGGTGGCTCTTCCTTGTGCTTTCCCAGGCAGGTTGGCATCCAGACTGGGGACACTGCTAGGCAGGGCCTGCTTCTGGGAAAGAGGGGTACGGTTAGCTTGTCCTGAGATTTCTGAAACTCCAGTAACTGTCTTCTGTCAGCTTTAGGGTGTGATTTCGGCATTTGCTCTGGAATCTATTGAAACGTTTTTTTAGAGTAGCTAATAAAATATGCTCCTTTTTTTTCTTGTTCTCCCTTTTTCCTTTTTGTTTTGTTTTGTTTTTTTTTTTAAGCACCTGCCAATGTAAAATTTCCCCTCATTTAATTCCCACATTGGATTTCTAGCTTGGCTGTGCTACACCTCAGAACCTAAATGCTGTACATAATTGAGGGAAAGGTATAGCTACAGCATGTCTAAGTCCATATTTTGTTATCTGATAACAAAAACATACAAGATCTTAGGAACTGCCAGCCCATTAGTGCCCTTCCATTAGTGAAACTGCACATTCTATACCCAGGGCTGTGGCAAATGGCTGAGGAACTGCAAGAGAAATTTTCTAATTTTTTTAGATAATCTACTTACAGAAATCAGATTCTTAATGTGTTGTCAGAAAGGAAACATTTGTACCCACACTGTACAAATTCAGGAATTTCAGTATTTAAATGTAAATGTATTCATAATCTGGGAGGTATTGTTTTCCATTACATCATTAATTCTAATGAACAGATTATTAAAAAAACCTCTCTAAAATAAGGCTTTTAAAATTGGATTGGTTACTCAAATTGGGCCAGTTCAAGCTACAGCAATTCACTTATTACATATGTGTTTAAATTTCAATTCAGTTATTCTCAATGAATTTGGGGGGACAAGTCATATGTTCAGGTATTCACAAATGCTTAACAACTTTGCTTGATCAGAATCATCCATGGCTAAATTGGAGAGTAGGTCTTGATTCAGGCATTACATCTTGAGGAATTTAAAAATTATCACTTGATAGATAAATAACCTGAGAAGTTAAAACACTGAGGCATGTCTGTGTAAAGCTGGGAGCTTGGTGCCTCCTTGCTAGAAGCAATTTGTTTTGCTGTTTTGCTTTCAGCTTATGTATTATTTCAGAGCTGATCAAAAGAATTGGTAGCAAAGTGTGAAATAAATTGTACTTCTAAAGAAATCGATTTCCCATTCCTTGGTGCTTTAAATGATTTTAGTAATATTAATATTTAAAATATTTCTGTCTGAAATCTTTTTATGACTGCATATACAGTAAAGGTCCCCATTTCATTCAGCTGTTTTTCATACCAGTATATTACACACTAAACACTGTAGAAATACTATATTTTAGCACTGAAATGGATGCAAATGATCTCAAGTGTCTATTTGCATCTATATGACTCAAGTTTTACTCAGTCAATAAGAACAGTCTTTTACTGCATTACATGGGTTAAAACTTGAAAAATATAAGGTTTTCAGCTGAATGAGATCCCTTGTTGAACTTCTATATTGATTTACAGAAAAGTATCCACTACATTATCTAATTTAAATTGGTTTTATACTCTACTAGTTTATCTCTGCAGTTTTTACAAGTGTTATGCAAATTTAACTGTTTGTTTGCTTGCTTGCTTTTAGCTAGGAAAGCTGTGTAGTTAAAAATATCTGTTCAAGATATTAGTAAGTATGAAGCAGAATATTTATAGGTGCTTTGTCTAAGAAGTAATGGGCATTTAAGCATGCAGGTATATATATTATGGTACTATTTAGCTTAGCAGGCTACAGTGATCTGACAGCCAGGTACATTCATGTAGACACAACAATCTGATAAAAGCAGTCCAGACATCTGGATCACAGTCCTGCATACAAAAACATTTCTTAAAAATTCACATTATTGCACTTACCCCAATTTTCAGTCCTGTCCACCCTTTTCTCCTTGTTTCTTCCCCCGGCTCTGCCTTTGTCTTTTATGTGCTTGCGGAATCTCACTTTTCCTTTACAAGTCACCTCCATCTGCTGATGTGTCAGAGTGGCCCTGGTGCCACACATCACATAGAGGAATTCTCAAGATGAAGGGCTGTATTCACATCACTACTTCTGTCTCAGCACTGTTTCATGCTTGTCACTGCTCAGCACTCAGCGCCACACTGCCTTGTTTTGTCAATAACCATTTATTTGTTGCTGGAATAGTAGCAACCATTACATCTGACCTCCCTGTTTCATCAATTATGAATAGATTATTGGATGTGAACATCTGCAAAAGCTTGCTGTTGAACTTACCTCCTGGCTGGGATTAGATAAAGTATTAAACTGTTGTTTATTGTCAGGCCAAAACTCTACTGGGAAGCCAGGGAATTCCAGGACTAGCAGACTCCCATCAGCAAGCACCAAAAATTGTTTAGTATTGCCACCGTTTCCCATAAGATCGTAGCCATTTATTATTTACACTTATTACTAGTTGTTATAACATACTTGATAAAAGCTCTTGGCAGGCACAGTGTTTCCAGCTATTGTCACATCTGTCAGGATGGAAAAGATACATAAACTGTTTTTTCCTCTGATATTGCTGTTAAAGGGTAACAGATGAAGCTTCTTCACTCCAGACTGTTAAGCCATGCTTTATTTTGAAGAAATATGTCAACAATGGCTGGCTTGGAAAACATTATATTCCTGTCCTAAATATAGATGGCAGTAACCTTCACTAGGGCAATGTCTTTTGCAGTGGAAATTTCAAACTGTACAATAACAGTAAATGAAAATACTTGGATTTGATGTTTGCATAGTTTTTTTGCTCTGAAGAATCTGGATGACTTTTTCAACATTTTTCAAATATGAATTAATAATAAAACCCTTTATTAGGTATAGGAAATAAGAAAATTATTATTTCATTCCTGCAAAGTTGTTGTTTAAAGAATTAGAATTAATATAATTACTGGTGACACAGAAGTGCAGAATTAAGTATACTAAGGCAGAAACAAAAATTAACCTTTATTCAATCATCTGTACATTTCATCTCTTTAAGCTTTCTGCGCAGCAAAATGAAGCATACAGGGTGAACTCCTGACCTTATGGAAGCCAATAGAAGTTTGAAATTACTCTAGGGAAAGGAACCTTTTCAATTAGTTCCTTGTATTTACATATCATCCATTCAGAATCAAAGCAAAATGTACATGCCTTGAGTATTATATGAGGCAGACAAGACTTGATACAGGCAAAGAGCCTTAGGTCTGATCTTGATAGACTGTTAAGGAATGAGTGAAATGTTTGTCTTCCTCCCTTAATCCTTCAAGCAGATGCACACATAAGTAACCTGAAGCATGTGTTGCTGAGTGTTTGTAGAGCACGAGGGTAAACACTGCTCTTGATAGCCCAGTAGGTCAGGGGAGGAGGAGTGTGGACTGCATTAGTTACCCACAGGGAGAGTGGAGCCAAGCAGCACCTCAGTGATAGCCTGGAAAGTTTTCAGCAAGGATGTTCCCCTTTGTCATTTGGCTTGGACAGACTTCTGGCTGGCTTCTTCTACTTCCCTCCCCTGTTCCTGACCCCTTGCTGCAAGATGTGTTCTTATGCATTATCCAAATAAAGTCCCTGGAAGAGGAGTTCTGGAACAGAGCAGTTTCACCAATTCCAGCTGAATTCTTCCTGTCTCTGTAAGAAGACTGACAACATTTGTGGATTTCTAGTAATTTATCCAAGACTATAGCCGGTGTAAGTGGATATGGCTGAGGGCAAGGAGTTAACATTCACAGAACTGAGTTGGTGAATAAAGTAAAGAGGGAGAAGCAACAGTTCAGTCAAATCAGGCAGTGCTGTCTCTTTCCTGGGTGTGGCACCCACTTGCTGTATCCTTGAGCTGTGAGCATGCAGATGGAATATGTGCAGCTTCTCCCCTGGATGCTCACTATGCCTGAGCACATTTAGCATTGCACAAGGTGTGGCTTGTGGTACTGGTGTGTAATATTCCTGGGATCAATTAGCTCTGCACATTGGGATCAATACATTTCATGAACAATACCCTTTTCTTTTGCTGTCCAACCTCTCCCATGCTCTGTTTTGGCAAAAAATAAGAATTCTTCTGGGTTTGTATTGTGAAACTTTTCTTTGATCTTACTCGGCATGGCCACAGGTGTGTAACCACTCAAATTATGGCAACAAAGACAGCACTTTTTTGTTATTTTTAAATATGCATTTCTGGGGCAGCTACTGGTCAGAGTTCATTGAACTGCAGAGTGCCTGTGCATACAATTGTATGGTCTCTTATTTTCACTGGGCTACATCAAAGTGATTATTTAATAACCATCAGAACTACGTGGTTTTTCCTGAAAGTATTTAAGAGGTACGAAGTGGTATGAGTCCTGTACTTTCACTCAACTGCATTGTCTGTCTGCCAACACCTATTGTTGGCTTCAGAAAAATACTGTCAGATGCTGCTAGCCAGGCTGGGCCTTAGCCTGCCACTGCAGTGCCTGTCAGGAATCATTAGCTACTGATCTCTTTGACTAATGGTCCAGTTGATTGTCTGATTCATGTTCAAGATCTGTAAATGAGGCAGAAGCATCTTTCCTGCTCACCAGCTGTGAAATGGCTAAACACAGCTAGATTTGCAGAAATCAAAATAAATGTATTTCCAATAAAGTTTGGCAACAATATCAAATCTAAAGCTGAAAGCAGAACTACATTTTTGTGTTTTTTGAAGTTACAGTATTATAAATCAATGTTATCTCATGATGTGCTTGTCAGAGAAATGTATTTTACCAAAACAGTGAAATGCTGGTAGTAGCATTAATCTTGTGTTGAGTTGGATAGATGTTCTTTATTCAACATAAATTCATACTTTCAATATTTTCTCTTTTGTCCATTATCCCCAGATGTACCAGTGTTCAGCAGAGCCTCTGCGCTTTTGTCTGAATCCTGTGTATGCTAATGGGATGTGTGTGCATGTTTTTGTTCACATAAAAGAATTAAAGATGTGACAAAAATAAAAAATAAAAGGTGGGAATTTTAATGGAGGGGGTTCTTGGGGGAGGAGCTCCTGTATTTGTTTCATATTGATGGAATAAACCCTGGAGGGTCAGCCTGGCTAATGCTGAGATAACTGAGAAGTAAATCTGGGTCTGAGAATTCACTAATATTTTTCTTGGAAAAGGAGGTAAATATGACATTCACCCCTAGCTAGAGAATTAGTGTGAGAGCCATGCCACAAACAGGCTCTACTTTGTGGATTCAAGCAGAGCTTAAGACTTCATTTTTACACTGTAGTTGTAGATACAACAGACTTACCAAGACACTGAAAGAGAGTTGATTTTGTGAATGGATGTTCCCACAGGAGCTATCCTCTGGTCTGTTATGTAGAAGACAAAGTTGAAGTCCACCTTCCATTTCTACCTTCCCACATCCTGTACAAAGGAGGAAAAGTGACTGAAACCCACCGTTCATTTCTGTATTAGACTTTGACTGTCATGTTATTTGGGTTTCTAAGCTAGTGTTCCCACAGACCCACAGAGGCAAAAATTTTGAGGTAGTCAATGTGCTTGGTCACATTGATCCAAAAAATAACCTATGACCAGAATCAGTGTGGTTTTTGTAATTGCTATGTTGTTAAGCTTAGGTTACATTTTTGTATAGAGGTAGAAAGAACTGTACATTATTCTAATCTGTTCAACCTCATATACAACAATCTTTTCCCACTAGTTGCTAGGAGTATCAAACTGTCTTTGAAACAATATGTAAATTTTATCATTTTATAATGGAGTCTAGTATAATCAAGATAAATCTATTGTAACTGCTTCCTTCCTCAGAACTCTTTGTACATGGCTAATTCTAAAAAAAAAACCAAAAAATATAAAGGAAAAAACAGACATTTTACTCCTTCAGTAACTCTAAATCTCTGGAAACTTTGTCTAACTTTAGAGAAGGAAATTTAGTTAAGTATGTGTAATACCCAAAGTGGTTTTGATTATACATTACCGGTATTGATTTTTACACAGTCCCATTCAATTTCTACTTACACATTGTTTTATATTTTTATTAATGAATAAAAGAATTAATCAATACTTACAAAGGAAATTACCAAGATGACATTTTCGAACACAATATTTGCTATAGAATACTGCAGCAGAAGCATCTTACCTTAATAAAATGGTTTTTCTTTTGTTGCCTGAACTTTTCCCATCCAGTAAAACTTCACATTTGTGTAGGAGTTTTCAGCATTAATTATTAATTATTCCACCTCTTCCTTGGATGTTATTTTCCCCTGCACAAATGGCCTATATATATATATATATATATATATATATATATATAAAATACCATTTTCTGGTTACGCTTCTTTCTAAAGGGAAACTTTTCATTGGGAATCTATAAATTCCATTAGATCCAAATGGTAACCAGTGTTCCCAATATTTATCCACTTTGCAAAGAACTGATAGATGACTGGCAGAACCCTGCCACTTAATACTCTCTGCCACATATATGTCCTTTCATATGTGGTATCCACAGGAAGCCAATTATGGCTTGGTTGTTCCTATCCCATAAAAATAATCAAGAAAGTTTTCATGCTCATTTGTTGGTTTTTTACAGATTTTGGCAGGCATCACTGTGTTGGTTCCAGTTGAATTTCCAGCATGTAAATTTTATAATTTTTCTTGTTCTAAATGAAAATTTTAAATGTGCTGTAATTTCAAGACACACTGGATGAAATCCTGTAATGCTTATGTGTTTACCCATCATTTTAACCTGTTCTATTGGTTCCTCTTTTTCTATCCTGAAATGTTTCTATCCTGAGTGTTGAAAGTTGGGCATACATCACAGAAGGGAAGAACCCTCTTCACTTCTTTTACATAAATGGATACTGTGCAGTTGTGGCATCCAGGGATGCACAGCTCCTTTCCATCAAGCTCCTGTGTCCCTTTCTATGTCTCCATCTGTTACCTGAAGCTGGAGGAGTCATTTGAAATATAGACATAAAGAGTACATTTTTTATGGTAATTTATCAAGATTTCCTCCCATTCATGGAGGTGATTTAATTAATGTTATTTCCTCATTATTTAGAATGAAATATCTGATTTGTGTAGAGTAGTAGTAACCTGGAACCAAAATGAGCACTTTTCATCAATATGAATGAGGAGCTTTATTTATTTACTTCCTTCTTTCTCGCAGCTGTTGTGTTGCAGCAATGCAATGAACCAACTTTTTACTTCAGCTGTGCATTGTATGATTTTTCCTTGGGTTGATCTGTACTTTTCAGGCTTTTTGATGTCTTTAATAGAAAAAAAATGTACAGTAGCCAAAGCCTTAGATTTCTAAGTAACCTTTCTGTGCCAGATAGTAATGACTGCGGGCCCTGTATCCAAGTTTAATATTGTAGAGGCCAGTTTAAAGTAGGAACTGTTTCAGCCCAGCACATAACATTTGTGACACCTCCTGGCACTCTAATAGCAGGTTTTCTAATATGGGCACAATTATTGCAACAAATGCTGTAGGTCCCCTGAGTTAAATGCAATACCAGGAATTATTTCTCAGACACCTGTGTCTTTCTGCTACCATCCTGGATTATTGGAAGGATGTACTGCAGGCACTGACATCATCATGTATGTATTCAGTTTAGGGAGGCTTCTGAGCTGATGTGACAACTTCCTAACTAAGGTGCCTTTGTACTCTTTCTGTCACACCTCGTGCATTGATAACTCAATTGGCAGTGACCTGCAAGGATAGGATGCAACATTAGAACACTACTGATAAGAAAGTACTTGAGGGATGATAAATAAGGCAGTGCACATAAATAAATGCTACTTTTGGTGCACGCAGAGCTTGTGTAGCTAAAGAATAAAAGCCATGTCCAGGGATGCTGCTGCATGTAGTAAAACTCTTTCAAGAACTAAGAAACCTGAGTGGAAGCAGCAATGGAAATGGTGTCACCCACAGCATTAGCACAGACAGGTTGTCTTCTCCTGAGCCGTGTGACAGGCTAACTAGCTGTGTTTGCCAGTGACAGTCACGTGCTCTAAGTAGAAAATGCCCAATATTTTACCTCAATATAAATAGGCATCCTGGGGCATGCAGGATACTGTCATATGTCCCTGGGCATCTCCCATCCTCCTTCAGAACTGGTAAATGACATTCACTACTCCTTTCTTGGAAATGTGCAAAAAGGATTTCCATAGACAGTCTTTGGAGATTTCCTGTTTTCTCATGTGTGTAATAGATTGGGTCAAGCAACAAAGAGGAGGGATGAAAGAATAAGATTTAATTTTATATGCATTCTCCTGTCATCACCATTGGAAAAAAATGGATGAAAAGAGGAATTCTGCAATACAGGTGATGCCAGTGTTAAATTAAATTAAGATCATATGATTTTATGCAGCAGCTGTAAGCCTTCAGTTATGGCAGGGTTCATAATAATAGAGTAGATTCCAAGCTAATGTTAAAAAATTTCTCATATGTGAATAATTAATCAGAAAAATAGCAGCATTATCTACAGTACTTTAAGCCAGCATAGATTAAACATACAACATGTCATTTATTCCATTTTGGGGCATCTGAATTGTACTAAGATAAGTTGTGACAAATTAGAGAAACAAAAATAACACTGAGTTGTATTTCAACATATCATTCTGAAACAGCATGGATGCAAAGGACACCATCTTAAGTCATTGATTATCAGAAACTCATAAAAGCACAGGCTCTTAAAATCTTTTAAATTATGGATAAGAAAATTGATATTGCAAATTAGGGAGTACTTCTTTGGTTTTCTGTAAATTGCCAAAACACAGAGATATAATTGCAAGTTACATTTTTTTGATTTGTAATTATTGAATAGTTTCAAACAACTATAAATAATGATCAAAGCCCTAGTCCCATCAAGGTTAACTACAGAACAGTTGTAGAAGTGTTTTAATTTTGGGTTCTGTGTGGGCAGAGAGATTAGGAGGGGAAGAAAAAGTGGAAATTCCTATTGGAGTATTTACTATTTTTACCTTCCTGTTTCACAGGTTTTAAACACCTCTGTAGAAATCTTCACAAGCCTTTGTGATTCTGCTGGTCTGGGCAGAGCATATGCAGCTGTAGCCAAGATCCTGGCAAGGTAGGTTAGCACATCCTTGTCTGACTGTCAGTGCAGATTCACTCAGCTGTGAAAGACTTAAATTGTTAGAGGTCTGTCGCTTTCCATTACTGACTGCTTAAATTTTAAGCAGTGCCCTTTTTGCAGTAAGTGACCCTTTCATCAGAAGTTATTTTAAACTGTTACACATTTTTTAAAGTGTATGGTTCTAGTTTTTCTTTGCCTGTATACTATAACATGTCCTTTTTCTTCCACATTTTGAGGGCTTTTTAAGTGTCGGGGTTTGGTTGTTTGTTTTTTGGTTTTTTTTGGTTTGTGGGGGACCTTACCTTACTGGAAAATAGAAATGCAGACCTATTTTCCAGGTTAAGAAAGAAAGGAAAGAAAGGAATGTTGCAAGCTCCAGTAGGTGTCTCAGTGTAATATTTTCTGAACTCTGAGTTTCCATTTATTGCACTCACTTCTTCTGTGGAGGCATTTCTGGTTTGTGCATGTGTAACTAGGTACAAATTTGTTCCAAATATGATGCTTGTGTTCAATATTTTTGTTTCAGCATCTGGCATTAAGATCTTCCTCCAGGTGAATTAGGTCAGGTACAAATAATTTTGACATAAAGTTGCCTAATGAAATTATCATATGAGATAGGGAAAAAAAGAGATTAAAGTGAAAGTTGCTTATTCTTGACTTATCCTATGACTTATCCTTGAAGACCTCAGTGCATATGATGCATGATAGAGCTTGGCAATTGTTTATGGAGAGGGACTTGTCACCTGATTTATTTCAGTGTGCAGAGCAAATTCTCCTCTTTGAGTCAGATCCCTTGTCTCTTGGCCTTATCCAAGCACGTAGGGATCAGCCACAACCACAGTCTTCTTCAGCTCTCTGATGCATAATTCATGTCTACATGTATACTGAGCATCCTAAATAAGGGCATGGGAAAAGATATTCAAAAAGACACAGAGCAGACTAAGAATACCAGATCCCAGTTTTAAAACCATGTTAATTTCCTTTCTGTGATTTAGGCATTCTGGAATGAGGGCCCATTCAATTATTTACTCAGATGTTTCTGATTTCAAGATCTTTATGAAATTAGTTTGCTAAACCCTTCATCTGAATGATCATGCCAATGCAATTGTTTTCTTAAAAGCAGACCTAAAGATGGAATGGCTAGTGATTTTCTCCTGTATCAAATCTGTATTCCACTTCTGGGAGCATTCTTTAACTATCCAGAAATGGACAGTCCCACTGCTACCAGTTGTTGCAATTTGAAAAAGAAGGAAAACAGGATATGAGGAGCAGTGGGAGCAGATACTAAGAGCAGTAAGACTCCACAGTTTAGTATTTAAGGCATTCTCCTGGAAGAGGAATATTCTGATTAATTTAAGTGAAGGAGTAGTTCAATCTCATGTGTAGGATCAGGGATTTAATCTGTTGAAGAATAGATTAAAGAATAGATTGAGTCTTCTTGGTGAAGACACAACCCTAAACCCTTTCTCTGAAAAATGGCTGTTGTTTTACTTTTTATAAAACTCATCTGGTAGCTATGCCATAAGAGCATTTAATTAAATTAAACACCTTACATATATACCTGCTCTGAAGAGCTTTGGGTATGTGATAGGCATTAACTGTTTAACCCTGTCGAATGTCACAGTGGTTCTCAGCAACTTTCAGTTTTTTGAGAAACTTACACGTGGAAAAGTCTGGGCAGCTATGAATCATAGAATGATAGAATCATAAAATAGTTTGGGTTGGAAGTGATCTTTACAGGTCAACCTAGTCCCCCTGCAGTGAGTAGGGACATCTTCAACTAGACCGAGTTGCTCAAAGCCCCATCCTGGCTGGCCTTGAATATTTCCAGGGATGGGGCACCTACCACCTCTCTGGGGAAGCTGTTCCAGTGTTTTGCCACTCTCATTGTAAAACATTTCTTCCATACATCTAATCTAAATCAACTCTCCTTCAGTTTAGAGCCCTTGCCCTGTTGCAGCAGGCCCAACATTTGCTCAACAATTTGTCTCTATCTTTATTGTAAGCTCACATTAGAGCTGTAAGGTCTCCCTGGCAACTTCCCCAGGCTGTACAGCTCCAGCTCTCTCAGCCTGTCTTCATAGGAGAGGTGCTCCAGCCCTCTGAGCATCTTGGTGGCCTCCTCTGCATTCACTCCAACAGGTCCATATCCATCCTGTGCTGAGGATGCCAGAGCTGGACACAGAACTCTTTGGATAAATGCACCAGTAATTATTGCTGGTGACAGAATCCCCATATTCAGCTTGTTCAATTTTCCTTTACTTATATTGTTACCTGATTTAGGCTAGATTTGTGTAAATAATTTTAAATTTGATGAATAACTTCTTCACAGGAAGATGACTGTTTCCAAAAAATAATGCATTACAACCATAATGTCTGTGAGAATTTGCACTTATTTCCTCATGACACATTGGAGAAAGTGCCTGAGCCCTCCTGAATGGCTCAGAACCTGTCTATGGCTTTGGAATATTTTGTGAAATCTTTGCTGCAGATGTTTCCAGAGACTATGGGAAACTGAAAATCTTTATCATGTGCATTTAGTCATGTCATTTTCCAGGGGAAAGAATCTGACATAATAGCATCATGTTCTTGACTTATTCTGCCAGTGTCCACCATGGTAATGACTTCTTGTGGACACATGATTTATACATCCAATTCCATCACATGAGCAATCCTATAAAAGGTGCATATTTTCATAAAAGTCTAATAGGGGTAAAAATCTCATAGGGCATTTTAGCATGAAACTGGAAAATGAGTTGCTGTAGATGTGTAATCTCTTCTGCTGAAGTCATCATAACTGTTCTGTGGGATCATGAATGACTATATCTTTAGGAAATTGCATTTTATGCATTTAGGAAGGTGATGTCTAAGGAGATAGAAAGTGTATGGCTGTATAAAATAACATGTAGATTTTTGAAGGAACTATAAAATATTAGCCCTTTGAGTAGGAAAGACCTGTTTATCATGTTATCAGGTCTTGTGCAAAGTGTTTCAGTAATCGTTCTAGCATACTCTAAATATCTCAAGCTGTAGTGCTTTTAAAAGTACTTCCTTTGAAAAATTGTTAAACTGTTCCAACTGATTTCTAGCTGGCATAAGTGAAGTCCTAACAGTGAGAAATATCTTACTGATATGTATCAAATTGATTCCTGTTTTCCTCAAAGAGGTTATATGCCCTAGCAATTTTCATATTTCCTATATGTGGAACAGAAGTTTTGATGTGAAAAGTAAAAAATGGCCAAAAATACATCAAAACATTTCTATTAATTCATGAAATTAAGAAAACCTTTTTACATTTTCTCCTGTCACTGATTCCATTTGCTTTATTACTTTCAGCCTCTAGCCCACAAACTTGGTGGTACAATCAACAAACCCCTTAGTGGCTGTTTCATCTCTGCTCTATTTGATTTCTCCACTCTGAGTAAATGATTAAGTTTTCATGCATTGGTTCAACCAAAATCTATGTTCACTCAACCACATCCTTTATTGATTACTTCTACTGCAAACAGTAGGCCAAGTGTGATATACATAATTGGACAGTTGTCAGGGGATGTGGGTGTTAACAGTCCTGTTTTCCCAATTGGAAACTGGAATCACCTTGATACACAAATATTCTGCACTGTTTCATTCTCATTCCTTGGACCAAGGAGTCCTTTTCCTCAGAATATATGTTTTTAACTCTCAAAGGTCTGGTTGAATGGATTTAATGATTATACCATATAATATGCTCTTCAAGTTGCACCTGTGCACTGCATATAGAAAACTAGAAAAACTGGAATTAATATTTGTCTAACACTTTAACCTTGTCCTTTAACTTATATAAATCATATGCTGTATTTCTTTAGGGAAGCATTTGATTTTCTTTTCTTTGGAAAAAAAACAGGTTAAAAAAATATGTGCTTCTAATTCTAAAATTTAGAAGCCTTTTGACGTTTGGTAAATGTTTACAGTCTGGTATGTTTTGTATTCTCATGGTAATAAAATACTTAGGAAAGTTTAGTAAATCTAAGTCTGTTAATTGACCTCTAAGCTTTACAGTAGCATATACTTGAGCATTTCAAGAATGTTAGTTTGCAGTGATTTAGCATTCTTTTGTAGTAATCTTACCCTCTTAGTCACATACAGATAATCACTGCAGTATTTTAAATTTGCAGCTAAGCTTTGCTATGTTTCCTGTTTCATGGTAGGCTGTTATAATTACTCCAATAGCATAAAAGAGAGAAATTCAGAGTTCTGCCAGATTTTGAAAGCACATATCCCTAATATAGCTTATAATAAAAACTGTATTGTAAATAAATGCCAGGCCATCATTTGCTGCAGGAATATAACTTGAAGGTAGTTTAGGATGGTGAGAAAATAAATCACAATTCTTTATTGCTTACAGAAACTCCTATTTTTGTGAATTTCTTAATTAAGACTGAATTTTCTGTCTTGGTGCCTTGACATTTAGCATGCTACACTCCTACATTAGTGACTCAAGTTCATGGCTAATATTGAGGTCAGCTGGAGTAACACTCCAGCCTTAAAGGGAAAAAGGGCACCAAGCCTTATTCACTAGCAAGCTCAGATGTCTGTGTTATATCTTGCAATCACACTGCTGAGGTCTTATATTGTTAATATGACCAGCTTTATTAAAAAAAAAAAAAAAAAAAAAGAAATCTGCAAATGTTACTGTCAAAGTATGTTAGCCAATTTTCAAGTTAGTTGCAGCTGTGACCTCAGGTTGCTCTGAGCTCCCTGGGATTTGGGGGTGGCACCCGCAATCCATGGTTTATAGGTTTGCCTGTGTGACCCTGGCCACCTTTGATCCAGCCAGCCAAAGGGCAGTGCTGTGTTCAGGGAAAGGCTGTCAGCCCAGAACTGAGATACAGCCCTGCCACGGAGCTGCTGCTGCACCACCAGGTTCTAGAGCAGCTCTGAATGACAGAAAGCCTTACTGAAAAAATCTCCTTCCCCTGTTTTGTCAGGATGTGAGGTCCAGCTAAATTGAAAATATTACCAGCAGCTCAGTAGAAAGAAAAAATAAAATAATGGAAAGTCCAAAAGCCCTCTTAAATCATCCATCTGTGTTTTTATTCATGGCCTTAAAATATGGCACAATATTCTGAAAGAAAGTTTTGTTCTATTTTGCTGAAAGGATCCAGCTTTGCCCTCAGACTTTCTGTGTGAAGTAGTCTCACTGGGCTCAGCACAGGTAGTGCTGGAGGCCATTTGGAAATAAAATCCAGTCATGGATGAGTCATCACAAAGTAAAGTTTCTTCAGAACAAGGGGGTAGATCTTCAGCATTTGAAGAAGCCATCTGAGTACATATTTCATTTTGTCCCTGTGCTTTTCTTCAGTCAGAGAAAATCAAGTGAGGCTGTGAAGTACTTGGGAGAGTTTGTGAAGGATGCTGAGAGTGCTAATCTAGGCCAAAGCCTGGTAGATGCAAATGTCCTACTTGGAAAAGTTCACAATGAAAGAGTAAGTACTGTTTGTAGTAATGATCTGAAACAACTTGATTTACTTCTTGGTAAAATCTGGTTATGCCTAGGAGATGACACAGGAGGATTTGATCCAGGTGTTGCATCTTGCAGGAGCTACCAAAGGAGAGGCACATTTCATTTCACTAAATGAAATGTGCCTTAATTTTCTGAAAAAGGTGAAAATTTCACATCATATTTAACACACAGAGTTTTTTTCTAAAATAGATGAATTAAAAACTCCAAATTCAGATCAGGACATACTTTACATGTTGTGAAAAATCCGCATCCAGATCACCATTGGGGCCATATATGCCTACAAAAAGTCATCAGTTAATGCAAATGAAATATTATTGCACTCTACATGAATGTATACTGCATTGCATACTAATGGACTGTTTATAATCTTAGCTACATTTCTTCTTTACATTCTCTCAGCCAAATTTATGAAATGGGTTCTAGCAGCAAATAGTTTGTCAAAGGTCTGTTAGCAGTGGAAAGACTTCCTTTTGTCTCCACTTGCACTGCAGTGACACTTGGGTTTTGAAATCAAAAGGGTTAAAGACATTGCTGCAAAAGTGAAGGATTCATGCTTTAACACCTATTTTAGAGCTGAATTGTTACACAAAATTATTTAGATACAATAAGTAATAAAAAGAATTTGTTCTGGATACTGGCTAATACGGAACTTAGGAAACACTTCCACTACAAATAAGATAAAACTAGAAATACCCTTTCTATCTTCTGTTGCATATTTTTTGTCTCAGTTCTGTGTATAATATATTGAACAGAGTACTTTCCCCTCTTCACTTACACTATCCCTAAGTACCTCTTTTTTTGTTTCCTGGGTTCCTCTTACAGAGAACTCCCACTACCAAAATTGCTGTCCTGTTTGTCCTGGTTTTATTTCATACACAGTAGAAATGTGTTTACTCTGTAATCTCCAAATTAGCCTGAGAGTTGTCTGTTTACATGTGTTCTTAATATAAATGCTGAATTTCCTGTTGAAAACTAAGTTTTAAGGTCTTTGACAGCTTGATGAAGTAGCTGTAAAATGGGTCTGAAACTTAGAAGAAGTCATATGACACCGTCCTGAATTATTCTCCTCTAAATCTGAAAAATAATTAAATAAATTCTGTTTAACTACTTTTGTATTTCATTCCTTCTTCCACCATTGCTAATAATCAATTCAATAGAACTTGTATTTTAATAACTAATCTCTATTTGATTCTTCTTCAAATTCTCCTTCTCAGTTCAGAATTTTCTGCCTTGAGCTGAGGCAGTGGTGTAGAAGGGCACAAGTTCAGTAACTTAATCTTATTAATGTATATAAAATATTTAGTTTAACCATAAATTTAAAAATCTTGAAGTTTGCAATTCCTTGATTTCTGTATCATTTTTTTCTGCAAGGTCAGCAGTGTTTACCAAAACTGAGTGTGAATTAACATTTCCTCTTTTGGATCACTGCCTGCTGGTGTCAGCTGTCATCACCAGTGTTCTCTAAGTCACTATTAGGATCTTTTTATTCAACTCTGTACATCCTACAGTAATAAAATTTGCAGAAGTAGTCCATCAAATTAAAGATATTTCTGTTTATATCCAGATCTATCCATGGGGACCTTTAGTAAACCTGGGATATAACTCTTCGTGTTCTTCCAAACACAAATCACTTTGACCAAATTCACGTTGCTCTGTCCACACTGTTGCTGTATCTTTCCTGTTCTCTTATCTCACTATTCCCTCACCAGCAGTATCTTTCTTTAATGCTGTACACACAGTTTGCTTTCTAGTCACAATTGTTTTACCCAGATGTTTCTTGTTTCCTAACATGCCTGGGTTTGTGTTCTGCAGGAGTAGTAGGTCTCATTTCCCCCAGTTCAATAAGCAGGTTGCTTACTTAATATGTACACTCTGAAGTTTGCATGATAACTCTGTCATTTCTCATTTCACTTTTTCTGAGTTTCTTAGTCTGATTTTCTACATTCCTCTTACTAATTGCATCACTTAACCTGCTATAGTTCTCATGAGTATGGTAAGTAGATATTTCTGCTTTTTATTATATTACAGCTTATCATTCCTTATTCATTGCTGTGTCCTCATAGGCCTAATTCTGCTGTATTAAACAAAGCTGAAAGACTACCAGAATTGCTATTGCTCTTTTTTTCCTTTTTTAATTATAAGCACATGTTAGCAGTTATAGGAGTTCTCATCCCAAAAAGTGGTGTCAAATGAAATAGGTACCAGTTGGAGTCTCACTTCCCCAGTCTCCATATAGAAGAGAATTTCAATCTTATTAAATCAAGGTGAGAGTGAAAGGATAAAACAGCTCTGAAAATGCTTTCAGTCAGGAAGTTTTTGCCATCAGAGTAGCAGAATTCCATGCCAATAGTAGGATAGAGAGATAAATTATTTGAGTTTTCAATTCAGCAACAGTTGGGCTACATTTCTCCTACTTGTTCTCTTTTGTGATTAGGAATATCCCTAGTGTTTGTATACCCCTTTCTTCCTCCATAAATGAGTAAGTTTAAATTTCTGTTCTTTTCTGTGCTTTGTTTATCCTCTTTTTTCCATTTTTAGGAATTATTTTTTAAGATTTAATACTACCCTACATTAGGACCTTTTTTCCCACAGATATGTTGAATGCGGGGAAACAATAATTTCTAAACAGCCTGATTGCAATCTGTATTAATACTTACTGTTGATATACTTGGATTTGTATGCTCAAAATGCTACAGAAATAACCAAAAAGCTATTCAATTCAAATATATGGGCAGTGTTATCTGGATTTTAGAGGTTAAAAAACAGCAAGGGAGAGTGATTTTCTTAATGCCCTGCCATGAGTCACTCCATGGGCTGCCACATCTCTGAGGTGGCAGAGGAGAAGGCTCTGATGTCGAAATAAAATACAGTTGACTACAAGTAGCTTTTAACATGATTTTCTTTTTTTCTCTCTTCTTTACTAGGGGAACTATAACGAAGCTCTGGAACATTTCAGTCAGGCCTCTGAGGCAGCGAAAGCTTTGAACAATTTGCCCTTGGTGGCTGAAACAGAGAGTTACTGTGGCATTGCCAAGGCTCATCAGCTGATGGTGCCGTTCAACAGCCACGTAGCAGCAGCAGCCGATCCGCTCAGCCTGCAGTGCCTGCTGGCATGGAAGCAAAACAGAAGTGACATGTGCACTGACCCTCTTCCAGGCGGTAAGGCAGTGCTTATGAAACACATTAGTGCTGCATTGTCCTCAACACTTAAGTCATTTTTCTTGTAGAGTTTTATTAAATTATTTCCCAGGTTTAATCCTGGTATGGAACGGAGGTTGGGCTTTCCCTCTTTGTGCGCTTGTTTTAGAGGCTGAATTAAACAGGTTAAAATACAATACGACTATTAAACAAGTTAAAATACAATATAACTGGGAGAAATTTATACTAGTAGTTGCTCTGAATGGTAACTTACATATTTTCAGTGCTGTTTTCCAGAACACCACAGTTACCTGTTGTAGTCAAAACATAATTGTTTTAGTCTTTAAAGAAAATAATAATAATCTCCATTTGCAGTACACTTTTCAAGTGCATCCAAAAATAAGATCCCTGTTACTAAAAGTGAGAAGTAATTTCTGCTTGACATAGTTCTGAATCCAGAAAAACACGCTGCTTTATTTTTGGTATCCTTGTACTTCACATTAGAGAGAAAGGGAAAAAATAAAAGCAAGTCTGCTTACTTTACTATGTTTCCTTATCTCAGAAAGAGCAGAGGAGGATTTGGTGTGGAGTAGCCCTCTTTCTTCATGGGTTAAATTTTCTTTGTGCTTTTTCCCTTGTACAGTACATTAATACAAGACAAACTGAATTATGCATTATCTCCAAGTACTGATAGTAGTAAACTGTATTGTACTGAGGAAGGGGGAGGTATTTGTCTACTCTACGTTAAAACTTCCTGCTCTGCCTTCCTGTGAAGAGCGTGAATCTGGGCTGCAGTAGAAATGAATGACAACTGGGGCAGTCACAATATGGAGCTTCGGGGTTACTTTGTTATTCCCTCAATTACCCTGCTCCTAAAGACAAAGAACTGCCTGGCTGCTGCTTTCTTGTGTATCTCACCCTCTCACAGAAGTGGAAAATCAGGTATAACTTCAGTGGTGAATTTTGTATATAAAATAAGTGGTAATTGAAGATATTAGCAGTTTAACAGGAGCCAGGATGCCAGAGGCAACACTGGGAGCTACTGAGAATTATGGAACAAGGGCATTCATTTGGAGGCTGGAGAGATAAATTAGATAGCATTCTGTTTAAAGTTCTAGTGATGGTAACACTTCTCCAATGGCTATACATATCTGTATTTGTGATTTGTGTCTCAATGAGTGAGCATCTAGCACACTGACAGATTTTGTTGACTGTCAGAGTTATTTGGGTGTATGTCTCCTGTCTAGACCTGTAGTGCAAATGGTCAGAAGATGGTCAGAAAAATAATTCATAAAAGAATTTTATATTCATTTCATATAAGGATCACTAACTGTAGCTGATAAAAATAGGAAGCAAACAAAAATCAACAATGGCAACAGCAAAAAAAAGAAAAGAAAACCCACAGGAACCTCAAAGACATGGAATGAACTTTGTATCTCCAATATGAATTTTAGTTCTTGCACCTAAAGGGGTTTTCTGTTCAACTTTTATACATGGCTTTTCCCAGTCAATTGTGAAACTCATTTATATCCTGAAATTATATGTGCCCCTTTAAGCTCAAGAATCCTGCTCCTCTTTAACAGTACTTCAGGGATAAACAGAGTATGATTAGAAAAGCCCTTTATGTCCTGGCAAGCGTGGTACCACAAACAAGTTTTGCCTGCTGAGATTCTCTTCCTTCTGTATTTCTGCCTAGTTTACCCTCTGTTACTTTCAGTATTGCAGTTTTCATTTCAGTTCCAGTTCACTCCAGGAACCCTGTGGCTACTGCATATTTAGCAGCTCTTCCAGTTCAATATCATTCTTCTCATTAGTGCTCCAAGCTTACTCTCATGATACCCAGATTACATCCAGGAAAACATAGTGTCACACTGTCAGCACAATCTGTAACATTTCTCATGTTTCGTGTGCCAAATCTCTCGTTAGTACTGGCATTACATTTTTAATATCTTTGTCTGGCAAAACATGACCTGGCACCAATTCAAGATTAGGATTTGCTGGCTTTGAGTTTCAGGTACAGCCTTTATTCTACCTTCCAGGAGAATGTCTGTGCATTCTATGATGAACTCATCACTTAGGAAATTCCTGCTGTGATAATAGAGCAGTATTTCTAGCTCTTTCAAACAGCTCAGTGTTGATAATCTACCAGATTTTTCTCAGTCTTTTTGAGGATAGAACAGAGAAAGACAAGATACAATGGTAGTTCTTAATCCGCAGGGAAATTTTATGAAAGGGAGAAGAAGGCAGTGAGTTTTTATTTCTAACTCTTCTGACTGAAAAATTTTTCTGTGTCAAAAAAATAAGAGTAGTTTCTGTATTCATAGGCAAAAGAAATATTTAAGCTAGTGGGGGAACAATTGCATTTAAATTCAAGTATTGCCATATTACCTTATGTCTTTCAACCAAGACTTATTTTATAAATCAATCATTTCAATAACCAGGCAGGAGGAACCATTAATTACTCAATTTATCTCAACATTTATTAATAAAATAGATGTTTTGACCAGCGTTGTCATGGATAAAAGGGATGGGATTTTCAGAAGACAGTGTTTAAAAATGCAAAGGAGAATGTGTTTCTATCTGCTATCTTTGACTCAGTCACCTGACTTCTCTTACAGGAGAGTTATTTATATCATTGTGAGATGCCACTGCAACAACAAATATGGTTTTATTGTTCTTTTTATGTTTAGTAAAATGGATAAAAAACATTATCAGCAGAATCAGTAGGCAAAAAGGATTGTGACTCCACATAAAATCCTAAAAAGGAGCCTACCGCATAACATTGTCTGATGAGAAAACATTTCACAGCTCTTTCAATAAATAATCACCTGACTTGCTGCCTTCTAGAGGAAAGAAGAATAATTAAAGGTGCTGAAGGCAGGAAATTTTTGAATCAGATTTTGCATGTTGATTACATGAAATGCTGACCAGAAATTAGTTTCTGTAGTCTGGCAACTCTCAGTCCAGGTTTTTGTGTCTGGCAGGGCTGTGCCTCAGCAAGAGCCCTTGTATGCTTGAAATTGTCTGAACACTTTTAAGAAAAGACTTAAAATACATGGTTTTTCCCATCCTACAAAGTCTTCAGTTTTTTTCTTGAGGAACAGTATGTGCTTTCAATTTAGATTTGCATTCCTTGGCTTTGGAGAACTTGGCAAAATTGACACATTTTATCATGGATTTCCTGCCTTTATTTTGTTGGAGTTTTTTATGATACCTTTAAATACTGCATATTGTCATCAATTTTGAAGTCTTATGATCAATGGAATTATCTGGTACCATCAACTTCAGCATAATCAGGACTATTTCTAGTATTCCACACCTGAGCAGACTTCAATATAATTTAAAATGCATGCACCAGCTAAGTCTATAGCTTGGAAAATACAATCAAATGAGCTGTTGTGCTTACTCCCAAATATGTAGTCCCTCAATATTCTTTTTCCAGCCTCCTTTCATGGATGTAAGGAATGGTACATTCCATAGCGTGACTGTGTCCTTTTGTGTTGTGTAAGAAAGTACATTTTCATCCTACTGATTCACATTTTTGAAAGCTCTTTAAGATGTTTTATAGTCATGTTTCTGTAAAAGATGGAGCTAGCACAAAATGTCTAATGTTTTGGAAAACAGCGATCTGACCAGGTGCATTTTACATTGAACGTGTGTCTACCTTTGTCATTCATTAATAAAAGGATTATCCATAAAGGATCGCAGAGTCAGAAGTGAGGTGTGAGATCAAGGATTATGCTAAACAAATTCAGTTAACATTTTTCTACTGTAACTTAACAGAGCTGTGTAATTTATGGGCCATTTTGGTAATCATGTTCAGCAGCAGAACAGACTGCTTCATAATGTGATAAACTGCTTTTTTTTACTGTCTCTTTTGCCTAAAGTACACTAATTCCAGGAAAACTTCTGATGTTACCTCTTCCCTCTCAGCAGTGAGTGCACTGTGTGCTCATCTGCAGATAGGGAGAAACTGAAAGGATTTTACAGACAGATTTTGGGGTTTCTCAAAAAATGCAGCTGAACATGAAGTAAGGGAATTATGCACACCATTGTTCATCATATATAGTGTGCATATAATTACAGACATTATTGCTCACACTGGTAAATAAGAACTAAGACTTTAAATTATATAAAGGAGGTGTGTGACCAAGTACAGACTCCAAGGCTGTCCCTGTGCCAGAGGCACAAAGGCTCACTTCTTAATAAGCCCATTTGGAATGTAGTTCAAATGTATCAAGTTCCCTACTGAAATTCACAGGATGGCTTCTGTACCTTTTTATGGGGTTTCTCAAACAGAATAATTTTCTCTGTTCTGGAAAAATACAGTAGCTAAAAAATCTGAAATATATGCATTTAGGAAAATTATTAGGAAAATGAAAAGTTGAGAGGTGATTCTGTCTTTTTTATCTTGAAAATGTGGTAAACTTGTGCTGCCTCTTCTTTATTCACATCACCTAGCACTCACCGCTTTCTAAATTTTAACTTGTCTCACCTTTAACTTTTAAAAATATAATTTTTTTTATATTAATGCAAGATATACTCTTAAATATTCTTAACTAAGTCTTAATGCAGCCTTAACTAAGTGTTGAAATAGACCATGCTTGTGTATAGATGTTTATGGCTCAGAACATGTTTCTGAAAATCAGCTTAAGTGGTTCATATATGTTATTTATTATTATTTGGGATTTTTTTTTTAAGTGTGTGTTAAGTGTGCTTAGAGATACACTGAAATTTTTAGCAAGTGAGATTAATTACTGCTTGGACTGCAGAAAGAATCAAGTGTGAAGAGAAGAGCTGAGGGTGACAGAGAGGTTTTTCAGCACATTGTGGTCAGTGGCTGGATGCAGCAGATTCTCAGTGAAGAGCATGAGAACACAGTATAAACATCTCTGTCAGTTTTGCCAGAGCTGCAGTAGCTTGCTCTAATTTCTGTTGATGGCTGAAGTTTGTCTGAAAAGAGGGGAGTGCTGATATTCAGTGTTCTCATGCTTTACAAATGTACAAATGCAATATCCAGGGGAGTTTACAGTGATTTGTTTTAAATACCAACATAAATAATTGGGAATTGCTAGACAGGATCAGCTCTAGGTCAGGTGTGTGGATTGCCTTTACCATATTTAAGAGGGAAGTCATGGAACATTTTCATGTTTAACCATGGATTATTGTGTTAGAAGTTTCTTCCTAGTTTTTGCTAAGACCTGGCAGGTTTTTATGACTAAGTGGTGTTATAGGTTCAAAAAAAATCACTATCACCCTGACTATGATTGTGAGTGTTCTTGTCATCAATAGTTATATAAAAACATTTTACCCAGAGGAGAATTTGGATCTTATCTCAGCTTTTTGCCATCTGATGTTTCATTTGGAACCATCTAAATCTTGCCACGTGTTTCCTTTAGACACATTCTGTGCTAAATATTGTTGGCATCCAGCTGTGTTTTCTCAGACAAGCTCCCTAGATCAGCAGAAAATGGTTTCCTAAATAAGGTGAATTGTTCTTTCTTGTGGAAAAAAAAAGTTGGAAGTGATGTTCAAACTGCAGTATATTGTCAGACCCTTTAGTGTAGCTTTATGCACTGAACTAACATAGTACTGTCAGTACTTCTACATAAGTGGAGTTCCTTTCCAGTTTAAAAAGGAAAAATTCTCGGGGTAGAAGTTGAGTGCTGCTTGATTTTATAGAATGGTGCAAAAGAAGTTGAATCTCTTGCCCAGCCTTGTTAGGCCACTTCTGGGGAAATCTTTGATTTGAGGCACCTAGAAGATTTTGGTTTGACTGCAGCATTGATGAAAAGTCACAAAATGAAACTGCTGGCAGGAGTTGTGCTCTGGCAGTGCCCTGATGGTGGCAGGACCAAAGTAGGAGCAGCCAGTTGGAAAACTTCTGAAGTGGCCCTAGGGCCTCTCCATGTGCCCATCCTTTCCTTTCCTTTGCTGCATACGTGAGCAGAGGTGTATCTAGTGAGATTATGCTCAAAAGGGAGAATGGATCCTCATAAAGAGCGAAAGATAAGATTTTTGTGGGTTTATTTAATATTGAGATAGTTGCTGTCATTAGACTTCATAAAGAATCTTCCATTGTTGCTGTCTGCAAGCATGCCAACCAGTCTAGACCTCAGGCCAACCTGAAAACAGCTCTCTGCTGCAAACCCATCCTTACCCAAAGCTCCCCAACAATCTTTGGGCACAGAAAATCAAAGCCAAGACAAAGAAACTCTGTTCAGTGCATATGTTCTGTAAGAGAGCCCTTAGGTCATCTCAGGAGTCACAGACAGTGTATCAAACAGCTTCCTTCTCCTGGGTTTCCCAAGCCAGCTTTCTTTTCTGCATCCTTGAGAGGTTTTATCTGAGATCCTTTTCCCAGCCTAGGTACATTCTGTAATGTTCCTATTATAAGTAACAAATTGCTGGTTTTATTAAGACTCTATGGTCTGAAGATAGTCAAGATTTAAATGATTTACATTTATAATAAGCCAATCTATTTTGAAAAGTGAAGTGTTGTAGTTCCACAGTTTTGTGTATTTATGAAACCATGTTTCTTTCATCCAAAAATCCACATCTCTTTATTCTTTTCTGTAATCACCAGAGATATTTTGTGAATTTTTTGAACTGTTTTTGAAACATTTATTAGGTTTTGTTTCTCTTCATTCCTTGTCTGTTCTCTTGTGTTTTCTTTGCTGTTCTTCCCCTTCATGCTGAAAATTATTCTTTCTCCTTTTTTGGCCTTACACCTTCACTCTGAATTCCAATTTTATGTATGTTTATGCCAATGTTTAAGGAGTGTAAGTCAGTTACCTCTATACCCAGTAGCTGGCATCTCAACTTACACTTTCTTAGATATATCTTTTGTGTTTGTATTTGTGGTTTTGAGAGTTTTTCAGTGTTTTCCTACTGTTTCCACACTGTTCTTCATGCTCAGTGTTTTTATTACACTGGGATCACAGAATGGAGTGGGAAGAATCACACTTCCTATTGAGTATCTTGACAAGTTGGTTAATAGAAAATTGTGAAGTATCAAAATGGCCTTTAAATAGATCTTAATCACCTGTGGGAATGGATTGATGAAGTTTAAGTATACAACTGGGTGATTAATTAGCTTGAAGATCCAAATGCATGCTTAAGTAGATGACCATGCCTCCAGGCTCATCCACTTGTTCCTACTCAGTCAGTTAAGCATTCAATATTATCTATAATACAGAATATTCCCATGCAAGGCCTCATACAGGTCTTGCCATAGAGCCAAATAATTATTCAGTATTTTTTATGGTGTGTCATGCAGGTGTATAATTTTGAACATGGAGCTACTATCTTACAATATTGACATTAATAAGTATTCAATAGAGTAATTGATATGGAGAGGATGATTTGAAATGGTTCTTGTTCAAAGGTGGGTTTTTTTGTATTTTTTCCATGTTTGCTACAGGGGTTTAATATAGTTCTTTTTCTTAAAATTCTGGCATATTTTTAATTTTGGGGATGCTGAGCTGCCGTGGGTATTAGTCAAACATAATGTAGCTGGTGTCAGCTCCTGTGGGGAATTAATCTTCCACAGCAGATTTTGAAATGGAAACTGCAAGTGCCCAACACCCCTCAATAAGTAAACCTTATGTTTATTCATCTGCTAATGCCAATGTCTATGAAAGCCAATACTCAAGCCCTGTCTTTCTTGTGAAGGTGGGTTTCACTCTCTGGTATTTATAGGTCATGAACAGAGGCTGGAGCTGCCTGACTGGGTCTGTGCATCCCAACTGGGCATCTGCTAGCACCGTGCATTGCTGATTTTCAGAAAAGCTGAAAAATGGAGGATGCCTGTGCTCCAGAGTAAATACTAGAGAGTGAAATGGCTCATGTTGGGCACATAAGGAATTTGATAAATAGGAACTTCAGACCATACCCAGGTGTCCAGGAAAACCAGTTTTTAGGAACCAGGAGGGGAGAGGGACATGTGCTGCACAGAATGCACTGACTTCTTATCCTGGGTGCAGCACTTGCAGCCCTCTGTTTACCTCACACTTCAGGCTCCTGCTGGAAAATGTCACTTCAGGGTTTTATAGTGCCAAGTTCTGTGACTCCAGGACCTTTCAACCTGCCAAATAGTGCCTTGAAACGTTAAATTCTCCAAGAGTGAGCTTGTTCTCACTGGTACCTTTAGCTCAGTTCTGAGAATAGTATTAAATCAAATTAAATTTCATTTTGTTGATATTCATACAAGTACATACATGCTGCAGTAAGAAGAGAATTGAGATGAAACATTGACAATTTCAAACATTAAGAAATCAACTGTATATTGAAGGATAACTGGATTTCTGTTCTTGTAATCTCTTATAGATCTTGAAAAGGCTCGGCTCATTGTTCCTACAAGGAAAAATAATACTTCAGTTACTGTATTAAAAGTGTCAGTAATGACTGCAACAAGTTAACTGTGGTTACCAAAAGCAGATAGCTCAGACTAAGGACAGAATTTATATGGATACATTTAATTTTGGTTTGGATCAAAATAAAATATTTATTTCTCTCACATACTTTGATAAGTTTTTAATGATTGTAGTGCAATCCATTTGCCATTTGGAAGATGGATGTGCATTTTGAGTACATGAACATATACATGTGTACCTATGGAGAGAGAAACTGTATGGCAAAAAGAGGAGAGTGTTGCTTATCTGTTTAAAATTGTGGGCCAAATACTGCTTTTTTATGCCCATAGAATATTACTGTTTTGAGGAGAATGGCACAATTGTAACTAAAACTAATTGATTTTGCCCCTTTCAACTGCATTATCAAAAACTTCAAGACAAGCAGAGGTTCAAATAATTGGGAGAGTTGCTAGATATGATATTTATGCTGGAGAACATAACCTAAATAAGAAGGAGGTTCTGACTGAGGCTGTTCTAATATCTGTATTTTAGTACGTTATATTTTGTATTTCTAAAGAATATTTTTGCTGGGAAATGCTGCAAAATGTGTTACTAATCATAGTTGTCGTATATTTAAGGAATGATCATGCAACTAAAATGTGGAAGATGCAGGAGGAGTCCTAATACGTCGTAGGAAAATATGGGGTTAAAGTGGACTATATTTTAAGCAGTGTTCAGTTGACTTGCTGTGTGGGGAGAGACTGAGCAGTCCTGGCTAATGACTTGTAGGTACTGAATCCTCAGGTCTCTCAGGTGGTTTCACTCGACCAGTTTCAGCAGGATGATGAAAAGGTTGAGATAAAATAAACTGACAGTTGCTACTCATCGCAGGCAGCAAGCTGTACCCTGGCAGATGAGACCCTGGGAGCCCTCTTTTTTAAACAAAGGCTTTCACTGCAGTGAGCAATGAACTCCACACAAAAAAGGAAAAGGAGAGAGAGATTGGCAGCTGGTGACCGACAGGAGGAGGGAAGGGAGGGAAACTGAGAAACACAGCAATTGTTGGCTAATTAGAAGCTATTCCCACCTACTTAATACCAACCCATTAAGCAGAAAACACTTTTCATCTTACTCTCGCTGCTACACATGACATTATACTCCAATCAATACCCTCCCACTGGCTGCCCCACTGCCCACAAATGAATACATTGCAGTTCAAGAATGCAGTAATTGAGTTGGGGCAGTGAAACTGCAGCTCACAGTTAAGATCTTTTTCTGAAGATATGAATGTAATGTTTGATGCTTGGATAAAGAAATCAAATCCCTGTATTGACAGCTGTCAACAATCGGCAAATGGATGAAGTCAGCAATGGATCCATTTTGTATTGAAGTGACAATAAGAGTTTATTTTCAAAGTGGGGTTTTTCTCCTCATTTGAATAAGAAATCTAGAGGGTTTGCACCTAGGTGTATAGATTTTTAAGGGCATTTTGAACTCTCTTCTTCAGTTATACCTACAAAATGTATAGATTCACACATCATTATGTGCGTGCAACAATACATCTCATATTTACAGCCGCTGGATTTTTATTAATTTTTAGTTTTGTAGGCTACCTTTACTCAGGCTACTTTTTAATTTCATTTCATTAGGTCTCCCTATGATTTTTAGGCATGATCCTAAATTTTACAATTTGGTCCACAATAGTACCTTGTGCAATGGATCTAGGCCTTAGATTTCAATTGTTAGAACCTTGTATTTAAGTTCTGCATTTAGATCCTCGCAACATGTCTCTCTCAAATTAAATCCCTTGTTCCCTGAGCCATCTGGAATTGGTAATACCATGCACAATCTGCAGCATAAAGTGCAAACTGCAGTATAAGTCTTTCTTCATATCAGTTATGTTACCACATAATCAAAACTGCAGGACACACTCTCCACCTTGACTGGACTGAAGACATCAGTGTCAGTCTTCTGGAACTGCTAGAAGGAGGTTCCAATACCAGACAGAACATCTCTCCCCTTTCAATTCCAGAGAGAATTAAGTATCACTTCAGGAACTGAGATTCCTTACAGTGCAAGGTTGAAAACATTTTTTGGATGCAGATAAATTGTGTACTGTGACATCTGATATTTGCAGAAAGAGGCAGCCATTGCTATTGATGCTATTCATTGTCATAGTGCTACTGTGGCATTTTCCACATGGCATTTCTTCAGATGCTGTTTGCTCGAGTGCTTCTTACCTGCATAATCATGGAACATGCTGTTATCTTGCCAGGCTGAGCCTTGAAGCCTCGAGTCAGACTTTATCTACATGAAAAAACCTACTGGCTCTCACCATTTAACTGCCTCTATATCCAAGTAGGAACAGTGAAAGCTGAGGGAAGTCAGTAAGGCTGACGCAACAACAAAGGTTTTGCATCTTTTGAAATTGGAAGCCAAATAACCCCAAACTGCTACTTTATTGCTTCTTTCCAGTTGTATTGTAATATTTTAAGCTTATTAGTTAAATAATTATCGATGTTAACTCTTCTAATTTGCTTCCCAGTATTGTAAAGCACCTCTCAGTTATTTGGGCTTCTTTTAATATATGTTAATGGCGCCATTAAAAAGAAATTTGTCCTTAATAAAGTCTGGAAAAGGGAAATAATTGTACTCTCATGGAGAGATTTGGGATCTTCACCACTTGTGAAGATGCAAGTGCCTCAGACATAGAAGTTGAATATGATAAAAAATGGAGACAGATTTTCTTTACTTAGAGGTACTTGGATAGAACAATCAAACCTACATATAGTTTCCATATAGGTATAATCTGCTATTTAAAATAACCTGGTTCTAACATTTGTCTCTGTAAACTCTGGGACTTTGGTTCCTTTTAACACAGAAGTGTACAAGTTCAGTCTTACTTTGACCAGATGCCAGTTAGAAGGATCAGAGGCAGGCTAGGGAAAAAGCGGAGAGCAGTTGGCAATCTTTGTGTTTCTCAGTGCCAAAGCCTGTGGGGTTAATTTGAAGATGCCCAAATCACCTTGGCAGCATCATCTCCAGTCTTTTCCAAAACTGTGGAATTTAATGAGCCAGGACAATAAGCATAGGATCATAGAAAAATAGTAGTGGAAAAGACTTTAGGAAGTCACCTTCTTCAGCAGCAATGATACAAAGTATGTTTGTAATTTCTGAGAGAAGCTTGTCTTGTCTGTTCTTAAAAAAATCTGGCAATTCATTTTCCACAGCATCCACAAGCATCTGTTCTAAAGGATAAAATTATGCAGAAAAAAGGAATAAACCAGGAAATTTTTGACTTGTCTAAAGTTGTCTGTAATTGAAACACTGTGTCTGTTCTTCAAATTCACCCCTTCCATATTTGCAGTAAAATCAGAGACAGGAATTATCTTTCACATACTGGTCTTTAGAATAAAATTTTCTAGTGATTTCTGAAGAGGATGGTTATAAGGATTACTTAGTCTAAGTATAAATTATATATGATAGAATGTAGTTCTTCCTTATGAGCACGACTGATGGAAGGAGGTGGAGAGCGGATGCAAGGGTCCTGTTTCCCTTTTTGTTTATTTTCCAGTTATAGTGCCCAGTAGGACTAGTCCATATCACTCAGCTGAGCACAGGAGGTTGGTATCCACTCCAGAAGGGCAGGAAGAAGTAAACCAGTGCAGGGGGAAGGGTTGCTACATATTCTTAAATGATCTCCCTAAGTGCTGTGAAGCTTTGTTATTCAAAGTCTCCTACATAATTCAGGACTCTTCTCCTTACACAAGTTTCTGAAGCAGGAAAGCAGCAAGATTTCTCCATTCATTTTATCAAGTTAATCCACTCATACTTCAACTCCTCCTAGAGATGCAACTGATCTTAAAAAAAATACTTTAGATCCTTATTTATGATTGAGGATTTTTTTCTATAAACACAAATAGGAGACCTGAACAGATTCTTTATCTATTTTAGATTGGATGTTTTGATACTTCAGAAACCCAGGCTGATTTTTGTCTAGTTTCAGAGTTCGCTATTTCAATCCATAGCCTCAAAAAATAAAATTATGGTACGATTGTGTGCCTTCGCAACTTTGGATTTTCATAAAGCTATACCAAGTCCAGTTTGCCAGTCTTCTGCAATGAAAAATCAAAATATTTACACGCCTGATAGCTCACTTTCTCAGCCCTCCTCAAATGCTTTTATTCCCTTTTCATTAATTCTTTTTTGTTCCCATTCCATAGCAACTTAATTAAGAGTTTGGGTTTTTTTCTCATCTTGGAATCTATTTTTAAACTATCTGCCATAGTTCCCTTGCTCCAGTTTCTCAAGTCACATTCATTTCTAAATGTTGCTCCTTTTTTTGTCCTAAGATTTAACAATAGCTGCCTTCATTAGTAAAAGCTTCCTACAGAGACACTTCAACCTAAGTTGGAAACTGGCAAGACTGTTGTTTGCTTAGGATTCATTCATGGAAAAGAAAATCTGAGGCTGTGTTTGTCTTTTGCAGAAGCTATAACTAAGGGAAGAGAGTACAAAAAGCATCAATCTTCAACTAGATCAAATGATCAATAAAACCCACTCAAATTGCAACCAGCAAACATTCTGCTCAAGGAGACTCTGCTTCAGAAAAATGACTTCATCATAGCTGAACAGAAAGTGTATCCTGTGGAAATAGTTATGGCCAGGCAGTGAGCTGATCTTCCATACATTCTTTCACTCCGTGTGAAATAGAGGTGTGTTTGATTTTCTTCTACCAATTTCAGTTGTCTCACTGTGCTCTGAAATCTCCAGATTGATTAATGGAGCTTCTCTGGAGAAAAAAGATGTTTCTGTCCCCTACTTACATGTACACTGTGCACTGCAGAGGCTCACACTGGTTTGGTTGTTATATTGTGTTTGGGGACGTGTGTTCTTAATGGAAAAAAGGAAGAAAATTGTCAGACTTAAAATGAATTATGTTCTCCATCATTGATTTCCATAAACTTGTTCAAGTTTTCATAACCATTGAGTCTCCAATGCCTTTCTATCTGTAAACATTTTCAAGTATTTGTCTCTGAGGATGCAAGTGTGGGACCTGCTCGTGTCTGACACAGTCTCAGTTAAGGGGAAAACTTTTTTTCCCCCTGACCTTGTGAACACTGTACACAGAACTTTGTGGTCTAGATATTAAGAAGGCTGTTGCATTTCATTTTACTAGATAGAGGTTTCCTATGTGCCTGAGAATCTCAGTTTCCATGGATAAAGCAAGGGCTTAAGAGCTTTTGAAGTAATCATTACTTAGAAGACTGAAGGATTGTGCTCTTACAGCACCTCTTACCTTGTTTTCCTGGAAACAGATGAAAGAAGTTTTCCTCCATCAGTGTTGTTTTAATTGTGATTCTGACATGTCTGCAACTGATTAACTTTGGTTGCTTTATATTTTATTTAATATTTTAAATAATAGTTTTCATTTTAAAAGGGATTATTCACAGACACATTCCCCAGTAAATTCAATTTTTTTTTGTTTTGTTTTAATAATCCTAGGTCTTCCTAGATCTTTCCTTATTCCAAAGTTGTCTCCACTGGCTGATTTTGGTGGGGTGCTCTACCCTGTAGGTCCTGACTGCAGGAAATACATATAACACACCACATCTCTGCATGGTGTAACTCCAGAGTGTGCTTCTCTGCATTGGCACAGTGTGAGACAGAAGTGAGCAACACTCCCCTGTTGCAAAGTCACTCTTTATCCTCATTTTCCTGTCATATGAGCAGCACTGTAAGCAGAAATACTTGATACTACAAAGCGCCTTCCTTAAATCAGTTTTAACTGAAACTGCAGCCACTAATGGTAATTTTTTATGTATTGCATGTCACTACAAGGAAACTGAGAGTGTTTCTGAAACTTCAACAGCAATCTCTCTGTAAATGGGAGATTCTTTTCAATTTAAACTTAAGGTAATTCAGAATTTCATGGCTTTATTATGCTCACTAGGGGGATAATTGCTGTTATCATTTAACTGCATTTACATACAAAATCCTGACACAAGCTCAGTCTTTTTTACAACGATGCAGTTATACACATTTGGAATTGCAAACTTTTGTCTAAAAATTTGATGACCAGAGGAAACCATGAAACAGTTTAGCATGTAGCTACCAATCCATAGTATCATTTTAGGAAATCACAATTTTTATTAATCCTTATGAAAAGTAAGCTCTTTAATAGAAAATTGTTTCTTAATGAACAGAGTTCTGTGGTGGAGAGCAAAGTGTAAGAGGTTTAACATGACAGTATTGTTCTGAGGGGAATTTTGGTGCTTTTAGGTGGATTCTTGAAGTAATTTATATAGGAAAAATAGCTTAATACTGTTCTTGCCCCCAATTAAATGAAATTGGTACTCTTTCATACACATGCTTGCTTTAGCAGGATGTGAAATATGAGAAAAGAAGCAATAATTTCATTGTAAGCTGAAGAAAAAGGTCCACAAGCATGAGTCTTTACAAGTAGCTTTGTCTTACTTAAATGACATTTACAGAACAGTTAATTTCCATTCAGCAGTGGCTCTCCATCATTTAATTGGAAATATTCTATACGAAGAAATTATCCTTTCAGTAAGGACCACAGATTATTGCTTTCAGGTCTGGGGTCCTCAGCACAGGGAAGATATGGATCTGTTGGAGGAAGTCCAGAGGATAGTCACAAACACGACCACAGGGCTGGAGCACTTCTCGTGAGGAAGGGCTGAGAGAACTGGTTCAGCCTAGAAAAGAGAAGGCTCCTGGAGACCTCATTGCAGTCTTTCAGCACTTGAAGGGAACCTCTAAGAAAGGTGAGGACAAACTGTTCAGCAGGACCTGCTGTGATGAGTTGTAGGGGGATACAGTGTGGGTAAATGAAGATGGTACAGAATGTAATCTTACCCCTAAAGAGTTGCAGCTGAAACAATCACTAAAGATCAGGAGCAGGCCTGATGTTAACAGGCCACACCTGTAGCCAATAAGAACAGTGTTATAAAAGTGGGCTCTGGAGTCAGATGGCTGCTGCAAGGATCAGGAACAGTCAGTGCTTAGAGGAGCTGCCTGTGAGAAACATCGAGGAGGTATGAAACTCTGGTGATATGGAATCCTTGCACTATAATGATAATGGAACGCTTGATGTATAAGACAACAATGAGTGGCAGTGGTTTTAAATGGAAATGAAAATAGGTTTAGACTGGATATAAATAAGAAAGTTTTTATAATAAAAGTGATGAAACTCTGAGGCAGGTTGCCCAGAGAGGTGGTGGGTGCCCCATCCCTAGAAACATCCAAGGTCAAGTTGGATGGGGCTCTGAGCAACTTGATCTGGTTGGAGAAGTTCCTGCTCATTGGACTGGATGACCTTTAAAGGTCCCCTCCAACCCAAACCTTGTGTGACTCTCTGATTATTGAATTTAGTACCCTTTTCCATGAAACTGGGGGAATGTGTCTTTTGACTGCACTTTGCTTCCTTATGTTTCCTTGAAGTTGTGATGTGCTTCATGATGGAGTCCAGCCTGAGCAAGGCATGACTCTTTTACTGCAGGTAGGAGTAAAATAATTCTCACTCTTCAATGAATTTCCACCCCTCTACAGTCCTGGACAGCAATGCCATGCAGGGTGCACTCCAAAAGAGCACTCCCTCCCTTTTAGCGTTTTCCACCGAGACACCAGGGTAAAGCTGCTATTTTTAATACCCCGTGATGACTGACTGTGGTGTTTTTGTTTGCAAGAGGTGACGAGAGAGCCCCTGGGTGCGGGCAGGGGAGCGTGGGTGCTGTGCGGGCCGGGGCTCGTGTTCAGCCTCTAGAGGGTGCGCTTTGATCCCTCTCGATCACACAACAATTTGCTGTGACAAAAGCGCCGAGCGAGCGGCTGAGCGCCGGCACTTAGGCGTGAGCAGCAGCGGCAGCACGAGGCTCCCGGCGTGTGCAATAAACCACTGCAGCCCGTGCGTGCCCGGCAGAGATGGAACCTGCCTCCTTTTTTGTCACTGAACCGGGCGTTAGATATTCAATCAGCATTCAGATTTATGCTTCAGATGCTCATGAAAGAGGATGCTCTCCTTGGTGTGCCTGTCAGCATTGATGCTTGTGTGCGGGTTTTTGTATTTTGGAGGTTTTTTCTGAAAATATTAACACAAGCATCCTGCCACATAAACAGATCTAGGGAGATCTGAAGAGTTAAGAGATTTGCAATATTTTATTTTACCCTTTGACTTCCTCATAAATCTTTTTTTTTTTTTTTTTTAAATATGAAAGGTGTTTTCAGGAACGTAGCTTATCATCTTCCTGTGATATATGTGAGCTTTAAAATGTAGTCTAAATTTGCTGGGAGAAAATAGTATTCAGGATCCAGTAATATAGTTGGATTCAAGACAGAATAAAAGGCTTATATTGCTACATTTGATTCAAAACAATGGCTTAATTGGCCAGGAAAATGTAGTTATCGGATGATAAAGATATGAAGTCAAGGGCAAGATATGCCTGAAAACAAGCTTTTTCCTGCCTAAAATTAGGCAAAGTTAATAGGTTAAATTTTGTTTATTGAATAAGAGAACCCAAAGTTGATTGATATAGTAATTTCAGTGTTTGCTATGGCAAATATTTAGCTCATTATCAGTTTTAATAGCATTTTGCAGAACAAGCCTTTTCTTGACATGCAGAAAATACTATTAAATTTCCCTGCATAGATACATTGTTATGACATGCAATAACTACTTGAATATAAAGGGGATTAATAATTTAAAAGGTGTTAACAAATTAGGGCCATCATTAAAAATAGACTTTGAACCATTTTGTAGAAAAATCAGATTGAGGTAATGCTCTGCTCTTATGATAAAGAATTACAGCATTAATTCTGCAAAGTGAACTTATTGCTCCTATTCGTCTCCAAAACCCTGGAGCATTAAAAGACAGGAAGAATGAAATGATCACTGCGTTTTTTCAGGCACAACAGCTCTAATATTTCCATCACAGTTTCACAGCTCAGCTTGCATGGTTGTGCTGGAGGAAAAACCCATAAACGTCATGCTTCCCTTTGTTTTGTTTTTGCTGGTCTTATGGAATCAGGTCGAATTTTTTCAGACAGTTTATATTAATATACTGGGAATTTTGCTTGTACAGCATCTGTGCAGAGTATAAAGCAAACATTTCTTCTGTATAGAAGCTGTTCTTTTCTTGGTTTTTAAATGTAATCCCCATGTTCCTTTTGCATTTTGTTTTCCCTTTTTTGCAACCATTGATGACCAGAGGCATTTCAAGGTTGAATTCTTGTTGCTTTGCAAATTATTAATTTGTTTTCTTTCCAACTTGAGATAAACAGAAGTAAGATCCCTTTTGAAGCCTTTTCTTCATTGTTTCAGATTGCATCTATGAAATGTGCAGAAAAATGGTTTGTTTTTTTTTTTGTGCAAGTGTATTAGGAAATACATTTGTGATTCTTACTCATGTGAGTAATCCCTGCCCATATAGTTTCACTGCAGTGAGGGTCAGGTGTGGACCCTTATTTTAGAAATAGCTCAGTCAAAAGATTTAAATAAGATTTAAAAGGCTAACTTTATTTAGCGCTCATTTGCTTGTTGTTTACTTTCATATGCAAGTTGGAAAAGAAAAAAAAATTAATTTATGGGATTTAAGTAATAAATTTCACATTTGAAAGACAGAGATACCAGGAGTTCTTAGGCCCCCAAAGGAAGCAAAACATTTGTTCTCCCCCTTTCTCTTATTCTCACTTGCCATGGCAGTCATCTCCCTTCATAATATTTCCCTCTCATCCCCCTTCCTGAGTTTTCCCTCCCCTTCCCCTTGCACTTTCTGAGACCACAGAACCCAGATGGTGCCCTCACTGCTGCCAGACCCTGGGGGAACTGCTTCTGTTATATCCACCTCTCAGTAGCTCTGCTAAGCAGCATGCCAAAAGTCCAGTGCTGAGATATGTTTAATTTTGATATTATTTCCTTTCCAGTGAATTTGTTTGTCAGCACCAATTTTTATCCCTAAGCTCAAGTCTCTGATATTGGCAGTGGTGCGACATCGAGTTTAAATAAAACAATGAGTTTCTAGACATCTGATTGTGATTTTAGCAGAGTCAGATGTTGTTAAAGCACCAATCAATAAATGGTTAAAGCATTGTTTATATAGCACCTCTATTCCTGCTAATACTGAAAAATTCATAACATCAGGACATTTTTCAGGCAGATGTGTGTGTTTTGGTGCATTCAAGAAGTGCATCTCCTTTTATATACCAATATAACAGTGTTTGGGTGTTTTTAATTACACAGAATTCAATGGAGAAAGTAGAATATGTGGCAGAGGAGAAAAGGTTTGTGTTCTGATAAAATATAAAATAAGAGTAGCTGTGCTAGAGATACAGTTAACAAGGACTATCAATGATAACAAACTACTAGCATGTTATTAGCCAGTGGAAAGTCAAGGACAGTAATAGTCTTCTCTGTGACAGAGGGGAGAAACTCTTAATAGATGACCTAGGGGAGGCCAGTGTGCTTTAATGCTTTTTTGGCTTTAGTCTTCACTGAAAAGGTCAGCTGGGATCATGTGGCAAACAGAGTTTATGTGTGCAACAAGAAAAAAAAAAAAATCAGTAAGATCCTAGGCCAGAACAGGAGAAAGTAGGCTAGAGAGTACTTAGAGGAGATAGGATCAATCTTCTGCAGCCCATCTGATTTGAAGACCTACAACCCTAAAGAACTGGCTGGAACAATCTCGAGGTCATTAGCCATTTCTGAAAACTGATGAAGTTCAAGTCAGGTTCCAGAGTAATGGAAAAAGGCAAACTTGATGCCTGTTTTTAGAAAGGGAAAAGGAGGAGCCACCATGGAATTTCAGATAGATCAAATGAAGATCCAGTCTTGGAAAAATACCAGAATCTACAACCAGGTGTTTAACAGATATCTAGAAGAAAAAGAGGAAATCTGCAACAGCCAAAATGGGTTTGCTAATGCTAATTGTGTGAAGCCAAAATAATTACCAAGCAGCAGGACTGCCAGGTAAAGAAGTTAAAATAAGGAGAATATATCTGATATAATCTGTCTGGAGCTTTTGATACAGTGTTATATGCAACATTTATAAGCAAGAAAGAAAGCCTAAACTGCATGAATCTACTATCAAGTGGGTGAATAATGATTATTAAAAATACCTCTGACAATTAAAAGCTATCTGTGCCTGTTGTTAGAAATGGAAAGCTGTTTAGCTTGCTGTTATATAAGGATCTGAGTCTGTACTATTCCTTGTCTGGAGACTGGAATAGTAAGTATGCTTTACCTTAGAAGAGAACACAAACTAGAGAAGGAACATAAGCATCCTGTTCCTGGTGGTGCAATTCTAAAGGATCTTGCCAAATTGAGAAACACACGTAATGTTTTCAACCTTATGTGTGTGTTTATGTGAGTATAGATAATCAGGAGTAATCAAAGGCAGAATGACAAAAAAGGAGCAAGTACTAGTTCTGTAGAGGGTGGGAAAAAATCAGGACTAGCAGTAAATCACAAGCTGAACCTGAATGAACAGTGTTAAGCTGCTGTGAAATGTGCAGACATCTTCCTGGGGTATTAAAAAATGATGACTCCTCAAGTAATCCTTCCGCTCTACTCAACACCAGTAAGGTCTCAGCTTCATATCATAGCAGTGCTGGGTTAAATGCTTTATGGAGTATGCAGAGCAACTGGAGAAGGTCCAGGAAGGATGAAAAGGAGCTAAGAATCATGGCCAAAACAAGATATTGATTTAATGGTAGATTTGAGCATCTGTGTTCATAGAAGAGACTCAGGGTAGAACAAAATTGCAGGTCTGAACTTTGTAGAATTTGAAGAGGAGCATAAAATAATTAATGATTTTTCTTTTTGTCCATGATGTGTTGAACTAAAAGTAGTGGACTGAAAAATTGCAGGATGCTTTTGATTAGCCACTGGGAAAAACTTTACAACATTGTAGGAACTTTGTTCCAGTGGTTTATGAGTTGTCATTATGATGAGAGTGATTTATATATGTATTTGACATTTATATCAGAATACAGGCAGATGCTGTAATTCAGGAGATAAGCCTGTGAAATGCCCATGACAGGATCTCATGGCCTAGAAAAGATAAAAAGGAATGATTTTTTGTGAACAAAAAACTGCATTTTATTTCACAATAAAGACTCATTTGCTAAAAAAGATGGGTAATAAATTTCATTTCTGTGTGTCTCCCTTTGCCCATCTGTGAAGTCAGCTTTAAGGTGCTGATATGTCTTGTAAAACAGTTTTCCAAAATACTCCCTGGATTAAGGATATTGAAAGATATTCCTTACCTACTCAGTTCATCCCCTCATCCTTTCCTTTCTGGAAGTTTTCCAGCTCTTTAATCTATTCTTATCCATGCTCTTCTCCTCTGCAGAAATCGTTCCAAGGCTACCAAACCATCAAATTTTTCCATCCCATTTATTCTGATGGCAACAATATTTATTTTTGCTGGTTGTTGGAAAGCCTGGAATCAGTTTCCTGTTCAGGTTTAATGTGAGGGAGGGCTATGAAGACTGAGAGTGAAATCCACTTATTGGAGCAAAGTATTGCACGGTTTTAACTCTTCCCTCCTTCCATTACCTGTTTCTTCTCTCTCTGGCTAAAATAACAGACCAGCCTTTTTCACCTCTACTTTGCAGCCCAGGACCATTTCATCTCTTCCCATTGTTGGAGTCTTAGAACCCCTGATATTTAGCATTCAATGATGAGCACATGCTGCAAGTGAAATACCTGTTTCCTCCTACCTGGGGCCAGCCAAGAGATCCATTTTCTCATTCAACATTTGGTGTGAAATGAAACTCCCAAGATTGTTTCTTTTGCTGCCAAGTCCTCCAATATAGCATGATGTTCATTAAATTTTATTTTTTCAATTTCAATATGGTTCCATGTAAACTCAAGGTGAGCCATAGGTAGCTAACAAGTACAATGAATTTGACAGAAATTCTATTGGGTCTGTAGTGTTTTCTTCCTCTACTCATTATTAAGAAATCTGCAACCCAAGAAAGGGCTTTTCAAGGGAAACTCAGCAGATAGAAAATGGGGGCATAGGGTGTATATTGTAGCATATTAAATATTTGAGTATTTTTCCATGTCTTTTGGCCTCTAGAAATCACAAATATTTATAGATCTGAAATTCAGACAACTATTTGAAAAATGAATTGTGTGCAATGCCTTATGGTTAAACTATATAATTTCAGCAGTTTCGTACAAACGTTTAAATTATTTGCTTAGATTTTGGAGGAAGATGAGAAAGAGAAAAGGGCTGCAGATTGATGGAAGTTTTTTCAGAGTCTGACTTAATAAATGTGACAATCAAATATGAGGATTTTTGGAAAGCGAGATAAGTGATGGTAGCCTGAAGGCTGAACTTAATGTCAAAGAGGGTGTTCATGCAAAGCAAAACAGTGTATCTAGTAAACTAGAGAAATATCATCTTTGGAGGAAAAAATCTCTAAAGATTTTATGCCACTTCTAACAGGCAACAACAAAAAAGCCCTGGCTGTACCTCAGGATATGATCAGTCTTTTTGAACTGGATTTGTTCAGTGCTTTTTTGTTCTTCAGCGCTGTCTGCAAGCATTCCCTGTCTCAGTCATAAGGCTCAGAGTTTGGCAGTTTTATTTCTTTGTTATATTTTCATCATGTGAGATAAAAAGTCACGGATGAGTGATATAATGGAAACAAATGTTACCTGTGTCTGAGCAGGAGAAAAAAGCCCTCTGTTGCACTGAATCCATGCTCTTATTCTTTCATTAAATTGTTTGAAATTTTTTGAAAATGATAGGTAATTTTTTTTTCCTTCTCTGCTCAGGCAAACTGCCTCTCTATGAGAAAGGGAGCTCAGTAACCACCTAAGGAAAAGCATTTCTCAGGATAGCTGAGGTTGAGACTGTTGTAGGCATGATGTGTTCAGACTCTGTAGGAGAGGATGAAGGCTGCATCACTCTCGAGTAGCCCCTGGAGGTTAGCTCAGAGCAGCAGTACAGCTTTGGAGGAAGCTGTCAGCCCTCTGGGCTACAGGGATGTGCTCTTTTTAATAAGTACATTGCACAAGACAGTACCTATGAGGTAAAGGGCATTAAAGGGCATTTTTTCACAAGAAAGTATTTTTTAAAATAATGATTAATAAGTCCAAAGCTGCACAGTTAATTTGTGAAAAATACAGTGTGTTCAAAATACCAAGCAGTCCTGGATGTTTTACAGGTGAATGGAGCCTAAACAAAGTACATTCTACAGAGGGGAAGTTTGGTTCATCCCTTATTCAGAGATTTGAATTTTAGCTCTATTTGTTTTCACCAGCTGTGAAGAAGGGGATTAGTAATATGAATATTGTTTAATCCAATAGTGTCTCTTCAGGTAAACAGTATTTAATTTGATTAGTCGACATATTCATTTTTGTGGTGGAAGAATTGGGAGAGCTCCTTGTTTAAAAATAGGGAATAACAGTAGGTATGCATTTGCTAGATATCACAATGCCATGTATCTTCCAATCAGTTGCTTATCAGAATGTGGGATGCAGCAGATTTTGAGGGTATTGTATGTAATTTGTACTTTCATTTGGGTTTTTTTTTTAGTGCATGGTTATGGCAAACACTTCTTATATATCATGTCTTTTTCAAGTTCAGCTACTTCATTTAGTTACTGAAAGGTTAGTCTCTTTTCTTGGACACATATTAGGTAAACACATCAAAAAGTTGCTCAAAAATTAAAATGGAACATGATGTTATCAACATATTGAGCAAAACTCAAATGATCATGACCAGCAATTGAGTGAGCTAAATCAGACAATACTTTAAATATAAAATGGCATTACAAAGAGTCCCTTAGTTTTTCTTTTACATATTTTCCATTAATATAAAATCTTGAAGTCTGGTGTTCATAGACATGATTCACTGACTTGCTCACTGAATTTGGGCAGTGGTAATCAAAACATCACTGATGAACTGGTCTCAAATGAAACTGCAAGATTGCCTAGTTTTTTATTTGCAGAGAAATGCATGTGTGCCAGAAATGAAGGATGAGGTTCTGGTTGTCCTAGAGTTATTATGAGTGGGAGATTATACGGACATATATGGTAGTGATGAACAGAGATCAGAGAGACCCGAACATCAAGGGGAAGGAGAAATGGGAATTAAGAGATCAAAGACTGTAGAGGAACTGGAGGGAGAGTTGGCTTTGTCTTCCCTGCCAAAAAAGGTGCGTTTTTTGTGTGAAAAAACTAACAGTAGCTGTATTTATTTTGCTGTGGAAGACAACAAAAGCCTTGTAGCTTTTACTGCGATGTGGCTGAACAAGTTCAATTGCAGGAGTGAACTGTAACACCTCTGTCCTTTGTATCCATTTTACCTAACAGTAAGGCAATTTTTAATGAATGAACAGGGAAAAAAATTACTCTCTTTGCTTGATTTCATTGAACACTATTCGGAGAGGAAACGCATAACAATAAAGAGCAGTGTAAATTGGACAAAAGTCTAATTTTCATAGTAGGCAAAATTTGTCACCACAAGGATTCATACTACCAGAAATGCACGTGTAGAGCAATGTCTGGAGAAGAAAAGGCACTGAGGGTGTGCACTATGTGATAGGAATTTATTTCACTCCATGCCACTGATTTGCTTTGCAAATGTTGACTCACCTTTTCTCTCTGATGCATCTTTTTCTCTTGTTTCTTCAATAATCACAGAAAAGCACAGCTATTCATTAATTCTCTTATTGTTTCAGGAAAGAGATCACTGAAACCTAAGGTCATATCTCTTTAATACTGGCTACTTATAATTAGGCAGTGAAAACCATACCTAAATATTTAAAGCAGTTTGAGATGTTGATTACCCAGAACTCCCAATGGAAATATACACTTTATTTATAAGAAGCCTAGGGAGAGAAGGAAATGTGTCTGATTTTTGGAAGTTTTGAAAGTTTATGGTAAAAAATCGTCTGACCAAAATGCCCCAGGTACAGTTGATTCTGATTCTGAACAGCAGTATTACACCAGGACCATTCTTTATTATCTTGAACTTCTTGGATTTCAGTCAAAGATGTGAAATTAAATGCTTAAATGGAGCAATCCAGTTTTAAAGACCCTTTCCAGAAATTATAGCTTTTCATATGCTTTCTCATATAAAATTAATTGAGACTTTTAGGAAACTTGTCTACAATTTCCTCCTCAGTAGCAGACAAGACTTTGACAGAAAGCTTTGTATAAAGAAGAAACTGTGAGAGCACAGCTATGCTGGGTCATACCCTACGTTTCCTTTATCAAAGAAGTTTCTCTGGAAGGAATTTGCACAATAAGAATACTTTCATGAGAGTAAACCCACCAGAAGTAGAGTTCATCATGCTTGAGCTATGTTGGAAACAGTTGTTTTAGTTTGGGAAGTGTTTTAGCTCTCTTAAATTTTCATCTGCAAACGTATACTGGAAGGCAATGCATCTACCACCAGAGAATATGGTGTATAATTCTCATTTTTAGTACCTGAAAATGATTAAGATAAAAATATCCGTATCCCTAATGTTAAGAAGCAATAGTAATACAGCTAAGCTGTAATAACTTTGTCTTCTGTTCTTCAGGATAGACCTCCGAGTAGCATCCTCTTGAATTCACAGCAAAATAATAAGTTTTTTAATAGAGTAAATTTTCCTCTAGGATTATGTGCTTATGTCTACTGCCAACCTTATCATGGGACTTGATTCTTTGTTTAGTATAAGTAGCATTGGGATCACAATAAAAGAGAAGGCTGGTCTCCTTTGCTGTCTGTAGACTAGATTGCCTTAAGAGACATTGAGACCGGTAGAGAAAAAAGAAATTACACTGATCTAATAGATATACTGCTGAGAGGTTTCTATTATATTCTTACCTCAGACATTGTACCACCATTAAATTCACACTTTCAGGCCCTGGGAATCAGGTCAGCATGACAGAGAAGTTTGGCTAAAATGAATCTGCTATATTAGTTTTTGTGAAAATGATTAAGCTCTGCAGGTTCGAGATCAGGACTATTTTTCAAGCAGTCATTGTTCCAAAGCTAGGCAAATAAACCCTGATAGAAAGGAGAAAATCATAGGGAGTCAGACCAAGATGAAATTGAGTATCAGAGTAAACAAACTACCTGAATACATGATCTCGAGTCAGAAAGCAACACAGAGTCATTCATTTGGCACAGTTAAAAATCAGCTGGCAGGCAAATTTTTTTTTAAAGTATTTTAAGTAGACTGCCCATCAAATAAGCATAATTATAATCAAAATTCTTACAACGTTCTCAAAATTCCTAAAGGCAATCAGCTCCACTCAAATTAGTAACTTGGATAAATCACCATTAATTAGCTAATATAAGCCAGCAGGTGGTTTTGAGCCCAGAGAGATTCCCTGGTTATTTAAATTATGTATACTATACTACACCAAAGATAGAATAAGTAAAAGGCAAAAACCAGGCACAAGTCTGCTAAAAAATAAACAACAACAACAAAAATGCTCTGTAGGGAGGGTGCCTACCTAAGGTCTTCTCCAGCTCCTACATCCTACCCAAAGCAATACACGATGTCTTTGACCCTCAGCTCAGATAGTGTCATCTAGGAATGTTCTGTATGGTTCCTATTTCAGCTCTGAAATATATGCAGGAAACAAAATCTGCAGTTGCTTGGAAAGGTTAGTTCTGAAGAATTTGTGATTACTAGGACAGAGAAAGCAGTGACTCCCTTTTACAGAAGCGCACCACTGAAACCACAGGGATAGCCTTGACCCACACACTTTCATCCCAAAAACAGCGGGAGACGGTTTTTTGTGAGCTTTGTAGGCATTTCCAATGAATAAATAAAATTACATCATTTAAAAAGATTAATGTCCAAGGCTTCTGGGACCAATGCTGTTGTGGTCAGTTGTGGACAATAACTGTTAGGAACCAAACCAAACACTTTTATATTAGTATGTCAGAAGAAAATTAGCCTCTTTTTTCAAAATACTGGTACCAATAGTGTCGTGAAATCCAGAAATTCTTTGAGAAATCTGGCTCAAACCTTCCTACAAAACTATTGTCTTTCAATAACTCCTACTTGCACTGTGTTTTATCCTAAAACTCTCAGGGATTGCCATAAAGTTCTGTCATAATTTTCTGCCATGCTTATGCTTGGTAGTCATGCAAAATTGAGGCTCAACTGTGTTTTAGAGTCTGTGATTGAAGAAAATGACATTGTGTAGGAAGAAACAGCAAGATCAGTCCAGATACTTGTATTTGTCCCACTGAAAATCTGGGCAGTGATGCAATAACAATACTTTAAAGGACTAAAACCCCTGCCAGCTTTTACTGAATGATCTACATGTCTGGTAGTAATATTTAATCCCAAAGCATGCTCTGGGATCACCTGTGCCTTTCACATCAATCAGCTCAGTGCAATGTTGTGTTTACAAAGAACTGAGACAGTGTGTCTCATTGTATTCCTGCCTCTGTGTCTGCCAGAGGCAGGAATACAATGTTGCTGATATCTTCTTCAGGCTAAGTGATGTATTTTGAGGAACTTCTTTTCATACATTTATGCAGGTTTCTGGTCTATCCCCCTTTTTTTCAATGTAAATGATAAATGTATTATAAACCTGTTGTCCAATAACTGTTTAGCATTTTCATTCAAACACAAGGTACAGTAAATTGAGTCTGTTCAATATGACAAATAGCAGAAGAAGAAGGTTTTTCATTGCCACATTACAACCCAAATCCTAAAGTTATTTTTCTAAGCAGAGAAAACATGAAGCCTGTACTTACCTAAGCCTTCCCACCTCAGCAATAAACGCATAGGAATTGGGCTTATTCCCACATCAGTGGGGAGTCAAGGCAGTTCCTGAGTTACTTGAAAAAGCCTTAAGATATGTTAGCAAAGTATGTAAAAATGGTAACAACCATAGCTAATTGTGTAGGTAAAATTAATTCCATGTAGGTAAAAGTAATATCACCAATTTTTAAAAAATATGTCTTGCATTTTGTTTTAAAGTACCTTAAAAATTCTGTTTTTCTGGGCACAGTACAGAAGTATACAGCTGTTCAGGGGGAAAAAAACCCCACAGACTTGTTGTTCAACACATGCAACACTGCCCTTTGATATCTTTTTTTGGACTTTGTAATAATGCTGTAACTACCACTGTTCCCAAATATTTTATTTATAAAAACTGTCCTCCCACAGGGCGGCTGCAGATGATCTGCAAGCTGAAGACCAGCCTGCAAACTCCTCTCACTCTAGGAAATGGTGCTCCGATTTGTAAATATCAGTGCTTGCCTTGGGATTTTTAACAACTGGTGTGCTCCCAATTTCAGTCTATACAGCACAAGATCCAGTTCTTGGGTAAAGAGTGGAGGTGACAGTTTAGTGTGCAGTCTTTCCATGGCAATGCTGATATGTTCTATTGTTGCTAAAGCCATAGAAAAACATTTATGTGGGCACAGGCAGGATTGGTGTTTTTCTCTCAAGAAAAAGTACTCATCATATCTTGGAGGGATAGCCACTCACAAACCATCATTTGTTAGTAGCTTTTGAATGAAAGTCAAATAGGTGTTAATGTTCAGAAAATGTCAAGTTTGATAGAATGAGTTTTAGTCACCAAAAAGAGGAAATTGAGAGAGTGATAAAAACCCCTGGTTGTGTTAAGCAGAGGTCATTTAAGTCTTGTTTCCTACATGGAACAACTGGAAGAGCTTCTCTGTAGGTTTTTTATGCTACCCCTTCTCTAATCTCCATGATTAAAGATCATGCTTTTCTAATACTAACATGATAATATGGAAAAAAGACTGTAGTAAGCTGAATCAAAGCCCTGTTTAGCCTGATGTCTGTCTAGCAGTGGTTAATAGATTAGGGAAAAATATGAAACCAGGAAATTTGGAAGAAGGACCTCTGTGTGGTATTCTCTCCATATCTTCAGCAAGAAGTCAGGGACTTCTTGACGAAGTTGAATCTAGATCCCATTATATTTAATAGGCTTTCCTGTGTTTGTTCATGAACCTATCCAGTGCATTTCTGTTACAAAACTGGCAGCCAAGGCACCCCATTGAATTTGGCAGCTAAGATTCAGCTTCCTTGGATCTGCCCTTAGCCCATTTTTTGCAGCTTCATCTGTTACCCCTCAACTTTTGCTCTGTAAGAAAGTAAGTTATCATTTCTCACTCATTTTCTTCGTGGCACTCATGAAAATAGACACATCTCTTTATATCCTGCTATCAGTCATCTTTCTATCAAGCTGCAGCTTCCAATCTCCCTGTGCATAAAAGACATTTTACATACGTGCATCAATTTGCATTTATCAACACTGAATTTTATCTGATACTTTACTGCCTAGTCATAAACTCTTTCTTAAGTTCTTTAAAGTTTTGATTTTGATCACCCAGTACAATTTTTTGTTAGCTGTAGGTTCTGCCACTTTGCTGTTCACTAACATTTTGAGTTGTTTGGTTCATTTAAATGTTTACAGAACAAATTCTGCCTTAGATCCCTGTTGAATTCACTACTGATGTTTCTCCATACTGAAAATCAATCCATCTATTTTTATTTTCTGCCTTTAACTAGTTGTTAATCCAGGGAAGATATCTGAAACATTCTGGGAATCTAATCAACCAGGTAATAGTCATTCAGATCGCTTGTATTCCTCAAAAGAAATCAACCTCAGGAGACCTCTACAGAAGTGATCTTGATTTCTTTTCTTCATTATAACATTTTAATTTACTTATCTACCATTATATCCTTTATTAGAGTTGGAGCTAATTTGACTGCTATGAAAGTCAGATTTTTGCTGGTCTCTCCTCCCATGGCACATTCTTGGTTTTAATTAATGTCTTGTTTTGCACTTCATGTCACTCTTGTACTGAGGCTGATTTAAGCAATACCTTTGTACATGTCCTTTAGACCTCTTGAGCAAATACTACTTTCTTGCCTGATTGATTTCTCAGCTTGTTCTAATCCTGCTCTAACAGTGTTTTGGTTTGAGACTGTTCCTCTCTTATCTAGAAAATAAAAATGCTGATCTCTACTGAGGGTCTTCCTTAGTCACCACCATCCCAAGAATACATTTCACCTTTGTGGTGTTCTCTTCTATTCTGTGAGTTCTCATTCAACTTGTGTGTGTGTGTTTGTTTTTCTGGGGAAAAAATAAAATGTAATTGTGCTTTCCCCCACTATTTCATTCTTAGGGCCACAAATAGAAATAGGAGAACAATGCAATCTGTGGAGATGTGATGCTTGATATCAGTGCTCTGATATTTTTGTGTGGGCATCATAAAATAAACCACTGGGTTAAGTTGTACTTTTATGCCCATACCCTGAAAACTTCCAGCTGTTGTATTTAAAAAATTCTCTCTGATATCTTGGCACCATGAAAGTTCACACTGGAGTTCAGTTTAAAGCCAGGCAATCATCAGCTGTCCCTAGGTGTAGTGAGGGGATCGGGCTGCTGTTCGTGTGCTGCAGCAGAGAGCAGCTTTCTGTGTCAGAGGCAAATGAGCAGGACACAGTGATTGCAGAACAGCTGCAACCTCCTGGGCTATCCAGGGGAATTTCTGACAGATATGTCAACCTACAGATTGACAACCTACTGATTCTGCTTTTAATTAAGACCTATATATTAGAGACACCTCTACCTTCCTTCTTGTATTTTCAAAGTTCAGGGGAAGCTTTCCCACCAATCAGTGTCAGAATACAACATCATGTGGTTACTAAACTTTTTGTCACTTACTGGTTTTCCCTGTATTGTCTTGTTTGTTACTTTTTTGGAAAATAAAAATCTGTATTGTTAATGAGTATTTCCTCTCTTTTGTCCTTCATAATCTTTTCACATTTTTGCTGTCTTCAGGGTTTTCTTTCATCTTTTCTCTGCAATGCTTTCCTGGTAGGGACTTCACTCCTTTTTCTCTCCTCGCAGCACTGGTTAAATGATCAGAGATGAAGTTTGATTTGATAGTAAAGTGCTGTTTTTTGAATTTAGAGGTAACATCCTAATTGAAATGGGAGTGGAAAAAGAGGCTTATGCAAGAATATTGCTTTAACTTGTCTGCAGAATTAGCTATTAGATATTGGAAGAACATTCAAACCTCTTTGAGAAGCATATGGAGGGAATAGTTCAGTGAAAGTGTCCTGGAAGGCTTTGGGTACTTGAGAGAAAGGGAAAGACAGAAATAGTTTGGAATACATAAATGTGGTGAGACAGTAGAAAGCTCCAGCACTCAGAAGGAAAGAGTTGTATCTTCTGAAAGTTTTACCTGGTAGCCCAAAAAGTAGGAGCAGAGATTTGAAAGAAACAACAAAAAAAATCAGTTTGTGATTCTTTGTGGGTCATTTTTGCCTGTTCTTCAGTTTGTACAGGAGTCCTGAAAGGTTCTAGGCTTGCTGGCTTGTTTTGGAAATTTCAGAATATGCCATGTGTGCTCTGTGGTGTCTTGTGTGAGTTTCTCAAAATTACCTTCAAAGCTAGCATGTTACATTTTTGCCAAGTCATATTTTCTCACAAGTGTATGATGTATGCTTGAATTAAGATGTCATAATTTATTTAAATGCCTGGGAAAAAAAAATGTCCTTTTCCAACAGCTTACCTTTTAACCCTTTGTTTCACAGTGTCCTAAAACTGCTGGTTTTTCTATTTCCTTTCTGTATATAGTGATGACCTACATTTATTTTAAAAAATACATAGGGATAAATGTAAACTTTGATATTATACACCCTGTGGTTAATGAAATTACTTGGAAAGTTTTGCAAAGTCAGGATTTAGTCCAGACCTGAACCAGTAGTTTGGCTTGTAGTAGGTTGTTTGTTTACACTTATTTTTGGTGAATAGGTATGTCCTTAGCAAATATATTATATACAAAACCATGAATTGGCATTGTCTTACTAATTTTAGTTGTCCATTAACAAATCCAGAACTCTTCAAAATAAATCTCTTATTTCATAATTTAAGCTTCTCTACTAAAACTACTTTTAAGATGGCAGTGGCCATTGTTTGTATTGAATTGTAAATAATTTGTGCGTGAGATTAAACTTCAAATGAATTTACAAAAAAATATTTTGTTTTGCTAAAGCATTACTTAAGAGCTCATAAGGGAACTGTGTTGTAGGTGTTTCTAGCTGTGACGTGTTCCTATAAAATCAGAAAACAAATTTCATACTAAACTTGCCTTTTCACATAATTGTTAATTGTGAAGCTACTTTGCCATTACAAATAATAATTTGAATGTAAATATAAAAAGGAAATGTGTATTTGAGATGTCTATGCTTTTGAAATAGGTGAACTTAGTGATCTGTAACCTAACAATGACCTAGAAAACAGTAATTCCTCTTTCTGACTGCCATAATATAACAATTCTTGAAAGAAAAGTACAAATAATGGATGCAGGATTGAGATCTTTAGTGTCAGAAAAAAGTAGGAGAGAATATTCCTTTTTTTGAAGTGGTATTGCTTCTCACTTCTGCACTCAGAAAGGGTAAAGTCATACAGAAGGAACTAAATACTCATCACAATGGTCTGATTAGTTTGCATATGGATAAGGTGCAAAAATGAACACTTAGATTTGGATTAGTATTTGAAAACTAATCTGACGTGATGTTATTAGCCTATTAACAATTATATTAACAAATAGTGCTACTGGTAAACAAACATGCAGTCTGAAGTTCTTACCCAGAAGGAAACGCCCAAAAACTGACTTCTCTCTTCTTTCAAGTGAGCAAACTTTGCACATAGGTTCAAAATGTTTAATTGAATTACTATTAAAATTGAAGTCAATGACTAGAAACAGAATCTAGAGCAAACATGCACTGCAGCTCACCCTAAAGGAAGAAATATTGGGCCAATGAAAGTAACGTATAGAGAATGGGAAATAACAGGCATGTGCTGGCATATTAGGAATGTCTCTTCATAGATGTGCAAGTTTTATTTCACATTGTCCTCACCCTTCTCAATAAGAATGACTGATAGCTCCACTTTGTGATTTCCCAGCTTTTAAGAGTCTATTTTTATTTATTTTTTATGACCAACCTTGTACTTGTTAAATGTAATTTTTGCTTTATGTAACATAGAAAAAAGCACATCTGCAGTATGCTGTCCCATGAATTAACAAGAATGACTGGACATAAGACAAGAAATCCTTTAAAAACATATGTTCACATTAAATATCTGGGCTAGCTCAGTAAAGGAGGTCTTATGGGGTCATTTTTGATGCAGTGCAAGTAAACCATTTCTGCTCTTCTGGAATAGTTTCTTTCAGGTTTATATTGAGCTTGTATAATGACACATTACATAAATGAGGGCTTAGTTTGTACATTAGTCTTTTACATCTTGGATTCTTACTAAATCCTTGTTTTTGCTAACTTGATGCTTAAGAGATATTGATTTCTGCTCCTCATGCCTATGGTGTTTATTTTGATATGGCTGGGATTAAAAACTAAATTAACACGTATAATCAGTTTTCTTAGAATAAAAAGGGTGCTTTGGTACCTTTGGTTACATTCTTTTGAAGAAAAAGGAGAGCAGAAGAGATGTGATAATAAAGGGATCAATTTATTCAATCACCGGGTATAAAAACATTAGCCCTGGGAAAGGCCCTTCCTCTAAGAGCTTTAGCTGCCCAGTCTCACTTGTGTGGCACAAAATAATTTGCATTTTTAGAGAAAATTCACGTCTTCTGTGAGCTCTAGTGAAACATGAATAAATTGCTTTCTTTTCCTCTTTTTCTGATTTTATAAAGCTGAATCCATTAGGGGCTGAGTCAAACTGTAATGAAAGAAAGGCAACAACTGAGATGATGGAAACCCTGGATTAGATTTCTTAGTAGTCCAAGCCCAGCTGTCATGGCCTACGTGTCAAGTTAGTACTCTTTGGGGAGGCCTGGCAGTACATGTGAATATTTTTCTTTAACTGCTGTGTTACAACAGGTCTCTAAAGCAGCTAGGAATTAAACAGAGATGCAGAGATTAAGAATTAAATAGAGCCACAGCAAACATTCCACCAGAGAGACTTGCAGTGGGACAAGTAAACCTTCCCAGGGCTATTCCCCACTGCCATGCCTGGCAGGCTCACCTGTGACCTGGAGACTCTGAAACCTCCAAGTGGGGCTGTCCGATTCCAATTTAGAGCAATGGATTTTGTCTGTTACACCTTGTGAGCTTTGCTATGAGGTAGGACTGTGTTTTGATCAGAACGTACAGAGCCCAGCATGGATTTTAAACCAGTTACTGTTTTTATAAGGAAGACCTGATGTCAAAGCACCAACATTCATCTGAGCACAGACTTGATGCTAAATTATCATATTACTGGTACCCAGAGTCTTCTACCTAGTGCTTGGAATTTATCCAGCTTCCAAAGAGATTCTCATATCCTCCCAGGAGGGGCATGATGGCACAGTCAAGTGCCCTGGACTGTAAAAGATTCAGACAACTGAAATCATTTCAAGTTCACCTTTCACTTTGTGAATTTGGGGAAATCATTATATTTTCAACCCTAAGATAATCTCATAACAGATTTCCTCAATTGTGGGAACAGTTTATAAAAAAAATTAAATCTGCCAGAATCCCTATCAGACTTGTGTCCTGGGGGAAAATTCCTTTCTTATTTCTCAGCTGGTGGCTTTGCGTGATTTCTCTCATCTTAGGAAAGCATTTCAAACCAGCAGCAGCTGGTGTCTGCCTGCACTTCCACTGGTGCCTTTCTGAGGGACAGAAGTGAGCAGTAATACCTAAATAACCCTGTTTCCTTTTCTCCCTTTGCATTGTGGTTGTGGTTGTGGACAAGATCCAAAAGAAGCCAGGTCACCATTGCTGCTCTCCTTCCCATGCCTCCCCTCAGCTCTGTTAAGTGTCTGCCCTGCCAGGAGTACCTGCTGGTGACTCTCATCACTGTGGTTAAGGAGTAGAATGGGAGGGGACATTTTTTACTTCGTGAAGACATTTTGCTTTCCTGCTGCATACTTCTAATCTCTGCTGTTCCTTGAGCAAAACAGTGTGACTGGTATGGCATAATTCAAAGTGAATTTAAAATTTCTGAAGTCAAATGTTTTCTGAAAAGATCTGTTTTGAAGCAATTTGGCAAAGCTGACATAACCATGCTAACTTCAGTGAGCCTGCATTGGCTGCATCAGTTGAGAATTGGACTCAGACTAGCCAGAGCATTTATTTTTAAATTCTAGCTTCTGCTGCTTTTTCTTAAAAGTCTCTGTAGTTCTCTAACTTTCTAAAGTAGCTCACAAGTCTTGTGCTACTGCTAATAAAACAGAAAATCCATTTCCATTTTTCAGTTTAATCTTTTTTTCATGTGAATCTATTTCTCATCAAAAGAAGCGAGTGACTGGCGTGAAAGCTGGAGCTCTCTACTTAGCTGTAAAGACAAGTCTTGGTCTTTCAAGTTGTCACACGTTGTCTGGGAGAACCTGGCCATAAATTCAAAAACTAGGAGGGAGAAACTAAACACCCTGTGTTGCTGTGGCCAGCAAAAGTATTGTTCCCAATGCCTGGTGAGGAGAATTACATCTGATTTGTAATTCTGTGTTCTCAATCTGTTGGTAAAATCAGCAACAAAAGCTGAGACAAAGGGGATTCTCCCAAGTGCCCATGGGAGAGATGTGTCCTATAGCACACCAGTGTCAGCATGGTCGCTGCAAGGACCCTGCATAAACCAGGGCCTTCATTTCCAGCAGCTATTTTTGTTGGTTATTTTTACAAGATAAGTAGAAGCACTTTTCTTCTCAGTCACAAGAAAATTGATACTTCCATAAGGGATTCCATACCTTCTTTTTCAAGAACATCATCTTCCAGACACTTCCCTACATCTCCTCAGGCAGAGAGGATACACTCATGCCTGGGGTGCCTTAGAAGATGTAAAGCCAAAGTCAGGTAAGGAGAAAAAAAAATCTCCATGGCATTCCCTTTTTTTTTTTTTTTCTTGTAACAGATGCATTGCTGGGATTTCTCTGCTTTGCTGGCTTCTAGTTCTGCACCCAGATGATACCTTTGGCTAAGCTCATGGAAGACAGTTTCCTAGGCATAAAAACCTGCATTATAGAGACCTTAGATGATAAACAGTTTTCAAGCCACCAGGCAGAGAGATGGAGGTGGAGATCACTGGGGATGTTGAAAGTCTCAGCCATGAAAAAGTGCTCTTACAAGTGTAATTCTAGAAGGGCAGGTAAACTTTCAGAGACCAGAAAACAGCAGAGCCAGTCCAAAACATAAAGAATGAGAGCTGCCAAACAAGAAACTCTTAACAAAATTACACAGGATGCTCATGTAAAAATACAGAGGTAAAGCAGAAAGAACTAAAATCAGAGATATTTTAAGTCAGAGCAGTCTGATACTGAATTTGAGCCTCGGTATGATGACGGCATATGGTTAAGCAAGAGGATATGTTTAAGTAATCTGTGTTTCCCAGCTTTCCTCCCCTGGGACACCTGTAAGGAACCTGAATTTCAGGGAAAGGAGTGCTAACCACTCTGTGACAGCCAGGTCCTTTGAAGACACATCAAGCTGCATATTCAGAAATAAATATTACACACTGTCAGTGAGCAGCTCTTCTGCTCACTATTTTGCTCAGTGGGTAGAAGATGGTGTTCTCAAAAGGCAGGCACATGAACTGTCCTACTATGCTATCTTGCAGGTTTTAATTGTGTTTTTATACCAAATATTTAACAGATAAAGAGCACTATTTCTGAGTAAAGGAAAAAGGATGAGGTTTTATGTGTAGTCATACACAAAAGTTGCAAAAAGTAAATGCAAAAAGTAAATTCTCCAGCAGAGTATTTAAATTTACAGTACCAAGACTGTAGTGAACTGGGGGAAGACAGCAAGAATTTTTCAGTGTGGTAGCTTTGTTATGAATTGGTGTCAGAATTGTAACTGTGCTTGAAATCTGTGTTTTCACAGCTCCTGTACTTTGTTTATTTACTGAGCAACCAATATACCTGGCTTCACTTTTTTTTTTTTTAAGTGAAGTAGCCATGATAATTCTGCTCACAATTTAGGAACAAATATGCTGCTTCTGTTACGATCAATATGTTGTCAGAAACCTCAGCCACTTACTGCTTCTTTGAGAGTAGATTTCATTCATAACTCTAAAGATACGTGTTAAAACTTTGATGCAATATTATTGAGATAGACACATTTCAGTAAAAGTCTGTAGGAATGCCTCTAAAATACTGGTAGATGTTCTTTGAGACAATAAACTGCCTCTTCTGTGAGCAAGGTAAGGATTTCCTTTCATATGGATTTCTGAGTAGATTTCAGGCTTGATCTTTAGTGATAGGCAAAGGTAGAGGTAATAGAAGTGTTTTTATACTCCTTGTGTGTTCTCACCAGCTCCTCAGGGTAGCAAAGAGCAAGTTTGGCTTCTACCAAAGAGTGAGCAGACATCCTTTGCTCAGAAGTTTGCTTTCTCTGCAGGTCTCCCCAGACTTGTCCTGCCTTTAGGAGACAGCAAGTAGGTTGCAGTTGTGATCATTCTGCATCTGGGTGGGGACTGAAAGAAAAGAAACCCTTCTCTGGACCATTTGGGAATTCTGCTTTGGCTGTGGAAACTTTGATTAACGAGCGGGGCAGATGCTCACCTGCTTTGTGCTGCTGGAAAACTTTGCCTTTGACTGAGAATATTCAAGACCCTAAATGGCAAATACAAAGTCGAGGCAGAGACAAGATGCTGTCCTGAAATTTTAGGCTAATAGTTTGGATTTATTGTAGAACTTGTTGACAGTAAAGGTAAAACTATAAGCTAAAAACTGGCAGCAATTTTGTCCAGGCTTCCTCATGTTTGAAGTGATGATCTTGATGATTGTTTTCCAAAGCTGATTTTTCTGTGTTGCCAATATTTGTGTAGAATTTTTGTGATCTCTAAGTTCCAGATACACAAAGGACATGGTGTCATATTTTGGCCTTGAGAAAAATCCCTGGTTTTCTATCTACAGTCAACAATTTGACCTGATAGGGCTGTTATTTAAAATTGATATTCAACAAATGGTTTGAGCAAAAGATGTTGCAGATGAATGTATAACAATGCACAGAACTGAAAAAAGTAAGATCAAGAGAGATTTCCATTGTTGTACAAATGTCTGGAACATGCCCAAACTATGTAAGAGAGGAAGATTAATTTGTCTGAGAACTGCTGAATATGAGTAAGTAAACAATAGAAGTTATTAGGGAAAAATTCATATTCCTGTTAGGTTTTCTCACCCAAACCAGAAAAACTTGGCACTTTTGTTATAGTGCCATAGTCTGAGTAGGCTCTTCAAAAGCATTTTTATAAAATAAATTCTGCTTCTCATTCATAAACTTGCCCATCTGTGAAGCTTTTATTCAGAGAAATCTACCTGCTCCAGTGTTTGCTGTAGTTCATTAAAGGCTCCCATTTGTACTCATAAAGACTCATTCATTGCCCTGAATAATATATATGGTGTGCTGAAAGAGAACAAACTCTTGCTTTTACAATCTAAATTAAACAACTTTGTCTAATAAAAGAAGCACTGTCTCACTTCCAGTAGGCCATAAGCCCTGAGGGTCTTGTATTTGTGTGTTTATTATTTATTTATTTTTGCCAAATTGTCCTTCAAGGATCTGAAAGCTGAGAGAACTGAGCCACTTAAATAGTTTCTTTCTCTGCCTGCTTAGAAAGACAGAGGCAAGCATGGGCACAACTGTACTGAAGCAAATACTCATCCATAAACTTATTCTAAAATGCAATTGGATGATCTTCTGTCTTTTTCTCAGTCCCACCTTCTAACCTTCCTCATCTTGAGAGTCCATCTCTATTATGTGTGGCTTTTCCAAATGCCCATGATTAATAACTGCTGTGATTCATTAGCCTGTGTTGTTGGCAGTGTTTCCCAATGGGAGCATTTGCTATCTAGGGATAGTCCATGATTGCTCTGCCTCCTGCAACAGTAAGATGCTTTCAATCTAATGCTCTCTCCATGTTTTAGCATAAAATAATATTAAGGCATCCACATAATGGAACTGTCTGAAGATCCATTTTATTAAGCACTGGAAGAAAATGTGTGTGTGTGTTTGCATGTGCAAGGGATGCATAATCAGCAAACCTATTTCACCAGAAACATCATTTCTGTGAGGGTTTCACGTAAAGACACAGCTATTTTGAGGTGTAGTTCTTTGGCTGTGAGCATGAAAAAATACTCCACAGCCAATATCTTACCTAGTGCAATTAACTTACTCAAATTATATACAGCCTATTCAAAGAAGGAAAAATGGGAAACAGAGGTAGGTTTATTGTACTTATTCCATTTTGTGGGTATTTATTTTAAATGCAATCTACCTCCAAGTACAGAGCTGTGCTGCTCTTAAAAGATTGCTGCTTCAAGTTGCTCCACATACCTTAACATAGCATGGACCCTTTTTACATTATATGATCAACTTTTTGACAGTGTAGGGCCAGCACAGCTAATGGAATAATAGCCTGCAGGGTCCAGCTAAATGATATACGAATATAATCAACCTTTGTGATGACTATTCAAAAGTAATCCCTTTAGCTTTCAACTGCAACATATATTTCAACCAGGCAAAGCCATATGAAGAAAATCTCTGCAGACTCCACTGATACAATATGGCCTTCATATCCCCACAGTGTGTTTGCTGCTCACAGTGAGTTTTAAATTTAAGGTAATGGCTACTGTATATTCATGTGAGCATAGAACAATACCTTTGATTTGTTGGAGAAATGTTACATTAGCTACCAAGGGCCCTATTCAGTAAACTTTGACACAACCCTTATATATGGTTTACTGCTTATAAATGGAATGTGCCTGATAGAAATGGTTTGCATGCCCAAATTGTACAAATTCATTAATCTTTATATTAATGAAATCTCCAAGTACAACTCCCTCCATGCCACGAGAACCAAGTCAGAAAACATGGTTAAACAGGTAGGCCCAACATGCTTCTAAAAGGCATTGCGTCAATTTTCATTTATCAAGACAGAAAAATACATCGGAAGATCATCTGCAAGTATGGGATGAGCATGTTGTTTGCGGTCATATTATTTTCTGCTCTATCTGTATTCCTACACCATTACATCATTCTTCAGATTATATAACTCAAAGCAGCTGTGTGACCTTTAAAAAGGCAAGTAAATTTTAAAATAAAATAATGGGTTCTATCTCATCAGATGTGTATCATGGTAATACATTAAAATAGTCTTGCTTTCTCTCCCTCTTGTGACAAAACCTGCACTATTGGCTAGGGGTGGATCTGAATACATGTAAGTAACTCTGTTAAAGGAAAATAGATGTCATGAAAATGCTGTGTTGCCTTGTATTACAACTTTTGTATGTACACTATAGTCAGAGTTCAGTCTCATCAGCAGGAGTTGCAAATAGGGCTGTGTTTGTGTACAGGCACCTGAATCCATGTGAGAACATAACAACATGGTACCATACCTTGTTTGAGGTGATGTGTTGGAGGATTCTGCTTAAGCAGGTGAGCTGTAGTGGAGGAGTAGGAAAGCCTGTGGGCTTTTGCTCTATTTGTTTGCCATGGCACTTCTTGAGCCCACAGGAAACTGCTGCATCCTCAGCATCCTGCAGCAGGGAATTCCAGTGATGAGGTGGCAGTGCACAAAGTCCTTGCTTTGTATCCTAGCCCACCACCTCCCACTTTCAGTAGACCCTACCTCATTTTTTTTATTTGGAAAACACGGTGAAAGATGGTTTCTGGGTCACCTCATGCTTGCTATGCTCACTCTTTTGTCATCTTCTCAAAAAAAAATTTTTTTCAAACTAGTTTCAGCTGAAACTATATACCTGAAACAACAATCCTCTAATGACTTCATCACTTTATGGAGCTTTCAGTGGAATTCTTGTTTATTAAAGTCCAGCAGTCTTTGAATAATGCAAACTTTGCATTTGAATGGATTCCCATCACACAGGCATGCAGTTTCATGTGTTGTCTGTTTCATTTTCTTTATAATCTTTTGAGAGAATGGTGCCTAAAATTCCTGTCCTCTCTGGAGTTAGTTGTAGCTTCAATCTTTGTGGATGTGGCCTTCTTTCTTTTGTATGGCTTTTCACTAATCATATAATGTAAAGGAGCTGCAGTCCTTCATTGTTTTCTCCCAAAAACATCATGAAATAATGAGATTTTTAGAAGTGTAGCATTCTGTAGATACACACATGAAAACAGAAGGAACAGAGATGCCAATTCTAGCTGCACTGAAAATCCAACCAGACAATTTTAATTATATTTTATCAACAGCAGTGGTAATCTGTCAGGGACATCCTATTATGATTAATTATATTTACATTCTATTAATACATATTAATGGTATCTCCACATTTTGCACAATAAGATGGAAGAAGAGTGCTTGATAGTGTGATCTGTGGTGGTATATATGTATTATCATTATGAATATGAGATGCTTTTATTGTTTCCAAATAGTATAGGCCAAACAAATGCCAAGAAAACATTTATGGCTCGCTATTCCATCAGTTATCCTTGATATGCTTAATATGTGCTGGGAGGGCAGAGCTGTTAATCAGCCAATAATAGCTTGGTGCCCAAGTGTGAAGGCAAAAGGCCGAAAGGTGCACGAGAAAAGCAATTTCTGCTGTAAGTCCCCATCTGTCATGTGCACATCCCCACTGTCTCTTGCACGTGTCAGTGTCTGTAGCTCTCAGAGACACACTTCTCTGTGTGTTTGCCTGGAAATACAGATGTTGCTGTACCCAGCCACTCTTTGCACCACCTTTCCACCAAAGTGCATCCACTGGAAAGAGCAGCAACACTGCACTGGTGTGAAGCTGGAGTGGGACAGTGCAGTCCTGACCCCTGTGAGCACTTCGGGGCTCCTTGCCACAGGCTGAGTTTCTAAACCAAACCAAGCCATGCAGGTTTTATTGGATTTTTTTTCATTTAAGGCTTGGTCTGCTAGGAAAGGAATTCATTTACTTTAAGCCTGGTTTCAGAACGTGTTATATGGAATAACTACGTTTTTAAATACAGAGTAAACCACTAACACACACACTGCCCTCATACAAAATGAGACTTGTTGGGGAATGGCAATTCTCAGATATTTTTCATAGATTTACTTATCCTGTTCTTACTTGCATACAACTATGGATAAAGTCCTAGTTAGCAACTATACTTAATAAAAAGCTGTGAAATGACAAAACAGAAATTGTATTGAGTCATGAGTGGTGCAGCAGTTTTAATCTGTTCCAGACATTGTACCAACAGAGACTGCTTCAAGCACTATTTTTAACCCCCACCAGAACTGGATAATTTATTTTGGCCAAAGTTAAATTACGATGCCAAACAAACACTGTTGGTATTGCTGTGACTGAAAGATAAAGTCCAGTTTTAGGCATCACTCTACAAAGAGGTAGTGACAAATTGAGGAGCATCCAGTTAAGAAAACATGAGTTCCTTTCAAATATTGAAGAGACTGTGTTTGCTTAGCCTCCAAAAGAGAAGATTACGGAAAGGAAAATAGTCTCTCAAGCTATAAGGAGTTATTCTGAAAGAGGGCTGCTCTCCATTGTTCTTTGTGTCTGCAAAAGGTAGAACAAGAGAAAAATCAGTTTAATTTGCAATAAATATTTATCTTAAGTATTAGGGAAGAAATGGAGCAATAAGGCTTTGAAGCACTGAAACAGAGAGATTAGGGATGTTGGGAAACAGCCTTCATCAGAAGCCTTGGAGAATAGATGTCAGGGATGGACTAGATAGATCTGTGCGCTTTCTTCATTTGAGGAGATGAAGCAGATCAGTGGTTCCCAAAATAAGGAACAATGCCCCAGGGATGGTGTAGGTGGAATGAGGCAGAGGGAAATGTGTTGCTGGAGAGTCCCTGAGAAGAGAGCAGGAAGTGCAGCCAGGAGGTGGGAGTTTGGTGTGGAAACAGAGTGAGGGAGGAATGAGACAGCATCACTGGAGCAAATGAATTCTGTGGCTGTCAAGAACTGCAGAGTCAAGCTATGGCCTCCCAGCCACCTGTTCCCTGATCACATCCCATGAGGAAGACCCCACTGAGAGGTCACAGCCTTCTCTTGCTTCCTGCCCTGCTCCATTCCTCCCCTGCATGGTGTTCCTCCTGCCTGCCATCTTTCAGTGCTGTCTTGGCCATCGTCTTTTCCCAGATGTATCTCCCTTGTTGGCTCCCCGGCTGCTCCCACCCAGACCTGTCCTGTTAATGAACTGCTGCACAGGAGTACGAGAAATGGGACCAGAAACCCCTGTCAGTTCTGTGTTTCTAGAATTATATCTTATGTGACTCACCTGTGTGATTTTTAGATTTCCTTTTCTTGTGACTTTTTTCCGTAGGTGATGTTTTTCAATTAATCCATTTAGGCCTTTTAACCATTAGAAGTGTTGTAAGTCTAAAACACTCATGCAGTTGTTTTTTTTTTATAACAGAACATGGTAAAGAAACAAGTGCCTCAAAGCATCTGTGAGCCTCTGTCCAGGACATCAGTTCAAGACCTTCCTGGTACAGTATTTGCTCTTAATCCGCAGACTTTATACCAATCTGCTGATTTTTACAAAATGTCATTGCTATCAATACTTAACCTGATTTTGACAGGCAATTACACATCATCTCTGCATTACTATGGCTAAATAATTATATTTTTCCTGCTCATAAATGAATGAATTCACGCTTCCCTCGGTTTTTTTACACATATTCCCAGTTTTAGAATTTAATTGCCTTTGATCGTGTAATTACTTTTAATTTACAGAAATAAGCCTTTGAGACAGAAACAAATCTGATTAATTAGATGCCAACCCCAAATATAAAACATGTAGATATCGATGTATATACATAAACTTTTGACATTTTAGTATTTTTCTATTTGCTGGTTTTTTTTCTAGAGGATGCCTGCTTATTGACAGAGAAGCTGATGTATAATGAGTACAAGATCCTTGAAGAGTAGTGCAACAAAGGAAGAATTTCAGATAAGGTTTTGTTATTAAAATGCTATTATTAAAAAAAGCATCTGTCATTTAAATAAATTGTTTTAAAAGACAAAGAGTCATAGAATAGAAAGTTTTTACTTTGTGCTCCCATTTCTTAATATCTTCCAAAGTGTCAAGATCCTCCTGTTAAGATATTAAATATGAATAGGAATCCAAGATGCTCAAAGCCTTGTGACATCAGGCTCCAAATGTGTCTGGAGAGTTTTCTGTAAATCCCAGATTGTGGTCCCTCTCAGAAAAACTTACTCATAGAGCTACCAGTGATTTTAGCATGTGTGTAATGGTTGGGGTTCAGCTGTAGCTGAAACAGAACAGATCCAGCCTGGGTGGGACACGGTGGTGCAATTTTGATCCAATCCATATCACAGGCTGGACTCAAAACACGCCCAGGGTTGTTTAAAATCCATCTGGATGCAATCCAGTGCCATGTGCTGAGGGATAACCCTGCCTGGAGGTGGGACCAGATGTGGTCCCTCCCAGCCTGACCCATTCTGTGACTCTGCACTTCACACCATGAGGTAAACTAAAATTCTGCTTAGGTTCTTTCTGGTAGCACTGATTTTGGAGTCTGTGTAAAAAATTGTGTCCGGTTTTGAGCTGATGAAACTCCTGACAGTGGGTTCCCCACATGACCCACTGACATCCGTGGTCTTCACAGTCCTCAGGGAACTCGGAGTCCTCAGAGCCTGCTGCTGTTGCTGTTGGCATTAGCAGGAGTTAGAGGACAGAATTTGGAAGTTATCCCTTTGCACAATACAAATAAAACCAGGATTTGGAACCTTTGAATTTTATTTAGAAAATTGGTGATTCATAATTTCACATATTAGAAAACCCCTTCTTTTAAACTAAACAAAGGAAGCTTTATCACTCCCAATAACCAACCATTCCTTTCTTTCAATGGAGGTTTCCAGGCTCAGAGTTTGTCACGAGGTCCATTAGACCTATAATCAGGTTTTATGATGGTGTTTGAGCAAGCATTAGCTTTTGCCATAGTAATAACTCAAGTCACAGTTTTCTTTAGGATTGTAATCCCAGTATTTGGTTGACATGTGACAATAGGGTTTCTCCCTGTTAAAGAATAGTAAAAATGTATCATTAACCAGCTCTTATTAGACTATTTTTGATCCAAAATGCTGTATACATGCAAATTAAATACAAATAGCTCAATAATTTTATTCTTTTGTTTATAGGTCTTTATTGTCTGAACACCATGCTTATTATAACAATGTTAATTTAGAAGGTTTTTGCAAGGCTCAAAAGTTGTATAGAAATATTCCCACATGCAGTTATGCACACACATAGGCAACAAATCTCTTTGCTGAGTGTTAAAATTAGGTAAAAATTTATGGAAACCAGAAAGAGAAACAAGACTACAAATTAAATATAAACATCTGTATTGTTTATCCCTTAATTTTCCCCCTTATGTTTTAATAGTATTGATATGAAATAAGAAAAACATTCTAAAACCAGCACAATTTTTCAAATTATATCTTAAAATCCTGTTAATCTACAAGCTCTTCTAATCTCTGTAAGTATAACATGACTGCTAATTTTGGATATTTGGAATTTCTTTTATCAAAATATTGTCAAAAGAAATGACACAATTGAATTTGGCCTTCATAGTAAAAAAAATAAGTACATAACATAAACTACGCCATTGTTCTAGAAAAGACAGTTATCAATTTATCAAGGGCAAGTTTCTAAATTCTTCATGGCATTTAACCCCATGTTCATTTCTGCAGGAACTGAACATTCTGGTTTTGTGTCTTAAAAGTTTTTGTGCAGTTGTGTTATGATTGTCACTATTTTTTGCCAATCTGTGCTCATTACTACATGATAACTCTGATGTGCTTGTGAAAAATGGTATGAATTAATCCCCTAGAGCCTTAACTCTCCCATACTTTTTAACACTTTTTCATCATGCAGCTTTTGATAAAAATAAGGGGAAATTTATCATCTTATAGCAATGTCAGTGTGAGTTCTGTTCTGAAAATCAGGAAGCTTTGGGAGAAAATTGTGTTTATTGTGCAGATTGTGTTTCTTGTGCTAAATATACCTGTCTGCCATCCCAGGAACAGTTTGTCCGATGAGTAACTCTAGTCTGACAGAATGCAGGCTTTGTTCAGCCCCTTGCAGACCTTTTCAGTGGGAAAATGAAGGCTCTTCCACTTCAATTTACTGGGACCAGGAGGTTAGCAGGATGTTGTTCCCTACATTGTCATTGTTAGGACAGGATCCTGGAATAAAGCTCTCAGCTGCTGGGAGCAGTCAGAGCTGCACAGGGCACAGCAGCTTGGTGAACACCTCACACACCCCAGCTGACAGCACAGTCAGTGCTCACTGCACTTGGCTGAAGTTCCACCCAGTGCTGCTGCAGAAGGAAAGTCACCTCTGAATTAGCAGAGCTCTCCCAACATCCCTTCCCTTGGCTGATCTCTCCTCAGACACAGCCCTGCTCGTAAGATCTGTGGGGATCAGAGCTCACACTGGTGTAATGGAGCTTCTGTCTTTTGTCTCTTTCCATGACAGGTGCTTTAATTCCTTTAAGGAGCTCCTCTTATGGAGCACAGTTATTCTCTACCCTGACTCCTTCTTCATCTTTGCAATCCTTCCTCCAAGTTTTACCAGAAGCACCTGATCCCCTGACCCTTAATTTGCAATCAGGAAGGAAGACTCGTGAGAGAATAAGGATTGCAATTTACAACTTTCTCTGTGCTCTCAGAAATCACAGGCAGAGTTGGTTTTAGTTAAGAAAGCAGGCAGATCAGTTTAGCCTGTAATGCCAGTCTGTTTCAAACCAGAGACTTGTCAAACTTATATAGCAATGAATATCTGAATGGTTCTGAAGTGTAATGTCTGTAAAATCTACATTTTGTGGGTACCTAGGATATGTTAGGCTGAAAATTAAGGTGGCTTTTTTGAGTAGGGTTTCAGTAGGTTTCACTGTGGATGTATCCAATGGTATTGACTAACAATTTGTAGCAGAGAGGAAGGTTGTATCTTAAATGAGCCTTGCTTGGTTGTATCCTATGCAAGCTGTTACCGCTCCAGAGCTCAGTCCCCAAGGGGACTGGGTGCTAGAAGCCAGCTCGCTCTCAGACCAAGGCCGCGGGTTAGCCCCTAGCAAGCAGGGAGATATTCAGCTCTTAGTGATTAGGCAGCTCTTGTGATTTCAGCTTTGCTTGCTAGGTAGCTTTTCCCTTGGCCTAAGGCTCCAGCAGACGGTAGAGAGAGGAGAAGCAGAAGACGCTGGCTGTTCCACGAGTATGGCTTTATTGTAGGGTCCGTGAAGGGTCTCAGCTCTTCTTCTTCCAAGTTAGTAGGGGTACAGTATGCTACTTTTATATCCTTGGCCTGGATCCAATCCTGACCAATGGCAAAGGTGTTAGGGTGACCATAAGTGACCAATAGTAGGGTTTAACACAATATTGCCTTACATGGCTATAGGGATAAGGTACAAGGCGGATGTCCCTGGAGACAGGAAACTTCTTTGCCGCTGTGTCAGCATTCTGTTCTCCAAGGGGCCCTGGCTAAACCTGAGGGGTTTACTACAGTATCTCAGAAAGGATTCTGTTTATAATTATGAAAAGCATGTTTTCTGACCATTAATAGGGCGTATCTTGTTAATTATGATGATGTATAAGGTATTTCACCCGTGATGCCATTTAGAAAATTAATGTTTGAGTCACAGAAAGGTCATTGCCATTCTGGAAGGAATCCATTCATCTCTAAATAGGCCATCCGAATATAGACTAAGAAATACTCTATATAAAATTACCTGGAAATAGATGGAATAAATAAGATTGATGATAGGTATTAATAAAGCCACATGTTAGTTTCCTGCTAGGAAAAAGTAGATTGTAACTGGAAGAAGCAATAATAGAAATGTAAAAATGCAAGAAATAGGTTAAAATCTTGAGTAGTTCTATGAGGTGCAGCTATTACTCATGAGGTAAGAACTCAGCCCTCAGAAGTGGTGTGCATCAAGGACTTTATCCTGAGATTCAGGCAGGCATTTCTGAAGACAGCTCCTACAAAGAAGAGAATGAAGAATTTTTTTCTTTTTTTTTAAACAAACCAGAGTCTTGTTTGACTTCATAATACCTCTATATTTGCCACACAAATGCTTACAAGGAGATAGAATGTGTGTGCTCTCTTTGAAGATAAACATGTTCATGGGTATTTCCATGTGTGAGCCCTCTTTTGACACAGGCTTGGAGTCTTCAGGAGCTGAGGAGGATCCTGGGGGGGACAAGTCTCAAGTGGTGCCAGCAGCTGCTCATTCTCCAGCTCCGTTCTGCAGCTTGGTCTCCTGCAGCATGGGAGATGTGGGACAGAAAACCAGCACTCAGCAGACTTTCAGTAGCACATGGTGAGCCAGAGACTAGGAACTGGAGCATCCTAAGAGGAGTGTCTGGGAGTGGCAGTAGCTCCTGACTCCTACTCAGCCCCAGGCCCAGCTAGGATTGAGATCTCCTACACCTGACAGACAGATGAGAGGTAGCCCTTGTTTGTGGGAGATAGCTTTTGTAACTGGCACATCCAGCCCCTCATTTGGGACATACGCAGCCATACAGAGAGGTAAATCAGCTTGGAAAGGCTGCTGCCTCCTGCACTGAGCTGTTCTATCCCTGGCAACATTGCTCCTGGTCTTCCTGGACTGTCAGAAAACATTGTCCCAACTGGCCACAAGTTCACAGTTTACAATTGTAGTGACTTAAATCTGGACTTAACTATAGCAATGCCTTTAAAAACATCTTCAAAGAGCCCTCCCTGAAGCCCAGTGGTCACTGTTATTTTGCTGTTTGCTTTCATAAGAGCTGTCTGCCTCCCGGCTCCTCAGTGTCACTTGGCTGAGGAAATCAGACACTCTCTTTCCACACAAGTACCAGGAGAAAATGTTTCCTTGGCACTGATGGCTGCTTGCAGTACAGATTAAACCAAAATTTATTTATGATAAGGGAAGTTCAGGATTATCTGCTTTCCACCTCCTGGTTGCTTCTCCCTCACAGCAACCCCTTTAACTTTAACATTCGTAACTGCAATGAGCTTTCACATCTGCTGAGCCTTGATACTCTCAGAGGAGCTCTGTGATATTAGAATATTTTGATGAATTAGGGCTTTGCTTTTACTTTGCCTCTACAAACCTCTTTTCTTGGAGGGCAGCATGACTGACACTCAGGTTCTCTTCTGCTTTTGGCAGAAACATGAGCACCTGCTCAAGACTTACACACACACACCAAACCACCTTGGAGCAGGTGATGTTTAATCAGTGTCCCTGGGTGGGGTCACTCATACAAGTCATGTTCTAAGGTTTTTATCTCCTTCTTCCTGACTAGAAAATTCAGGATAGTGGGACCTGCCTAGGAAATAACTTTCTGAAACTATCTCTGCCACAAAACTTCATAGTCTATACAAAGTAAGTAAAAAAACAAGCTGTAAAGGTGAGGAAAGTAAAATTAAAAAAACTAAACTAATATATTTGCAAGAAGTATGTTTGCCTCAGTCATCCTCTCTGTTTCTCCTGGATCCCATGTCCCACTGTAGGGAGCTGGAGTATTTCCATCACTGAGACAATGCACTTCCCCTTGAAAGCTGCTGGGTTTAATCTCACCATCAGATGCTGGGATTCATTTTTGTGGTCCCTGTTGTACATTTCTTAATATCAGACAAGAGTGAAATATCTTCAGGACTGTGAGACTGAAGTTAACTATTTTTTCAAAGGAAAAAGGTGCTGGAAATATATAGTGGTCTTCATCAGCTAAAAGACTCTCTGGAACCAAACCCGGGCTCATGAGCCTGCTGTGATGTTGACCACATGAGCCAGGAAGAGGCTTTTGCACCTCTAAAATAGAGTGAGCTTGGTTCAGTCTAATCTCAGGCATAAGTCAGAGCTGTGTTTAAGGAAGACAAGAGGAAGCTCTTCTACTTTTTCCTCTGATTTCTGATCCTTTGAAGACCATTCCAGGTGTGTGCTAAGCTCCTTCCTGTGACAGCTCTCCTGTAACAGAAGGACAGGTCAGCTCTTGACTTCTGAAGCAAAGGCTTCAGCGTCTTCACAGGTGTTGCAAGCTGAAGTAAAAGCCTGCATGTGGCAGCTCCGAATTATGGGTCACCATACCTTTCCTGATCTCTCTACTGGGGCCTTTTGAATTTCTACCTTGAAATCATCTTCAGCACCATTGAAGTGCAGGTGTTGGTAACAGCACTATGAGCTGAAAAGGTTTATTTCATAGTTTGATGTGGTCCTGCCATCTTTAGCTGTTTTATTGCCTCCCTGCATGATGATCACTCATCTGGGTAAGTACTTTCCATGTTTTGTCTGGTTTGCCATGGCCAGTCCTTGGTTAGGAGCTTGATCCTGTTTTCTTACCATTTTCTGTTGACACACAAATACAAATTACAGTAAATTATCTGATCTTTTTGAGCCTACTGTATCCTTTCCCCATTTGCTCTTTCTTCCACGCTTCTTTCCGACCTTAGACCGATTTTTTCCCTTCTTCACCTTCACTCAAAGTCTCCCCTCTGTCCCCACAGTTCCAATGCTTCACAGCCTTCCTTCACTTTATCCTTGCTGCTGAATGAAGATGTGATACAGATGAGAAGTAAAAATGAGGAGCTCTTTCAAATTAAGCTTTGCTGCAAACATCTTAGCTGTAAAAAGTCCATTACATCCTCAAGAGAAACAAAGGTACTTAACCTGGAATGTCACTGATCTCTGGACACCAGCCTGCTGCTGAATGCCTTCCAAACTCTGCCACTCCACAACTTGATTGGACCCTCCCACAAGTTCCTCTTCAGGCCTGGCTGTGAACTGTGCAGTCCTGTGTACTGGAACAACCCCAAGTGGCAGAGCTTTTATCCAGGATCATCCACAACTGCTTCCCCATTAATTCCCTCTGTCTGGAAGCACCCTGATGTCTCCTTAATAGGGCTTAGCATTATTTATGGCAATTTACAGGTGTGCTGCTAAAGGATGGAACTGTAAATCACCTCAGATGCTGTTCCATGATGAAGTGCCTCTACATTATTTAACAAATTGTCCCAACATGACTGAACGACACACAATGAAAAAACTTGCCACAGAAATGTAATATTGAAATAAACACAAAAATATTGTGTATTAAGTTAAGATTTGTAATTGCAACTTTTATTCTTCTGGCAGTTTTGTGCTCCAGGAGGATTTTCAGCTTCAGAAAAGTGGGGTACTTGTAACCAGGGGATGTCAGCAGAGCAATACAATGACTTATGTATGTGACAGTGTTGTGCAGCTGGCTTTGCAGAGGTGTTTGGCAGAAAAAACACCAGGCTGCACGCGTGCATCTTAGTTACAGCTCACTGCCTAGGGTGTAAGGTAGCAAGCAATGTTGTTTTACAGTATCTGAGTGATTCTGCCGCGGTAGAAAGAAGACTGAGGAATGATGAAATGCCAGCCAAAAGTGCCTACAGGTACCTCAAAATAAAGAACTACACGTGTTCTGAGATGTTGGTTTATCGTATTTGCCCGTAATCGGAGCACAGTGCTTTCCCAGATAAAGGCAAGGCAGGCAATTTTGAAGTGAAAGGAAAGGTGGAACAACATCTTCTTCCTAGAAAGCCTGGACTGAAAATTGACCACATTCAGTGTTATATTTCTCCTGTGATTGCAGGTGGTTTTCCTCCTTTGGATATAAGGTACCATTATGTGAGAAAAGCTTCTGATTTTTCTCTATTCAATCAGTTCAAAGATTGTCATGCCTAAAATATGCACATGGGTGAGATCTCACTGAGATCTGACATAAAACCCAAGGAAGCAGCACAGCCACCTAGTGATTTCCTCTGGGCAAGAGGGAAAGAAGAAGACTTGGCTCACAAACACCCATAGGGCAAAGAAAGGAAGAGATCTGGAGGGGTGAAGGGAGAGTTGGTGTTAGCACTGCCCAGGGATTCAGTTTGGAGATGTATGAGTCAAAGACTATTTTCCAAGTTGAGAAATTAACAGCCCCAGCAATTCCTCAGTTGCTTTTCAAGGAGTATTTTTTTTTAATTTAACATTTTTGGTTTGCCCAGTTAAATTTTTAACATGTCAGGGGTCTCTTAATGTGAAGCCCAACACCTTCTGAAACTGTTGTTGAGGATGTTTAAAATGTTCATACAGAAACAAGTTGTTCTGCTTCCATGTGGGTAACAGGGCTGTTTGTGCTCACAGGTGTCCATGGACAGGAGGACCTACAGGATAAATGCTGGCCTCAGCCATGAGAGCTGCATTCAGGCTGCTGCTGCACTGGGAGGATGAGGATTGCTGGAACAGAAGCTGTCTGGGAGGCAGGAAAGGGTGAAGGAGGTGCCCCAAGTGCAGAAATGTCCACACGAGCAGCATCTCTTCCTCAGGTGGCTCCGTCATGGATGGGACCTGGCTTCCTGGTTCCCCTTTCCCTTCCTGGGGGAACCACACTCCAATGTCTGTTTGTGCCTCTGTTTGCACCTCCCCAACCTCAAACCAGTTTTTTAGGTGTTTTAAGCCCCTTCAGGCCAATGGGATGGACAGGGAAGTGGTTTAGGTGTGGATGTATCCCCACAGGTTTGTGCAGCAGAGTGGACAACAGAGATGACAGACCCCATGTGTGTCCCATACAAGGGAGAAGGCAGAAAATCACATGTACTGAAATCTCCAGGCAAGAGGATTTATTAATGCTCCATCCTCTGATGTCAGCCAGAGTTTGTGCCTTATTTGACACCAGAGAATCCAACATAAAGGCCCAAATTCAGGGAAGTCAGCTTTCACCTCCCCTCCGCAGTACACCTGAGGCTGAGCTTTAAAAAAACTGCTGGGCTTCTTAGGGAAATGGGTATTTCATGGAGTATCTCATACTGCCAGTGCCCTGGGAGTGAGAGATTGAAGGGAAGTACTGGTTCAGTGTTTTGGAGGTGTTGTCAGATGAGGCAGGGTTGGTCCTAAGAGCCCTCTTAGGACTTGAGAAACCTCTTTCCATTTCCTCATCCATCCTGAACTTCTCTGTATTCCTCTGCTGTCAGGTTGGATAGCACACATCCCTACTTCCTGGGAATGTTGTGGGGATCAGTATGCTGCTATCAGGGAGGGGTAAAAGCACTGAGTCGCCATAACGACCCTGAAAGAATTGTAAAACTCTAGAAAAATGCATCCTTATAAAACTAAAACTAAAACACAATCCATTGGAATGCAGCATTAAATACACTGTTACTCGCCACCAGCCTGGTTTTTCCTCTTCCTGCATGAGCTCTTCCACACTTTGCCACTGGTCCTACCATTGAAGCCTGTGACATGTATAAAACAAGACTCTTGGAGCACATGCTGGAGTTTGGACTGTGTGTTTTCCTTCAGAGAGCATCTCTGCCTCAGCACGAGAAACCTTGTCAGTGCCGTGTTTTGCAGAAATAAATAAATAAAGGAGCGAACGAAAATGTCATATACATAAATATGCCACAATAAGTTTAGTCTCTGGATCAAAGTGCTGAAAACGACACAGCTTTGAAACAGAAAGGTAGGAATCAAAATTACACATCCCCGTGCATCAGCCCGGGTGCCAGCTGTTTTACTGAGCCGTGCGTGCTGCGGCTGATTAAATGAAAACATTTTAACAGCTGTCTGAAAGGAGGAAAAGCCTCTCCCCACCTTGCCAGGGCTGCCTCCTGCTCCATCCCCAGGAGCTGCCTGGGAGAGCAGCCCTGTGGCCTCATCCCATGCCTGACCTGTCCCTGGTCACCTGCACACGTGTGGGGCCGCTGGGATGCAGGGCTGCTCTGGGATCATCCAAAGGACAGGCAGGAGGGTCCTTGGAGAGGTCAGGACTTCACGGAGTCCTGGTGCCATTGCCTGGCAAACCTGCATGGAGGCAAGAGCCCAGCAGCTGTCTGGCTCTATTCCAGACTATTCCACGAGCTGGAAGTGCTTATGCCTGGGGCAGGGAGACAAAGCAGCTCAGCTTGATGGGGGAAGCAGCTCTGGTCCTCATATCCAGGCCAAACAGCCTGACCTCCCCAGCAGGGGTGAAAAGGGCTTTACAGAAGAGAAAGCTTTAGGTGAGTGGTGGGTGGTCTCTGGTGGCTGCATCCCTGCCAGTCTGCAGAACCAGCTGGGAACTGTGCTCCAGCCTGGGGCCAAGCAGCTCTGTGTGACAGCTGGCTCTTTCCTCTATTCCCCTGCCTCCCCAAAACAGCGTGGGCAGCCCTGAACAGCCTGCTTGGGGCAGAGCCTGTGCCCAGCCTGTGCCAGGCACTGCCTGGGCGGGTGTTCATCAGCTCCAGCCAGCACAGAGCTCTCTGTGCTGTCCTGCCCTGCTACATTCCCTGGGGCAGGCACAGCCACGAGGGGCTGAGCTGTGCTGCCATCCCAGCCTCCAGTGGGGCTGAACTGGGAGGCCTCCAAGGTTCCCAAGCCCTCGGCTTCACCGGGAGGGTGGTGAGACACTTCTTGTAGTAGAAATTTGGGAGCGTTACTGTCAAGCACCAGATGTGTCCATTCACAGTCATTCTTACAAATGCTACATTTTAAAGCTCTATTTTTAAAGAATCTGTATTTCTAAAAGGAAGAGCAATCAGGAAAGAAGTTTTGCAGTTCAGGATGTAAAAACTATTTCAAGAGGTGACACCTTTTGCTTTTCTTGCCTAACATCTGCTGTGTCTGTATGTTTGTGTGTACCTGTGGGGTGGAGGCTTTTATTATGCCGAGGTTTGCGCAAGCCCTGCTTATCACACCCTTCTTTGGCCCAGGGACCTCCCTGCTGCTGCTGCTGCCCAGCAGGCATTGCCACATGTGTCACTGCCAGAAGCTGCCTCACAAGGGTGTCAAGGGTGAGAACAGGACATGGTTCATTTGCTGCTGCACGTCCACAAGTTCTGCCCACAAAATATGGGACCTGAACTGCTTTTTACTTTTGTAAAAGCTGCAATCACTGCTGCCATAAAATGTTGGCGTGGTCATACCATGAGACTCTTCATAGGTTTCCCTCCCCATCTGGCATGGGCAAGTCTATGTTTGACATCCTGGTTTGGAATGGCTTTGTTCAATGCAGACAAAGCTATCTCCCTGTAATTGTCCTCCCCTAAAAATGTGTACTCTCAAAGTTTATCCTGCCTACTTCCATGGTTTTCCCTCCAAAATAATGCAGTGCCACTGGCAACAGAAAATCTAGGAGTGAGTGAAAAGATGGCTAAGAAAAGGCTTCCTGTCACACAGCAAGCTTTCCTCAAATCCAGCAGGCCACCCCCGTGTGCCCACACACACCCTGAGGGGACTCTGTCCCCAAGTGCCACACGCAGATGGACACAGCAAACAGAGCCAGCTCAGGGCCCTGTGCCACTGTGCTGCAGCTCCCGTGTGCTCCTGGTGACAATCACTAAGGACACATCTGCAAGGACCGCTCATCACATCACCCTCTGGCCGCCTGGTGGCTCTTTGTGCCTCATCTCTTGCCCACCCACGGTGGTGTTTTCCCTCACTGCCTTGAGGGTATTTTTCTCTTCCTCTGCCCAGAGAGCTTCGGGGACCAATATAGAAGTGGTGGCTCTAGGACTAGGACACCCCATGCTGGAGCATGCAAAGTGCAGGAGATGTGCCCAGCTGGTCAGGAGCAGCCGTCTGACATGCGAGGGCCAGGGCTGGATGTGCCTCACCCTGCTCTATGAGGAGCACCCCTGGGCTCCCTGCCCCAGCAGGGCTGCATCACACATGGGGCTGTTTCCACATCACACTTCAGGAAAAATACGTGGGGTGTCCATGTGTCCCTGGGACCATGGGGGCGAAGGCGACCCCCCCCCTTTGACAGAAGCCAGTGTGTAAGGCCAGTCGGAGCCCAGCGCGGGGGCTGCAGCGGGTTCGAAAGGCTGCTGATAGCTGCAGCCTTCTCCCCACCGCAGCCCCTCTGCTCAGGGGGCTCTGGGGGCCAGGGGCGCTCTCTGATGGGTGGGGGGGTCCCTCCCGAATCGCCGGTGCCCTCCGGCCGCGGGGACAGCGCGCCCCCCGCACGGAGCCTCAGGGCGGGCACCGCGGGGCTCCTTCCCTCATGCCCGGGGGCAGCGGCCGCGTCGCACGCCTGTCACCGCCGCCTCCTCCCCGTTATTTACATCCGTCTTTAGCACTCTAATTACCCGCTTTATTGCTTTTGCCCGGGGGAAGCCCGGGGACGGCGGCGCAGGGGAGGACCCTCCTCTCCAGCCCCCGCACTGCCCGGGGGAGGGGGACACGGAGCTCAGCCGGGCTTGCCTCCACAAGCACCTGGCTCCGGCAGCATTTGGGGCGGCGAGGGGCCGAGCCGGAGCCCCCCGGGAGAGCCGGAGGGCGCTGCCCCACAGCTCGCCCTCGAGGGGCGGCTTCAGCGTGTTGCACAAACGCGACCTCCTCCAGCGGAGGGGGAAGAAAATAAAAAAGGCGACAGGATAGATGGATTTTCAGATAAGCAGCAGAGGTAATTTATTGGCCTTTATGCTCTTCCGATGGAGTGGGGGAGAGGCGGCGGTGTCACGTCTGCACATCATTAACCGGGTTTACTCCGCCTCGGCCCACAGAGGCTCCCTCGGCCCCGCCACGGAGCAGGCCCGGCCCGGGCCCGACGCCGCCGTGAGGGACGACCGAGCCCCGGGTGACCGTGAGGGGCCACCGAGCCCCGGTGACCGTGAGGGGCCACTGAGCCCGCGGTGCTTGGCCAACAGAGGCTCCCCCGGCCCCGCCACGGAGCGGGCCCAGGCCGGGCCCGGCGCCGCCATGAGGGGCGACCGTGAGGGGCGCCGTGCCCGGGGAGACCGTGAGGGGCCGCCGCGCCCGGGGCGCTGCTCCCCCGGCCCCGGGGGCAGCCCCAGCCTCTCCCCGCTCATCCAGGTTGTCCGCGGCGCACTCGCTCCTCCAAACTCATCTAAATTACATCAATAACAGAGCGCACTCTTTAATGAGCTCTCAACTTTAAAGACTTGAAGGATATTAACAAGCCGCTTGACAAATGGTGCTTAGAAGCACATTAAAGACGCTGCTAATGGAGCGCATAATGACGGCTAATTTTCGATCAGATATAAATTAGAGCCCCAACAGTTATTTGCCTTAAGGACTTTATGTAAATGATCCTGTTCTGTATAAACGGGGAGGCGAGCCCAGCCCAGCCCCGTCGCGCCGCCGAGCCGTACCATGCCAAGCCGTGCCGCAGCCCGACGGGGCGCGCAGCCCCGGCCCCACCGCCGCGCAAACTCCGCGGGGCTCCGCGCACGGCTCCACCTGCCCCGGGGCCGCCCGGGCGGGGGAAAGAAGAGGAGGAGGAGGCCGAAGGCTCGTCCCAGTGGGGCTGGTGGCAGGTTCAGAGGGCGGCTGTGCCGCTGCGGGAGTCAGGGGCCAGCGCCCGAGGAGGTCCCGAGCAGCCCGGCCGGGCAGCGCTGCGCCCCGCGGAGAGCGGGCAGGGCGGGGGCGCATCTGCGGCGCGGGGTCCCGTACACACACACACGCTCCCGGGGTGTCCCGCACACACACGCTCCCGGAGTGTCCCAGCTGCCGCCCAGAGCGCTGCGAGCGCCTCTGCTTTCTCGCCGTTGTTTTCGTTCGAGGGTCGCGGCCAGTTTGGGGACAGGGTTGGTTTCTTTCTGTTTCTTGCTCTTAATTTTTTTTTCTTGTTTCTGTCAACAAGTGCCAGCTGAGGGCCCGGCCCCGGGCCAGGGAAGGCGTGACCGACCCCGCGCAGCGGCCGCGGCTCCTGCCCACCCACCCGGCTCTGCCCGGCCCCCGGGATGCTCCCGCACGGAGGAGCCGTGTCAGCAGGTCAGGAATTTTCCCCGCCCCGGGAAGGGGGTCCCGGCTGTCTGGGGGAAACCGCGGGTTTCCCTGGGAGATTTTTTTGCCTGGTGATTCTTTTTCTATCCCCCACCCGCTGGCTTGCGGGGTGTCCTCGTCTTCCCTCCAAGCCCCTCCTTTACCTTTGCGGGGCGCGCTGAGCCGCAGCCGCGGGGCAGGTTCCCCTCCTCCGGGAGGGCTCGGGGGTCCCACCTGCCAAAATAACAACAAACCATAAAGGAGGGAGAGAGGGAGGGGAACGCCCCGTCCTCCTCAGCCCGCTCACCGGGCCGGGATCACAAACCGGCCGGGCTGTCCCAGGAGCAGGCACTGCTGGGGTTTCCCCCGGGAGAGCATTTGGGAGGGAAAACAAGGACTCGCCCCCATCCTGAGCGGGGCGGGAAGGGGCGCGGGAGTTGCGCGGGCGTGGAGGGCCCCGCTGGAGGCCGTACTCACCCGGGCGGCCCCAGGGCTGCGCCTCCTGCTCCGCGCTCGCCGCCCCGATCCATCGATTTGTTCCTGGAAAAACGCGGCGCATTCTTATAGCAGCTACGAGCAATTAATATTGCATTAACCCTATTTAAAAAAAAAAAAAAAAAAAAGGAAGAGAAAGGGGAAAACCCGCACCCCGGCAAAGCCATTTATTATTAAAGCGAGGGTAATTGGAGACCCGAGACGCGGATGTGTGCGTGTCGTGGGGCAAGGCGGGCGAACACAGGCGTGACCGTGTGGCGGGAAGTAAGGGGAGCCGAGGGTGGCTAATATTTAATTTCAGGTCTGTGGTTTTCTAATTCGAGATTAAAAGCAGTCACGTCTTTGAAGCCAGACACTTGGTGTAAATGTACAGTTAAAATATTCTATTCCACAGTCCCCAGACAGAGCTCTGCTACTCCCAGGCTTCATTAAATTTTAATTATCATCCCAGACTGGAGCAAGGAAAGAGGGGGAAGACTGTCCACCTAATTGCAATTGATAAAGGCAAAGAAGCCGAGATATTTTTCCTCGCCGTGCACGCACAGCAGTTGTTTTGTTGTTGTTGTTGTTGTTGCTTTAATGCGGGCAAAGCCCGGCGAGAGCAGCGCGAGCATCTCCGCCTATGGATCTGCTGTTTACAAAAGCTGCACGAGAAGGAAAGCCGGGAAGTGATGCCGTAGATGGGTGTTGGGGGAGAGGGGGGGCTCCTGGAGGATCTGGCGAAAGATCAACGGAAGAGACGAGGACCCTCATTAGAGCTCGTCAGCTTATTGTCTCCCAAAACAAAGCACGCCGGTGCCTCAGCCCTGCTCGGCCCGGGCAGCGGAGGGGCTGCCCTGGCACCCGGCCCGGTTCTCCCGGTTCCCGGGCACCTCTGCACCCCCACACACCCTCGGCCCCCCGGCTCTTCCCTGCCTTTTCGTTTGTTAATTATCTGCGAGTGCGGCACCGGCAGGTAGAAGTCGGCTAATTGCCCCGGGTTTTTAATTTGGCAAACTAGAGAGCGATCTATCTCCAGGCAGTAAAAGGTAAAAAATAAAACCCACCGCGTTTGCTTTCTAAGCAGCTTCCTATTATCACATCGCCACTTAATTTTATTTCCATTCTCTCCAAGTTAAATAGAAAGCCGAGCTCACAGGGGAGCTGCCATGTGCCTACAGACTGGGGATGTCAAGCAGAGAGACTCACAGTGCAAAGTTAATTTCAATTCCCGAGGAGGATTTCACATTCTCGCTCGCTCTGACCCACAGTAATTAGCTGAGATAACTAATGATTACTTACTTATTCCTTGTAATTATCTGGATTTAATAATTCGCTGTGTAATTTATTAATTCGCCCGTAATAGCCTTTAAGTGAATGGCTCATTTAAGAGGGCGCAGCGGCGGTGCAGGGGCTGCTCTCGCCGCCTTCTCCTGCTTTGGGTCTGGGGGGGCTCTGCTGCTTTGGGGGCCCTGCCCAGCCGGGCTGCCTGACCCCGCTGCCCTGGGAGCCGCTCCCTGCTCCTCCTTCTCCCTCCCTTCCCTCTCGAAGGAGCCCCGGGCCCGCGGGGCAGGGGACACTTCCCGCGGGGGGGGGTCGGGGACAGCGCCACCCCCTCCCAAAGAGTTGGGAGCCTCGGCGGCGGATGGAGGAGCAGGGATGGCTGAGCCGTGACCCTGCGGGACCGCCGCGACAGCGACAGCGACCAGAGCTGGCAGGGCCGCGGGAGGGCGCGGGCAGCGGCGGGGACAGCGCGCCCGTGCCCGCCGGACCCCGGGCCCTGCCTGCGCGCCCGCGGAGCCCACGGCACCCTCGGCGTGCCCGGGCGGCTTTGAAGCTACAGCTGGAGTTGGTGGCTGGGCGGAAATATGAATATTTAATCGCGGCTCGTGTATGATCTCCCTCCTCCCCTCGCCCGACGCCGTCGGGTTTTTTTCTCCCCGGCTTTTGTGAGTGCCGCGGGGGGAAATTACTTTTCCCTTTTCGAATTTGGGGATTATTTTCGCGTGTCAGCCTGCGGGGCTCCCCCCTTGCCGGGGGTGGGGGGCACAGAGCAGCTCGGGGAGCGGGGACACCCCAGGGCCCAGTGTCCCCCTCCCCGGCGCTGTCCCCGGTGCTGGCCCGGCGCTCCCGGGGCCGCTGCCCCTGCCCGGAGGTGGCGCGGAGCTCGGGCAGAGGCTGGCGGGGGAAAAACAAGAAGCAGCAAACGCGCTTTGCCAATGAAACGTAAAAAATCCTGTTTTCTTTTTTTTTAATGAAAGACGATTTTAACAACATTTAAAAATAACTTATTACATTACTAGAATAAATAAGCCTCCTATTAACAAAACAAAACCAACAAAATAAAAAAACAAACAAAACCCAACGAAATCGCATCATGTACAGAACTTAAGACTTCAAACAGTCTCGGATAGAATAGCAATACAGCGAAATCTGTAAGAATATATCTATATGTGCGTCAACGCCAATGAAATATTTACAATACATACAGGTACCCAACCGAGTACCCTCAGTTTATTGTTACTGTTCCAAAAAGAAGTGTACCAAATCAGTTGTGAATTTACAAGCAGTGCAGCCTCGCTCGCTCGCTCCCCTTCCCTACAAATTTTAATTTGGCTTTTCTACAAACAGACTTCCAAAAAGGGACTTTCCTCCGTGGAAAAGTATTGCAATTAAAGGTAATAAATAACCGAACAAATAAATAAATAATTAAATAAATAAGCAATCGGATAATTAAATAAATAACCAAGCCGGTCGGAATACCGTCGCGATACACCTTTGAAATCGAGAAAGACGGATATTGTGCTGGCAAGAAACCCGAAGCGACAATCCCACCCCCACCCTCCCCACCCCCCAGCGCTGTCACCTACGCGGCCACGTCCTTTCTCACTTCGGGAGCAGCGTGTGCTGGGGACAATATGGGAATCCCCATTAAATATGTAACGCGGTAAACAAATACCTCGGACAGTGAATCAGGCTACACAAATAACGTAAGACATCTACTATAGGGTGCCGACGCCGTACGAATAAGAATACTCGCCAGAGAAATACCTTAGGTTCAGGTGACAATTTACAAATGGCCAAAAGGGACATTCAGAAGAAGAAAAGCTCACGTTCATAAATCCTACCAACACAAAATATTTGATTCTCACTAACAATTTTTTTTACTCTTATCAAGACTTAGATTAAAGAGGTGTAATTAATTAGAATGAGCACAAAATGAAGTTGCTAGAGAGATAAATTAATAATTTACAAGGGGTTGTTTGGCAGTAATCTAATAATAGCTTTTGAAGACCAGTGAACACAGCAGGATCAGCTCTTTCCCTAAGCGTTATAACTTCAGAGAAGGAAAAGGATAATAACCACAGTAAAAATATATATATATTTATATATTTATAATACGCAGTGTAAATGCAGAAAAACCTGCCATCTGTTTTTTTTAATCATTATTATTATTATTATTATTATTTAAATCAAAATATTTTTAGACGTCTCTCGCGGTGCGAAGCCTCAACTCTAGATTCAAGTTTGGGTCCCGAGAAAGCCATGGCATCGTGGCCACCCCGCTGCCACCCGGGCGAGGTCTGTTAGCAATAAAAACCAGCGGTACTTGCCGGGGCGGGTCCGGGCGCGGCTCCGCGGGGAACTTCCCCCGAAAGTTGGGCGCGGGGCGGGCGGCGGGGTGGGCTGGGGTCGTTTGGGGTCGTTTTCCTCCTTTCCTTTTTGTTGTTCCGGTTGTTTATGGGGTTTTCTGTGGGCGGCGGCGGCGCTGGCGCTGCGGGTGCCGCCGGGCTCAGATGCCCGCCGAGTACTTCATGCGCTTCTGCTTCTGGCGCTGGTTGCAGAACCAGACGCGGACCACGTTCTTCTTGAGGTCCAGCTTCTCGGCGATGGCGGCGATCTTCTCGGAGGAGGGCCGGGGCTGCAGGGCGAAATAGGCCTCCAGCGAGCGCTTCTCGGGGGCGGCGATTGAGGTCCGCTTGCGCTTCTTCTCCGCGCCGCTGAAGAGCTCGGGCTTGGCCAGCTTCTCGCGGTGGGACTTCTCGGCCTCCTCCAGCCACGCCTGCAGGATGGGTTTGAGGGCGATCATGTTGTTGTGGGAGAGGGTGAGCGACTCGAAGCGGCAGATGGTGCTCTGGCTGAGGGAGCCCACCCCCGGGATCTTCAGGTTGGCCAGCGCCGAGCCCACGTCGGCCTGAGTCACCCCCAGCTTGATGCGGCGCTGCTTGAAGCGCTCGGCGAAGGCCTCCAAGTCGCGGGGGTCGGCGTCCACGTCGCTCATGCAGCCCATGTGCGCCGGCAGCCCGTGGGCGTGGGCCATGCCCAGCGCCGCCGGGTGCATGGGGTTCATGCCGGCCATGTGCGGAGCGTGGCCCGGCGTGGAGACCACGGCGCCGTCGGGGGCCGCCATGGCCCCCAGCGCCAGCCCCGGCGTCAGGTGCTCCAAGAGTTCCCCCTCCAGCGCCTGGTGCGGCTGGTGGTGGTGGTGGTGGTGGTGGTGATGGTGGTGGTGGGTGCCCGACAGGGCGGACGGGTGGGAGATGGGCACGGAGGAGGAGGAGGCGGCCGAGGTGCAGGGGATGGTGTTCATGGTGTGGTACGTGGCGTCCGGCTTGAAGGGGCTGTGGTGCGGCGGGTGGTGGTGGTGGCTCTTGCTCGGGGAGACGATGTCCACCGCTGCCAGGGCTTCGGCGCGGGCCAGCAGGCTCTCGTCCAGACCGCCGAATATATTGCTCTGCAATTGCAAATAGAAGGCACACATAACGCTCAGCAGGGAATTCGCCTCCCCGCGCACTCCGCCGTGCCACTAAAACCTTCCCAGCATGTTAAAAGAGAAATCCTGGAGAAGGGAGGGGGAGTGGGGTGGTGGGGGGGAGGAGAGCACAGGAGAAGAGGGAGCTAGCGGGGCGAGGGAGCGGGCGCGGCGCGCAGCCGCTCGCACAGAGGAGCCGCGGCGGGCGGGCGGGCGGACGGACGGACGGACACACGCACCAGCCGCACGCAGCATCCCAGGTCATAAAAATTAATACGAGCGGCAAGAGCCGCCGCATGCATAAGTTGGGCGAGCGCCCGGCGGCGCCGGGTGATTTGCTGCACGGCCATGAAAAAATCATCAGGCGGATCCGGGGGGCCGCCGAGGGGCTCCCCTTAAAGCGGGGCGGCGGGCGGCGGGCACCTACCGGAGGGGCGGGCAGGCAGGCCCGCCGCATCGCCTCCGCGCCGCCGCCGCTGCCGCCGGGGCCGGAGCCCGAGCTGGAGCCGGAGCCGCCGCTGCCGCCGGGGCCGGAGCCGGAGCCTCGTCCGGCGGAGCCGCCGCTGCCGGTGCTGCTGGGGGAGCTGGCGGCGGGGGCGGCGGCGCCGGCGGAGGGACAGGGCGAGGCGGTGTGCAGGGCCGAGTACTTGGTTTCGTGGAGGCCGCCGCCGCTGCCGCCGCCGTGGGGGAGGCCGAAAGGCTGCTTGCTGCTCAGAGACATCATCATGGTGCTCGCCGCCGCAGCGGCCCGGCCCGCCGGCAGCCGGCCGCCGGAGGAGGGCAGGGGCGCGGGGCCGGGGGCCCGGACCCCCCGGAAAAGCCGCAGGAGCCCCGCGCCCCCACCTCCCGAAAAATTAAAAAAAAAAAAAATTCCCACTCGTCCCCCAGCCGGCTCCCCGAGCCCCGCTGGGGACGAGAGGGAGCGGCGGCTCCGGCGAACCGGGGATGCGCGGGATGCCTCCCGCCCGCCCGCCCGCCCTCCGCCCGGGCGCTCGCCGCTGTCCGCCGCCGCCTCCGCTCCGGCGCCGGCCCTCGCCTCTCGCGAAGTGCCCTCCCCGCCGCCGCGCCGGTGGGTTTTACTCTCTCCCCTCCCTCCCCTCCCCTCTCGCCTGTCACTACAGCCCAACTCCTCGGGAAGGGCCCTCCGCGCCTGCCTCCTCGGCCCCGGCCCCCTCCTCCGCCGCTCCCTGCCCGCCCCCCGCCGCTCCCACGCCCACGCGTGCTCCCGCACTCACCGCCGCGCCGCGCCCCGTCGCCTCCCGGAAAGGGGAGGGAAAAAGCCAAAAAGAAAAAAAAAAAAAAAGAAAAAGAAAGGAGGGGGGAAGCGACGACCCCACCGCCTCGAATCCACCTTCCATGGAAAGGAAAAATAATTTTTAAAATCGGGGGAAAAAGTCCCGTCCGGGCTCAGCGCGCACCCACAGGCAGAGTGTCCCGCCGCTGCTCTGGCACCGCGGGGGCGCGAGATGCGCGGGCACAGAGCGGGGAAAGGCCGGGAGCGGCGGCCAGGGGCTGCCCCCGCCGGAGGGGAACCGGAGGGATCCTCCCGCAAAAGCGCACCGCTATCCCGCCAATTTCCCACGCCTGTCTAATAGCAAAAGAAGAAAAGGAAAAGAAAAAGAAAAAATGAAAAGACAGAGAAAAAAAATCGGGGAAAGTCAGTTTTTCTGGAGGTGGTCGGGTTTATTTCCATGAATTTCACTTTGCAGCAGAAAGGTTAAAATAAGTGCTTAGGTGTTTAATTTCTCACCTAAACAGCAGACTTGGTAATTTTAAGGGAAATAAAAAAATATTACATTGTATCAGCTCTCACTGTCGCCAGCTCGGAGAAATGAAATAAATCAAAGTTAAAAGCTTGAGTATCATTTAATTATGGTGTGAATAGCGCTTGGAAAGAAGTAGAACAACATCTCTAAACAAATTATGGCCGGGCCAGGAAGGAATTATTAGATTGAAATTTCATTTAGGCTCGGGAGACACGGCGCTTCAATATGTAATCTGTTATGCCTCATCTGATTTGTATGCTTAATTCAGCTTGACGAATTTATTAGTTTTCATAATAGTAAAAAAATTGAGCAGCACTATGGGCTAATGCATTGTGTGTACTATAAATTGTATGTCACCGTTGAAAGGCTGAAGTCTATAGAAATCTTTTATTAATGACAACATAGGAAAGAGGATTTTCTTGCAAGCCTTTAAGGAGTTCATGCCAAACCTCCGCGCTTCGTGTCTCGGTAGGCTATTAACATATCGTCATACTAATTAGGCTACTTCATGAGTGATATAATTTCAAACTTTAAATTATGTTCTAATTAACAAGGGTTGTCCAATTTGCTTAATCTTCAAAAGGCTTTTGGCTTGTCTAATTAGTCTAAAGCATCGAGCATCTCCAACGCCCAAGAAAGAGCCATCAATAACAGCATTTTGCGCGTTTTGAGGCGATGGCGGGCCGAGCCCACGCGGGGTGCGGGCAGGGCTGGCGGGGCTGGCGGCGAGGCCGCTGTCCCGCTGTCCCCGCTCCCTGCGCCGGGTCCCCGCAGCGCCCCGGCCGCTCCTGCGCCCCCGCCTCCGCCGGCCGGCAGCGGCCGCAGCGCTGCGCGCCCCGGCGCGGGCGTGCCGGGAGGGGAGCGGAGAGCCAGGAAAGCTCCAGCTTCCCGGGGAAGGGGAAGGAAAAAAAAAATTAAAAAAAAAAAAGAAGGAAGGGAAAGAAGAAGAAGAAGAAGAAGAGAATACCTCGTTGGCACGGGGAGGTCCGAGGGCAGCCAGCCTGCCGGGTGCGCGGAGCCAGCCGGGGAAGGGGCTGTGCCCGCCCGGCTTTCCGAGCTCAACTTTGGCGGAGAGAAACGCGAGGAGGAACCCCCCCTCCCGCTATACGTTTAACCCCTCCCGCACTGAGTTTAATTACTCGCAATAGTTGTTCTAATGTATGCTGTCACACGGGAGAATTGAGAACGCATATCGTTAATATGAATTAATCTTGATTTTAATAGCAACTGACAACCGATCTCCAAAACGCCGAGCGCTCATCGCCGCTCCCGCCGGCCGCCGCCGGGACGCGGAGCGGCAGAGCTGGGCCAACTTTACTCGGTGCCGGGCCCGGGGGTGACCCCGGGGGTGCCCGCGGTGCTCTCGGCGCTGCAGGGACCGCCGTGGCTCCGGCCCCGCGCTGCCGCTGTGCCCGCTGCCGGCAGCGCCTCGCCCGCGGCTCCACGGCCCAGCACCTTTCCGTTCCCCCCTTTTCCTGGTGATTTTTTTGTTTGTGTGTTTGGGCGTTGGGTTTTTCCGTGGAGCCCCCGCGCTGCCCGTCCGCGCCCCCGCCCGCAGTCGGGAGGGCGCCGGGGGAGCCGCAGCGGCCGCGGAGGCTCCGCCGCCCCCCGGCACCTGGGCGGCCCCGCAGCCGCTCTGCGCGCCGCTGGGCTGCCTAAATAAAAGGAGAGCCCCCCCTCCAAGTTACCCACGCCCACACCCTGACCCACGCAGACAACTGGGGAGAAATCACTGTCGCCTCTCATGTATCCATGTTCTGATTTACGATTAAAATTTAAAGACGCGCATTCATATTTTACCGAACCTAATGCGCCCTATGAATTTTTAATCCATTAAGATGCGGGCTACACTTTGAGCAAACTCTACCTTTGTTTTGAGGGCAGGGCAGCGCCGGTCCCAGCCCTGCCGCCCGGTGCCCCACTCCGCTCCCGGGCCCCGCCGCCTCCGAGACGCTCCCCCGGGGCTCCGGGCACCGGGAGCGACCCGGCCCCGCCGCCGCGGAGGCTCCGCGGGTGCGGACAGATGCTCCGGCCCGGGACGCCCCGCTGGGGCATCCGCGCATCCCCGCCCGCGGTGCCTCGGCATCCCCAGGCCCCTCTGTGCCTCCTGCCCGGCACCGCCGCCCGCACCAGCCCCGGTTCCCCCGCTCCCAAATCTGCTCCCCCGCTCCCAAATCTGCGGCCGCGCCGCCGCCGCGAGCCGAGTCAAGTCACGAAGTCAAACTTCGAGCCCGGAACGATCAATGAAGAGTTTTGCCGTCCGTGGCGCCTCGTGCTTCCTGGCACTAAAATAAATGCAAGAAATCGAAACTTAATTACTTGAAAGAAATCCAGAAATCCCTCTGCATAATTTATCCAGGCATTTTTTCGTGGCGTTTGTGTTGAATGCACGCGTTTGACTCCGCACCCTCCTGTCCCCAGCTCTGCCCCCTCTGCAGGAGCGGGCGCCGGCCGGGCGGGGGTGCGGACCCCCGAGCCCGGCTGAGGGGAGAGGAGGGAAGAGAAATCCGCATTTTACCCCTCTCTTTTCCCCATCTGAGAGCATCTCCTGGGGCAGGGTGGCAAGCGGAACTTCTCCTCCCTGCCTGCAGGCTCTGAGCCCTGAGCCAGGCGTTCCGCGGGTGTTTTCTGACCTGGCGTAAAAAGCTCCTAAGCATAATGGAAAGTGCCAATAGAGTAACTCAGTTCTTCCGACAAATTTGATGATCCCGCGGTGGATCCCATGCTCCCTCTCACGGATGGAATATGATACCTGGAAGCTGGGGGTGGGACACTGCCTGGCCATGCAGCCGTGGCCTCCTCATGGCCACCCAGCCCGGCCGATGAAAGCCCTGCCTGCTGAGCCTTTCTCTGAATTCATTAGCACTGGAAGTCTGCTGGCTCGGGAGCAAACTTTATCATAGACACCTCATCGAGAACTTGAAGTAATGTTATGAAAGAATGAAAAATACATTTGGGAGCTGCCTGGAAACTGAAGTACATTTTGATTTAACTTACATTAACAGAAACCTAATGTAGAAGTGAAGGGATCTAACAAAACCATTAATAATTTAAAAATAATTACAGATAGTCTATCCTTACTATTCACAACCACTCAACATTTTAGACAAAGAAAGCTGAATATTCTTCATGGGAGAAGGATGTGAGCAGACTGCTAAGCAGGAGCTGTCCAGCTCGCACTGCCTCTCCTCTGCTCACACGCACTGCACATTCCCCACAGCACCCAGGACACCATCCCAGAACTGCTTTTCCAACAGGGAGGGTGGAGTTGGAGGCAGGGCCTCTCTTTGTACTGGGCTTTTTGGCATTTATTTTGGCACGGATTCCAACCCCCTCTCTTTGTTGGTGCTGCTGTTTGAGGTGGGCCCAGTGTGGCTGGGGAGAGCAAGAACACTCCTGCAGCTCCTCAGGCTCTTCCAAGGCTCTGCCAGCCCTGGAGACCTCAGGAAAGGCCTTTTCCATCCATAGCCTTGGCTAACACCAGTGGCAAGGGTGACTCTCCTGCCCTGGGCCATCTAGCTGGGATCAGCACAGTCATCACCTTGGCTTGGCTTGCCATGGCGCTGCGCAAAAGTTATTTTTGATACATCCATTTTAATTCAAGCTTCCATTGTATGCTTTGTACCTCAAGGGCCATGACATCCTGCAAGGCCGTGACTTTGCCTTGTATTTCTGATTGTTTGGATTTGGGGTCGGGGTTTTTGTTTTTGAGATACACTGCTGTCCAAACACTCTAAAATCAGAGCAGCTGGATATGCAGAGGGCTTCACTGCTCTCCCTTACAGGTCAAGATAAAATTGGAAAGAGGGAAATTCAGACATAAAGTGGCTTCTAAAGGAAAAGAAACACTGGATAATACAAAACAGATAAATTCACATCTAACTCTCACAGGAACACAGGATCCTACCCTACAAACAGCTCTCCCTAACCCCATCCCCATCCCCTACTTGTATTGAAAACATTAAGGCCTCATGGATCATTAAAAAAAATCCTATAAATCACACTGTGAATGTCCTTGGGACTCAACTCTTGCTGATTTAGACAAAACCCTGGTATCTTAGATTAGCCTTCATTAATTATTTTCATTAATTCCCCTTGTTATGGATGTATTATCACAAATCATATTCCAAACACATTCCCTAATTAAGCATGAAATTCCTCCCTCTGTATGCCATTTAACTGGAGCAGTGAGGATGTGTGTGTTCAGCCTGGTGCCTGGAGGCTGGTGCCAGGCACTCGGTGCAGTGAAAGATGGTGCTTGCATTTCAGAGATCTTCCAGGGCTTGCTCTAACTTAGGGAAAATGTTGTGGTTTTAATTTGATCATGTTCTCATGGCACGTCCTCAGCCCAGAGCTCTTAGCCTTTGTAAGTTTTCAGTGTCTTCCATCTACTTCTTCAGTGTTTTCAAGAAAAATATGATTTGCTTTTCTCCCCCTTCTGCCATGCAAGGTGTTGGCTGATCCCTTTACAGGTCCCCAGGATTCACCAGGCAGCTTTCTCCTTGCAGCCAGAAAGAAACAACTGTGACAGTTGATACACATTGGGAAAGGTGATGAAAGCCTGTGTTTCTGAGCAGGCACAGTTGTGTAACTGGGTTGGTGTTGTACCTCTGAGCCATTAAATAGTGTGTTAAAATACTTATTTGGGGAGACAGGGTCATGTGTCCTGTGGTATTTGGTGTGTGCCATGCCATGGACTGTGCTTTCACAGTCCCTGTAGTTTTAGGAGGTCTGGCATGGACTCATCCATGAATGTGTGGTGGAAAATGTCTGGGAATTATTCTGTTTTCTCCCTTTGATTCAATATTCACACACACAGAGCATGGTGGAACTGGAACCTGACTGGTGGGGAAGCCCCACTAGGACTAGCATCTATCAGGATGGAAATATCAGATGTGTGCTGGAACATCTGTCCCTGCAAGGCCAGACACACTGAGCTCAGACCTAGTCCTTGAAAACCAGGCTTTAATTCCCAGTAATAAATCTGTGCATAACAGCAATGATAATGTTGGAGGGTGTCCACCTTACATGTGGGCACACTCACTTGGCCAAGCTTTATTCAAAGCTAATCACAAATCCTCTTCATTTTATATTAGTTACAATTCAGCAGAAATGCTTTCCACCTTTTGCACAACCTCTGGGCACACACCAAAGCCCTTCCCCTTCCCCTTCCCCTTCCCCTTCCCCTTCCCCTTCCCCTTCCCCTTCCCCTTCCCCTTCCCCTTCCCTCACAGAGCATGGACAGGAATCCACCTGTGCTCGCTATCCTTTTTTTAAAATGAAGTATTGTACGTTTTAAAGACTGTTAATGAAGTGAAATCAAGTTGTGAAATGCATCTGCAGCTTGGATCAAGGTTTCCTGCTGGAAGCAGCGGGTTGGGAGTGTGTTATCACGTGTCTCCCCCAGTCCTGAGACAGCCATCGAATTCCAGTGAAATCTCTTACAAAGGCAATCAAGACGATCAATGGGAGTTTTGCCAGGAACATCAAAGCTTATTAAATGGTTCTGTGTTAAGAGCTGCAAACACACAGACATGCAGGAAAGGAGACAGCTCAGAAAATGGTACTGTGAAGGTAAAGAAAAACTGAAGAAAGAAAAAAAATGATGCCCAGAAAAAAAAAGGCAGGAGATTAATAATCGACAGATGTTTGTACAACCAATCCAAAGCAGAGTTTAAAAGGCAGACAACTCAGTCCATAGCATGTAGCACAAACTTCTGTAGAGGCATTTACTCACAAGAGCCTCTATCCACACATCCTCCTTTAAATATTTTGCTGAATTGGAGTGAACCAAATTCATGTTTAACTGCTTTAGTGCTTGTTTTGATGGGGAAGACCTGGGACACCCCTAAGATGCTGTCCTTTTAAACTGTTCAAATCATCAAGCTGCATGTGTGTGACTCTGTGTCTAGTGCTGTGAATATATAGAAAATGTAAAATCAAATAATATTTTTACTTGTTAATCCCTCAGCAGTTCTGTTGCCTGGTAGGTGCCATGACATTCTGAACTTGCTTGAGTAAAATGCATTTTGCTTTCCTTGTTTAGGCCAGAATGTTTCCTTGGGTAAGTGAATTTGTTGCTGCACACCCATGAGAGGAGGAAACACTTCCTAACACTGCCTGCCTTTGAAAATGCTCCTGCTGGCTTCAGACACTCTAGCCTAAGGTAGGCCAAAATGATGGGGAGGTTTTTGGCTTTTTGTGGTGCTGGGTTTTTTTTGTTAGTTTTGTTTGGGTTTTTGTTGTTGTTGTTGTTTTGTTGTTGTTGTTTTGGTTTTTTTATTAAGGGTAGAGTTTCCCTTTTTTTTTTGCTTGATACAATTTTTAATAATGTCCGTGTGTATTTCTGGACGAGGAGGTTGGGTCTGAAGAAGCTTTTACAACCATTTGAAGCTGTCTGCCGTAAGTGCTGACAGCTGTGCGATGGCTTTTAGTGAGGGGGATGCGCTCGGGAGTGCCCTGCTCGGAGTGGGGCGGCTCCCGCGGGGCCTTCCAGGGCAGGGGCGGGAGGGGAGGGGAGGGGAGGGTGGGACAGGATGGGATACGATACGATACGGTACGATACGATACGATGCGCCGCGCCCTCCCATCCATATAAACACAGCTGGGACAGTCAGAAAATTAAATGTAGTTTGTGGTAGTGAGTGGAAGGTTTGGGGCTTTTATGGGAGTTTGTTTTGGTTTTGTTTTGCTTTGCTTGTGAGTTTTTTTGCTTGCTTTCCTGGGAGGTGGGGGCAGTCCAAGCCCTGGAGAGGTGAGTTCAGGACCAGGATTCCCCCGGCCCTTCCCTTTCTCCCTCCGTGATCCTGGTGATACTTTGGGGCCTCAGGGACCAGCGACAGCCAGATCTCATCTGTGTTCCCGTCCCCCTGGGTAGCCCTGAAAGTTTGCTATGGGAAGGGTGACTTCTGGAGATGCTTCCAGAGGGTTGTGCTGGGTGTCCAGGTATTGACATCTTCTGGGTGCCTGGCCCTACTGCCTGTTTCTAGGGGGTTGGGAAAATTCTTCTCCTCAGCCCTAGCCAAAAGCAAATCCTCCTTCAGGTGCCCAGCAGAGTGTTGGGGCTCACCTACTGCAGGGATGGTGTAAGAGGTATATCTTGGAATGAAATGGGGTTGAGTTCTTACTTCACATCTCTCTAACACCTGGTGCCCTCCCTTGTCCCCAGGAGGATGTTCCATGACATGTCCCAGTATTTTGCAGGGTTTGTGTCTAGTGCTAAAGAAGGTTTTTGCTCAGAATAATTAAAAATGGACCAGAAGACCAGAAAAGTTCAGGAAGCTGGCAGGGAAGGGTTACATGCCTGCAGGTCAAAGCCACTGAAGCTCATCAATTAGCAAGGCCCAGCTGATTTAGATATTAAAAGGTGATGGTGAGAAAAACCCAGGACAAGTGGGTAGAAAGAACATCTTCCTGCAAGCAACTGAGAGAAAAGAAGTGATGGGAAGAGTTTTGTTCTGTTTGATTCACAGTTGTGCTCCAGCTGTGGGTGGGAGCCTGGCTTGGGAAGGGAGGCAGGCAGGGGTGGTTTGGGAGCTGCTGCCGAGGTCAGAGGGCTTGTGTGGGGTTTGATGTTCAATATTCATACAGCTGTGCTTTAGCAGGGTGAGCTCTCTGCACATGGCTGTCGTTTTCAGAATCTTGTAGATAAGCTGTGTCAGCACAGCTTTTATAAATCCCATTTTTACCAAAGATTTATGATGTAGCTGTAAATAGGTGCTCTGGACTGGTATCTTCTATAGAGGGTTTTAGTGAGGAATCTTATTTTTAGAGGGTTAGTGCATTTATTTTCCATGCCTAAGATACATGATGAAAAATGTAATTTATAACGTGGCATAATAAAAATGGATGATGTCGCAAGGGATAGCAGACTTTCTTCTATACCTGCACAATATATCTTTTTGGTAACACTTTGACAGTGATTTTACACGGGCACTGAGATGATGACAACCTTGACCCTAACCAAGCCCACTATCCATATATAAAGAAGCCAGGCTGGTTAAAGGGGGAGGGAAGAAACATTAATTCAGCAAAGGTACATGACTAGGTTTTGCTTTTATTTATTCCATTTTAAGTCAGAAAAAAACTGAGTGAATTGGAAGCATCTTTGCAGCATTAATACATGTGTGAGCACTCCAAACATTTCAGTGTTCTTTAAAAATTCAGCCAGACCTGGGAATAGCTGGGTAGCTTTCTTCTGAGAGCTGAGATGTGGTGCTCTTTGGCAAGACTATCTGTTTTAAAGAGGCAGTCCAGTATTCCATTGGCTTCAAAACAGGCTGCAATTCACTGTTTGAGTTTGTGTCCTGTCTTACCTGCTTTAAGGTAAGATTTCATTGCAACAATCAACTTTTTTTTTTAATTTGTTTTCATAAATTGAGCTGTGCCCTGTAAAATGATAGCAAACAACAGATCTCTATATGAACAGTTGCTGGTTTTCCTTGAACTTGGGGATTTAGGGTCCCACTGGTCTCTGCAGAGCAAAAGGAAATGAAAGAGGAAAGAAGGACTGGTGCATTTTTTGTGGGAAAGGCTCCTGCCAAGTCAAAGACCAGCTATCAAATCAGAGTTTGAGCTGAACCTAGAGGAGAGACAAGCTGTGCTAGTAGCACTAAAACTAAGGAACTGCTAAGTGGAATTTGCAGTCTTATTTTGGAAGGGATGTTTGCTTGTTATTTTTTGTTTATTTTTCCCATGAAAGAAATTGCTGATGAACCAGAGACTGCAAAACCTCAGTCCTTTAGTGTGTGCACACAGTTACCTCTTGAAATCATCATCTCTCTGTTATGCAAGCAGAAATTCCAATGTAAGTTAACACTTCCCTAGTTTGTTAGTAAATGTGTGTATGAATTGGACCTTAAATCCTTTACTGGCACCCATCAGAATATTAAGATTTCAGGTTATAGCATAGCTCGGGTTTGGGCTGTAATATAATTTTTTAAAACCTTTCCAATAGTAAAGAAGCCTACTCCCAACTATAACTTAACAAAAAAATTATTTCAGGTTTTTTGATGTCCTTGCCAACTCCTTTTTTCCCCCCTCTTTGTCAGTTTGTCTAAGTAGGAGCAAAGAGGAAATATCCCCTTTTAGATAAATCACCACCAACAGTTTGGCACAGGCCATAAATGAGAAATTGAGCCATTATTTAAAAGAGAAGCAACTTTTTCTATGTCTCTTTTAGATTGCTAAAATTTTGCTGTTCAGAACTTGCTTGAAGTCTACCAATAGTTTATGTGCAAATAAGTTGATTTTTAAATTTTTTTTAATCCATGCTTGACTGCTATGATCTGTGATGAAAAGTGAGAACAGCATTTTAAAGCAGGTAGAGGATGGTGAGATCACAAGGTGATGGCAGTTCAGGATGTGAGAAGGAAGCATATGCTTCCTGGGGGTGACTCTTGTTATTTGGAATGGTATGTGTTTCATAGGAAAAGCAGTAGAGGACAGAGAGTACTCAGTGTGAGAGGGTAAAAAGTAAACCACTGCTTCTTCAGGATGCAGGCTTTTGTTCCTCTGCTGTGGTGAGTGTTAATGCTCTAAGGGATAGGGTTTTAAAACTTCTTGTGAAAGGAAAATCTTCCTTCAGGACTGGTCCAAGGTATGGAATAAGCACACCCAAGAACTGGGGACTGATGTTGTCTTCTACCTCATGTCACTGACATGCTCATCACCAAAACAAAGTGAAATAGAGGAGGGCTATAGAAACATGAAAATCTAAGCAGGAAAAAAATAAATCTAAGCATTAAAAAAATACATCCTGATGAGTGGCTGGGATGAGGGTAAGGGAGCAGAGTGAGCCTATGGCAGTCGTTATTTGCACAGGTTAATGTAGCCCCCATAGCAGCACCTGGATGCTCCAGTCCTGAGCACTGACAGCTGGAGAGAAGGGAGAGATCCCAACAGGCCATGGACACAGGCAGGGGATGAGGGGTGCTTGCTGCTCCTGTGAGCTGCCAGGATCTCAGGAGGAGGCAGAGCTGTCAAGCAGGAGGATGAGTTTGCTCCGGATCAACGAGGTGGTTCTGTTATCACAAACTCAGCTGGTAGTGAGGGAAGTCTGGGTCTGCACAAGTGCAAGGGAGAGCCCTGGGAGGAGGTGTTGGGTGGTCAGGCTCAGTCTGTCGCTTACCCAGACTCTGGGTGGTTGGAGTCTGCAATTTTTAAAAGCAATTAACACAAGGAAAAAATCCCTCTGACCTAGTGAGGTGAAGCAAATATACATTTCAGTGCTAATTCAAAAGGGTTTTTTGTCTTTGCACTTAGCTAGTGCAGTCCAGGAATTTACTTTTTTTTTCCTCAATTGGAATTGAATCAAGATTTTAATCCCATTTATTTCAAGATCATGCTCCAGAAATCCTAAACAAAAATGCTATGGCTAGTGGCTGATAAGCAATGGGTTTGGAGTTTAGAAAGCAGCCACTAAGAGCTGTTTTCTGTTTGGAGTTTCTTACTGGCTCTAAGTTTTGGGAAGTTCAGACTTCCTAGGCGCATCCAGCCTGGTAACCACCACAAACTCATTTTTCCTGTTACTCTGCTGTGCTCAGTGAGAGTTCAATTGCAAACAGCTGAAATCAAAGAATAATTCCCTGGGTGTGGGGCATCCTGTTGGTCTTGGAGTGAATTGAACACAGGAGATTTGGCAGTAGGTGGACTTGATAATTATGATTTTCATAAGAAGCTGACTAACTTCTTATGCTGGTGGAGGACAACTTCTCTTAATTATTTTGAATTATCAAGCAGCTTTAGTCACGAAGATGACACAAGCATGAGGCTGCCTGCTCTTTTCCATGCAGGAGTGGGTCCTGGCAGAGCCCATCCCTGGCCCGTGGAGCTCAGCTGAGGGGTGGTGCTGAGCTCTCAGCTCTTCAGGGTGACTGCACCTCTGGTGCACATTTATGTGCTGAGAAGCACAACAAGTGCTGGTTTCTGGCTGGGGTCTTCAGAGGGCACTACGACACCAATAAGTAAAAGTTAATTGCAAATTTATTTCCACATAGCAAAAAAGGGAAAAACCACTTGGGGCCAGTTTCCTTTAAAGAAAAAAGGAGGAAAAGCCTGTTCTACACCCATTTCATTAACCTGTGGTGTTAATCACTGCCAGGTTATGAACCTCTATTATAAACTTGTTACTCTAAGGGGGTTTCAGTTCAGTGATTGAAAAAGAGCTTTAGGGCCTGGGTAGGTAAGAGTAGCAAGAAGTACAAGTAGCAGCACTGAGCCTTTGAAAAGGTGTATAAATAATTAGCAACATATTTCATGTGGACTCTTTAGTCAAGATGTCCTGTCAGAGCTGGGATTTTTATCAGAACATGACAAAAATGTAGAAAGAGCTCTGCATTTATTCCAGCATAACAATGTTGATACCTGAAATAATTTGCTGTGTTAGAAGCTATTTTAGGTCACAGGTAACAGCTCTGCACTGCTGAACTGTTCTATCTGTTGAGGCTTCTTCAGAAAGCAGAAGGTGCCTGAAAGGTTCTTTACACTCCTGTGTCTTTTGAATTTTTAGATCCTTATTTCATGGTTGCAAAACATCCAACGTAGGTGAAAACCTGAACTGCGTGTTAATAAAGCAAAGTGATGAATAAATAGTAACCCAGTGCAACTTCAGGGGATGGAGGGTAACACAGCAGGTAAAATAGAAAGCAAAGGTGGGAACTTCTCAAAACCCTCTAGTAGGTGGGCAGGGGTGGAGAACAGAAATGAACAGCCTCTAAGACACATCCTGCCATGCACATCCCTGCCCACAGCAGGGGGGTGGAACCAGGTGATCTCCAAGGTTGCCTTCCAACTCAAACCATTCCCTGATTCTGTGATACCCAGGTATCTCACTCAAAGGTGGCAAAAACTTCCCTCTTATTAGTAAACAATTAGCACAAAGCCTAATGAAAAATGCCTGTCTGGAAGCTGATGGTATTGCAAGTGTCTCACATACCAAGCCCAGTGCTGGCTAATCATAGCTTCATTTAGCATCATTCCAGTTGGTTTAAGTTTGCTGTTTATTCTGTTGGTTTTGGTTTTTTTCCTGCTTATGTGGAAAAACAATTTGCTTTTTAGGGCAATTCCTCCTGCTCTCCCATTTTTAAACACTAATCACGATCCCTGGGGAACAGCCCCACCTCCTTGCATATGGCTTTGCTCACTCCTACCTGGAGGAGCTCAGTGGGCTTTAGTGCATGTTTTGTCCAAGGGAAAATTTAATTAATTCACTCAACATCACCCAGCACCTGCTGGTATGTATGGGCAATGTGAGCAATCCCTGCATTCAGATGCAGAGGTTATTTTGGAAGTGTGTTGGTCTCTGATGCTTTCAGAAGTGGTCATGGGACTCCCATGAGGGCAGAACTTGGAATTTGGAAACTAAATCCAGGATTAATTTCACTTGTCAAGAGAACCTTGTCTATTAACCTGAACAGAATCAAGATTTCACTTTTCACCTTTTCTACTAAGGCTTTCTCCTCAGTTTTGAAGTCTGCAAGAATAAGTCACATTTAAAAATTCATTTTTTACCTCCAGTTGAAATGCTTGGGCTGAGTAGTGGTAATCTAGGAGCAAGACCACAGGTCAGTGAATTTCTAAGTTGTGGGTATGAGGCATTTTCTGCCCCTTCTACTTGCTTCAGGAATTACACAGGCCTGTTTAAATAACAACTGCAAAAAAATAAAACTTAGTTTTCTTCATCTCTTTTGTGCTTGTGTGTATTTGTATTTTAAGAAACTAGCACTTAGGCACCAGGCAAAACCCAGACAAATACAAAGACAGCTTTTCTCCTTAACAGAGCTCATCCTTCCCACCCTGCTTTTAACTTGGAAGAAATGCTGTAGAAATCCATGGGCATTACCAAGGCGAAGTGTATGATAGAAAAAGCAGGTCTGTATTTTTTGGTCTTTTCTGCAGTCTGCTGGAAGCTGGCATTAATGTGTGTTTTTCATAACCCCCAGTCAGACTTATTTGGTAGCCACCTCCATAGTGAGTTTGGGTGTTATTTCCACGGTAGCCCGCAGGGCAGGTATTGCCCTTGACAAGTGAGTGGAAGCAGTGCCACTCAGCCATTACTTTTTAATCTGCTAACCAGGGAAATGAGCCTTTTAAGTGCCTGACTTGCAGGAGGTCATCAGTAGTCTGTCAAGGTATTCCTTTGCTGCCATCTTCTAGAAATGTATTTGATATGGCAACTCCCAGTTATGCTGTTTTGAGCCGACAAGACATGCTGTTTATGAAAACAGACTTCTTAAAAGCAAGCTGTGGTGGTGGGAAAAGGAGGAGAGGTTGTTTACAATATTTTAAGCCAAACGGTTCCTTTGGCAGGAGGTTTTCTGTAACAAGTGAGAACAACAAGAATTAGCTCTCTCAGCACTTCAGCAAGCAGAGATTTTTGTCTGTAATGAGAAGAATGAGACTTGTTTGACATAAACTACAAAACAACACAGCAAAGATGAAGAAGGAGGGCAGAAATACATTACTGAAGGTGAGAAGAAACAACTTCACTGCTCTACTGTGAATTCAAGATTCTTGCTCATTATAATGTATAATTACAGCTGGCATCATTCCAGAGGAGGGGTTGAAAGAAGGTAGGTCTTACCAACTGTGCTAAATCCTGTTGGGGAACTGACCACAGCAGCATCCCACCTGAGTTTGTGTAATCCAAAAGATTCCTGTTTTAGTCTTCTGTACCAGGTCCTTCTTTATGCAGATATGCAAATTTTCTTTGGGCTCCTGAGATTTGAAAACTGATTGGAATTTTTATGCTCCTTCGTTAAGGGTAAAAATAGGCTATCCCAAGACAGACAGCTCCCCAAATTATACACTGATCTGAGAAAATGGGAATAGCTTACTTTTGCCATTAAATGAATAACTTTGAGCAGCCATAGCTTGATTGTGCCTCTTCTGAAGTATTTGCTGTCTTTCTGAAATTTTTAGCTGTTTAGTGATAGGTTTGGAGAAAAGGAGGCTCAGGGGAGACCTTACCACTCCCTGCAGTCCCTGAAAGAAGGTTGTGGCTGAATAGGGATCAGTCTCTTCTCCCAGGTAACTAGTGCCTGGACCAGAGAAATGGCTACAGGTTGCACCAGGGGAGGTCTAGGTTGGATATTAGGAAACATTTCTTCTCCAAAAGTGTTGTCAGGCATTGGAACAAGCTGGCCGGGGTAGTGGTGGAGCCACCATCCCTGGAGGTGTTTAAAAGATGTGTAAATGTGACACATTAGGGACATGTTTTAGTGATGCACCTGGCAGTGCTGGGTTATGGGTTAGATTCGATCCTAAAGGTATTTTCCAACCTAAATAATTTAGTGGTTTTGTGATTCTAAGTCTTATCTGTGGAGCTTTCCCTCTGTTTGGACACAACTGTGTGCTGCTTATTAATATTTCATTTGTGCACATGCATGCTGCTTAGAGTGGTGCTTATCTATGCATAAAAAGGCTATTAATAACTGATCCTGTATGTATTTGCCAGCATCCTATTACAGAAACAATTATTTTTGCCCAATTCCATGCCGGTGTTAGAGGCTCCACCTACTTACACTTATATTATCTCCATGCCAGCCCATAATTTTTGATTATGTGTATGAGAATAGCTAAGGAAATCAAGATGCCTAAGGATCTAAAAACAACTAAATAATTTTTTAAAAAGAGTTTATGAAGAATTACTTGGAACTATTTATTTCTTTTATTTCCTATTTGCAATGCTATTTTCTGCACTAGAGATACCTGGGGAAAGTAGAAATGTGAACATTTGCAGCTGGGTGCTGCCCAGAACTATTTGCATTTCACTGAACTTTACCTCCAGTCTCTGGTGTAGATCCTGGTCTGTTATGAAGCCATAAAAAGGGTTAATGGGATTGTAATCAAAGATGCAAAACAAGGTTAGGTCTTCTAAGAAAAAAATGAGAATTATATTGAAGTAAGGGTTTATGGGGTTATTCCTATTTATAGAGGAGAAAACCATGCATACCTTGTGTGAGCATCTGGCTATATATTTTAAAAATGAGGTTATATATGGTCTACTGGACTTATTTTTTTTTTGTCTATATGAGAAAAGATTTATTAAAATCACCAGGAGGAAAATTAGGAGAGTTCTTTCAATTTCAGGTGTATGGTGTCAGTTTGGAAAATGGGATTTTTTTTGTTATTGTTGGATGTTTTTCCCCTCAACACTGGTATGAACTTTAGTTAAACCAGGTACCCATATGTTTACATAGAAAGACAAATAGTCTGTTTATTTCAGCAGCTGTTTGACAAGCCACCAGCACAATCAATTAGATTAATCCCAGGAAATAAAACTTGAAATAAAGATGATACCTGAAATCATTTTTATTCATGGTTAGAGACCATGCAGATTCTTTTGACAAGTTGAAAAATCTTATGGGTGATGTTGAAAACTTTAATGTACAAGTGCTAATTCAATTTGAGGGCAAAAAACCCCTGTCTTGATAGAAGGGTTTCTGTAGAGATATTACTAGAATGGCAAACCCCCAAGCAATACAAAGGCAGCCTGAGTATTGTATGCTCATTACCTGAATTTTCAAACACTTAACAACTGTAAGATGTATGAATATGCAAAGCTTCCAGACTCTGACCAGCCTTTTCCTTTTTCCCTTCAGTTCCTGGAATGAAAAAGCCAGTGGTTTATGTCAGTGCATATATCTATAACTGACATTAGCTCAATTTAAAGTTGCATATGATAGAAGGTCACAGGTCTGTAGCTCAGCAGAGCATCTAAGTAAATCAGCCTCTTCACCAGCACCTGAAATGTGTGTGAGTGCTCTGTTGAACCGGGGCTAAAATTTCAGTTCTTGTGTTTTCACAGCTGCTCTGCAGGGGAGATGAAAGGTGGACCTTGCACAGACAGTGTGATATTAAGGATGGATAGAATCACAACTGTGGAGATTTAAAAATGCTAAAATGGGAACGAATTCTTGCCTTTAACGGTGAGGATCCTAAACACTTCTCTCTAGAAGAAAAGAGACTTACACTGAATGTCTTATATGAGGGAATGGTTTGAATAAGAATTGCCATCCCATGTGGAAGACCTCTTGACCTCTGTGAGGATTCCAGGGACTCACTGCCAGGTTGAGTCTGAAGCCTGCAAAGGCAGTGTTAATTTGCCTAATTTTAAGTTCTGGGCCAGACCATGCAAGCTCTTGTTTGCATATCTAGTCCATTATGTCTGAATATTTTGTGGCAGCATTTTATGACAGATAACATATCAGCCCTGATGTTGTAACTGGAAATGAGAAATACCACAGAGTGCACATCACACTTACACTGGCATTGTTGCCTGACCCTGATCTTCTGCTTTTTCTCACGTGAGCAGTGCCACGAAATATTGATAGACAAAAAAACCCCCCGAGATTTCTGTGCAAGCTTTGGAGTCCTGTGCTTGCTGATGAATGCTCAAAGCTTTAATATCTAATCTTGAACAAGGGTCTATGGTTTTTCTTAAATGCTAAAATCATGTTGCTATAAATAAAGGACACCAGACTCTGCAGGTTAAGGCCAACAGGTCAATAACAAATCTGTTTATATTAGATTGTCCTCCTAAATATAAGAAAAATGTGTTATAAAAACTAAAAAGCTGAAGAATGGTGCATTAAAAAAGCAGCTGATGCAAAATTAATGCTTTTATTTTTTTACAGAATAAGTTTTTATTCTGTAAAAAAAATCCGTATAGGCATTAGGGGATTTATTCTGGGCATTTTTTCCCATGGTAGTTGTAGTCTTTCTCATCCTTGCAAATTCTTGCTGGTGCTGTTTGTGACTTCTTAGCTGCTTGAGTTCCCTGATCACAGAACCATTTGGGTTGGAAAAGACCTCTAAGATCATCCAGCCTGTTTCCCTGCCAAGCCCACCACAAACCATGCCCCTAAGTGCCATTTCTACATGTCTTTTATGCACCTTTAGGGATGGTGACTCCATCACTTCCCTGGGCAGTCTGTTCTGTTGAGTTTGTGAGGTCCCCAGGATGAGGTGAGGGATGAGAATCTGACTCTGTGTTCTCAGAGGGCTGATTTATTATTTTATGATATTATATTAAAGAATACCATACTAAAACTATACTAAAGAAAGAGAATGATAATGAAAAGCTTGTGACTGACTCCTCAGAGTCTGACACAGCTGATGGTGATTGGTTATTAAGAAAAAACAATTCACATGAAACCAATCAAACATGCACCTGTTGGTAACAATCTCCAGACCACCTTCCAAAGCAGCAAACACCGGAGAAGCAATCAGATAATTGTTTTCATTCCTTTCTGAGGCTTCTCAGCTTCCCAGGAGAAGAAATCCTGGTGAAGGGATTTTTCAGAAAATGAGACAGTGACATTGTTCCAGTGCTTGACAACATTTCTGGTAAATAAATTTTTCCTAATATCCAATCTCAGCCTCCCCTGACACAGCCTGAGGCCATTTCCTCTTGTCACTTGGGAGATGAGAGTGACCCTCACCTGACTACAACCTCCTTTCACGTAAATGGTGGCAAGCCGATAAACGTTCTAGGTTATGACAAAAGTTTTGAGGCTGCAAGCAAAGAGCTGGGAACAGCCGTTTTTTCCAGGCTCCCAAAGTCCTGTGGATGCTCACATTGATGGAACCTGTTGTATGATGTGTTTGCACCTTCTGTCCAGTCTGAATGCTCCTGTTGTCTTTCTGTGGAAACCAAGAGGCCAGTTGAGCACCTTGGGGCTGTGTTTCATTGTGGAGAGGGGTGGTGATGTACCCTGGGAGCTGAGAAATGCTTCCTGGTCCTTAGTGTACACTAAATTACAGTGGAGGAGTGGAGGGGGAATGTCAGTGCAGTCTGGAAGCATGGTTGGGATTTAAAAAGAGACTTGCTAAAAGCACAGCTGCTCCAGCATCTCCACAGTGAATTTTCTCAACGGACAATTTTTTTACTGGAATTTTTGATGTCTCCATATCTTTAATCTAAAATGTGAAAATCAGTTCAAGTTTCTGCTTAAATGTTGTCTAAAAACTGTGTCCATCTACTTGCCCACTGTAAATGTATTCAAACATATGTATTAGCAAGCACATACACATTTTACTGACCTCAAGAGATTAGTTATGAGAAAAGAAACCTGGTGGTTTTAGAGCACTAAATAATTTGTAAAAAAGGCATCTGGAAAGCATGGGGGAGGAATGGTGTTAGTTTTATGTGCCCAAGGTTCAGAGCATGCCTCAGTCTTAACTATGGTGGGCACTGCTAACTACTGGCTACTGAGGGATTTAAGGTTTTTGCTGCTCTGTGGCTTCCTAGCTGAGAAATGACAAGTAAAATGAGTAGCAATCAATATGCTGCTGCTTTCTGGAATTGTATGCATTTCCTAATAATTCAAATTTCTACATGGCTGTCATTGCTAAAGAGGACCAGAAAAGAAGGGGCTTGTGAGAATAAATGAAGCATCCTATTGCTTCAGACTGTGCTATGTCTGACTTGTGCCAAGTGACTTGGTGTTAACTCTGGAGCTTTCCTTTTTCTTAAGAAGGCTGGCTCTGTACTTTGGCATGCTGAATAGAAAATTAAAAATGCAGGCCAGTCTTCGGGAACATTTTACTTACTGTTTTAATAAACTTTTGTTTATGCCTAGAGGTGCCATTAAATTACCAGCCAGACATTAATATACAGTACACAAGGGATCTTGTATATAAGCAATGATTATTACTGTGTGACTCAGATGGAGCTTGCTGTGCACCCAGAGAGCTGCTGGACGGGAGGTGAACAGGGAATACCTGTCTGGATAGAGAGTGCTGCTGCTCAGGCACTACTGGATGTGCCAGTGGCTTGGGCATGTTTAGAGGAAAGCCATTTTTCCAGAGCAGGAGCATGACTCAAGGGGACAGTGGTCTGTGTCATGGTAGAAACACCTCAGCTTTGCTTCACAAAATAACAGAAGGCAAGCACACGGTGTGGATGGTCCTGGAGCTAAAGGTACTAAGAAATTTTAAGCCACCTATTACTTTGGACCCCTTTAAAAAAGGAGTGTTATTCCCCCACCAAGCAACTGCTGATTCTGACTGTGCAGGGTTGCTGGAAAGAGTTAATTCCAAACATGGCTTTCATTCTATGCCACTGTCTCCAGAGTGAGAACAGCACCTACAGAAGCAAAGACTTCAAGAATGAGCTGGAGTTAAGTGTGGGCTGTGGGCACCAGGCTGGGCAGCCTCTGAGTAACAGGGTGGAGAGGTAAATTCAGGGTGATGTGCCTTGCTGCAGGTCTTGTGATTGCCTCCTTCCACAGACAGGTACAGCATCAAATGAAGCAGCGTTATACGTTCATCTAGAAGGAAGAAATTCAAAATCCCTCCAGCTCCTGAAAAAATGTATGCCAATTAATTCTGAATTGGGATTTTCCTTTACATTTGATCTACTTAAGAATGTACCACAAGGAAAGCTTCCTATGAGGAAAGCTTAGAAATGCTCTCAGGGAAAAGGCACCATCATAACTCTCCCACTTCCTAAAGGAATCAGGGTAGAGCTCTACTTAATGCACATCTTCTAAAGGATATAGAAGGCCCTACCTCATACAGCCTCTTTAGGTTCTGCTGCAAAAACCCCAACCAGATGATCCCTCCCCACCTCTGCTCTAACTTCCCTACTGTGCTTGCTGACTGACTTGTACCCACTAAAAAAATAAATCAGTTCCTTCCCTCACTTACTGCAGCTCAAGGCTGTGGCATTAAAGCCACTTACATGGAAGGGAATGGGGGAGATTGGATTAGACCTGTGAAATGAACAATACAAAATTGCCCAAGGATGCCTTCTATGGCATAAACTGGATAGATGTCAGGCAGTGCTGCTTGGAAGACTTTGTCAGGCTCTGATCATGTTGTAGGAATTTTTTTATTTGATGAAAGAATAACTCTTTGCTTTCCCTGGGAACAGGAATGAGAAGGCAGAGTGCCCCAGGTATAGACCTATTCAGAAATGTCCTGGTGCAGGTGTGGGGCAGATGCTGAGGATGAGATAGGGTTTAGCAGCTGTGTTTGCTGTGCCAAAGAAAAGCAAGTGGGGTATATTTGAGCCCTGGATGTGACAGAGGAGCAAAAGTCTTGTCTCCTGGTTAGTGAGGCAGCAGTAAGAGAAATGAATCCACAGTGGAAGGAGAGCAGCAGGGTGGGAGGCTTGGATAGAAATGGCTTTCCCTTCAGGCACTGTCCCTCAAGGTGCTGTCTACCTTGGAATAGTTTGGATCCCAGAGCTCCTACCTCAGTGTCACTTTAACCCTCTGCTCCCCTGCCATCTCCTTCTCATTGTTAAAATAAGCAGTTTGGGCTGAGCACTCCTGGAATAACAAATGCATCCAAAACTTCTGTCAGATAGTGCTGACTTCATGATTTGTATCTGATTAACTGCCAAAGAACCAAGGCAGTCATATTTCCTTCTGTTTGTTGGTTGGAGGGGTTGTGTTTGTTTCCATGGTTTTGTTTTTCATTTATGTCATTATTTGCCAGCAAAACACAATCATGTCCTTTGTTTTAGTTCAGCTTTATTCCCTTGTCCTCGTGTGATACTGTTTTAGGCACAAAGCGTCCCAGTTTTTTTAATACTTCATAACTTATTAATGCTGCAGATTGTGGGATGAAGAGTTGTCAGCAACCTCATTTTTTACGTATTGACAGATATAATATCTGATTTGTTATTAAATAGCTTTTAAAGGATTTCTTCCTCTCTGGTTACACTTTTCCTGATTATTTAATATATTTCCCCATAGCTTATCTCCCTTCTTGGCTCCATTTTTTTTTCCTCCTTCTGCATCTGCTTCATCATTTGATGTTTTTTCACTTAAACGTGAACCTGATCAACATATCAGGCATCAGACCCCATCTATTAATGTGCTGTCATGCACATCTCTAGGAAAGAGATGTGCATGATTTCCTCTCTAGGAAAGGATGTGTGGGAACATTCCAGGGCATTTCAGGACTGACCTATGCAGCATTTGGAAGCACTCAATATTTCTGTGACATCACTTCCTAGTCCATTTGAAATCAAGGCCAGGTAGGCTGGGATCAAATGCATGTATTTGCAAATAGCGTGGAATTTACTCCAAAGGAGGTAAATGGTGGCACTGTCAAGGTATGTGGCTGTAAATTTATGTGGAATGTACTTTGCTTTTCTCCAGGCTGATGGGGTGCTGGGTCCTGGGCTGTGGTCAAGATGGGACACAGCAATGAGCTGCAAAGATCCAAGAGGTGTAACAACAGGTGCCAATATTGAGAGGAAGTCAAGCTGACAAATCTCAGGAAGTGTAAAGGCTTCTCTGGCATTGTCCCTCAGGGAAACTGGTAAATTGGTCCTCTTTCTTTGAATCTTTAAACTCTTTAGTAATATTAAAATCAAATCGGACAGATGCAAGAGAAATAAGGCTCCTTTCCAGCTAAGAGAATAAAAATTTGGAGCATGGGCTGTCCATCCTCCTGGACATTCTAGAAGATTAAGCTGAAGCTCCTAAAAGCCAGCTTTCATCAACCTTAAGACAAACCTCCTAGAAACTTCTAGCAGCTGATTGCTCTCATGGCTGCTCCTTCTACACTTGACTTTTGTGACAGGTTCCTGATTTCAGCACTAGAGGGGTGAGGGTGACTGCTCTTCTCTTTCTGCTTTCTGTGATTTACACTCTTCCCATTATGAGTGGTTAATTACATTAAAAGCATTGTAAAACTTTTCATATGCACATCTGTGGAATAAATCCCCTGCTTCTCCCTAGTAAAAATGCAGCACAGACTTTTGTAGTGAAAATTCTCATGTTGTAGGTACTTTGGTATGATTATTCTAATATTAGAAGGTCATTTTTATAAGCATAAGGAGAAAAAGATATGAAGGTATCCCCCTGTTATATCTGAAGTCTTTTATTTAATAGGTTAAATGCAGTTGTTCATTGTGAAATTATCCAGGGAAGCTATTTCCTGTTCTTGCTTTCATTTTTCAGGTTTAAATATGTATAGCTTTTCATGGTTTAAAAAAAAAATAATTTTTGTCTCCTGCTTTTGAATTGCAGTTGAAGAAGCCCATAATTTGAACCAAGACCAAGAAATTTATTATGCCAATAGCTTTTCTTTTCCTTTTAATTTTTTTTAAATGCAACCTTCTGAATACATTATAGTTTTGCTGTCTACTGGGAAACTGTATTTCTGTGAAAAAGTGCTAAACATGAAAATTTCTCCAAATTTATATGGTCTCTTGGTAGTCTAGGAGAAGAAGTAAGTCAAGAGAATAGGAGTGGAGTATCAGTAAACCAGGTTCTGTTTCTGGTAAGAACAAGCAGATTCTAGGAAATGGATCAGCAAAACCCCCACTTGTTGTCTTTTAAATTTTCTTTTATCTCATGAAAACTTCACACTGAGCTCTTAAGTAAAAGAAAAATCACTTATTTGTTGAATAACTAAATATGTAAGAGGACCTTTTATTACAAGTTAAAAACAAAAAAGTATTCTGCATTTACAGTCCCTGGGGGGGAAAAGATCATAGCATTATAATAAACTCAGAGATTCGCAAAACCTTTAATCATCTCATAGCTTCTATTTAGAAAAGCACACTTATATGTGTGTTTAAGTCACATGAAGTACTATTCTAAATTGAACTTGTACATAATTCCTGCTACTGCATTATGCTAAGGGTGGGTAGTAAGTCCTGCAGCTGGCAATACCTAAGCATTTAAAGGTATTCAATAATATTTAGCAGCAGGAACCAAAAGATCCCTTGCAGATGCCTAAAGCAGTATAAGCACCTAGGGCAAGGCACAATAAAGACTTGTAAATTTCCTCTTCCACCAGGAAATCCAGCTACTGGGATCAGTACAGCAATCTTTTCAATTTTCTCAGAGAAAAGCTGAGCTCATGCCACTAAGTGCTTGTGAGAAATATAAATGTGTTGTAAACCGCCTCCCATATATTTCCACTTTTTCTCCTCAACTTTCCTATTTATAATTAACACCTCTCTTTATCTTGTTCATTCTGAATATCTTTGTTCTTTTCAAGCTAAATTATTTAACACTATCTCTTCCTCTCATTTAAGCTCCCTTTATCTGGTGATCCCCTCTCCTTTATATTAAAATCTCTCCTGTCTAAATGCATAATCAGATGACATCTGCTTCTCAGGAGCATGAAAATCCTTGCACATTCAATGAAATTACTGTGCAGTTATCAGGCAGTGAGTTATGTGGTGCAGATCAGAGGCTGGGCACACAAAAGGAAAAGGCTCAAACCACACAAGAGTGGCTGTTCAGAATGTGAAGCCCAGAAAAGTCCAGTCCATTCCTGAGTCTTTGCAGACATGAAATCCAGTCCCTGCTCACAGGAACAGCCCTGCTGGTTTCAGCAGGCTACCTGTGAGCAACAAAGACCTGGTGCCACGTAGCCACACATGTCACAGAGCTTTTGTATTATGCAGAAGGAAGCACAAGAGCCTTTGGAGGCAGGAAAGCATCTGGAAGCCCCGAGGTATGTTTGCAATTGAACAAAAATGAAAATTTGGTCATGTGAAATCAGAGAGAAGCTAAATTCTTGTTCCTGTACTACGTCTAAGCCACAGCTAAATATACCCCAAAATGTTTTTTGTACAATGTAACAGAGAAGAAACACACACATGTACCAGACCTTCCAGGTCTGTTTGAGTCCTGGTGTTTTATTAAAATATAAGTATTATCTGTAGAGGAACATGAGGAGGAATGTGAAATGTTGCAGGAGGCAGTTTTGGATGACAGGACAGACACTGGATTGTCCCTCTCTCATAGGGACCAAATGCCTCTATATGGATGATAAATTCCCTGATAGCAGCAGTGATGCTGCCTTGCAGACAGGTTTAGGATGTGTGAGTGTCCTACCAATTACAGAATTCACATGAAGTGTTTTCTTCCCTTCTGCTCTGTAAGACAGGGGCTTACAGAGTCCTGTCCTATTTAAAAGCAGGAATGGTTTCATCTATTTAATCTAAGATACATGTATGCTTACCACAGTCATAGCAGGACAGCTTAAAAAAAAACCCAAAAACCAGCTAAAATGTCTTTGTACAAGTCCTTCAACACACAGCTCAGAATATCTGCATATAATTTTAAAGATTACAGAAGCAGAGAGCCTTATGAACCAGGGTATTTTGTAACCCAAATCGCAAAAGTTATTTATGACAAATTCCGATCTCTTGGAAAAAAAATTAAAGGCAAAACATCCATTCAAAGCAAGATTGCCTCATTAAAGCTTTTTTTTTTTTGAGTGCAGTGACAAGTCCTGTTATATCTAATAACCATTTGATTTGGGGGGCTTTTCTTGTTTGTTTGTGGTTTTTAGTATAAATTTTCTTAACTGTTCTAAATGTGTGATATCTCATCCTTCTTTAGAGAAGGAGAAACAGGCTTGGGACTGTGCAAAGGATGTGACCCTTTGGAGGGGAAATTGAGAAGCACCTTCTAGAGCCTAGGACTGAACCTGAGGTTTCTAACCTTTGCCAATTAGAATTGCTAGGAGCAAATATCTGAAACGTGCTGGCAAAATTAACTGGGATTAACTTGAACACCAAACAAGGTTAGAAACTTATTATTAGTATCCACCTGCAAAGAGTGAGGGGCAGAATTACTACCATGAAAAAAGTAGGATGCAAAAGCAGGGTGAGGCTGCTGTCTTTATTGCATGATTGAATTTTATTGCCAGACTGAGCATCCTCCTTACCTGCCCCTGCTTTGCATCCCTCTGCAGCTTCTGCAGGAATTGATACTGCAGCATTTTCATTCACTGTGCAATTCAGCTGCTTCTGACTTCTGAGTCCATAACTTTTGACCTAAACAGGTTATTTATTATATTTTTTTTTCTGAATTATGCTGGATCTGGTCCTGCCTTCTAGCCCTGCTAGTGCAGTGTGAGGCCTCTGCATCTTGCAACTCATTGGCCTGGATGGAACCACCAGGAATAGGGGGCAAAGTCTCCTTTGCCATCTCTGTTCGGAGCTCCAGGACTGTGTACAAACTCACAAGAGAACTACCAGGGAAACCATGGACATCTCCATGGTCTCCTGCTGTGTTCAGACCAGAGGGCCCATGCCCTTGGTGGTGTGCTTTCAGAGCCACACAGGAAAAGGTGTGCATGCTCTGATCCATGTCCTGGAACTAGGGCCACCTGTGAGTGAATATCCAAAGAGAGATTTAACATAGTTTATATGATAAACTTTGCACATCTTCATCTGATTTCTCTCACCTGTGCAGCAATCAAATCCTCCAAGTGATCAAATCCTCCACTCGTTCTAATCACAGCTTGCTCTAGATGAACATTATGCATTTATTTTCTCCCAAAAAGCCAACCTGCAGTGGTTGCACAGGGCAAGTGCAGAGGGGTGTTTGCCATCTGTCTCTCCCTCCTAAAAAGGGAGTAAGGATCAACATGAACTCCAGTAAACTTTAGCAAAGCACTGAAATGTACAATCATTTTAAACCTCACTATTTGGATCAGCTTGCGGGTGGGAGAAGGCACATTCCCTCCCTATCCAAACACTTAGACTCTGATGTATCCCTGTTTCCACAAGTGAACCTCCCAGGACACGCAGAGATGTACACACCTTGGAGATCAGCTGAGCTTTCAGCTATAAACATCTTTCCGTGGTAGTAGAAAGCCCGTGGCAGGGCTATTCCTTGAAGCCTGGACACATCGGCAGACTGTGCAGGATGAAACTTGCCCGAGATGTTGAGGAGTGGCGCAGCAGAGGTGCCGGGCACGGCAGAGCCCTGCGGGATGGGCAGCACTGGCGGGAGCCGCTGGAAGTCAGAGCGTCTCCTGCTTTATCATCTCCCTGTCCATGGGCTTGGAGCGCCGTGGCCGGGCAGGACGATGAATCCATCGGGGAAGCGCCGCAAGAGGGGAACAGGGAATGGAAAGCGCGGGTGGAGCACCAGGATGAGGTTTTAGGACACGAGGTTTTAATGGAAGTGGTTCTAGCACTGAGGCAAACCAGGGAACCGCCCGCCGCTGGGAAGTACTGTTCGCGACAGGGGCTGCCTTTGGGGCTGCCCAGAACGGCCAGGCGGGCGCTCAATGGAAACTCCCGGGCGATCCCGATCCACGTGTCCCTAGCAGCGCAGCGCCGTGAGGGCGGGCGGGAGCGCGCACCGGTCACAGGTGCGTGAGGCGGCAGCAGCCCCCGCCCGCCCAGCGCTCCTGGCTCCCGGGCTGCGGGGAGCGCCGCTGTCGGTGCTTGTCCCGCCGGCCCCGGCCCGCGCCCGCCCTCACGGAGCGATCCCGGATCCCGATCCCGCCCCGGCGCTTCCCGGCTAGCGCCCGCCCCCCGCGCGTCAGGCGCCGGCCGTCACGCGGGCGCTGTAATCCACCCAAACAGCGCGCACCCCGAGCTGCGCCCGCCCTGCCGCCACCGCCCGGCCCGCGCCCGCCCGCCCGCCCTGCCGGCTCCGTGCCCGCGCCCTCCCCGACCCGCCCGGCGACGGCAGCCACGGAGCTGTCCCGTTCCCAGCACCGCCGCTCGCGGTGTCCGCCTCAGCAGGGGATGCGAGCCGGGGGCGGTCGGAGCCGGCGGGGGGCCCCGGTTGCGCGCAGTCGTGCGGGTAGCAGCGCGGGACTGCGCGCCTATTAGGAGGCGCGTGGTAGCGATGGCGGAGGTGGGTGAGCCCTGTGCCGTCAGCGGATCCGGCTGGCCCTGCCGGCGGGCGGTGGGGCCGGCCCCGCCCCGCGCCCGCAGCCTCCCCGAGCCGCCGAGCGGAGCCGGACCGAGCCCGGCCGAACCGGACCGAGCGGCGCCGGGCGGAGCCGAGCCGCGCCGCGCCGGGCAGCGCCATGGGGCTGCTGGAGCGGCTGCGGAAGGAGTGGTTCATCCTCGGCATCGTGCTGGTCATCGCTGTGGCGCGGCTGGAGCCCGGCGTCGGCGTCAAAGGCGGTGAGTGCGGGCGCCGAGTGCGGGCGGGAGCTCCCGGGGGTACCGGGAGCACCGGGACTTCGGCAACTCCCGGCGGCCGCGCCCCGTCCCGCCCGTGCGGGGTCCCTGCCCTCCATGGGCTCCTCTCACTCCCTACTGCCAGCCCCTGCTCCTCAGGATCCCGGGAGCTGCTCCCGCTGTGTTCCCGTGCCCCTGCTCGGCGCCGTACCTGTGCCCGGAGGAGCGTCCGGCTCCTTTGGGATCAGGAGCCACGGGAGCCGAGCCGTGGCTGGCTCGGAATGTGCTCCCGTTCAACTCCGCCAGAACTTGCAGGGCTGTGGGCACGGAGTCCCGCGGCTCGGGGCATGGCTTGCTGCCGTCTGGAGGTGCAGCCGAAGGAGTGCTGTGGTAAACTCTCGGGTGCTGTGCTCCGGACAGACCTTTTCCATCCCTTTATAGTAGAACATTTGTGTTTTAAAGTTTTGGAATTTTTTTTTGTCTCGTTGTTGTTCCCTCTTACTTCCTAATGGAAGGTGGGAGAAAACAGGGAAACTGATCCTGTGGGAGATGGTGGTGTGAAAGATGCGTACAGGAGCGAAGCACATCTGTCCCTGGCTGGGCAGGGAGGGCTTGGATGTGTCCCGGAACCAGGGCTGGTGAAAGTCACTGTTATTTAAACATAAACAATGTATCTTTAAGTGTAAACACTGGGGTGAATCCTCATCAGTTTCCACTGGAACTTCAGCTCCAGACATTCACAGATTTCAGGAACATATTTTAGGTTGTATTTCTTCTTCCTAATTGTTCTCTGGTGGCTTGAGAAAAGGGATGTAGAACACTTCAATAGAACTCCTCTAGCAGTTCCATGTTATGTGAGAGGAGGGAGAATCTATCTGTTCTTTTATAGGAGTTTTTTTAAATTTTTTTTTTTTTCTTAACAGAGCTGAAGTTTGAGTATAGACAGCTTCTCCTGGAACTGAGGAGCCAGACTTTTCCCACCTCTTAGCTTCTGGGAAAAAAAGAATTTGATTAAAAAAAATTTGGCTCTGAACACATGCTGTGGCAACTCAGGCTCTGGTACCTCATGGAGTTTAGGGCAGGCAAATTCCTGCTGTGCAAGGATCCCCTGTGACATCGGTGTGCTGTTCTGCAGGGGTGAACAGAACCCACGTGGAGCTTCTCGCAGGATCCGCGCTGTGTTTTCTGCACTCCTTAGAGACAACTTGCAATTGATATATCAGGTGTTTTGTCCCTCTCTGCTTTGAGTGCCGGGCTAATTGTTGGCAGCCGTGTGGGAGGTCCTTTGAACAAGAACAGGAGATAATTGTTCCTCGGCTCACTTCCTGCATGGAAGCACTATGATGGAGCACTTCATTAAATTATCCTGCTGCAAAGAGATGTCAAGCTTTGACACTGTATTGTTCCTGGGACAACTTGCTTGAAAAATCTTGGAAGGATTGATTGAAAGTAGCGAGCACATGTTCCCCATGGTGGTATCCCTTCCTCTGAAACCATGGGATCTCCGTGATCTGAGGAAGAAAAATATTTCTTTTTAAAAGCAGAAAGAGGTGAAGGCTGGGAAGTATCAACACAGGAAAAACCTTAGTTTGTCATCTTCCAGCTGACAAAGCCATGCACGGTAATTTGCAGGGCTTTAGTGAGTGGTATGGATGGTCCAGCATCCATGCCCGTGGAAGATTGTGCCATAAATAACAAAGATTTGTGTTGGTGTCACCTCTGTGACATAAGCCAAGCCATTTTTGTGTGTTTTCCTATTTGATAAATGAGCCCATTTAGTTCCTTTGTGAAAAGAATTTTTCTGTTGTGGCCAGAGAGAGTTCCCTGTGCTCCTCGAGTGTGTGCTTGCTCTGGTGGTAGAGGCTTCTCCTGGGAGAAGGAGTTCAGGTAGCCCAGTGAAAAACCAGAAACCAGAAAAAACTGAGTCCTGGAGAACCCCTGTTGTAGCCAGATGAACCCACTGCCTGTCTGCTGTATGTGCATGTACACAGAGACTCTAATCTTCTAAAGGATTAGAAAAAAAGAGGTAATTGTGTCTATAAAATATAGTTTTCTGTAGAGCTATATATGTACTTATATAATCTTTTGGATTTTTTCCCTCCCCCATCTATTCAGTTAATGTGCCATAATTTTGCAACTAGTTATGTCCTTTGTTGCAACTGTTAACTCTTGCATTTCCTGTCTTGTTTTTACCTTAACCTTCATATATGTAGCTTGGTGAGGGTTTTTTGTTTGTTTGTTTGTTTTGGGTTTTTTTGGGTGTTTGGAAAACACAGTTTTAGTGTCTTATCAACAGAATTCTCTCTGAGAGTAGCATTTGGGTTGAAATGACTTGAGATGCAAATTTTACTTGTACAGTCAAGTCCCTCTGATTTAAGGACCACTGACCCTACTCCAGTGTGACCACCAATGTGTCATTGATCCAGGGGAGCAGAAAGGTTCCTCTCTCCTGCAGTGCTGAGTCAAGGCTGCCTTGTTTGCTGCTGCAGCTTTGCTCAGGACATCTTAGGGTCACTTGTAGAGTGAGGAAATTACTTTGGTCCTAAGTAGACTGCTCATATTTTCTTTCTAATGTAATATCTGGTTGAATGCTCATGAAAAAATGAGCACATACATTTTATGCCTGGTGGCCTCTGAAGGCAAAGTGTATTAAGAGAATTTGTCATTTTTATAGGAGCGTAAAAAAAGACTATATTTTAATCTCCCTGAAAAAGTATATAAATATATACAAATGTAAGCCTTCAATACAGAGGAACCCTTGGTGGTGCAGGCATCTGCCCCTGCTGCTCTCACTGCAGCAGTGTCTGAAATGTGTTATTGTGGGGCTGGAATGAACCATTTGGAACCATCTTCTGTTGTGAGGGGAATAACAGAATTGTATTGCCCCGAGGAAATGATTGCCAGGTGTGATTTGGGTTCTCCTGTGCAGGCAGCCAGACAGGTGTGTGTGTGTGTTGTAGGGAAAGAAGTGAGAGGGAGCTGTGTGAGGGATATCAATGGCCCTGTGAAGGTACCAGCTAGTATTTTTATTGGAGTGTATGGTTTGAATTTTCTGATGCTGTAGGGGTAGTCTGATTGCAGAAATGTGAAAGGCTCCCCATTTTCAAATTTCCAGAATATATCTGTGAGTTCCCAGTGGCCTCTAATCATGGAAGTCAAATTTATGTGATGACTTAACTCACTCTGCACTCACTGGTTTACTTTTATTTAAAAATGAATAGCATGCTTTCTGTAACTTGATAGAAATGCCATTCTTTTTATTAGAAACTTTACTGATTAGACTTTCTCCAGGTATTTTTTTAAGTATTCTCACTTACCCTGATATATGCATATCATTTTCCCTTTGACTGTAACTCACTTTATTCTCTATGTCTGTATTTTTTAGGACCCCTGAAACCAGAAATTACCATAACTTACATTGCTGTTTCAGCTATATTCTTTAACAGTGGACTCTCCTTAAAAACTGAGGTACTGTAATTTCTCATTTCTTCATTCCTGTTAGGCTCTAAAAAATTTTTGTGTTCCTTTTGATCAGATTTGAATATAATTGGAATGGTGGTGGTACTGGGAGGATGGCTAGCAAGAGAAGAGAAATGTTAGATGTTTAAGGGATAGCCCTCCTTCATATTAGAAGGTGCTTCACAAAGCAATGAGGATGATGAGAGGGATATTGTGAATAAGTGTCACCCATCCACAGAGGGGTGAGTGGTTTGTCTCTGCACAGCTTTAGCTAAATGGAGGTGATGAGCACAATTTGGGGACTGGATCTACTCCCTGACTGTGGCCCAAACCCAAACCAGGGTGAGATGCAGCTGTTCACTGCTGGATGGCTGGGAACAAAGACCTGGTGGCTTTAGGTTACCTCGTTTGGTAGGGCCAGGGCAGCAGCTGGGGTCAGCACAGAGGGGTTCTGTGCAGATACAGTGTCAATATACAAGGGCAAAGTCTTGGTAATGTTTTCCCATAGGATTTTGTTGTGGACAGGTGGACTTGAGGTACCTGCACTCTGGTGCATATCACAGGTACTGGGATTTGTTTAAAATTTTGTGTCACTTGTTATTCAAAGAGGAACAGTCTGGGATTCAGAAGAGATGAAGGAATCATGGAGAAAGGAGATGATGGCTATGTGCCAAGAAGAGAAGGAGCAGCCAGAGTTGAAGTGAAACGCTGCACATCTCTGCTAGTCTAGCTTTCTGATTCCTTTGTGCTGTTGACTAACAGGGGATGCTATTCATAAGTTGCATGATACTAATGCCTGAAAGAATCATCACAAATTTATCCAGTTATCTCCTGGTGAACTAGGATTTGAGTGAACACTGTGCATTCAACAGCAAAAAAAGTCTCTCCACCTGTATCATGGTTGTAGTGGCAAACTTTCATCTCTTCAACTTTAATGGAAATAAGCTGTGGAGAGGCACTCTCTTCCACAGAGAAGAGAACTCAAAACACAAACCTGAGTAGTATTACTAGAGTGGACTTTTTCCACTTTCTGGCTTAGGAATCTTTGCATGCAGAGAAAAAAATGTAAATTTTTTTCCCCTTTCACTAGTTTGTATCCTTGAAACCTTGTTTTTGTAAAGCAGCTGTGAGAAATCAGTAGCATTGTCAAAGTCCTGATTAAATTCTTCATGCTAGTTTACAGCTAACTTCTTCCAGTTAAGGTGATGTGACTGCCGCTTTTCTGGGCAATGTGTCATGTCTTACTTTGAACTTACATAACTTTTTTCCATCTGTGGTATTAAAAGCAATATATTGATATAAATGAAGTTTTTACAGGATGTTTATGTTCAGGGAGCTGATCTCAGATTGCTTTGGGAGCAGCAGTTAGGGCTGGTGCTGTCATCCAGCTTCATGAATAAGCTAGGTCTTACCTGAATTTCTGCCATGGACATAGAAGCCAGAAAAAGAAAATAATTTCTCACATTGTAGCTTGTGCTATTACTTTCTAAAGTGTATGTTAAAAACAATCCTCATATGTGTTAGGTGGCCAGGTCATGTTTTTATTAAAATACTTTGAGGCATGTTTTAGTTGTTTAAGGCACAACCTAAAGTTGGTATTATTACTCAATATGCCTTTTTATTGGATTGCAAAGTATATGGTTTTTGCTTTTGGCTTTATTTGTTCTTGACCTGCATATCAGCTGTTCTACCTTAGACAATGTATTAGTTAGATGGAAACTAGTGTTTGGTTTATGACAGGATGAAAAAATTTGTAAGTGTTAAGAGAGGCTTTCTGATAAATCTGACAAAATTAGAAATAATTGATGCTCTTTTAAGGTTACACTCCTGGTTTAATCTGCTGTGTAAGTGCATGCTCAAAAAAATTTACTAGTGTGTTCAGAAAGCATTTTACAGAATAACTGGTAACATTCAAGGAGAGCCTGTCTGTGCATGGCCTTGTTACACTTTCAGAACCAGAGGTGATCAAGGTCCTCTCACATTTGTAGAAACACTCAGTGTTCTCTGACAAGAACATTTCATTCCACCTTAATATAATGTTATTTCAGTTTGCAGTGACTGGATAGCTTGCTCTTTTAAAGCAAATCCCTCCCATAGGGCCCCAGAAATTAAATCACATACTTGAGTTATCCATTTCAACGAGGAATTTGGCAAGGCACTGAAAACACTGTTGGCTCTGTGTGGGTATTTGCTCAGAGTCCAGCTGTGACTACCAGAAGAGTGCCTGGATGGCAACAGGGACCCACACCAGCCAGGGAGAGGCTGGGATGGGCTCCCTAAAGGGTCTGAAAAACTGGGAAAAACAAGGTAACCTATTCTGTCTGGTGTGCAGAAACACAGCCCTCACCAGCAGCTTCCAGCAACTTTTTTTGAGGTGGCAGATGTATTTTTGGATAAGTCCTTGTAAATTGATTAAGAGGGTGAAGGCTGTTTGCCTCAGCGTTTATGCTGTAATCATCCAGTCTAAGGCATAATATTATAATAATAATATTATTATATTATCTAAATAATTTATTCTAATATTATCTAAATAACTATTATTATTCTCAAAGGCAATCACTGGAGACATTTTCAAGATTGGTAATTTAGATCTGCAAAGGTTTGTTCCATCAATACAGCATTCCTCCATGCAGTAGGTTGGCTGTGTTGTATCACCTTCCTTGCTCCCTGGAAGTTACAGTGAGGCTTTTTTCTGTCTTGAGTTTTGGTTTTGGAAGTATCACAGAGTCTTCCTAAAACCCTCTGGTCTTGAGGCATTTTCCAGTTGTAAAAATATCAAATTAGAAGGGTACTTCTGTATGTAAGATACAGATAGATAGATATGTTTAATGCATCTGGAGTGTCAGCTGAAGAATCCCAGCAAATTAGATTTTGAATAAGAGTGCCATCAGTTCTTTTGCATCATTTGCTTGAGAAGAGTGCAAGTTACTGTGAGAGAAAGGAAGAGGAATTTTTATTCTCAGTCTGCAAGATTTAAAATTAATTGAAATGTGTAAGGCTCTTTTGTTGTACTCAAAAACCTGTGTAGAAGGTCCTTGAAGTGCCTGAAAAGGCAGAAACAGACACAGAGGTAGCAGAAGAGTTTTTTTCTTCAAGGGTACTTGATCACCTCTCTGGAGTGCTCTTATACTATTTAAAATTAAGTTTTTTGTTGTTGTTTTCTGAGTCTCCAGTGGTATTTTAGACTTTATTTCTCTGAAATTTATGGCTTAACAGCTTTTAGCTTGTTATGGTCTTAGCATTCTTTCTTTGTTATTCTTCATCAGACTTCTTTTTGTTCCTATAAATTTCCTTTTGATATAATAAATAATCAAAGTCTGCTACTTTGCTTTTAGGGAAAAAATATCAAACATAAAAAAACAACCCCTGATACCATAAATGAATGGTTGGAGATACAAACATGCATAGACATCCTTTTTTTTCTAAATAGTATAAATGAGAATCAGCATTTGTGGCTCTCTTTAGACAGAGGAACCTGCAATCATGTGCTCACTACAAGTTTTCATGATTGCTGATATGGAAAGTCAGTAAAGTAAACAGCCATCAGTGCAGTTAACACAGGGTTTGAAGCCATGACAAAGTGCTAAGGCTGCCTGCTGAAAAGCTGCAGATCTGAGAGCTACACTATTATTGAAGTGCTGGACAATTCTCGTGGAAAAATGCCCAGGAGCAGACAGCTTTTATGTTGCCTGGATGTACTTCATTATTAAAGAGATCAGATGATCCCTAAAGGTGACTTTTTGACATGCACTCCTTTTGTATGGTAAAGCTGATCCTAGTTTTAAAAGCACAAATATGATCTTACTTCAGCTGTTATGACTGCAACTTCCTCTCTTCTTTTTCTCTTGCAGGAGCTGACAAGTGCTTTGATGCATGTGAAACTACACCTTTTTGTCCAGATTTTTACACTTGTGTTCTTCCCAACAGCAATATGGGTCTTTCTTCAGCTGTTATCAATCACACCTATAAATGAATGGCTTTTGAAAGGGTATGTTTAAGTATAATGTAGTGAAATATATTTGTAGCTGTCATTTTAAAGGGCTGCTTATCCTGCAACTGGTGTTTTGTGGTACTGTGAACAGATTTTGCTGGTTGTTTTTTGTGCTTCAGCACTTTGCTGTTGAAAACAAAGTGCATGCACAAGGTTATCCCTTCAGGAACCTGCTCTCATTTTCAGAAGGTCTGGACAGTCTTATGTGTAGGGAGGTTGCAACAGGTTAGCTTTCTTTTTCACAAAACACAGCTGAAGTGATGGGTTGGGTCTCAGGGAAGGTGGGGAGGACAGAAATGGAATGCTGAAGGAAAAGCATAAATCAGTGAATAAATATTGTGTATGCCACATATGGTCTTCTGGTTTTAAGTAGTTTGTGTTGAGCATTTCTTGCATGGGTTCAGTATCAGCTTCCAGCTAAATTATGGGGAAAAAAGGGGTAAAGTTTTTATAGGACAAGAAGTTTGTGATGAGCAGAAATTAAGTTACCATGAAAACTGAGTTTTAAATCTTGCCAATGTGCAAAGTTGCATGGATGGTGTACTAGGGATAGATGCTGTGTAAAAAAAAAAGTTAAAAGGTCTATATTTTGAAATGGGAGTCAATACTTAGTGCCATGCAGGTATACTGGAATGTTTGAATGTTAAAAATCAATTATTTCAGAAAACTGTTGAAAGAATCCCCATTGTTTCTTACTGCTTGGTGAAACATTGCTTGGGGAGTTCCTTGTCTTAAAAGTTTAATGAAAAAGCTGCTCATGTTTGTTTCAACAAGGCCTAAACCTAAAGGAGCATTTCAGTCTGTTTGTAAGAGGCTTCTCCTGATGCTCCATCAAGTGTGAATTGGTCCAAATAACACTGAAAAGGTGACACTGAGACAACATCAATTAAAAGTTAACACTTTTTTGCTTAACAGTGCCAGTAAAGCAAGGCAATAACAAGATTGATATATGATGTTCATTTGTATTTAGCTATTTGCAGTAAAGGGTATTTTTTACAATAAAATAATTGTGAAGTTTTTTCTCAGCTAGGAGAAAGATGTGATTTTCCACAGTAGCCAGAAAAGATTAGGAAGGAATTTTGAAGTGCAAGGTGAAAGATTTTTGTGGGGCTTTTGGTTCCATGAAACATGTCTCCTTCCTTCCTTCCCATGAGTCTTATGCCCCTTTGATTCTTAGGATTTAAGTGACTTGATCTGTTGCATGCATGAGTATAATTATATGTATATGCATGCACACTCGTAAAACTGTTTGTAAAACTTGGGATGTATGTATTTTTGTAAAAAAATAAATACTTGTGCATTTATCTCTCTAAATGTGGAGCCTACACCAGGCTCATTTGTCGTGAGAGTGTGTCTGTGTCCTGCTAGTGAGCTGCTGCACTTCTGTGTGCCTCAAGCTGCCTTTCAAGCACTTGTTCCTTGAGTGCTGCTTCTGATTTGGCTTTTTTATCTTTTAGCGCAGTAACTCTTTGTATTGAGGCTTCACTGAAAGAATTATCAGATTGAGGAGTTAGTTAAGGTGGTTTGGTTGGGGTTTTTTTTAAGAGTGCTTTCTTGAGAAGTACTGCTGTTCAGGCCATGCTCAGAGCTGTACAGGGTGATGCAGGTGCAGAAGATACTGAGCTCTGCCCTAAGTTAGAACAACACATTTCAAAGCGGGTCCCTGTGTGTGTGTGAGGGACTGTGCTGTGGCAGCTCTGTGTAAACAAAAGTTCATCCCCATGCCCCACAGCTGTAGTTTTTATTCCCTTAGAAACACTAAGGAAAACAGGGAAGGGAGCAGGTTTGGGCAAAGTTGCTTCCTTATCACCATTTAGCACAGCATGTGGTGGAGGCTGCTTGGCAGCCCTCCAAAGGGCTGGGAAAACAGGCATGTGCTCCCAAGGGCAGGCAGCACCCTTGCAGGGTGGCTCCCTGGGCACTGCAGCTCTCCACTGCTCCCTACACAGGGTTATGCCTGAAGGGCACAGCCCACAGAACCTTTTCCATCTTGCTTCACAATGCATGGTAGATTCTCCTATCCTCTCTAATGGCCTGTTTTTGCTCTAAGTGTTATTTGAGAGGTAGATTTGGGTGGTATCAACTTTTGACCTGTGTTTCTACAGCTGAGTGGGATTTTTTTCTTTCCTCTCTCTCTGTCTGGGATGATATTAGGAGGTTTGTTGTTTTGCAATTATTTGGAAATTTATAAAATAGAGGAGAAGTTGACATCCTCCTAAGCATCTTATAAGTTTTTTTCTGTTAAGTTGATGAGGTTTTGCACTGACAACATCTATTTGAAAAGAAGCATGAAGCAGGTTATTAAGGTATGCAGATTCACCTCTTCTCCACTTTTAGCATGTCACATTTACAGCACAGGTGGTGAGGCATGAGATGCAAAGATTGGGTATAAGGTATGACTTTGGAGCTTTCACATCTAAAACATGTGACTTCAGACTCTGCTACTCAGTTGTCTGTAGTGGTATCAGCAGAAGAGCAAATGTCTGGCCCCTGATGTTAGTACTCACAGCATGGCCTGATCCATTGGAATGTATGAGTTGGTTGGTTGTTATCTCTAGTAGTCTGTTGGCCATTAGTGGGATCTGTTTATATATTGGTAGAATTGTGTAGTTGATACAAACTGAAAAAAAAAGTTTACAGGCACATATTTCCATACACTCAATTAAAAATGTATCCTTTTAGTTTATACCAATTTTTTTTAGATTAATATTACTTGATAGGGATTTTTATTTTTTAATCCCAAATATGTTGTTTTCAATTTGAGAGGGTTAACAGAGGTTGTATGATTAAATCTTTCCCTTATAGTATGGAAAATCCCTGCCAGCTGAGATGAATGCTCTTGCACACATTTTGTACCTCTCTGGATAACTCTGAATTTAATCTACTCCTCATTAGAGCAGGTGAGAAGTTTGAGGAGCTGGCTGCCACACAGGAGAGATGACAGTATCACAGTGTAGGAGATGGACATCAGGATTGCCATGTCTTTGTTTGCCTGCTGTGTATTTTCCTCTATGTTTCCAGACTTTCCTGCACCATTTCTTTTTCCTCTATTTAATTTCTTTTCAATGTGAGCTTATTCTGCCACGTGCTGACAACTCTCTGCTGCCATAGCTTATTTCACTGTAAGTTTGCTCTGTGCTTCCAAAGTGCTGCTTGGCACCTTGTGGTTGGATTTATATAATGCTTACATTGGCTGCCTCTTCCTCTCCCACAGAGTCTGTGGCTGACAAGGGGAATGCTGTCATTGTCACTTACCTGTTTCTTCTCTTTAAGCTTTTTGTATATTTGTCGAATATCAATTGCACTGCAATGTGCACCCTGGTGCCTGGGTTTAATACTTCTGTTTGCTGCAGCTTTTTGGCACTGCCTTTCTTGGGGGTTCTACTGATGTGGTCACAAATGCAAAATAGTTCAACACTAGTAATTGATTGTTCTGAATTAGAATCTCAAGCTCTGATACTTGAAAACATATGTAGATTCCACACTTTTGGGGATTTTGCAATCTATTTTATTCCATTCATTACTGTTCCTTACAAGTCAACACAGTTTTTCTTCAGAAGCCCTATTTTACTTAGCCCCAAATTTAATTGTAATTTATCGTAGTGTGATTTTGTGAATTGTCTTTGAAAACAAAGGAAAGCTCACCACTTTTTTCTTACTTTGTAACAGCATTTACTGTGCACTTCAATAACTTTGCTGCACAAACAATGCTACGAAATGACAATAATAATAGGGTATCTTGGATTTCTAAAGTGTGAGAGAAAGCTGTTTATGCTTTGATGGCAGCCAGGTGTTTTTATCTGGAAGTGTGTGATAGATGTATAGAGACCTTTGTGAATGAGAGCTGCAGGACTACAGATGGGGAAGTGGAGTCACAGAGAGGTTAAGTGTTTGTGCTTTTTGCATGGTGACATGACTCTTCACAGTGCTGACTGGTGAGAGATGGCACAGAAATGTTGCCAGCAGGAGCCTTTCCTAGTTCAGGGCTGGAAGTGATTGGAAACTGATTGCACTGCACAGGTGATAGGATTTTACTTGGCTCTTTGGTATTTTAAGGTAGCAGGTTGCTTAGTGTTTGCTTCCTGTAAGAAATGGAACGTAACATTCTTTTTGTTGTTTTCAGCTTGCAGACAGTGGGCTGCATGCCACCTCCTGTGTCTTCTGCTGTAATTTTAACCAAAGCTGTTGGTGGGAATGAGGTGAGTTTGCATTTTGGCTTTTTCAAACAGGCATTCAAATGAGTATTTATTGATGATGAACTCAAGTGGCAAAGCACAGACAGAAATGTGATGCTGCTGTGGTTTGTAAAGCATTCTGGAATGAGGGGTTGGCTGTTGACTTCGTGTCAAACAAGGAAAACAGTGATATGTTACATGCTGGCATGGGTGAAACTGAAAGAAACTCACTTTTCTGAGGTGATATAAAAGTTTCTGCTAGAAATTAGTGTTGGGAGATTTCTGGTGATTGCTACACTGGAGGTCCAAAACTCTATAATGTTCCTGTGCTGTGTTGTAGTTATTGCATAGACCAATAGATTTGCAGTGCAGTTGTGCCCTTGCAGAGATTCTTTGGGTTTGTTCAGTATTAGGAGATCCTGTAGTTGGAATTTCTCAAGCTTGTAGCTGCAAATGTATCAAGGGACATGGCAATACAAACATAGATTTAAATCTTAGATTGTTATTTGAGACTGCATGAAGTGAAAATTCAGAGAATGTGGAGTTCTCTGACAGGGATGCAATGCAAAGCTCTCAACAGATAAGAAATGCTGGAATAGAAGTTGTTGGTGTAAACTCAGCTTGGTAGTGATAAATTTCTGCCTTAAAATGGCATATTCTGGTATAATTTCAGTCTCATCTTTATCCACAAAGCACTTGCTGTTTTCAGGAAGGCCAGATAAATGGCATTTAGGAAATTAATCCAGCTGTGCTAATTAATGAGCTTGTTTCCTTTAGACTTGCTTCCTCCTAGCTGCTAAAGGTGGAGGAGACCTGGTAGGTGAAGAAAGGAAGGAATTAACATTGACAGATGGGATTTACACCCGGGGCTGTTGGATGCTATTCTGAAGGGTTAAAGGCAAATCTTAATTCAGCCATAGAACTCCTGTGTGAGGTTGGGTGGTTCACTTCAACCACATGTTTTAAATATGGCCATTAGTTGTGAACTTCTCATTTTCTGAGTTCAGGCTCTTGGGACCGATTAATGTCAGCTTTGAAAACACATGATAGCACTGAAAGAGGTTGAAGTTGTACTTTGTACTGACAAAGTGCTGTTTAATTGCTTTATCCTCTGAAGAGAGACCCAAAGTATTTCAAGTCAACCATCTCTAATGATGGGCAATCCTGATACACATCACTGTCTGCCAGTTTGCTACCTTGAAAAAAGAACCATAAAATTGTCTGATGGAGGTGCTGGGGAGTAGTTACTATAAAGAAATAATTCAAGTGCCCAATAGTGATCAACAGAGAAATGAGAGATTTTCCAGTTATGATTCTACATGTAGATGCTGTAAATTACAGCAAGATACCACATAGTGAACAGTGAGGATTAATTGAGTTCTCATTCAGCATTGCTTGTACTATCCTAGAACAGGCTAAAGATCCTCTGGAAAAAAACTACAGTAAGATTGGTGAGTTGAAAGCCACATAATGTGGAAAGCAGTGTACAGGAGGGAGAGAGGTACTTTAGCTTCTTGACCATTAGAAAGCACTTTCTTATGGTAGTGTCCTTCAGGGGTGGTGAGGTTGTGTGCACCTGAAAAAGCTGAAAAATGGCTGCTTTCTGTTTTGTGGTTGTATAAATCACTGACAAGGTAAGGTTTGAATTCTGATTCTTCTGTGCCAAACTGGTGTTAGAGGAATGTAAAAATGCATACCATGTAGTAAGTTTTACAGATAGTTGCTGACAGGAGAGAGGGTGAATCAAGAATTGGGCCTTGGGAACTGGGCGTTCTCAGTAAGGCTCCAAGAGAGTCTCTAAAGGAAAAATTCCCTTTCAACACACTCAGTGTAGACAAAGTGTGTGGCAAAGTTATTGCCAAACCTGGGCATGTTTCCAATGCAAGTACATTTTTGGAATTTGATGTTTCTTTGTTGTTCAGACTAATTTTTCTTCTGAGGATGAGCAAATCACATCCCTCATGCTAGGGGAGGAAAACAGTCTCGCACCTCTCCTTGCCAGACTTCAGCTGAGCTGTTACTGATGTATTTCTTGTTCTGATATAAACAGAACACTGCATTTTTTCCCATTTCAGTCTGAATCCATTCTGATATGAAGAATTTAAACCTGGGAGTCAATTGGAAATACAAATGGTTGTACTGTGAGAGCATTTGTTCATGATAATGCTTCTTAAACTGGTTTTTGCCTCAACAAATGTGTATCCCTTACCTAGAGAAATTGATTTGTCTGAGGATGTATCCACATTCCATAATGGAATATGAAGATGAATGAGCTTGCTCAGAAGGAATATAGCAAGGAAGCTGCACTGAAGTAATTAGTCTGGGAAGCATCCTGCTGCTGTAGAGCACAGGCACACCCTCAATTACTGCTCTGAAGGCCTCTTTGGATGTCTTCAAACAGCACTTCAGAGCTGTGGTGGTTGCCTGTGCTATGACAGTGTAGAGGGGTTTAGGTTTCTTTGTCTAAGTAGAAGTGACTGCTAATTGTCAGTTTGGACTTGGGGTATTCTCAGAGAAATATCAGGCCCTGTGTCATGGGAGAAGTAGTTCCCCTGGGGCTGGGGAAATATGGTCTCTATTTTTAGCTCTCTCATCAACCTTTTGGGTAAAACAGGGTGAGTTACTGCGTCTCTGGGGTTGGCTGTGGTGCATAATAGCACATTTGTGAAGTGTTTGAAGATCAGTGCTGAAAAAATCTGATATAAGATCTATATTTTATTGGCCTGGGACAGGGTAATTAAGTATTTGGTCAAGTGCTTCAAAAGTGACCTACATCATTAGAGGCTACTTGGGTGGTGGATTTTGCTGCATATTAATTGGAAAAATTTGGTTGTGAGATAATAAAAGGGAAACTTGCTTTCTTCTCTGTTTCTCCTTCACCCTGATTTTCCATCATTGCTCCTGTGATCTTTTCCTGTGTTACTTTCATTAACCCTGCAAGTAACTTTCTAAACCAGCCTGCTCCTAGCTTTTGTCACAAATGCACTTAGCTCATTAGCAAGGCCAGTTTCAAGTGCTGAATGTTAGTTTGATACATATGAAGGCCTATATGAACAGAAAAAAGTTTCATATGTTAACTGGTGAAAAATGAGAGGGGATCACCATAAGAATGAAAATCTAATTTGTAATTTGTTGTTAATTTCTCAATTACTTAGTTGTTTCTGTCAATCAGCTCTCATGTTTTGTGTAGAGGACAGTCCATGAAGCTAAAAACATTGGAATGAAAACCAGGAGGCCTCACATTTGTTCTTTGCTCTTGTGCTGTGAAGGGTCAGGATTTTAATGGTGTAGCTTGACAGTACTGAAGGCTTTGTTGTGTCATTTTTTTTCAACAAGTCTTGTAGTTTTTCAGTGAAATTATAAAAACAATTTCTTTAAGAGTCTGCAATAGAGACAAATAAATATGTCATCATTTCAAGGCAGTGTTAAGACAAACCTATTAAAAGCTCAGAGATACTCAGACAGAAGTGCTGTAGAGATGCCAGATATTACTACAAAGTATTCAGACAGCAAATGTCATACTCTCCTTAAGAATCAAAGTAATGAAGAAAAGAGATTGAAAATTAGATCTATAAGTCTATTATCAGTTTGGGAGAAAAAGCAATTTGTGATGATTTTTATGGCAGCTTAATGACATACTTTTGATAAGTGTAACATAACAGGCAAGAGCTGTGATGGAATTGTACAGATAAATCGTGGCAGACAGCTCATTTTGTTGAAGAATACTTTGGCTATTTTGCCATCTCATACACCACACAACCACTGAGGATTTTTTTGTTATTGTTCAGTTGAGCTATGGCTTGTAGCAAACATCTTGATCAACGTGCTGCTTTATTTTATTTTATTTTTTTTAACTTTAATGTGGCTCTGCTATGTCCTTATGTAAAAGAAGGTGTTGCACATGCAAGACAAGATTTTGAAATATGAAATAAGCTAAAATGAGGAAAGCCAGAAAGGTGTTAATGAAACAAGGTATAAAGTAAAGAAATAGTTCTATTATTGCTTTTTAGATTTGATTTTTGAAGCAGATGTAAAATGTAAAACTGAGTACAAATTTGCAAGGTCCACAGCTAAGCTTTCTGAGAGAGAATCAAGGGAGAGCAGCAACATTTACTCAACAAATTATATACAATAGTTTTAAATGATACTTTGAAAAACATAACACATGAATAGTTTCTGAGAAATGAGGACTGGAAAATTCCTTTATTTGTCTCTATGTTTTTGTTTTTTTTTTTTTTTTTAGTAGAAATAAAGAAAAAGTGAACTCTAACACTACTGTAAAGTCACAGGAAAGATATTGATTTCTCTAAAAATATCTGAAGTTCTTTGAACTGTATATACATGTACATTAACCTTTTAGAAAACAAAAAATGAATAAAAAGAAGTACAAGCTCTAATGGTTTGTGATTCATGCACTGACTGATGCACCAGTGTACCATGAGTGTTTACCCTTGGAAGGTAACACATGAACATTATGAAACAGAATTTTTTAAGATCTTCAAATAAACTGTGTCATGGTGTTTAGTTATCTTCTGTAATATAGTTTTTCCTCTCTAAATGTAAGTCAGTAGTGTTGTCTAAAATTTGATATCCAGATTGCCCTTAAAATATTCACATGACCAGGTTTTCTTTATAAAGGATAAGTAATTTAATGTTATTGTTTTTAAATGTGATACTGTAAAAGGAAAGATCATGATTCTTTTTTTCTTTCCTGAGTAGTAAATTTTGTCTGCCTACACAGATTAAACAATTCTAAATGAAAATTGGATAATTCTGCTATTAGAAACTACACTGAATTCACTTGGAAGTATGAGAGTGTTGGAGGAAAAATTTAGGCAAGATGTCTGTACTTGACATGTACAAATATAAAGAACTAACTGTGTCAGCATAAGCTTTGTATGTACATAGGAGCTGTTGTGCTCTTAAACTCTATTCTAGTAATACAGTCTAATTTTTTATGTATCCTAAGAGTTTACTTTTCTTTTATCATTGCTGTGCTTTGAGCAGATGATTTTTATTGAGCTATTTATTGATACTTAGGGTTTTTTCCTTCCCTGAGTGGTGAGTGCATTTTATATCCATCAATGCATAGGAGGAGCCCAAATTATGACTTACAATATGAATTTCATCACTGAAATGTGTCCCAGTCATGCAGCTCCATTAGCTCTCTCCAGAGTTCCTCATATCTTCTCAAGTCTTCCATAACCCAAAGCAATTGGGAGTCTTTGGGGTTTTTCCCTTCCCTCACTGATCTCCTTTTGTTTATCAATAGTAGCTGTAGTACAAACCCACTAGTCAAACTGCTGAGAGGGAGGGGGATTTTCAAAGGAATACAGCTCTGCTCTTAATTCAGTGGAGCAAATCCAGGCTAACATGAGATGTGTGAAATCCCCAGTCATGCACTTCAGCTCCAAGCTCTTTACTTTGTACAAGGATTCTCCAGCACCTTTGAAAAGCAGCTGATTTACTAACCCAAGGTGTCAGTGGTTGAGTTAGACTTGGAATAAGATTTCATTTTGGTTCTGGTTGCCATTATCTGTAACTGAGAGTCTTTCATATGGCTCATAAGGTGTCCAGTGGAAAAGTCCTGGGTGTGCAAGCCAGCAGGGAAGTGCAAGACTCTTAGAGCTGTGCAGTGAAGATGCATGAAGCAGAACTTGCAGTCTTGTGCATGTTCAGCCTTCCCTTGTAGCAGTTCTGCCATAATCTAGAATGCTGCAAAATAGCCTGTTTAAATTGCACTAAACTGGGCTGTGGCTGGAAGCTACCTGGAATCAGCACAGCCTTTTGTTTTCACAGCTGTGTTTGCACAACTGTCCTAGATCTGACTTTGTAAGAGTGGTTTTAGAGGCTTTGCTGTTGCTGTTCTGCAGTGCTTGGCTGAGAAGCCAGTTTTTTTGTCTGCTGTGGCACAGCCACTGACCCTGAAAGCTGTTTGTGGCATAAAGAAGCCAGGACAGGAGGGAGAGTCTTGCTCTCACGCTTGACAAAAGTGGCCTTTTAAAGAAAGGTGGTTTGATATTTGTCTTGGTCTGCAGGTTAATTCAGTCCCAAAGTTACACTGTGCAGGAGCTTCCTTTATTTAGCAGTGAGTGCTGTATGAAATGCATTGTATATGCAAAGCAAGCATTTTTATATGTGAGCAATTCAGAAATAGTTATATTAAAGTATTTGCAGAGAGTGGGGTCTAGTGCTCTGAAATTCAGGCTCTGATTAATTTTATGCCTGTTTGAGAGAGAGCAGGCATTTTGCTAGCAAGGAGAGTGTTACCCACTCGTCCTAACTCAGTCTTTGAAGATAAATATGTTTTGGAGGGCAGTGAAAATTGGAAAGATGATTCAAAAAGTTACAAGTGATTTGTTTGCAGTGGAGTGCTTTTTGCAGTCTAAATTCCATTGAGCACCTGCATTCATTGTGTGAGGGTGGTTTTCTAATGAAAACCTTGCTTTTGGCACAGTGGTGCAGTTTGCTGGCACTGGAACCCAGGGACATGCTGGGTTCTGGTTCCACTGTCCCTCACCCATTGCCTTACAGCTCACTGCAGATACATCAAAATTAAACTAATCTACTGAGAACAAAAAATGCCATTTAGGAATTTCCTTGATGGATTTGGTCAAGAAGCATTGCTGTTAGAGTTCTGAACGCTGACTTGTAAATAGATAGTGTTTCATTGTTTCCTCTTTTTTGGTTTTACCCTTTTTGTGTTAAAATCAAAGCTTTAGCATATTTCACTTGGAAATTTTTTTCTTCTATCCAGGCACTGTTTTAGCTGGGATCAATATTTTTGCTTAGTGGCTAATAAGAATATATAGAAAAGAAAGCAAATTAAACATTTACATAATTTCTTTGGCTCTCTTTTTGGGCATGCAGTATTAAGTCCTGATTTGTGGAAATCAAAGCTCTAAAACATGAAGCAGGATTTTCAGTTGAAATTATTATTTTTAAAAAAATTAATTCCTTTTCAAGGAAATTAAATTTATTTTATTATTTTTAAATCATTGTGATTATGAAAGAACATTGTGGATGTTTTTGTCTTCTAAACTGTTTGTCAATTTATTCAATGTGTGTTAAGAAAATGTGTTTTACATTCTATGAGGAAAACCTCATTTGTGTGAAGACAGAACACACTCCTAGCTTACTTTATACACAACTAAATAAGCCCAAATTTGTTTAAAATTCTTTCAAAGGAGAAGTTTGGCTATTTTAGAAGTGTTTTCCATTTGTACTTTTCTGTTAAACTGACTTTTTTGTTCGATAGTTAGAGCACGTGGCAAAAAGTGTGGAGATCAGTAGAGTAGCAAATTTTTACTGATTCCAAAACATTTTTTGTCCTCCAGTTTCTGGAAAATATTGGCTCTATGATGAAGTCTGAAAAGAACAAACTGCTGGTAAAGTATTTCTGGACATGTTGAAGCAAATCCATGTGTTTCCCTGGAACCCTTTTGCAGACATGCAGACTCCATGCTCAGGTGCTTTCCTGCTCAGCCATGTAGGGGATACAGTGTGGGTAAATGAAGGTGGTATAGAATGTAATCTTATCCCCTAAAGAGTTGCAGCTGAACCAATTACTAAAGATCAGGAGCAGGCCTGATGTTAACAGGCCACACCTGTGGCCAATAAGAACAGGGTTATAAAAGAGTGGATTGGTGGGATCTGGAGTCAGATGGCTGCTGCAAGGACCAGGAACAGTCAGTGCTAGAGGAGCTGTCTGTGAGAAACATCGAGGGGGTACCAAACTCTGGAGGTATGGAATCCTTGCACTGTAATGATAATAGAGCTCTTGATATATAAGATAACACAGCCAGGATTTTTGCTCATGTTCCCTTGTGATTATGTCCTTTCCTATTTGAAATCCAGTACTTTGCTGCCACTTTTAAATTAGCAGAGGGAAAGGAAACAGCAGCACTTCTGCACTTAAGTTGGTACAGAAGCTTAAACTCTTGTGCTCACCTGGGAAGCTGCTTTGAGAAGCTGGAAGTTTTGAGGGGCAGGAGACTGCTGAAGGAGTGCCCTGGAAGCACAGCAGCCCCTGATAACTCATCTGTGTGATGGGGGAAAGAAGTCTTCCTGTTAAATATAATCTTTGCCCACCCATCCAGTGCCTCATGGTGTATACCCCCTACACAAGCTGCATTTACAGGCAGCTTACATTTGCTCCTCAGCCTGATGCCCCAGGTCTGTGCTCTCTGCCCTCTCATCCTGCCCTGCTCTGCCTCAGGCCCTTGGATGCATCCCCAGGGAGTTGGCACCAGGAGGAATTTTCCCCAAGATTCAGGAGAACAAAAACTTGCCTTTTATTGAGGTGAATACAGTAGGTGTGACTTTGTCTATTTGTTTTTAACTGTGAAGACATGTTTAGTAAGACCTGCCTAAGAAAACAGAGTTTTGCTTATCAGCAAGGAAGTCAGCAGCCATATGCTAACCAGTAATGCAGTAATTCTGGTAATTATGTGGCACATGAGCTAAAGGGAGTGTTACTGGGCTTGAACTGAACTGTGTTTGAGCTGGTACATTGAGAGCAACAGTGTATTTCCTGAATTAGTATGCCAATTTATGTGTGTTACTTTAGTGAAATTTTGCAACTTCCTGTTCTAGCAGATGTTGTGGATTATTGCAACAGGATTCCCAAAATGTTGAATTTCTAGTGTGTGGATGACTTTGCTTAGTTAGACCTATTTTTTTTTTTTAATGATCTAAATTCATTTTGTTTAATGATATGATTGCAAAATGTCTGTAATATATATGGCAATGTATACTTGAGGCATGCTGTGTGAGTGCTCCAGCTCCAACTGCATATCCAAAACCTTTTAAAAGGAAATCTCAATGAGCCCTATGGGAAAAAGTAAATTATTACATGTGGTGAACTCTTAAGTCATAGACCAAGGTCATGGCAGTGAAAGTGTATTTCAAAAAGGTTTTATCTGTGCTTGGAAAGCAAATGAAATCTCTCATCATTAACTTTAGAATTATAGTTGTGAGAGGATTTTCACTAGAGGTGAAAGATCAAGTTCATGGCGGACATAATGGAGTCTGAAAAGTTATTTCTGAGCCATAATACTGGGGTGTGAAACATTCACTGAGGTTTTCACATTATTGAGTTTACAGCCTGTAATCTGGATACTGAAGATCAGAATGGTTGTCATCATTGCTACTGTTATGGCTTTATTTCAACCTTTGCAAAGGGGAACATTTTTAAATTTTTAAAAAATTATATTGTAAAGGCTTTTAAAAAATATCCTAGATTGTCAGGTGTGTCAGTCTCTGCCATTGCACACAGGCTACCTTAATAATAATAATCCTTCTATAAGAAGATAATTCAGTAAACTTGAAGGATCTCAATGAATCCATCAAAGCACATGTGCATGCGGTGATGTGATCTCTGTCCTTATTTGCTGATAGCTCACATAAATCAGAAAGAACAAATGGTGAAGGGAAACATGGCAGAAAAGCTTAAGTAGAACTAAGGTTCTTAGAGACCCAGGTTTTTATCCTGTCAATGGAAATGGATATTTGTTTGTCTGTTTCTCCCACACAGTGTTCTATTTTGCTAAACTTTGCATATGTACATCCATTCCAGTGGCACCAATGGGCAAAAGAAACCTGCCCAAGAGTGGAGTCTGAGCTCTGTTCCTGTGCCTTGGGACTGGTTTTGCAAATATCCCTGCCTGTAGCAGCACTCACTTGCTTACAGAGTTTATAGTGCTCAGCCTGTTTGCTTGCAGAAGTGATGAAATCTGCCAGTGATGTTTAAAAGATGAGCATTAAACAATCATCTCCAAGAATGAATCTGCTTGTGCTTTTGCTGGCATGAAGGTGATTCCATTTACAGGAAAGTTTCAGCTGTTGCAGTTTTATTCAGAATAGTCTGCTTAGCCCTCTTTTTATGCCATTTCACTTTTGGGTTAAAATTCAGTGTTTTGCTGTTTTGTTTTCTTAAATCCTTCTATCTCCTTAAGAAAAGGTATTTGTTCCTCAAGTTACAACTGCAAATGACAAGCACATTACATATTCTTGGCAAGTGTTATTTTAATTTATTTGAATTAAAATAAAAATGAAAATTTAAAAAATATTAAAATAAAATTTAAATAAAAATTAAAGTAAAAATTACTTTGAGCTAATTCTACAGTAGTAAGATTTTTCTAACTGGAACTACAGCTAGTTAGCTCTAAGAGTGGCTATCGAGTTGTATTATACTTCAGTCAAGTATTTTGTTTCAAAATGAATGTGTTTCTTGGGAAACCTTTCATATATTCACTGCTTACAAGATTACTTAAAAGTCCTATAAGAAGAGGAAGCATAAACTGGCTTGATAGGTTACCTATAATTCAAGAAATGCCATCATTAAAGTTAGACATAAAATCTCAGTTCTGATCTATGCATATGTTTTATGCTTCTGTTTTAAAATTGTGGTCCTGCAATTTAGGAAATATATCCTATAACACTTCTTTCTGTGCTGTTAATATCACATATGTTATCTCAAGAACACTTGCTGTACTTTCATTATCCAAATGGCCCAGAATATCAGTGTTGAGTAAGACTTTCTGTGTAGGTTATGTTCTCTAAGGCATATATTTTAATAATTTAGTTGATGGCCTCTCTTATTCCTTTTCTTCTCAGCCAGCAGTGTGTGTGCAGTTGTGAGGCATTTCTGTTTCTGAGCCTGGTCACAAATGTCTGTGACCTATTGATGCTGGGACGTTTCTGCTGTTTGCAGCGCCCGTGCTGATGGCTTCTGCATGGCTTGGCCCTCTGTAATTTATGATCTGAAGAACTCGGAACAGATGGGGTTTGTAGGTATGAGATACACAGAGAAATACGCAGTATTGTACAGTGCTGTCCTCAAATCCCTTCTGTGAACAAGTCACTCTGGGGCACCTCTGCTTCAGAAGGGGTCTGCTGCCATGACCCCTTGAGTAACAAATGCCTCTGTTGCTACATTTGGCTTTCCAAATCTTCCTGAAACTCCCAACTGATAAAACTCAATTTTGTCTCATCTTCTGCAAATAACAACAAAATACGTACCTTGTAACCTTGGTTTCTTTGTTTTGCTTGATTCCTCATCATTTTAATTCAATGTTCTTGAAATTTATGCTCTTCTATTAAATTAACTCTGTTCTCTAGGTAACAATGTATATACTTACACAAATTTAAACCACTAGCCTACGCAGTAGTTTTGTGTAACTTTGTTTTATGTAAATATGATCTCGTAAACATAAGGATACTTTATAACTGAGGTACTTTGTGAGTGTGACAGCTGCGCTCTCTCTGTGATCAGGATTCAATGTGCATGTTTGCCTTAAAAATGTGTGAAGTCTTCCCCATTGTCTTAGCAGCACAGTTATGCCTACCAGCCTCCCAGTTCTTCCCCTTTCTGGGATTTTTACAGAGTATAAGTCCTTGTGCACATTGTGTGAGCATTCTGTCATATCTCCCAGTGATCAGACTGATTTTAATTGCTTTCTTCTTCCAACTCATCAGCCAGTTGCAGCATGCTGTTTGTCACCTTCCCTACTAGTATGAACCCACAGTGTAAATCTGTAGCAGTCTTCTGTTTCCCTGACTGTCTGGTTTTAATATCAGTCAGTGTTTCTTCCATATTGCAAGAGGATTTTACACTCAGACAAATGACTTGTCGTGCTAACTTATCACAGTGTCTTGTGAGGTGGATGACTTATTTAGCAACACTTCCAGCAGGCTGTGTTCATGGTTTCTTTATCAGCTTGTGGGTGTTTTTGTTTGGTTTGTGAGTAGTGGGAGGCAAGAGTATCTTTTAATACTTTTCCTTTTTAATAATTTTTTGCAGCCTAATGCAGATCTGCCATACAAGCAGATTTTAAAGAGATTTCCTGTCTTTCAGGCTTCAATTTCCTTCTAAATTGTGTGATGCAAGGCAATGGAAAATTTCATTTTGTCAGGTTATTTCCTCCTGTGGAACATATTGTAATATACTGAGACTTTATTCTGAGCCATCTCATTTCTTAGATGTTTTTACAAAACTAAAAATAGTTGAGTTGGGTTTTCCTTCTAATTAGCACATGCCAGCTGCTTCCAGCAAAAGAACACCTGTGCTGCTAGTGAAGGTACCTGGAAACTTGGGCATGATTCTTCTTCTTTATCCTCGTGTAAATCAGGCATTCTTCTGTTGAACTCAAAGCAATAGGGGGCGGATTAGTGTAGGTGAGAGTCACAAAGGAAAATCAGATCTATCTGATTTCTACTAGGTGTGTTCCAGAGGCACTAATTGGTCTGAAGTGGTTTCCTTATGCAAAAGTGTGCAGCTGATATAAATGCCAAGCAGATGCAAAAATAAGTAGAGCACTGTATTTTTTTCCTGTGTGTTTTCATGCTAAATGCTGTCTTTTTGAAAATACAGTCTTTATTTCAAATAACTGAACCTGTCTGTAATTTTAAAATAGAGAAGTAAAAACAAGTATCAGTACTGTTCATGCTATAAATGATTCTAAAGATGGAGCTTTATTTATGGGCTAAGTTTATGTCATTATCTTGAAGTTAGAGTAATTGTACTTATCTCTAGGAAGTGTGTTCCTCAGGAAACATCACTAAGCTTTCCCTCTACTATCTCCTTATGCAGATATTACAGGACTGTAAAGTCATTTTATTAGCTGACAAACTGCTTAATTACAAGATAAGAAGTAGAGCCTTGCTCAGTGAAAGATGTGTAGTTCTTCCTTCTACCTTCAGAAGCCTATTTCCTCCAGCTTTCATTGGAGGCACAGGCAGCCTCCAAAACCCAGGAGAATTTAATCAAAGTGGTTTATGGATGTTTTCTCCTGGATCTGTTGATACAGACAGAAATAGAACTCAGAAATAAAATACCTAAGCCATGAAGAAGTGCAGTATACATGGTAGTCAGCAGTGAACTACAGAGCTATACTGTTAAATGCACTAAATTGGGAAAGGGAAAGAACATGTGCTAGTTGTACAGACACCTTTCAAATATGTTGGTTGAATCCTAGTTAGGATTTAGTAGTTGGGGGGGATTAATGGTTCTGCAGTGAGATCAATGCTTGAACTATATGCCATGTAAAATATTACTCATTAAAACCTTTTTTTTGTGTAGACCAACTAGGTTCTTGGAGGAGTTTTTGTTCATGGTGGTGTTACTAATGTCCAGAGTGGCTTTGCCTCTCTCTGTTCCATTGTAATGGCAGCAAAATGGGAACTACTCCATTTGCAAATTAGAGCTGTTAACGGGGATTTTGTTTGAAGGCCACCTTTCTCTGGAGCTTGTTTTCATATTTTATTTGCTTTTGTATGGATATCTTGGCATTCCTGTCATGCTACAGAGCTTTCTGCTTCCAGCTGTGGAACTTTTGGAGAAGGGCTGTGGGGAGCTTTATTCATTATTAGAAAGCCTCAGTGAAGAGCTGTAATTTTGTAATAGATAGTGCCAGGGCAGCATTAGCTACTGATGTTTGGATGCCCACAGAACATAAATCAATACTTAGAGTCAACAGAGGAGCATTTGCTCATTTGCTGTTGGAGTCCTGGTGATGGCATATGGTGCTGCAAATAAGGCTGCAGTATCCATGTCTAGGCTGTAACTGCAGTATTTAACACAATCTTGCAAAAATGTGGCTTTAGGCACTGTGAGAAATGACATTAGAACTTGTATATAGTTTGAATTTTACTATATTTAATATGTAAAATTCATGTGAGATTTCTTTGGTTTTTGACTGCCTTTTTCTGTGACTTTCTGTGAAGTAGATAATGTGGTGTTTTTGTGGAGTTTTGTTTGTTGTTGATTTAAAAGGAGTAGAGAGAAAGGCAAGTGGGTGGGATGCACCATTTGAATTCTATGGCTGGTCAAGACAGAAGGTATTAGGCATCTACAGTGCATAAAATACCAAAATTAAAATTCTGCCTAGTTTGCACTTCATTTTTCATTACTTGTATTGATGCCAACTCACCAATAAAGACACATATTTTTTTTAAACGCATTACTTTGATCTGTTCTGTCTTGCAGCACTCTTCTTGTTACACTGCACCTGGATTGTTGTGCAGTAGACAATGTATTGATAAGTACAATACAAGTTTTTACTGTGATGGTGTGGAATATTTCATGACTTTTTCTTGTTTCTGTTGTGTGAAGCATCATAGCTACTTGCAAGATACAGCAGTCACAGAAGTCATCAATTAAGCTCTAACAGGCTGATATCATAGCAAAGCTTTTAAGAGAAACATTTGTTCAGCACATGTTACATAGAGCATAAAAACCAGTTTATGTTGTTCTTGTACTGCCAGTATTTTAAAATTTAATTATTTGGACTAATCCACATTCACTCTAACAACACACCATACAAGCAGAGGAGAATTTGCTTAGTTCATATTCAGAAAGAAGTAGCTTAGCATCTTTCTGAATATCTCACAACTATACTGAATTTTTCAGGAGTTAATTTACTCTTGATATAATGCAGCTCAAGCCAATGGTGCCCAGGTTCTTTTCTCATTGTTCCAGCTGTTACAGTGCATTAGGAAACTGCTTAAATACTTTGGGGTAACTTTTTAGTGTTGTTTGTCCCACTGGGAGGGGAATGTTGTGGCTGTAAAGGAAGCAGGATAGCTGTGGTGTGGGAAATGAGAAAATAAAGGTAGTAGGATGCTCTGAAACAGTAGGATCACCAGTAAAGCACATGATTTTCAAACTGCTTCTGTCTGTAGCACTTGCTGAAGGTTTTCTTAGGGAGCTGGTGTGATATGACAGATTATTCAGAGGTTTTTCCATAGCTTTGTTCTGAGCACTTTGAAAATATCCTGAAATGAGGCAAAGTTAAATCATATGGGCCTGCCTTTAGAAAAGCATTAGAATCTGTTTTATTTCATGTCCATTCTTTTAGCTTGTTTTTTCCAATAGAAGGGGGGAAGAAAAGGTGTGGTGGCTGATTTGAAAACAAAAGGACAGCCACACAGAAGTGAATTCTTGCTGTTATGTGGATTTTAAAAGCAATGCCTGTTGGAAGTACATGGCTCAGATCATGTTCATAGTTGTGGGCATGTTTAATTGCTCTCAGAAAAACACGTGAGATTTCTGTTTATTGCAGCTCTGAGTGCTCTGGTTCCTTGTGTTGCTGAGTGCAGGCAATAAGGGAGCACTGGGAGCACCTGGGATGTGGGAGCTCTGCTGTAGGAGCAGGAGAGGAGCCCTCTGCAGGGATCCCTGCAGCAGCCCTTGTCAACTGCCAGTGCACATCTGATGTGACCACAGCCATTGGGGCAGCGTGGGAGGCTGGACTAGAGGCTGTGGCAAAGCCTGGGTAGCCTCTGATGGTCAGAGAGTCTGGCCTTGGGCTTAAACTTTCCTTTGGCCTTGGACTTAAACCCTCCTCTGTCCATGTTTGCTGCCCATTTGACTGCTCTGGGCTCTCTGCATCATGAGCTGCTCAGTGTCTCAGCCCCGAGCAGCCAGCCAGGCTCTCAGCTGGATCTGTTGTGGCTGTCAGAGGGTCACTCTTCAGGGATAACACTGCTGGCAGCTAAAACCTATGAATGACTCAAAAATAGAGTGTTTGAGGTGTTGGAGTATTTTTTAATAGGTTTGAAAAGCATTGTTTGATCATGCAGCATGTGTTGGTCTTTCAAGAAAATCTTCATTAAATCCACCCATTCCTTACAGGATTTATTTATTTTTTTTTTACTTCTGTTTGCCTTTGTCACATGTTCTTGCCTGGATTATCATTCATTAGCTTCTCCAAAGAGATTAACAGTTCCTTAAAACAGGATCATGTGCATTCTGGTGTTCTGTGTGAAAGCAGTGCTGGAGAGCAGAGAAGCCCTGGGATCCCTATAGAAATTTGCAGACAATTTTGATACTCTAGTCCACTCAAAAAATCTGCTGATACCGTAATGTTTTTTCCCTTGCCAGGACCCTCCTTGCCTGGTGTCATTTCTTGAGCTCTCCTGGGAGGAGATTAGTCTAAAACAACAAAGTAGCCAGATGTCTGGTTCTGAGAGAGTCCCAGAGGCCAGGCTATGGTAGGCAACAGTAATCGCTGGGGGCTGAAGATCAAAGATACCTGAGAATTACTTATGGGCACATACTATGTGTCATTCCCATTATTAACAGTCTGAGAAAATTTGTATCCCTAATTAACCCTTTTGTTGGTTAAATTTTCTTGCCAGTACAGTCCTGCCTGTAAGAACTATTTGTCCTTTTTGGTACTAACATTACATGTTAGTCAAAAATAAAAAGAAGAAAAAAGTAAATGCTCTCGGAATAGTAAATTTATGTAACTCATTCAGATGTTTTTTATCATGGTCATTTGTAAATGTCAGAAGTGAGCATGATTTCTCTTTGTTTACTGCGCCATCCTTTGGACTGGTGTCATTCCTATCCAGAACTGTGTAAATAATGATACTTAATCAGAGTGGTGATTTTGGTTTATTGCTTCCTAATAATCTAAAATGAATTAGTATCTAATTCCAGGGATGGGATGTCTGCATATCATTGCTTTCCCCCTTATTGGTATTTCTAATTAAATGCCAATTAATATTTTTCGTAATCAACACTCGCTTGTGTTACGCATTCTGAAATAACAAACTGAGACTGTAAGTGCTGATTGACTACTTGTAGTGCTTTAGGAATAAGTGAGTCCTAGAGAGAGGAAAACCTGATTGTGGCCTTCTGTGCTTCTCTTTTTTTATCCTCAGGTGAAAATAGCAAGGTTGTGAGTTGAATATCTATTTTACTAAGTTATAACATTCTCGATTGTTGTAGAATTGAAGACTGAACAATTTTCCCTAACTTTTGAGTAATAATATATAGTTTTTTGTTTGTTCTGATCACTACAATTTCACTATCTTTAACATTATACAATATTTTGTGGGGCAAATACTGTATGTGCACATTTGAGGGTGAGTTTCTGGTCACACAAAGTTCGTGTTTAATGTGATTTAATGTCTATGTTGCAGGCGTTTAACAATTATAAGAGGCATTTTTGAGTGAGCAGTAAGTGAAGATCCCCGGAGTGCTTTAAAGGGTTGAATTGATTTGTCTGTTTCAGTCTTGACAGTCTCACTTCAAACCATTTTATTTGAGCAAGAAACCCCAAAAGCTGACCTGCCTGAAAGTCTATTGTGTTTGTTTGTATTTCCACTTCTGTCGCAGGTGGTGTGACAAGGTGCTGTCTGCATCTTCCAGCACAGCCACAGCTGCCGCTCCATTGTCCCCATTCCTGTTCAGCTGCACACCCAAAGCTTTGTTCAAAGCAAATTGCCATCTAAAGAAATGGGAGAGAAAAGCTTTCTTGTGAGCCAAGTTTGTTTAATTTGTGGCTACCAGCGGGTATAGCCAGTCATCATCTGAAAATTTCACTGAGGTTCATAACATGAATAGGATGGAGACAGGTACTGTGCTTCTCAGAGGTGCACAGGAATGGTTTGCAGGCAGAAGCTGTTTTCATAGGGCTGCTGGCACCCTGGATTTTGGATCATTTTTTGCCATTCCTGTGCATAATCCAGGCACAAGCACTGTGACTGCTTGGCAGCTGCCTGCTGCTCAAAAGATTCTGCCTGGCTATCCTAACAGAAAGAAATGAGGTCTTCATAATATTTTTTGGCAGGACTGTTTTGCACAACCCTTGTGGGTTGCTGTTTTCTTTTTTTTCCTTCTCTTTTCTTCCTCTGGGAGGTGTTGCAGCAGTTTAGTTTGTCTGCACTGCTCTGTTGAAGGTTACAGTCAGAACTGGAGTAGGTAAAATCCAGGTGTCCACGAAGTGGTGCCTGTGAAGGCCGGTCAGTGTGGCCTCCCTGTGAGTTACACAGGCAGTAGGGTGCTTCCCAGGAAGGTGTAGAATCCCTAGGTGAGGGTTTGGGGAGAACCCTTCTGGATGGATTTGCAACGTATCTGAAACAGAATTCCTTTCACTTCATTCTCTTTTGTTATCTTCCTGAAGATCTTGGAAGACATTCCACTACTGTTAACAAGGAAGAGTGTGACACAGTCAGCAAATACTAGATGAGTTTATAGAAGGAGAGGCACAGCCATTTTCCTGTGTTTTCAGGCTGGTAAAATTCGTATATTTTGATCACTAGTGCCACCTCACCAGTTTAAGTAAAAAGGGGACTGGATCTGAGGTGATGTGGGAGATTCCAATGCACTGCAGGAGCAGAGCAAAGCACTGCAGAACTACTTCTCCCTGCCATGCTAGCAGCTTTTTATGTTGAAAGCGGGAGTTAGGAGACACTACTTGTTATTAAAGAAATACTTGGAGTTTGGCACTGGTGAAATCACTGATATCTTCTGCAAGTAGATTGGTCCCCACTTTATTGTGCACATGGCCTATTTCTGTACCATTAAATGTCATGAGGACCTGTAAAGCAGTTCTTATTTGGATTTACAGAAAACTGGCTTTAGAGCAATGCATGTCCTTGAGTGGGCTCAGCAACAGGTGTAAACACTTTACACAAGTGAGTTGGACTTGTGTGGCAAAGCCAGAGTGCCACAGGGTATAATCTGTGAGAAGCTGCTGGAGATGTCTCCCACACCCAATGAAGCCAATGCCAGCTGGCTCCAGGGTGGAGCAGCCACTGGCCAAGGCCCATCAGCAGGTGCTTGCTGGTTGTGCCTTTGGAATAACATTGCTAAGAAGGGGCAGAAGTCTCTGCACAACAGCAGCCAGGAGAGAGGAGTGAGAATATGTGAGAGGAGCAGCCCTGCAGACAGCCAGGCCAGGGCAGAAGGAGGGGCAGGAGGTGCTCCAGGTGCCAGAGCTGAGGGTCCCCTGCAGCCCCTGGTGAGGCAGCTGTGCCCCTGCAGCCATGGACAGATGCAGCTGCAGCCCATGGAGAAACCCAAGTGGAGCAGGTGGGTGCCTGAAGGAGGATGTGACTCTGGGACAAAGCTGCCCTGGAGCAGGCTCCTGGCAGGACTTTCAGATCCACAGAGAGAGGAGCCCATGCTGGAGCAGGTTTGCTGGCAGGACTTGTGACCCTGTGAGGGACCCATCTTGGAACAGCCTGTTCCTGAAGGACTGCAGCCATGGAAAAGGATTCAGGCTGGAGCAGTTGGTGAAGGACTGCAGCCTGTGAGAAGGACTCGTGTTGGATACCCCATGCCAGAGCAGGGGAGAAGAGTGTGATGAACTACAAGCCCTGTTTCTCATCACCCTGCCCCTCTGGTGGGGAGGAAAAAGAGAATTTGGGAGCCAAGTTAAGCCTGGAAAGAAAGGAGGGGTGAGGGGAAGGTTTAAGATTTGATTTCTTGTTATCCTGCTCTGATTTGATAGAGGAAAAAAAAATATTTCTTCCCAAAATTAGAGTTGTTTTGCCCATGACAGTAAATGGGTGAGTTCCCTCTGTCCTGTTATCAATCCACCACTGTTGTGTTATATTTTTCTCCCCTGTCCTGCTGAAGAGGAGAGTGATAAAGTGGCTTTGGTAGGACCCTGGCATCCAGCCAAGGTCAACCCACCACAAAAAGCTGAATAAATTTGAGTACATTAAGGTGTTACATTGCGTATTAATGAATGCTGCTTCATTCTGGGTGCTTCTGTTACCAGAGAGTCTGTGAATTTGAAATAACTTTTGTGAAGGAAAAAATATAGGAAGTAAAGACACAGTCCCCTAGAATTCTCTGGGAACAGTGTTCTTTGGTTAGGGACGGCAGGGATGCCCTGCTGGCACAGCTGTGTAGGGATGGAAGCAGTTGTGTCACGAAGGTGCTCCTGTCTGGTATTTAAGAATAAAGCCTTAGGAACTATGAAAGAGGAAGGACTCTACAAACTGCAAGAGGGAGTATTGTAAAAAAAAAAGAAATTTAGGGTTGAATTGAAGGGCAAATTAGGCAGAAAATTAAAACACATCATCTGTAGTTGTTACTTCAAGGAACTATGTAGGTGTTTTGTGGTTATGTTGTCAAATGAAATGTATCTTTATATATTTTGCTCTATACTGCAGTTATTATATTTAGTGGATTTGGGGCTGTTTACTCTTTTGAACGGCCCATGACAATCCAAGCTGTATGAGAAACTTAATCCACAGTTTCCCTTTTTACTTACCTGAGCCATTATGACCTTGGGGTGTGTTAAAATCAAATTAAAAAATCTCATATCGACATAATGGAGGCAGGGACATGATCTAAAGCTCATGTAATGAGATAAGTAGGGAAATCTTTATTTCCACTCACAAGTTTATTTCCAGTCTCATGTTCCATTCACAACACTGGAATTCATAGGAAAAATGAGGAATGTAACTAACGTGGCAACTTTTTAAAAGGTGTCTTCACATGACAACATGTGAATAATCACAAGCAAAAGCTGCTTGGTGACTTGATTATACTCAAATTTGTGGCAGAGAATTCTTGCTGTAGAATATCCAATTTTCCATCATGTCAACAACAACTTGCTGTTACTTTAGTTTGTGGAGCTTTTGATTTCTAATGTGGGGAAGAAAGGAAATTAATTAGAACAAACTCCAGAAAGCTGTGAGTGTTCTTGTGATCTCTTGCAAATAAAAATGTCAGCTTCTTTTCCTGGTTTTTGGATGAGCAAAGCCATCTATAGATGTTGAAGGAGAAAAGCTGCAGTGAATTTTGCAAGTGCTATTTAGTTTTATGCCAACAATGATGGGAATTGGCTTGTGTGGCAGAGGAGATGATGGAAGGATCAGAAGCTGGTTGACAAAGTCCTTCCCGTCTAAATTGCAGATCCTAAAACATCTACATCAAGTCATAGTAATATATGAGCTCTTGGCTGTATAAGAAGTCTCCTGACTGTATAAAGTACTTAGCAAACCCCTGGGTTATCCTGGTGTTTTATTGGTGACCCTGTGACCCAGCATAAATTCAAGGCAAAGGGCTGTTTTAACTGTGCCCCCTTCCCAGCTCAGAGGGGTGTGCTGCTAACAAGTTATGGCTGTGATGGCAGGAAAGAATGTCTGTGTTGGGAAAACTAATTGTTTGTAAGCAAATGTTTTTAAAATGTGACATGGTTTTCATAATGTATACTTTTTGTTAGTGTTACGTATTTGAGGAATGGTAATAGGCAGAGCTTGCCTAAGGATTGCTTTCTAAAATATTTAAATTATATAGCTAATGTTGTTTTCCGTGGTCATTCTCTGACATCCACTGTGACATGGATTACTGTGCTTAACACTTCTTTGTACTGATAATATAACAACCAAGCATTTAAAATAAAATGCATATTTGCTGCTGAATATTTCCTTCTCTGAGAGGGCTAGATTAATGAAAATTAATGAGGTTAGGGAAATTTTGCTTCACAAGTGATCAAGTAAATTGGGTTTTGCACAGTCTGCACAATGTTATTTTAACAAGACTGTATTACATTTCTGTTGTGCCTTCTATTTTTAAGGGTAATTAGAGAATATGTATGTTTTAATGAGAATAAAAGTTATATTAGAACCAAAAGCTTTCCTCCTAGTAGTCTCTGAGGTTGTCTTGTATAATATGAGGAAAATACTGGTTTTAACTGGCAAGTGTGCTTATTTTTCTTTTTGTTAAGTACTTTGTACAAGCAGCATGTGTACTGTAAATAAAGGGTTTTTACAGAATTACACTGAAATGCACTGCATAATATGTTTATTTAAGGGCTTTTTTTAAAGGCTTGATAGAGGATATGTGCAAATTAATATTCTGAGTTGTAGTTTGCTACCAAAAGCATTTGAAATGTGGGTATATTTTTTAGGTGTTAAGACATGTTAGTTGGGAAGACTACTACTATTCTAAGCCTTCTTTAAAATGGATGTTTTCATAGGTTTTGTGTCTGAAATCAGCATTGTAGTGATTCTTGGAAATATATGTGTGTTTGTACACTGAAATCTTGTTTTGGGCTCTGCTCCTTAACCAGTAGCTGTGTCCTGTGGGGTGGCAGGCCTTGTACCAAAGATTGTAAAATGACTTTATTGCTGAAAATCCTCCAGCATTCCAAACCTCAGCAAGAACAGGCGAGCCCACCCTAAACTGGTTTCCTTGAGTGGCACGGCACAGAAATAACAAAGGCATGACTCTTGGGTTTTTCCTGCTCTTTCTTTCAGGGAAGAATCCAGAGGATAGGTAGGGCTGAAAGCTGCATCTGGAGAGCAGTACTTTGTGTTTGAATTCTTGTTCCAAGGTCTGGGTCCTGCTGGCATTAGCAGTAGAATTTCCAGGAATCAGAAGGCAGGGAGCGAGTTGGCTGGAAATGGCACGGCAAGGAGCATTCGAATGGAGTGCAGAATAAGGATGTGCAGCAGGCACACTGAGGTGTGGAAATGTCTTTTTTGTGGGAAGGTAATTGGGATGGGGGCTTGGCAGGAGCTGCCTCGGCCCGTGTGGGGGCGGCTGCCACAGGTTGATGGGCAGGTGATCCGGCAGGCTGGCCGGGCACAGGCGCAGGAGGGCTGCCTAATATGCTGTGTGCCCTAAGGGCCTGGGGAACACAGTTGGATTATTATGTTAATGCCTGAGCCTGCTGCCCTCTTCCTATCCCAGCTGGGCTCCCCGTTGTTAGGAACTGCTTTGCTCTGACAGTGGAGTAATATACTTCATGATTGAAAGGGCAAAGGGGCTCGCAAGGAAAGGGAGCAGGCCTGCACAGATATGTAAATGAAGGGGGGAAGCTGTAGGAGGCTTTGCGTGTAGGTGTGGGTAAGAAGTTTATTAGGAAGTGAGTAATATAAATCTGCTAATTGAATTGTTATTTACAAGTCCCCTTCCCTGATTTGTTTCTTTGTGCATTACCCCCCTAATGCTGATGTACAGTGAATTTGAAGTGCTTACCAAAGCAGGCACTTAGGTTGATATATTTGAAACCGAGGTGCTATAACACACTGGTACCAGTGTACAGTGCTGACAATGGTGTATTTTCCAGGACTTTGATTACTGTTTCATGCTCTGCCACTCTATTGCTACACTACAGCTTATAGTGGTGATATGATTCTTTTATGTATTGTAGATAAGTATATTACTCTGAATTTTGTTGATACGTGGAGAGTAGGATATAGATACAGATTGCAGGAATACATTTGTTATGGTGTTAGAGTAAATTGAGCTTTGATTCAATGAGATGGTGACGATGTTGTGATATTTTTCTGAGGTCTTTCCTGCAGTACAATTGACTAAACAGTGACTGGTTTTAGAGTGAATGTATCTGAGAGATGAAAATGTGCTCCACAGACAGATGGGGGGAGCTTGGTGTTTGTTTGATTGGGGTTTTTTTTCTTTATGATGATACAGCCTGATGTACTGAGTCTTTCTCTGCCTTTTATCAAGCTTCTATCAGTGGCAAAATGTGATTCAAAATACCAGTCAGGTGGGATTTCTAACATCCTTATTTGTCTGCTTTACATCCCAAAGTGCTGATCACTGACTAGTCAAAGAAATTGCTGTTCTCTAAATTGAACTTTTGAAAGTGAAAGCTGTTTTTACAAAACACAGCTAGTGTGTCAGATATAAAGTTGTTTAATAGATGAGGTGCTGCTCATGGAGCTGGTACTTGGTGTTTGTCAAAGATGTGATTTTTGATTGCTCCTAGTGTATAAGATGTCTTTTTCTGCTCCTCACACATCTGGTATCTCAGTTCTGCTCCTTCTCTTTGTGTTCACATGTATTGCTTCTCCGTCTTGCTCTTAAGAAGGTCTTGGCATGGGCAGCTCCTGCTGTGCAGCAAAACTGGCAGCTCTCACACTTCTGACCTGGCAGCTCTGAATGCTCTTCTTGCACAGTGCTGTCCACTTATGCACCTTATGCTGCTGCAGTACTGTGTGGTGAAAGAGAGCTCTGGATCTAGATTGCTTCTGCAGACTTAGTGTGGATGCAGATGTTCTGTGCATGACTGAGCAGTTCCATGGCCCTTGCCTCACTAGGTGCCCATGAACAGCCATCACAGAACAGATAATAACATTCTGTGTCCTGCTGGAGCCCTTGTACTTAACACAAAATTATTGATTTCTTCATTGAGATGTCCCTGGTGTTCTTTGTAGGCCAATCAGAATGTGTAATACCTGTCATTACAGCTTATGAGTTAAAGTAAGAAGATAGTTTCACCACAAAATGGTGAAAAACAGGAGCATTGATACAAAAGAATTGCTTTCTTGTTGAAGGAGTGTATTTTTAAAAAATTGTATTTTTGTTTTTCTTTCACACTGTATCTACACATAGTTCTTGAATAACATCTTGGTGAATATGGAGCTTGAGCTACATACTGTCTCAAATTGGGAATGTTTCCTTTCTTGTGCTTTTTGTTTTTTTTTTTTTCCTTCTTCCCCCTGTTTGTGCAATTTAGACTTTGCAGAAATGCTTCATGATTCTTTCAGGAAGATGTGTTTGTAAATATTTTGTTCCAGGTCAGGTTAACTTTGGTCAGTTTTGCAAACAAATCGTTTTCACGTGGTCCACATTTTTCAGTAGAACTTAGGTGTTCCATGTTTCCATTTCTCATGGTAAACTGATCTCCCTGGCTGCATCTGCTCAGTGCATTGTAAGAATTTAACAGTGCTGCATTGTGGATCAGCTGGAAAGCTTTGTGTGGCAACAGTCACAGAGGCCATCTTCAACTAGGCATGGGAGAAATTCAGCTGAAAGCAGCAAAATAACAAAATGAAATGATTAAAACAGAAAATATCAAACATGGGACCAAAAATAGTGATTCTAAAGATAGGGGACCTTAGGGTTAAAGCACATGTTTAAATTCTGCTGTATCCTTTACCTTACATATTCTAGTTTTCAGCCCGCTCTGGATGTCAATGGAAAATGTGATGAATGCTGCCACAAGTGCATGTTCAATGTGAATGGCAAGTTTTTACCTTTGCAGTAAAGCAAACTCACAGCCATCACAGCTTTTGGTGATCCTCTGCTCTCCACAGAGCATGAGTAGAATTTTGTACATGAAACCCATAGGTTTTAGAGTTTTCTCTCCACCTTTTCTTTAGAGAAGTAGTGGTTATATAGTAGTCTATATGATGACCCATTAGAGAGACAAGTAAATTACTTCAAGGAAGTAATAAAAATATCTTCAATTTAATTGCTAATGAGTTGCTGTGTATTTTGTTTATATGTTTACATAATAAATATATACATATATGAAGGAAAATTTTAAAGAACAGTTTAAACACCTTTTGAAAGGTACTTCATGATGTACTCGTGCTGCTTGTCAAGTAGTTGTGAAACCAAGTTTCTGACCTAGACTTGATTGACATTTGAGTATTAATCCTTGCACTGCATGGAAGACAAGCCTCTTCTACCTCCTTTGGATTAGAGGATGTAGCAGTCCACTTGAAAAATGGGGCAACCATCTGAGTAGAATTTAAAGATGTTTTGGGCATGATTCAGAAGAAGGATGGTGGTAAAATACTGATGCTGTAGTTAATTTGTTGTCAGAGAAAAGCAGCTTGGACCTTCAGTTGTTACTGATCCACCACTGAATTCCTTGGGCATTTTTTGGGGATATGTAATATATAAAGATGCACATTTAGGCACTTTCTGACTCTGCATGTGTAAGTTGTAGTTATATGAATTGCTAATGTAGAGGATGAAAGTAGCTGAGCAGCATTTCAAAGAATGCAGTTGCATGCATCAAGATTGTTCCTTTTTATCTTTCATGCAGACTATTATGCTGGTCTCTTGCTTATTGTATGCAACTTTTCCTTCTCTCTCTACCTCTGCCACAATATTGCAGTGTGCAGAATTTTGGCGGGCTCATCAAAAGGGAATTTCCAGTACCATATAATACTGGCTTATAGGAAAGCCTAACCTTTGGGCTAGGTTAAGGAAAAATAAATTGTTCTTCTTTGAAATATGGACATTTGTTGATGAGATGACAAATTCTGACACGAGCTCCAGAGCTCAGGATTCATGGATCTGTGCAGAGGGCCACACTTAATTTATATTTTACAAAGCTGCTGTTTCAGGCTGCCTCCCCATGCTGTGGCCTTCCTTGCATTGCTGTTATGTTTCCCATCTCCTGGCATTACACTACTGATAGTGAAGCTGCTGCCAGTGGTGGTAGTGACAGGGACTTTCATAACAATGCTATTCTGGGCTGGTTTGGAAGGCATAGCAGTTAAATTGTCTGGTTCTGCTGCTAACTGCCCAGAAAGCAATATGAGTGGGATATTTATAGAAAAATACTGGTGCAGGCACAGCCTTCCAGTAAATGCAAAGGGCACCTTTTAAAAAGTGGCCTTGTGCTTTCATTTCACTTCAACGGGGAAGTAATGCTCTTTGGAGTTGTGGGATGTATTGTTTAACTAGACCTCTAATCATGTTATGGATGATGTGTCTCCAGGAGAATCAGGGGACAAGACCTTTAAGTGTTTTTATCACAGCTTAAGATCTCAGAAAATGTGAACTTAAATAAAAGTATGTTCGCGAGGTTGTTATTGCTCTGTATCCTTTAGAGGATACCTTCCACAGGCTTTCTTTTTTTTTTTTTTTTCAGAGAGAAAGTCTCTTACAGTTATGAAGTGTTTGACCATAAGAGAGGAACAAGTTGGCAGTACTTGTTTACCCACTGTTCAGCTGAGCCTCCTTTATTAAATCATTGTTCAGCAATCTGTTTGTCCTGGTGTGAGACCCAGTGTCTTCATTGCTAAAGTGATAACCTGGGGTCTCTAAGAAATGCATGATATGCATAAGGCTTGTGGGTAATTTTGATGCCAGAGTGCCAGTGAATGGTTAAATTCTTAACTTTTTGCCCTCTAACCACGTTTCACAGGCCAAATGTATGACAGCTAAGGCTTACACTTCACGATATGTGAGTACAAGAGAGAAGTTACCTTGTTTCCCCCTGATTAGGAAAATAATGGAAATGGGCTTTCCATTTGGGGAAAAATACATACAAGAAGTTTGGCTAGATATCTTTCCAGGAACTCAGAGCTTTCTGGTGTGTCAAAGCCACATGAATTTTGTGCAGAACTGTCAGATGCTGGAGCATGGTGTTTATGCACGTGTGTATTTGGTGTGAGAAAGTCTGTGTTGTAATGAGCTTGTCAGCTTTAAATCACTGCTTGTGCCAATGTTTACACTGGCACTGGGCAGTCATCTCAATGTTTGCATTTCCAATTTTTAAGTAGAAGAGGGGAAAAAAGAGAAACTGCCTCTGTTTATTCATGTTGGTATTCAAAAGTCCACTGTAGGTGCTCAGGTCACCGAGCCCTGTTGGGGTGGGTGATGTAGGAGCCAACAGCAGAAGGCACAACTGTGTCCTATGAGAGTGATTTTGTGCTTTGAGCTGCAGCTGGCAGGAGGATGGGAAAATTAAATTAGATCTTCAGGGTGCTGCTGGGCTTGGGGTATGACTGTCACACAAGTTGGGGTGAGAGTGTTGGCGGCTGTCTCTACTCACACTGCTGGAAGGAAGAGGATCACAGTTGCTAGAAAGACTCCCTTAACCTTGGTAGCTGAAGGAATAGACAAGGCTTTGTGTGTTGCCTACATTTGTGTTTCTGAATCTGGCCTAGATGACTTGTTTTCCTGTTTTTCTTGTGAACATCACACAAGCTTTTTTCGCCACACAGTCACAGGATCATCTGGTGTGGGTAAATCGTTGCCATTTAGGATAAAGCAAAGAAATTATGAACGAAGTGAGAGCATTGTACAGCTGATGGCATGGGCTAGTCAGGCACTGTGCACTGTTTATGAAGTCTCTCATCTCTTCTGTACCTGAGGAGACCAAATCTTGGTTCTTCCAATGTGAAAATGGACATTCCAGCTCCTGACAGAGGTTCTTTCCTCCTGGCTTCATTCATGTGATCTTTCTGATGACAAAAGCCTTTATTTTCATTGAGCTCAGTTTTACAAGTAATCTCAAGTAAAATGTGATACAGTAGTCTTGCTTTCCAACCTTTGCTAAACAGGGATTTCCTGTTACACATCTATATATTAGAATTGGTGGAAATTTGTAGAGTGACACATAAGTGTTCCTGAGACCTGAATGATTAATGTTTGCCATTTGAATTGTTAGCAAATGTTTACATTCTGATTTTTCCTCTCTAAAAAAACCCCTCATTTTATGCATATACTCTCCTGGTTTTCATTCTTTCTTCACCTCCTCCTGCCTCTGAGTGAGAAATACCATCCTGGCACTCCAGAACTCCCTTGGGCCATCCCAGTTGCTGTCAGTAGAGACAAGTTAGTATTTCTAACAAAAAGAAAGTCAGCAGGATAGTTCTCTTTATCTGCCTTAGTATTGCTAAAACTGTTGGTGAAACAGAGAAATCCTTCAATGGGAAGAACCACCTAACTGAATAAGTGTGTCCAAGAAGCTTTCCTTTTACCAGATGTTTTAGTATTTGTAAATATTATTTACCAAAAGGTGGTGATGGATATGAGGAACTACAAAAATTGGGGATTGAAAGGCTGTTTTTCAACAGAAACAGCTTTGCTGGTAAGGGGCAATAACTCTGCCAGCAGAAGCCCCAGCTTGTTTCTGTGTTCTGCTTGTGGCAGAATGCTGTGCCTGCCTGAAGCAGCACCAACTTCTCAAGTGATGGCAACCTCTGGCAGCCTGAAACAGAGGGCTCAGCCCTGCTGAAATGCAAACAAATAACAGAGGAGTTATTCTGTTTTCATTTTCTGGTGCCGTTTCAGTGTCATTTCCATAGGACTGATGGTTCTTGAACATGGTTGAAATAAAGCAATGTTTTCATATTGTCAGCACAGCTCTAGGGGTGGGTTGGGAATTAGGATGATATCTTTGCTATTTTTTCCCAGTCAGCAAATTGTGTTGGACCACAGGAGACATGGCAGTGGATAAATGCATAATCCCCTCCATACTTTGGGGTTTTTTGGTTGATGTTCTGGAAGCTTCTTGGTTGGTGGGTGTAGTTTTTGTGTGTGTGTATTTGTGATTCTCTGGATTTTTTGATATTTTTTTTTAAATAAGAGCATAAGGTTGTACACACTTCTAGTCTATTAAAATAATTAGAGTTATTTGGTATTTTTATAAGAGACTTTTTGAACATCAGCACACTTTTTTGGAAAATTTCTTCGGACTCAAAATTTAGTCGGTATCAAAGTTTTGTGGGGTTTATTTGTGAGGGTTTGTGTTTTTCATATTTTGTGTGTTTGGGTGGTTGGTAGTTTTGTGTGTTTTTTGTTTTGTTGTAAACATGGTACAACTGTTGTGTTGCCCTATCACATGTGCAGCACGTGGGCTGGAGTCATGTCTAAGGTGTATTCTCCAGCTTCTGAGAATTCAGTATGGAGTGTACATACATCAGAGTCAAATGCAGACCTTATTTGTTTCCCAGAGATGATGCTGGAGTGTTAAAAAGCCATGTGCTTTGCCTTGGAGGGGGCAACTGGGCTTCTGGAGATTTGGTCGAGCAGTTAACACTGCCTCTTTCATTTTTGCCATGCTGGAGCAGGATTTTTATATGCATTTTAACAGTTATTTAAGAGTCCCCATATGCTTAGAAAGGAATCTGAATATATGTGCCTTTTATAAAGCTGCATCATAACGAGGTTATTCCATCAATACAGCAGAACGACTGGGAGCTGCAGTTGGAACAATATGTAAAAATACAGCTTGTAAAAGATTTCCTTTATTAACTGTCATCATCCACAGAATATATGTTCAAATAAACGTTGTGTAATAACTAAATTTGAGATTAATAGGCCCCTTAAGAAACAGGGAAGTCATTCAGGATAGTCAGTGAAAAATAGCCTGTAAGACTGTAACATGCACATATTGTCCTGCTTACATGCTCTCTCTGGTGTCATTGCCATTTATCAATGTCGGCACGCTCTGTTCTCATTAAAACACTCTTGCACAAAAGCAACTTAATTTTCTTAAGAGAAGAGGACACCTGATTCAATTTAGTGCTCAAAACCAGGAACTTGAATATATTTTTTTTTTCCTTTCTGAACTCAGATGAATAGTTATGAACAGCAACACAGATTAAACCTTATTAGGTATATTTATATTCTGTTTGCAGTAACAGTGCTGTGGCAAATAGCTTTCTACAGAAATGTAACATCTTGTTATTGGAAACAGCAGGTAAGACATGAGCTGTGGTAACACCTACAGGAGATTTTATTTTTAATAGGAGATTGAAGCAGTTGTTTAAAGGGACTCTGCCAACCCATTCAAGTTACTTCTAATGTCCTGCCTTCTTCCACCTTTTCAAACTACACTGATCTTTTTGGGTAGATAAAATATCCTTTTCTGTCCTGTTTGGTCAGATCATTTCCATCACTTTATTTAGTCTTTCTATTTTTTTTCCCTTTCTTCTTCTGTCAAATGGTTGTATTAAATTTTACAATAATAGTATGGATGGTGTAAAATCTTGCACTACCACATTCTGTTCTCTGTCCTCTACTGCATAATCCTGCACTAGAACTGTGAGAGTCCTTGTCTCTTCCCAATTCTTTTCTGCTCTTCTGTTTTTCTTTCTCCTTCACTGTGCCTTGTGTGTTAAATAGGATAATTAGTCTTGTTGCTGCTGCTTGAGCTGCATATCCCACTAGTGTGTGGTACATCCCCCTAGTGCTCAGGTTTTAACTGCAGGGAATGGCAGACAGACACACAACAGCTCTGGATGATGCCCAGGCTGCTTCCTCCCAGGATGTTCTGGGGCTGTTTGCTTTCATTACTCTGCATCTGTGGCCTTGACCCTGCAGTGTCCTTTCCTCAGAGCAGGGATGGCTTGGGGCCAGCCAGGCCCTGGTGTCCATGGGCTGTGCTGTCCCAGCTGGGGGGTGCCTGGGGGTGAGCATAGGTTTAAATACATCTAGGAAGGCTGTCTCCCTAAGGGCTGCCAAATGACACTGCAGAATCAAATGTTTTGGTATTGAAGCACTACACACATATTGGTGAGAAAATCTCTTACATTTTCCTCTGAGGCCCACATACAAAGCTGTGAGGCGCTGCACTTTCCCTGTGCTCTGCAGTAAAGTTCCAATCTAGTTGTGCATAACAATTTCTTTGAAATCCTGCTGATAATGATAAAATGTTGCTGTTTGACCCAGGTGTCCCAAATGTGGCCAGGATGTGTTTTCCTGTTGTTTAATGTAGTCTGGCTATGTTATTATCAAAACAATATCTAGCCTAATAAATCCAAGACAGTTTAGTTTGGTACCAAAACCAAGGCAATGAAACAAAATTCAGAATGTGTTCTGTATTTAATTCTTGAATTCTAAGCACACTTGTTTGATTTGCTGCCCAGTCACATGTACTTGACTGCTGCATGTATTTGATGCTGCATTTGAATACACACCTGGAGGGACAGGCTCAGCCCCTTGGTAGTGGCTTTGCCCTTTTCTTCCATCTTTTACCAGCCTTTGTTGCCTGGAGGACTTGGATCTCGCTGCTGCCACTGTAGAAATCTAAGCAGTGTTTTCCATACATATTTCCAGGAAAAGGGGGAGAGATGAAGGGCTGAAGCTTTGTGCTAGACTCTGGTATGAGAAAAGATTCTGCCAAGTGCTGCCAGATAGGTGTCCTTCTGATGTGGGCTGGTGATTTCTCATTTGGAATTCTCCTTGCAAATGTAGACCCTTAGCATTCCCTAATCCCAGTGCCATGCAGAGTTGTCTGAAATTGTACCTGCCCAACAATAAGTGAATTTGTTGTTTAATGGAGCTAATATGTACAATTGTTAACTCAAGTGATGCTGCCCATGCTCTTGTACTTGTCTGTTGAGAGTCCTGGCAGTGACTTTGTCATGTCTCTTGAATTGGTGCAAAAATAGAAATTTGTCTTGTTGTTAGTTCTGCTGCTTTTGAACGTGGTCTGACCTTACATTTCAATACATGGCTATGCACTCACCTTTTGAAAGGACTTCACTGTGGATTTTATAGAGCTCTCCCCTCATACTAATAGTAAGTGCAATGAATGGTTTGCAAACACATGCAAATCTGAACTTGGAGTATTATAAAAACTTCCAAATCTTTTCATGTTTTATTGTTTCATTTAAGCTGGCTGCAGACAGTCTGATATCTGTTGAAGCACAAAAAGAGCAAACACTAGAAAAAGTGATGCAATAATAGTGGCTAATAAATGTTTCAAATAGAAAATGAAGAGCCTGGCTGTATCATGTGTCAGCACTAATGTTTATTTGTATCATCCCTCTAAGGATTTCAGAGTGCTTTTTAAGGAATGAATTAATTTTGACAATGCCCTGTGAGGTATGTATCCCTTTGATAGAAGGGAGTTGGAAGCACAAAAGTGTTTAAATTCTACAGGGTTATGCTACTAAGTATGTTTAATTACAAATTGGAGCACTTGATTCAGTTTACTAGCAGTTTGTTTAAACTGAACCAGAATCACAAATATAAGCCCCAGGTTTGTGACTATGAGAAGAAATTACTTCTAAATTTGTTTTGCAGGGAAAATGTTTACAACGAATACTGCAGATAGAGTAATTGACATATGTAAATCCTTCCTTGCTGAGGCAAATAACCTGGATAATTGTATCTTAATATGCAGTCTTCCTGTATTTTTTTCTCTTCTTTTGTCTGTAATGAGTGTTTAATCATCTGCTCTGGATAATTTCTGACACTTCAGAAAAAGGGAGTTAAAAATTGTAAACTAGTGTACTCCAGAAGTGGTTGTGAATTGTGACATTTGCACATGACTAGTAAAACAACTGAAATATAAAATTTGTCCAAGGTTGTTGTCTTAGTCACTGTTACATGCTTGAGATTATTTAAAAAATCCAGATATCTACCAGATGGATCAGGAAGGAATAAAAGAAGTTTGATAATGGGCAAAATACCACCATCTAGTATCTCTCCTTTACACCTTTCCAGACACAGAATTTCTCCTGAAAGTGGAATTGCAGCCTGTTTTAAGTGAAATAATGTGATATCTCTAGATGATCCCCAAATCAGGATTGGTAGCCATGTTCTAGGTGTGTTTGGATGAGTATATTTTGTCTTTGCCTTGCTACGTGAAAGTGTCAGTTGCACAGCTTCAAATACAAGTAGGAAATCCTGATTTAATTCACACTTGTTGAAGAATTGTTTATACTACTCACGCTTCCTTTCAGCTATGATCTCTGGCAAGAGAAGCTGTTTGGACTTGTGCCTTTTTTTTTTTTTTTTTTATGTTCAAAAAAGAAATGCTGATGAGAGAGAGGTGTTAAAATATGTTACTGTAGTTTACAACTGTCAACTATAATGTTTTATTTAGCTGTATCTACTCAGATGCTCCCTCCACAACATGGAGTGCCATATGCCATTGTCCCTGATAGTGAGCAAGTCAGCAAGGGTTTCCCAGTCTGCATTTGTTTTTGTATTTGGGCCACTGAGGAGCTGTGGTCCAGTGCCATCTTTTATTGATAGGGCCAGCAGAGGAGGAATCTAATGAAATTATCAAAGCTTTGAATTAATTATGAACTTGAATAAGAAAGCTAAGCTCTCTAGAGCCAAGGATCTCATTACCCATTCATTTTCATTGCATCCTCTTATGGAGCAGAAGGCAGGTTCAGCTACTGCTCCTGCCCTGATTTTGGACTTTATTCAAACTTGCTCAACTCACTAACAGCTTCTTGTTATTAATCTGTGGCTGCAAGTGTCCAGGGTGATTAATTTGACTCTAAACCAGCACGTAAATGTAGATTTCCCTCCTCCCTTTCCTCTTACCTTTGCTGTGTGGCTTTTCATCATCAGACTGGCTGCCATACAAGAGTTTCTCTTCTTTCTTGGTAATTGGGGAAAGCTATACAAGACTCAAGTTTTAACTTCCTGGAATTTAATGAGTTCATAATAAGAAATAATACTGCTATCTTGTATTTCCTGGATATTTAGGTAAGCACAAACACTTCTTAAGTCATTATCAAAATTGTTTATTTTCTTATTTTAAAAGACTTTGGAGTGAAAAGTAATGGCATTTTGGCCTCAATAGTACCGGAGATTGTGGGATTTCTTTTTGTTGAGTTTTTTGTTATTCCTATTTTAAATTTGTTTGTCAAGCTACAGGAAATTCTCTCTGTCAATACTTTATTATGATGAACTATTAAAGTAGTTTATTTACCAGATTAATATTTCATTAATATTTTTTAAAGTGTATAAAAATGCAGTGTTTTAGTTAAATCAGGTAATGTTGTTTTTTTTTAATTAATGGGTCAGTATATGAAAATGTACCTGGCAAATTAGAGCACGAGTAGTGAGACCAAGCTTCTGTATAATATTCTTAGTTCTTGTGGATATTCCTTTTCAGTCTATCGGCAAAGATTTTCTTCTCCTCCTGCTTTTGTCCCCTTCAGTACATTATTTATGAATGCATAAACCAGAATCCATCAGTCTTCATAAGTTACAGGCAACTGGCAATTTTTTAAGCAGTGGCTAACTGCCTAATGGTCTCTGTATGTGTGTATTTGGAGACTCTAATAGCTTGGTGGGTGGGGGAAGGACATTTTGTTCCTGCACTGTAGCTATTGCACCATTGGTGATATTTATCCTTTTTTTTCTCTCTAGGCAGCTGCAATATTTAATTCTGCTTTTGGAAGTTTTTTGGTAAGTAACACAGTATTTCTAGCAAGTGCTTTAATAGTCTCATTTTTAACGGTATCATTGGTGTGTTTGGATTTTTTCACATAATTGTTGGTGGATTCAGATGGCAAAAATTTGAATCATCTTCCAGTTTATGTCACCATGCCCTTAAATATGGATATTGCAATTTCTTTTCTTTTTGTTAAACTCTTGAGAAAGGTAATGAATAAATTGTCTCTGCTCATGGTAAATTAATAATGTGTAAACACATCTTAATTTTCTCCTTAATGGGTTAACAGATTCTATTATTATGCAGATGTTTCAGACATGGGCATCAATATATTGATTTTTCTAATAAGGCCCATCAAATACTCATTATTTTCTATCAAGAGGCCATGGATTTTGAAAAGAAAACATGACCCAGCTGATCAGAGAGTAGATGCTAATTTACTCAGTGACTTGTCATTTGTTTAGCATATTTTACTGTCAGTGAAGCCACTCGATGTCTCTGAGGAACACACTAAAATAGCTGGATATGGGAAAGCAATCAATCCAGCTGGAAATATAACTGTTTCTTTAAAAAGCAAAAGCAGTATTTGTGGTCCTGATGATCTACAAACCTTTGGAAATGACACAGTAAAGAACACTAAATATATTTATGAAAAAAAGAAGAATAGATTTCTTTTACTGATGTGTTGCTTAGAGAGATACTAATGAATGTTAAGTAAAAAATTATTTTATGTGTTGACTGATTGTTCATTTAGGCAGCTAATAATTGAATTTGCTCTTACTAAATTTATGTATGTTTAGAAGTGTTTATGATGCCAGGCTTGTGTCCCAATTTTATACTGTGATGTATAAAATGAATGAATGCTAAAAGAATCCAAATTACAAAATTGAAATAAAAATTGTGAGTACAAAATAGCTCACTTTTTATCCACGGCTTTTTTTTTATTTTGTGAAAAGCTGACTTTTAGAACCTTAAGTATATGGAACTGTACTAGCAGGAGACAAAGTCACATGGCATTTTGCAGTTGTGTTGTGCTGCTGCATTTTTGAGGGACTAGGCTGAAATTAGGAAGGTGGATATATGTTTTTTGGGTATGGATGACCTCTCACCCTCTGATATTTAAAATATCTGTTCCCAACTACTTGTCCTTTGTGTTACCTGTAATATTCTCCTTCTATGGGGCTGCCTCAAACTGTGGAAGTGTTGGAAAAGCTCTGAAGTCTGTGTGTGTTATGTGAATGATATTTTCTCTTTGTTGCTTGGCACGAGCTCTTGGTTTCTCTGCTTCTCCAGCTTTCAGTTCAAGAGGTTTCTAAAGGCTCAGTTCAGCTGACACTTGGAGATACTTTTTGGCTTCAAGTATGAATTTAGGCTCCACTGCATCTGACTACAATGCTGGCTCCTAGTAAATCAACAGCGACATATTTTCAGTTTCTAGTAGCTGTTTGCAGTTCTTTGAAGAAATCTGAGCTCAAGAAGCTGAGTTAGTTTTGTTTTCATGTAATACTCCTAATTTTGGTTTTGGTCTTATTTCATGATCCTTGGAAAGTTCTGCTTACACGTAATTACCTCATTTCACTTTTTGTTCCCTTCGGGTCTTTTTGCAAATGTTGGAGTGGCATTGCAGTAAACATTACTCTTACAAAGTTCCCAGAAAAGACTTTTCAAAAATATTAAAGATCAGCTAAAATGAAACCGTGGTACCAGCTGAATTTTTCTTTAAAAATTCAATTTTTTCAATAAAAATTTTTTTCAATAAAACAACAATTACAGTTGTGTTTTTTTTTTTTTTAGAATAACATGGTAAAGACACTGGTTGCTATTAAATTACAAATATATCCACACATTTAAACATTTGCTGTGGTAATTCTACTTTGAAATCATGATTATGTAGGGAATACATGTGTATGACACAAAGCAAATCACAAATATGTTTACTGAGTGCTTTGTTCTTAGAAACTTTTCCAGTTATGAAGTTGATAGGATAGACCTTGTGGATGACATGTGAGAGTAGGCCAGGGTCAGCAGTAAGCAAAGTTGTTTTCCAGTGGTTTCACAGTGGTGTGGGTCTACATGACCTTGAATTGAGCTGCTCCAGATCTGGAGCACTGGCAAGCATGTGGTCACTCACAAAGAAAGCTTGCTGTTGAAAAACTGCCAAAGCATTAAGTACATATGTGTGTGTATATATATGTATATATATATATTTCTTTCTTTGAAGTCAAAACCGTTCTATAAAATGTAAAAATAATTGACTTGTTTCTGAGAACATAATGAAAGTGGTTTTGGGAATCCATCAGTTTGTATTGGTGCCTAATTTATGGATTTGGCTATGGGTGGAGAACTTATGTCCTTCCTGTATCATCAATTCAGGGTTAATCTAAATCACATCTGCATTTTTCTTAGGAGTGTCAAATGATGAGCTGTGTGTGGACAGGCTTAGATGGAGTTGCAGACCTTTGTGACCAAAACTTTATGGGGATTATTTGGAAGGCTCTGACCTCAGCAAGGCTGAAGTTTTTCTATGTCCCTTGTCTCACCATGTGTAGCACGTGGGCAGGTTGTGGCACTCGTGACAAAGCCAGGACAGTGTTTTCTCTTTTCAGACTGTGCCCTGTGGGCCAGTGCCTGTGTGTGATAGTGTCAAACAGGCTGATTTAAAAGGGCTGAAAGATGTGCTGTGCTGATTGCTCTCCTGCCCCCACCACCTTTTTTTTTCCCCTTAAGACTAGGAAATAATGTTGAGAAGTTAAATTAAAGTAAGTTGTGGAACAAAATGTTTGCAGGGAAATACTCAGTATAATGTTAGAATGATACTGAGATCAGCTTATTCAGATGAAATAGAACATCTTGTGATATGCAAGATGTAGAAATGCCAAATATGTCTTGATGGGCAGAAATGCACTTAGATTAGGGGCCTGGGGGTGTTTCCACTGGTAAAGATTTACAGAAACTGCCAGCCAACCACAAAGTAATTCCTTTTAACTCCCACCAAAGTCCATCTTCCTATAAATATACAGACAAAACAGTACATGGAATGATACACTACATATTTACATTATTTTATTGACTTAGGTTAATAATGTCTCAGGTCTAATTAAAACCCAGTGTTTGAAAAAACTAATTGTTACAGAAAAGTGTTTTTATATAGCTAGATTAGTAATAACTAACGATAGAGGAATTCAATTTACATAAATTTCAGCCAAGAGAATATTTAGGCTCATACCACAGAGGATTGCTCTGAGCTGGGTAGTTAATATCATTATCTCCTCCCCTCATTTAAGCAGTTGGGTTTACAATAATTGTGAAACATAAGCAGTGATTTCAGATTTTCCTCTTAACGGGGTTTTAATATAATCTGGTGGTGTTTTACTCATACAGAGTGATTGGTTGTCCCAAGGTTGCATGCACATGCTAAGATAGAAAGCACTATGTTAGCTGCTTCCACTTGGAGGAGAGGATCCTTTGCACCTAAAGGCTGAAGAAATTGCCTGGAATGTGAAGTGTAGGTCTACTGGAATTGTTAATGTTGTATGCATTGCTATGCTTCCTAAGCATTTCTGCTCTGCTTTTAAAAGAAGACGACAAGTCCTTGCAAATCACAGGGCAATAGGCAGGAGACTGCAAAACATGCTGTGCTGCTGGTTGTTCCATGGTGTTTGCCTGAGTGGTTCAGCTCCTTTGACTTTGTCCAGCTGTCACTGAGGCTGCTCCTGCCCTGGAGATGTGCTTGGCTGAGAGCTGCACTCAGTTTGCAGTGATAATGTAATGCCTTGTGTGTGGGACATGGACTTCCAGAACTCTGTGTCCTCAAAAATTGCTCTGCACTGCTAGACTGGACCAGTCTTGTCTAATCTTTGTCTCTCATGAGTCTCCTTTCTGCTTGAGACTGTGGGCTGGGAATCCCATAAGAATATCCAGCCTGTGGTGTGGGTCGGTGCAGGCTGGTTCTTTGGTACCTGTGAACAGTTGGTGTGAAAGGAACAACCATCAGCTTCACCTTCAACAAAGAACTGAAACTGAGATCTGAAGGCCTGTGGGGACAGGAAGTCAAGAGGAAAGTAGAGAATTCTGGGGACTCTGCTCTGGTGACCACTGGAATCCTGAGAAAACAGCCAACTGTTCTTTAAGAGTCCCTCCAGTGCTGTTATGGACTAGATTTTCTTTCTCTGTTGAAACATAATAGATGAAATGAGACTCATGTCAGGTGCCCATCATTCCATTAATCTCCTTTGTCCAAACTAAGTCTGTGTGGGTTTTTTCTGTTATCTGACCATTTCTCAGAGGGGATAGAGCTGGTTTGTGCCGTTCAAAAAGCTCAAATAATTTTTGGAGCTGCCACATGGCTCACCAAATCAAGGCTAGTATTTTTATTTACATTGTCTTCCAAATGCAGGCTAAAGCTAGCAGAGAATAAAGTTAGCTTCTCACATATACCCAAAGCTTAGCTGGTTAATGAAAATGTATGGAATTCTTATCTAGTCTGCTTTAGCAGGCATAATGATTTACACAGCCTGACAGCACTAGTGCTGCAAGTAAATGCATTAGTCATAGTGTCCATTTTTCTTGCAAATTTGTGACACAGATTTAATTATGGGAATGACCAGCAACTTACAAATCTAATTTTGGTAGGCTGAGCCAACTTTTTTATTTTAATAACAATGGATTTTTTAGCAATGATTTCATTACCATTTAAAGAAATCCAACCATATGGAAATAACCAATTGGCTGAATTTATTTACTTTATTTTACCTTAATGGATGTTGAATGGTTTAGGTTTATTTGAGGCTTTTTTTTTATCACTTTTAAAATCTTATTTATTTCTAGGATAAATATCCTTATCTGTCTTAAGCATTTCTAGTATAAACATAGTAAATATTTTTCTAAAATCAGGCACATGTTTGTATACCCCTTTGTTCCATCTTGTGTCTTTGCAGTATGAAAAGGGGCAGAGCAGTCATCTGGGATTCCCTTTTTACTCTGCTAGCTGTTTACAAAGAAATCTTGCCAGGAAGTCTGTTCACAACAGGTGCTGAATTCTAGATTCAGTCTTATTTCATTTCAAAGTGGAGCTGCTTTATGGAGAGCCACTGCACTCTGAGAAGGGTCCCCTCTTGCTCTGTGAGTAGTGATGCTGCAGATCTGCTCTCCAAATTTGATCGGGTAGTTCGCCAAGTCCTGAGCAAGTTCTCCCTCTTAATCAGCCACTAGGGAAGGCATCTTATCCTTGAAGGATTGTTTCTTGCATGAGTGGAAGGGGATGGCACATCTCTGCCGCAGTGAGTGTTTGGACCAGATAGTATGGGCCAGGCAGCAAAAGTTTATAATTTAAATAATCTTGGGAGCCTCTTACGTTGCCTTACTGTAAATTATGTCATGGTTGGTACTCAGATCTCTTTTTGTTGTTTAATATCCTCATTTTGATTTCTGCTAGATGGAGCTGAAATCTCAAGGTAAGCTTGGGCATCATTAGCTGTTTCCAGGTGTTTTGCCAAGTATCTTCTCAAAGCATGTAGGTCTTCACTCTCACCGTGTACTCAAAGTTCCAGTGTACAGCATGCTCAGTTGAATACCTAAACTTGAGTTAGTTTGCACTGTTTTGGTACAAGCAAGGCAGAATAAAAAAGCTTCCTATGAAAGACAGCCTTTAGCACAGGCTTAAAGACATACATGATTATTTTTAGGGGTTGCTGGGCAGGTGCACCCATCCCAGTATTCCTTTATTGATCATCTCTCTCCCTCCCAAAGCCAAACTGACAGAGTGGGTGTCAGATAGAATGAGATGTAGAATTTTTTACTAAATAAAACAATAATTTAAAAATCTGCCTATGACTAACACTGAACTCCTTTAAAAAATATAAAAAAAGAAAAAGTATAAAGGTGCAGTTCTCCAAAAGAAGTAAATGGGATCTTGCTCCCAAGGGATTGAGAGAAATTGGGTAGAAGGATTGGTGGAAATGTGAGTATTGTAACCCCCACTGTGTGGTCTCACTGATGACACAGTTGGTTTGAAAAGAGATTTAAGTCAGTAGGGATTTGCAGAGCCAGCCAGCACAGAGAACCAGTTAACAAATAACACTGCTGGTGGTTATCTTTGATGTGTTACAGAGAAGGAGGGTAGGTAACAGTAACCAAGAAGAAAAAAAATGTGCTGGCAAGGTCTCAAAAAAGACTGTCCTGTAGAAGGTCAATGATTAGTCTCTGTATTTTTTTTTTTTTACAGTGGTCAAGAGGAAAATGCCTTGAAATCTACCTAATAACAAAAAATGAAGCCATTAGCTGTCAAATGTGTAGAAATTATGTGGGCTGTAGCTTGTCTCAGGGCTCCCTCAGTTTTCCCATTAGCTTTTGCTACTGATCATTTAATTCATCTTACTTGGTCTTATGGGACTCAAGCAGTCAGTTCTGCCAAAAAAAGTTTATTTAAAGATAGCAGTAAGTAGGCCATTAAATACATCTCTTTGTATTATCTTTGAGGCCAAAAAATAAGCAACTGCTACCTTTCTAAAGAGAAATATTCTGCTTTTCCCATTTCCTCATATGACAGCAGACAGGTAGGATTTTTTTTTTCTTGCACCTACTTTTGGTCAGCAGCCTCATCTAGTGCACTTGCTAGGCATGGTATTCAATGATGGCTTTGGAGACAGTAGGTTGAATCCTGCCCCCATCATTCCTGCTTCCATGGATTAGCAGGATTTTGGGAAAAGAGGGAGCTAAGGATATATGTGCCAGTAGCATTTCTTGAGTTACTAAAACAAACAGCAGAAGTGGATGTTGCTGGAGAAAATTCGGAGGCAGAACTCAGGGTGTTTGTTGCACTTTGAAAAGATGGTGTGAGAGTTAAAGCAGCTTCACTCTTCCAGTCCAATTGTCAGTTCAGGAGCTGCAAGGTAAAAGGGAGAGAACATTCTATAGCCAAGACTGGACACTCAAAGTGTCTTAAACTTTGTGATCTGGCATCTTTCTTCTGATCACATAGCGTGGGGAAACTGAAAATGAAATGTCTCTGTGACTGTGGTGCAGTCATCACCACAGTCATCATTGTTAATGGAGAATGGGCACTGGAAATTTGCAAGAAGCTTGATTTCATTCTAAGTGGAAGCTAATGAGTTAGACAATCAAGGGTGCCTCTCTTTGTTCTCCAAATAATAATTACCATCTAGAAAAGAAAATATGTGTTTAATATTATATATGTGTTTAATATTATATAATCAGGTGATTGCTTGGATTAGTATGTAAATAAAATCTGCTGATACAGTTTTAGCATAAAATCAGTTTGTCTAAGATTACTTATATCATAATTAGCAATTTGTCATTGTCTCCTCTGGTATGAAAATATTGCATTTTTGTCAAAAGAATATGCTTGTTTTGGGCTATTTTTTTTCTAGTTTTGCTTACTATGGTTATTAGCCAGAACGTGAAAGAAAAAAAAAAAACCAAAAACCACAAATAAAAACAATTGTCTCAGGGTTGAAATTGTGGACAGAATTGAAAGGTCATGGGTTTCGTTTGTAATGCTTTCTTGTCTTCTATATTAGAATGGTTTCCTGTTTTTTCACTCCAAAATAAAGAAAGTGAAACTAGCAGAAAAAAATATCACCTGTTCTGTTATAAAGTAAGATCAAGGTATCTGAGTTCTAGTTAAGTCACTGAACTTTGTATCATGGAGCGGTGTCACATCACTTGAAATTAGTTTTAAAAAATGTTTGCATTGAAAAGCTGCTTTATTTCCTTCTGATAACTACTTGGAGAAAATATATGTGTGCTTTTTAAAAAGAAAGTGAAAATGTACACTACAAAACTTTGAACAGTTTATTTGTAAAGCAAGAGATTTAAGATTCTTGCAAGAATTTAGTTGTGTCTGTGGGAACCAAATGTTTGAATTTATTGGTTCTTTATGTTAGGTAGGCTGGTTCATCTAGCAGAAATTGAGAAGGGAGGCACTGTGAAAGACAATTTGCTTTTTATTTTGCCCTCTCTAGTATCTTTTAATACTAGAAGAAGTATTCCTCTGCATTCCTCTAGGGCTGTGGTTGTACACAAACATGTAGTCATTTGGCCTGATTTAAGGGTAAATGTTCCCTGCAGACAGATTTGGAAATGCACAAAATATGTCATTTTCTCCCTCACTTTTAAAAAATTCATCAAAAGGAAATGAAAATGTTTTTAGAATCTGCTGTTAATGTTCTTAGAATCTGCTGTTAATGTTCTCCCCCAAAGTTTTAGCTTCTAATTGAAATGGAGCAATGTTCTTTCCTCTGTGCTGCAACTTTTAGTCACCTGCATAAGAAAAGTGTGTGTGGGGTGAGAGGGAGTGGAGAGAAATCATCCTTTCCTTGGAAATAGGGATATTTAAGCCCCTGTTTTGTTCTTGATGAGGACTTTGAACTGGTGCTTGTGTAAGGAGTTGTTTCACCCAGCAGCTGTGTGTGCTGTAAAACACCAGCTGCTGAGCTGAGCAGTCACCTACACCGATCCATTGGGGAGCACGGAGCTCCTTCTCTGGCCCCAAACATGGATTCAGGAGCTAGCAAGAGTTGGGTTCTAGCCTGTGGTACAAACAGCCGTACCTGTGCTGCATGATTCCATACAAACCCCCTTTTACCTTTAGTTAACTCTTTGTGGGAGGAACATATCCAAACCAAATTAATTTATTAAGTTTTTTGGTCCAGAACAGGTTAAATCTCTGCCTGGGTTTTTGCTGTGGCTCTTCTCTATCTGGCTGAGCAGCGCCTGCTCCAAACTCGGCAGTGCTCAGTCTCCAGGGGTGAAAACAAGACGGATGTCATTATTACTCCAAGTTGAGGGGCTGGAAATCATTCCCCTTGCTGTCAGGGTGACAAATACTGTCTTAGAGGAGGTGCCAGAGGTTAGGTCAAAAGCTCTCTCAAAGTCTTTATCTCAACTAGCAAGCAAGGCATGGTAATAAAACTGGAGCTTCCTTTGGAAATTGTGTTTATTCTTTATTGTGGGCTTTTTAAAAGTCAGTTTTGGGAAACCATCATGACCTTCGGTATGAGCCAGGAGTAGTTAATGAATTCTTTTGTTTTTGATAGCTGTACTTGTGGTGTTGTGGAGAGGCTCCCTTCATTATTATTTTGCCTGATCTTTTGTAGGTATCAAAACAATCTACAGCTTTCATCCTTAATGGCACATACTTGAAAAGACCAGTGATTGTGGAGGAGGGAGGGAACTGTTTTAGTTTATGATCTGTCATTATTTGGCTTCTTTTAACACTGTTCTGTCAGTGGCATAGAGTTTTCATTTTAATTTCTTGTTAAAAAAAAAAAAAACAAAAAAAACAAAACATAAATGTCCAACAAAAAAAAGAGCACTCGAAACACCAGCCCAGCAACATCCAAACCATCTTGGAGGTAATGAGGCTCAGGCTTGCTTATATAGTTTATCATCTTTTTGGCGTGGCACATGAGCAATTGCACTTCCCAGCATCTTGTTTCCTCCACGTTCATTACAATTCTCCACCCAATTCTCCTCCAGATTATTTTCCTACAACGATCAATAAATTGTTGCATTTGTTGTTTCTACTTCTTAAAAAAAGACTGCATGACAAAATTTTTTCTAAGATATTTTTTGATGGTACCTTCTTGGTTGCTCCAGTGTAACTTGTTGCAGGGATGTTTATGTGCTGTTCTTTCACTGAGAGTTGGTGGAAGATCAGACTAGATGGATATCTGACTTTATCTATTACAAACTCAGTATGCTCTACAAAGAGTGAAATGACTGAAAACTTGTCATTTTTTATTTTCCAAGAAAAATAATTATTTATACTTGTATCTAAATTAGGTGACCATGTTGGATAGAAAATTTTGCCCATTGATATATGAAGATGGGTTTTTCATGTTATCTTCTGTCTTTCAACCAGAGCACTGAAAGCTCAGTATAGGACACTTTCCTTGGATGTATTTATTGGTATTGAGTGTGTAACTTGGCTGAGACTGTGCATGACTGTAAAAGCATTTTGCCTCACATAAACCTGCTGGATGAAAGCTGCACATGGTTTCACCCCCTCTGCCTACTCTTTCCACATGCCCTTGTACTGTGGTAGCTGCAGGTGCCAGCATTGATGCCCCCCTGGGTGGAAAAGTCATTCTGGCTTCTTCCCCCTGGTGCATTTGAGGCAAGCTCTGATAGTCTGAAAATGCACACCTTGCTATGCCTCATTGCTTAGTTGTGGTCTGCCTTCTTAACCACATTTTTACTACTATATGGAAAGCAAATGTTAACTATTTGAAGGAGAACTATATTACATAGAATTAGATGACATGAATAATGGGAAAGGGTTTTTGAAAAACTCAAACCTTTTAATAAAATGGGATGTCAAATATATGAGCATGTCTTTCAAGCAGTGATCAAAAAACGTGTGAAAAGTTTCATATCCTTTTAAAAGTCAAATGATTATCCAATATCATAATTTTTTTTTGTTGGATGGACAGTACAAAGATGAAAGAAAATTTTATAGATAACATTGCACTTCACAGCTGACTGAAGCAGGTGTTAGAAATGCAGATTAAGTATACTGACTAAAGACTATATAAATTTGAAGTGAAAACGCCACTGGTCTACTTGCAGCACTCTGCACATGTGAAGTTTCAGGTAGCTAAATTATTAATTTTATTGTGTGAGATAGTGCTGCAGTTAGGGAGAAGGTCCTTGTGCATTTATGATTTAACTTTTCCATTGTAATCTTTTTAATGTTAGGTGATGAGCAGCTGACAGAATTTGCTTCCATGTTGAGTTTTGCTTGGAAAGAGAATACAAAATGCAGGTAGATAAATCCACACTGTAGGTTTATTTGCCAGTTAGGTGTTTTACAGGAACATGCAGTGCAAATACACAGTTGTGGGTAAATGCAATTTCTGTAAAGGAAGGAGACTGAATGTTAGCAGTGTTGCTGTACAAATCTGCAGACACTGGGAAATCTGAATCTGGTCCTTCTACACAAAGGGGCACAAGGTGTTAATTTGCAGCTCAGTCTTTTTTGGACTTCACAGGCTTTGTGTAGACATTATGCTCCATGATGTACAGATACCTCATTGTGTAGGTGGTATGAAGCATGGGAAGGAGGCATTGGGAGAGGAGTGAGGGTGTTTCCATCCAACAGCTCAGTAACCTGCTAATAAACTGTACTAGACTGAATTTAATTTTGTCATGACTTATCAGGTGCCTGGAGCTAGTAATCAATCTGTAAGAGGTCTAATTCTTGAACAAATTAAAATTGGAAGTGGATTGGAAGACAGAGTCTCTTAAAGTGAGGAGCAGTACTGAGGCCCCTGCTCAGCACAGGGACTGCCAGGGCTGTTCTCACTCTGAACTCCTGCTAGAAAAGTCTGGTGGGACCTCACAATAGCCCAGCATGACTAGCAGGGGAGACAGCAACAGGGACGTGGCGCTGTCCTTTGTCACCTAGAATGACTGTGAGGGAAGGAGAGCTTTTGCAGGGTTTATTTCTTAAGTAGTCCTTGGATCTGCTGGTTCTGAAAGTATGCTGTTATGCAAGAACTGCCTCTTTGATTTTGGTTTTTTGTTTGTTATGTTTGGGTTTTTTTTTTTTTACGTGGACAGTCCTGTTTTGTCCATCAGCTCACAGGGCATGGTATTTGTATTGGCTGCAGTTCTGCTCTGACTGGAGGAACTTGTCCATGGTCTCTAAATGTTCTATATATGGTTGTGGAAGTTTGGTTATAATAAGTGAAACAGATATTCAAGAGCATGTCCAGTACATCCTGGGAAGGAGACAGTATGCAGCTGGCAAACCAGTCTTTGGAAATTTGAAAAGGCTACAAATGAAGCTAAGATTTTTACATGCATGTACTTTATTTTTTCCGTAAGAACAAATAAATCCCTGAGATTGCACTGTTTTCCGTAAGCACCTAGACATAGCTCAATTCCTTTTTTATTTCTGACAACTGGTGCTTAGAGACACATGTTTTTGTTCCTTAAGTGGTGATCATTGGATCTTTCCCTGTGCTACAGAATGGAGTTCCTACAGTGGGTACAAAATCATATGAAGTTGTATTCAGTCCTCAGAAAGGCCACTTGGTGCATTTGTAACACAGATAATGCACTACAATGAAGCCTTTAGTAAAATAACAGTGTCAATTTTACTGTAGCCTTAACTCTTGTTTAACATTTTGGTAAGGTTTTTGTGGTCATTGACTTTGAGAAATGGCATCTATCCATCTTCCTGACTTTGAAGGCCAATTAACACAGAATAAAAGACTACAGATTCATTTTATACACTGTGTAGTGTCCCCAACAAAGAACTGGTACCTGAACTCATGTATAAAATATATTTATTACTATTGCTTTCCATATTTTTAGTAGGTAGTTAAAATACAAGCTAAGAGCATCACTGTAACACAAACAGCTTGCAAAATAATAAAATCTAGATGAAGCCTAATATTTATAGAGTACTGCCTTACTGCCTAGTTTAGTCACTCAGTTAATAAAAGTGTGGTTTTGCTGCATGCTTTTTCTTTTTCCTCTTCCCCCTCCCTTCCCAGTTACAGTGTGGGCTTCTCAGCAAAGCTGACCCATCTGCCATTTGTCTTGCAGTTTCAGAATCCAGTCAGTGTGTATATGAATTCAAGTCAGAGAACTAAAATAGAATCTCATCATTATTATCATTTCAGTTTGCTTACCCTGAAGCAGAGTTAGTGGAGGGCTGTTCCTCCCCATGTACACGAAAGTCTGTCAAATTGGGATCTGTCACTCCAAAGACATTTGGAAAAATATATTATGAGAGTCTTACTACGTCAAGCTGTGGCATAATTATTGCACCATAAATGCTTACAAAGCATTATGCTGCATCCTTTTTTATTTTTTAATCTGATTTCTCTTAACTCTTGGGATTAAAATTGTTATGCTAATTCAGACAGCAGCACAGTCCAGTGCCAGCTGAACTTGTATTGAGACCATCCCAAGCCAGTGTTATCAAATAATACTCAGAAAACTATAAAGTCTGTAATATATGGTAGGAGGTATAATTTGTTTTATTTGCTGTTGGTATTATTTTGTAAGCTGTCAGAAACCCTCCACAGCCTCTTCCAAATAATTACAGTGCTTTCCTGTAGGAGCAGTAAAGGACCATGGCTGAGAGAAAAAAACATTATGATCTTATCAATAAAGCTGTTCAAACACTCTGGAATAGTGAGATATACATTAGGACTTAGAGGTGTATCTTTTTCTGCAGGGGTGCTTGCTGTGCCTAGGCTGTCCAGTTAATGTTTTGGGCATGTACTCGGGCCATGGATTTCATAAAACCCTGTCAGAGTAAAAAGTTTCTTTCTCTTTGGAGAACTGGCACGGGGATGATCCATCAGACATCAGAGCTCGGTCAAGCACTTGAAATGTCCAAGCGGATTAAAAAGAGGTTTGTGACAAAGCAGGATTTTGGGACAGAGAGCCCTGGAGAGCAGGAGGTCTAAATTAAGATGATCCACTGGATAAGCAAGAGAGCACAGGCAGATCTCTGGGAATTGTGCTGGCTTCCATGCAGAAGGAAGAACAGCAAGTTCTGGCTCAGCCTGAACCAGGGCTGTCCTGAGGCAGCCCTGACCTGGGGGCTCCTGTTCAGCAGCAGATTGCACACCCCTCAACTGTCCTGCAGATTTGTTCCCTCTGCACCATTGCCACGCATCCACTGCCTACCTGTTGTTCCTCACTCCTGAGGTTTCTTCTTCTTTTTATCACCTGAAACACAGAAGGCCTCATCCAGGTAATCATTTGAGAGCCAGCACTAGCATAGCTTGTTTATGCTGAGATGGGAACGTAGCTCTTCAGGGTGTTAACATCAAGTAAAAGCTGCTACAGTGAAAAACTCTTGAATTACTTTTTCCATACTGATTCTGTTTACAAATATCCCAACAGAAAAATAATTGGTTTATGGCATCACATGATGAAGTTCAATTTTCATGGGCAATCAGGCAATAATCTTGTAGAGGATTTGGATGCTGTTCTCTAGGTTTTACAGGAACTATCTTAAATCATGGTGAAAATCTGCTGGACTAAGATGTTGAGGCATTCCTTGTTGCCAGTAAGATTCTTTCTGATCACCTATAGATTCATATTATTTCAATGCAAATGTAGCAAATTTAGCAAATTAAGGTATTATTTTAGGGTGTTCACCTGCACTAGCTCTGATCTTTGTAGGGGAACATTTGTCCTTCTACCACTCAGGAGCTGTGAATGTACAAATCAGATTGTAAATTCCTGGCATAGTGAGGGTGCAATGTGGGCACATTAAAAGCATGTGGACAAAAATGTCTTTCAAGTTTTTTTCTGCAAACTAATTCTGTAGTCCAAGAATTAGGGCTTGGTTGTGAAAGGAAGGTTTTTCTTGTCTAATTATTTCAAAGCCTGTTTGAGTGAATGTGTCCATGTCTAGAGTTTACCTTAGATTGGCTACTGCAAAAATGCCTGAATTTACCCTGTGTGTAATACATATATATATATATATAATATATAATAATAATATATATACCACAAGCATTTCAAAAGAATTTGTTCTTTCTGTGCTTTCCACTGACATGTGCAAAAGGAGATTTTTTTCTTTGCCCTCCAGCAGTTGTGCATGTAACTGACTGTGTTATATACAGAACTATTAGCTTTGCACCAGTATAAATATTTGAGTCATACAGCTTTACTTCTTAGGCCATAAGCTCATACTGTCTGTGCTGGCAGTAGCATCCTGCATAGACAACATTACTCTCAGGAGCTGTATTCCTTTCTTCCCATCCCATTTTATAATGTGTTGAAAACACCACTATACATGCACCAGTAATAGAGAGGAGGAGAAGAGAAGCCTTTCAGTGTAATTCTTACAATAATGTCTTTATATAACCTGGGATTTTTTTTTTTATTAGAAATGCTCAGAGTTTTTGTTGTGTAAATTACAGAAGAAACATTCCTGAAGTCCTTAAGAAGGAACCATTTTCCCCTGCATCATGATAAATGTAGCAATTGTGTGTGTATACTAGAATAGATCATATTGAACATCCCCTGAGCTCCGTTTGCAGACAAGTCCTATCTCCACCATGACAAAATTCCCAGAAGAGTTTAAATTATTAATGCTCTGGAATCTGCGGGGTTCAGCAGATATGTTCAGCGTTATTGATGGCAAACTTTATCCCTTTATTCCTAAGACACATAATGAAATAGGGAGTCCCTCAAATAAATGCATTTCGTGTTTAGGCTAATTTTGTAGAGGCCAGTGGGCTTTGCCTTAATGTGTGTAAATACAATTTTTCTGGTTTACAGCAGATTATGTGGTAGCTGGGAATGAGACTGATTTGGCACTAATTTATGAATTCTTCCAGCATTCTCTGTGTGCTGCACCCTGTGCGGGCAAGATGCTCTAATTGCACCTACTCTGTATAATGAGAGCTTTTAATGACAATTACTGATTGTAATTACGGATGTTTGGGGACCATTCTTTTCTAGCTTAAGATGATGTATTGACTTTTATAAGAGAAGACTTGTATTTTCACTTTATGCAATATCTCTCCTTTCTCCCCCCAGCCTTCTCAACTGATAGGCTGACTAGTGAGGCTGCTAAAGTATTGCCACAGAGAATTTTTGTTCAGTTAATTTCACTTCAGCAGATATAATTTTTCACTCTTTTTTATTTCTGAATTCATATAGGCACTTTCACATGTTCTTTTTCATAGCAATTTAGTATTTGGAATGATGTTATACAAGTTGCATTTGTTTTAGGTAACAAGATAAAAGTCCTTCACTCTGAATATTTCACTGCCATGTTAAGTAAGCCCGTTTACAAAAGCTTCATTTTTCTCTTAATATACTCTGTAAATGGCATTTTAATATGAGGCTGTTGATTTTAAATAGGAGTAGGTTTTATCTTTGTTCCAGATTTCAATTGGATTAAATTGCTGTTCACTGTTGAAATTACTGTTGAAAACAGTGATGCCACTTGCAGTCCCAGATTACAAACTTGCTTTGCAGGGGGCCTGCTCACTTTTTTTAAATAAGGCTGTGAGACATCTCAGCAGCTGTTGTCTTGAAATACAAATAAAGATTTGGGCAGCTTCCAGTTTAGTGTCCACTCGAGAAAGCCAGGCATCAATAATTGAAAGAGCAGTTTAACACTTGTGTAGAAGAAACAGTTTAAAGATTTTTTCCCTTTCACTTTCATTTGCTAGTTTTTACACGGTTTAGGGATATTGTCCTTTGCTTTGACTTCTGCTGCTGGCAGTCTTGTTTTAATATGGGAAGTGAAGCCTTCTCGTAATTCCAGGGAAGTAAAAGTGGAGTTGTAACAAAATTAGCAATTGGATGGGGCTGGGAGACAGACCTGGTCTGAGTATTAAAATGTCCCTTTCCATTTTGCATGGCTTTCTTGTGCTTTGTTCTGTTTTTAAATCCTGACCATGGCAGCAGTCTAGTATGTGAGAGAGCTGTCTTAGTGACAACATGGTATTCCAGAACATGGGAATAGAAGTAAGAGGTTAGATGGAAAAGAAAATGCACTAGGCTGTGCTTGATCCTTGTGAGTAAACCTGAGTCCTAGGCTGTGGAACCAGGATCTTAGTCCAGGGAACAAAAATATACAGCACAGGTGCCAGGGAAAATGGCAAACACAAGGAAAAGTGCTGGTGGCACAGCATCTCAAGAACTGTCTGTGAAAAGTGACATCTCCCACTTTCAGTGTCCTGGTAAAACTCACAATTAGTTGAAACTGCAAGAACCTCACACAAAAATAGGAAAGGGACAAAACTGAACTGCTGAGTTTCTGAATGGGCTTGTGTCTCTGCAAGCAAGCTTAGCCTTGGTGGAAATGCAGGCTCAGAGAACAAGGAGTTTGTCCATGGCTTGGCCAATCGTCCTCTACGCTGATGATTTTTAGTTTATCTCACCTCCCTACCTCTCCTACAAAAAATTGTATCACAAGGATTAGAGAATCACTAGGAGAATGGTGAATTTCTGTATAGGGCAACATGGTATTAGGGAGGAAATAAACTTCTGAGCCTATCCGTGTACTTATATTCTTTAATATATTTATTTTTATATAATAATATATATATAATAATAATATATAATATATATATATATAATATATAATATATAATAATAATATAATATATATAATATATTCTTTATATGCTTTTTTTTCCTTGATTAATGGACGTTTTCTTCTTAAGAAGCACTGAAAATGTGTCTGAAAAAGTAAAACTGAGTGCAAATAGTACGCAGGGATTTTCTGTTTGACCAGAAAGAAACACTTTGAAGTAGGTTGGTAAGTGGAGTTAGTAAATTTGCTTGCTGGATGTCTAATGGCTTTTTTAGAGACCTGTCAAATTTTTCCCTGTAACTGGACGGATAAAAATTTGGATTTTTCTCACAAAGATGTGGTAGCCTTTTCAGGAATCAAGCTGGTGAGCAGGTTTGGGAGTCCATCCTTTGCTTGTCAGTGTAACTGGAGACTGTTAGGCCAGATTATTGTGGAGTTTATGGTGCAGGCCACAGAAAGTTCTTTGGGGTCCTGCAGGAGGCTTGAGTGGTGCATGTATTATTTTGTACAGCCCTGAACAATGATGAAATGGTTGGGAGAGAGGTATTTCATGGAATGCTTTGAATAGTCAACCCAGAGTCACTTTAAGATGAATTTGGGATCACTATAACTGCCTTGATTTCTATAGGTTGTTCAGGTGAGCGGAATTACAAAAGTGAAAAACCATCAACCAAGTAAAAAAGCAAACTTGGCCTTTTAAAAGAAATGTTATGAATTTGGAACTAACCTTGTTCAGAGAAAAAAAAGTGGCAGTAGAATGGTTGCCAATGTGGCTCCAAATGGGCACTTGGCAGTTCTGTGTGTTTTGGTGAGGGCATCCCAGTGGGTCACAGCTCTCTGCTGATGCCTGGAAACACTGAAGATCACTAAACTTCTTGCTTTGCTGCTTACAGCAAGAAATGTGCTTTAAATGCTGCAGTTTTGAGGGATTATGTTTCAAATAAAGCATATCGTTTCCTAAATGTGAAATTTAGGAAAATTAGGATTAATTTCCTAATTAATAGTGCACTTCTAGTGATCCTGGTTCTGAGGATCTTTTGGTAGACACTAGCAGGGTGCTCAGAAGGACAAATGTTTTGTCCAGCAACTGTCAGAGTTTTTTTGTAGACACTTCTGGATTTTTTTTACAGCACTTTCAAAAGGAAAGTGTGATCCAGCAAAATGGGATTTTTTCTTTTTCTCCTCCTTTTTTAATCTGAGGTGCAATTCCTCACAGACTTCTCTGGTGACAAAGTCAGTTTAAGAGGTGACAGCCCTGCTTTATGCTCCTCTCATGCTGTAAAAAAAAAGGTGCCAACGTGTTGGTTTATTGGGCTGTGTTTCAGACCAGAACAGTGAAATGAGCAGAGTTCTAAAACAAAAGTAAAGAGGTTTATTTCCCCCACTCGATCCATTTTAGAAATGGTCTCATGTATGACTGAAGATAAGAAGATGGTTAACTGTGGCCAAAGGAGAGGAGGCTAAAGATGACAATTTTTGCTGGAGGAGATTGAAGTGGAACTGTGCCTTGTGTAAACTTAAAAGGTTGAATTCTGCCCTGATGGAAATCAATGGAAAGGACTGGTCTGGTGCCAAAGTGCAAGGTTTCTTAAAGTAATGTTTTGCTACAAAGCAGAAGGATTAGAAGAAGCAGTTACTTTTTGGTAGAATTGTTCTTCTGGGGTTTTTTTGGTAGTGTATTTTGAAGTTTATCTTGTCAAGTATTGAAGTGCTCCAAGCTACAGCCAGAAAATAAACAATGAAGCATGTTTCATATCGCTCTCATATCGACCTAATCTCTCTCCAACTACCTGAAAGGCGCTTATAGCCAGGTAGGGGTCAGTCTCTCCTGCCAAGAAACAAGCAATAGGATCAGAAGAAATGGCCTCAAGTTGCACCAGGGGAGGTTTAGATGGATATTAGGAGAAAGTTCTTCTCAGAAAGGGTGGTTGGGTACGAGAACAGGCTGCCCAGGGAAGTGCTGGAGTCACCATCCCTGGAGGCATCTGACAGATATGCAGATGAGGCACTGGGGAAGGAGATTTAGTGGCAGATGTGGCAGTGCTGGGTTTATGGTTGGACTTCATTAACTGAGTGGTCTTTTCCAAACTAAAGGATTCTATAATTCATTCCATTCTTACGGTTAAAAAAGTGAAAGTGCGTAAGTTGATGCACTTATCCTTCCACAGTCTTTCTGATAATGTTCTTCTCATGACTCTACTGGCTTCCCTCCCTGGTCCAAATAAGAAACCATGTACACAATATTCTGACTTTTTATAAATAGGATGAGTACCTTCCTACTGGAGGAGAAATGTTACTGCTTTCAAACCGCTTCTGCATGAATGGAACAACCCCAAATATTTTTAAGATAAAGTTACATGAAATCACTTACTTTTCAAGTGCTGAAGTTAAGAGTTTAGGTAAAATATATATAGTACCAAATGGAGGTATAAGTAGCACTTATTGACATAGTCTTTTTTTTTTTTTCTTTTAGCTGTTTAAGGCTTCCAGGTTAATTTTTTAGTGTCTGTGAGATATGTCACACAGTTTGATAGCAAAGTTACGACTTGGTAATGTTTCTGAAAAGTACAAGTATTACAAGAAAGAATCCAAAGAAAAGTCTGCTAGAGTACCCAAATGAGATGGAGCCTGGACTCTTCTGCTTTTTGTGTAAGAAATTGGAGGAGAAATGCCCTTTGTGGGTACCAGTGATGTATCAGTTGACTGTGGGCTACACTGCTGAAGAGGATCTGTATTACTATCTGATCTGCTAGGTGAAGCAAAGTGGAAGAATTGTCAGTCCTTATTTATTCACAGCCAGGTCTTCTTATCTCCTAAAATGTAAATAAAGGAACAATCACCTCTGTATTTTTCATTGCTGGTATGAGCTGTGGCATACAGATGGAGTGTTCTTTGTTTCTCCTTCTAGTAACCAGCTCTATCAAATGCCACGTCCTGACTTCCTGATGATCAAGCAAAGGCAGTCAGCACAACAATAACACTTTGTATTTAATGCTTCCTTTTAATCTGTTGTCTTTGCCAGCCTGTTTTGTGTTAAATGCTTTGAATGCTCTGGGTGTGCACTTTACAAAGCTCTGTCTCAATTCCTTGAGCTTTGTCTATAAACATCTACTTAACCATTCTGTTCTGGTGCCCAAGAGCAGATAGGTGTGCTTGTTCACTTTGTGCCATCACTTGTAACTTCTGTGACTCTTAAGGGATCTTTATTAAAAACCCAGAATGAAAAAAAGCAGGGGGAGGGGGAGCCAACAAAACCAGACAAACCCCATCATATATCTATCTGTCTCTTGGCTTCCTTTTCTGTCCTCTGGGGTTTTTTAATGTGTGTCTCATAAGCCAGGTTATAGACTTGTGGAGGAAGAGACTGCCTGATAAATACATGCAGCTCACTGTGCATTGGTTCATCTAACCATTTAGTGCTATTGTAAAACAAATAACATAAATAACTCTGTTCTAGTGCTGAGTCTTCCCTGGTAATTTGTAGGTAAGCACTTATCTGGGTGTTTGCAGTTTTTGTTTCTCCTGTATGTGTGTATGAGGGTTGCATACAGATGAAATAGGAGACTGATTAACTGGCAGTGTAGAAAAATCAGTGCAACCAGCTACTCTGGCAGTTTGACAACCATTTGCATACTAAACTGAGCAAAAAGGAGAGGTGCTCTTTAGCCTGTTTCAGTCACAGCAGCCTAATGAATTGTCCATAGCTATAGAAGTTATTAAACATAATTTGTGCTCGAGCTTTTTAAAAAAGAGTTTATAGTATTCCCTTTAAAGATCATCTGTTGGTGCTTTGGTATGAAAAGGAGGATTTATGTTTTCACTGTACTGTTAAATAATTTGAGCTTATGCCATTTTTTAATACACTTGCATAATATTCCTCTCTGGCATTTCATTACACAGAAGATTTGAGCTGGGTGGGAGAATGTTAAAATTGTGTATGAGAAGAACATTTAAGAAACCTCATTCACTTGTTTGATTGACATTTAGCTGCCTGTGTTCTCTCCATATGCAATCATGGCAACATTTAAGAAAATACTGTGTTCACATATGCCAATTCAGACAGGAAAGACAGAGAATTTGCCAGGGCAAAGGGCAGGGTTATCAATTTGTATTCACTGAATGTGACATATATTGCATAAAGAGGGTTTGATCAAACCTTTTTAATGTACTTTCTTCAAGAGGTTGAAAGGAATACTGCTGTAATTGTCTACATTGTATTGGCATAAGAAGGACAGATGGCTACTAGAGAGCTCTTCACAGTTTTCCTTTCAAAGGATTGCAGGTATATCATAAGTGAAATCCTGGTTTTGGATGGGCATGTGTTGATACCAGTAAGATAAATTTATCCATCTACAGAATTTCATCTCATCCAGATGCCTTAATATAGGACTAATTGATACTGTAACTCATGTACTTGGGGTTGTTTGAATTAAAAAAACAACCAAACAGCCCAAGTTATTATTGTCCTTAATTTTGAGACTAAATACATTGCAAGATGAGGATAAATAATTTCAACACACAGATGACCAAGTTTTTTATAACTTGTTGACTGCTGATGTCCATACTATTTCAAAATGCACTTTTTTTTCACGTCTCATTCACAATGCCATTTCCAAAAACTGTCAATTTGGGGTTTTTGTCTTGCATATACCCATTAACTGGATAGTTTGCTTTTCAGGCCACTTGGAACAAGATTTTATGTTTATACTAGTGAATTTTCTTTTCCCAAGTTTTCCACACTTTGAGAGTGAATGCATTTGTGGTTATTGTGCCTGGCCATTTGAAAATCTGCAGAATTTTGCAGTGCCTGAAAACCTTTCCTCGTTGAACACCTTTATTATTCCACTGGGTATCAAATTTTGTTCTACAATTTATTTTTTTCTGTCCTCTTTGTCCAAAAGAATAACTTCCATGTACAGAAGAATCTGATACATTTTGCTAGCAGGCCTGTAATACCAGAGTGCATCATTTGGGGAGAACTTTGGGGCTCTTCTCCCAGCCCTTGGACATCTTACATCCCTCAGCCACCAGCAGCACATCCTGATTCATTACAGGGCAGGGCCAGGCTTTGTTCATTCTGGAGCCTGGGAATGTTCACTCTGTGCCCACTGTGGCTCTTGGCTGGGCAAGAGGCCCTAATTGTTACAGAGATGGCATCTGAGATAATCCACACTGGCCCAGCAGTCCTGGAGGGGCAGCTGCAGGTGTGGTCACTGAGGCTCCTGCAATGGAGGTGTTTATTTCTACATTCTGAGAACTTCAGTGCAAAGGGAGATTCTGTGCCATTTTGGCCTTTGAGCCTGCTTTTAGAACTCACTGTTCCTTCACAGTTCTGTCATGCTATTAGAGAGGTTTCTGCTGGATCCATTATTCTTCAAAGACTTAATTAAATTGTACAGTGTAATTAATCTGTCCTCTTAATTTCCGAAATTCTCCTAGTCTGTAGGTAATAAAACAACAGGGGGAGATTCCATGGCTGCTCAGTTGTATTATGAGTCTGGGGGCAAACAAAGTATATTCCTTCAATGAAAATTACTTTATACATGGATGGCTGTAACTGTAGTGCAGCAAACAAACTCTGCTATCCTGGAACTGATTGAATATTCCTTCTCTATCAGTGGCCTGGAGCAGATAGTTAACGAGCACTGTATTTACAGTTCAGGTTCTTCTTATATGTCACCTTTCCCTGAAGTTCTCACACTCTCCAGCTCTGTATTTCCTAAATTACTTATCATTTTTGTATATGTAATGAATTTCAACAGGTTTATCTTCTGTGAGCTTTTCCTGTTTTCTCTTCATCCCTCATACATGCATCCAGTTGTAAAATAATAATTTTAAGGAAACATGTCTGGAATGAGGGTTCTTCCATTAGATTTTTCCAGGAGATTCTGCCATTTCTCCCATATGTTAGCTGTGCTTACCTGCTGCTACTTGAGTCATTGTATTGGAATGGTAGGGTGCTGGTATCTCTGTGTCTCACACATAAGTGGAAACCAGGCAACTGCACATCTTTGGAAATAATACTACATGCAGGATAAAGGCACAGCTGTAATAGTTTGATAGAGAGGGGCATAAAAAAATTGCATTGATTTGCTGCTTGGTTATGAGTGTCACTCACTGAGATCACTGACTTCAGGAGACCTGTCTAAAGTTTGGCTTTTGGGTAAGGAGCAGGCAGGAGCAGGTAGAGCAAAGCCTTCTATATGTAACCTGTCCATTTGTTCCTTGTAACACTCCACTGTAACTCTGCTTTGTCCATTCGTTCCTTTAACTATATCCCTTCTGGTATTTTCAGCCATATATCTTGATTCTGCAAACAAAACTTCTGTACAAAACTGTATGTATCAGCAGTCAAAAGCATGCAATTTCAATTATAGCTTTAAAAAAAAGTCACATGATGCTTGTGTGCATTGCTAGGCTTATCTCATAAGGTTCAAAATATGTGGGGGATTTGTTTGGGGTTTTTAATGTAGCTATTGATAGCAGAGGGGAATACAAATGTAACAGAATAACTGAACAGGCTCTTTGCATCTGACTTCACAACAAACATCAAAGAAAAATGCACTGCCACCTGTTAACATGGTATGAAAGGTTAGCAAGTGTGCATTGCTCTCTGCTAAATTATTTTGCTGTATTAAATCACAGTTACCTAGTTGAGAGCCAGTGTTATTTTCATAGGTGTCTCTTAATTGTATTACTTCTGACATTCTTCATGCTGTTGTTGGGCTGGGAGATACTTTTCAGTTTTGTGCTCATTTAGTTTTTCTGAGGCACTTAGCAAGATGAGATAATAGCTTTGTTTTGTTGGGTTTTTTTTAATCCAGTAGTCACTGCAAAAAGTAAGATATAATTAAGCACAGTGCTTATAAAAACTGTTGCTGATCCTTTCAGTCTGTGCTCACTATTTTGAGCATGTGCTTGATAACAGAACTCATAAATATCTTGTGTGATCTGTGGGGGAGGGTAGGAAGGATGACATATCTGAAATGCCTTAGGCCAACATAAAGTTTGTTTAGTCTGCACATTCTTTAGTTCAAATACAACTGTTTTTATTGATATATTTCCTTTGTTTCATTGTATTGTCCGCTCAATTTTCATAACTTTACATTAGACATTAAAAGCCCGAAGGTGTGGAAGGTTTTCATTGGCTGGCTCTGAGTTCTGTATTACAAACCTGTGTGTAATTCTGATATCTTTGCAGGATAAGGGAAGAATGTCACTGATGGGGAGTGCCAGGCTCAGGAAAGATGGGCAAAGCCCAAAGCATGACACCAGCACAGGGATTTGATCCAGAATTCCCATGGATGTCAGGTAGAGAGCTGGCATGAAGGGTTATCCAATCATCAGAGCTGTGGCTCCAGGGGCCCAAGATTCAGGACGGGGAATCTTCTTTTCTGAAGAGTGGGCAGGACTGAAATTGCCTTTACTTGCTGACTCCCAGGTGTCCAAACACCCAAACTAGAGGTGCTCTGTGCTCCACTTCTGGTGTCTGCAGGCAGATATTCTGTCACAGCCTGAGAGTTAGTTATGCACTATGTGCAGCTCAGACATAAATGGGTGTGAGCTTTCATGTGAAACCCTCCTGGTTCTTCCCCTTTCCATTCCTCTGAACAAGGCAAGGTTGCGTCAGGTTGCCTATGTGTACTTTCAGCACTCATGTGAAATGGAATGTGTTTGCAGAGAGCACTGTGATAAAGACAAGCTGCTTTCTCTCTCCCTCCCTGCACCTGAGTGCAGGTGGGTAAATCTCTAATGCAAACATGAGCTCCAGAAGCCAAGAACAGCAGCTTCTCCTGAGCAGAATCTCAAGATAAGCTGGAAGATAAATGGATTTCTTTCTGTGGCCACACTTGGCAGCACAGTAGAGACAGCAAATTACTTGAAGCATATGAGGGAAACACAGGTTCTGCTTGCAAATATAAATTCCTTCATTCGTGAAAAGGTATGAAAAGTAAAAACCTTAATTTACAGGGTGGTTCAAGTTACATTAACAGGACAGTGAAGAGAAAATGTGATATTTCTCTTGTCTTCAAACCTCCCATTGTTTTGCTCATTAGCCCCATGTAATTTTAAAGTAGCAACACACAAGTTGCATCCTGATTTGACCTTAGGAGCCTCGCTGTTCAGCTCAGTGGTTTCCCTGTAGAAACAGTAACTGACACTGCCTCGCTGGAATTTTCTCCAATCAATATGGTGTGGCACAGTACAAATTATACAGCAAAATGGTATTAAAGAAAAGCTCATCTATTGATACAGCTGGCTAGAGAAACAGATTTTTATTTAACAGCTTTCAACATATTTTTTACAAGGGAAATGGGACCCTGTAGAATGAATGGTGTATTTTTTTACTTTTAAGATGCAGTCATTCTTTTCAGCTGGTTTTAGCAGTGTGGAATTCCTTTGTATTAGAGCCTGTGTAGTAAATAACTGTTATTGTATGTCTCAAATGTAGCTATATAACAGTATTTATGCATATATTTCTGTAATTTTTAGAACAAACCCTCAGAGGTTAGCTATTGTGTGAGTGCAAGTCTACAGCAGCCAAACTGTTAATTTGCCTGACTAGAAATATTAACCATACTATATCAAATAACTGCCAGGAACAATTCCCCACCATTCCCTGTGACTTCATTTTAATTGATTTTTTTTTTTTAAACTTCCAGCTTCTGAGATTTTGTTTACTCTGACAGAATGTTTATTAAATGTGTAAAAAGAAAATTGTTTTGTAAATTGTTTCTGAGTGCTTTTATCTTCCATAAATTGGTGGCTCATTCAACATTTTCCACCTACCTTTGTTTTCCACCCCTGTGCTCTGCCTCATTTGTTTCCTTATTGGATTTGGTGATTAAATACTGATCAGCTGCTGGTCTGATCAGCTGTGCATATTGCTGCCTTTTAAACATTGGTCATAAACACCCTGAGGACAGGGTGATAAACAGGGTGGGGGTGCTCAGTGGGACTCTCTGATCTGTTTTACAAATGATGGGGAGCTCCACAATGGGCAAAATTGGTCATTGAACACAGACCTGTGTGTTACAGCAGAAATTTGTGACACCCAACTGTCCAAAAGGGCTCTCAGTTGGGAGATTTGCATTGCAGAGGTGTAGTTTGTGTTCAGGCCTCTGATGCTAAACAGAGAATTGGTAATGCTTTTATTAGGTTTTTTTTTTTTTTTTTCTGTCTTGTTCTCTTTTATTTTCCTTTAAGATACTTTATTTTCAGTGATAATACTGTACAGTCTGTCATGCACTGCTATGACAATCCATGAAGGAACATGGAATTTACATATGAATCTAAATGATTATTTTTCTCTTTGAAAAGCAGAGATAACATATGCAAATGCTACCTCTGAACAAAAAGAACAAATCAGGATAGTAAAGGAAATTGTGTAAGGATTTAGACCTCTACTTCAGTTGAAATATCAGACTGTTTGCTGGGAGATATCATAATATTTTATTTCTGCTTGAAACAATTATTTCTGAGCAACCAAGTTCTATGAAATCACTGGATGTGTAACAGGAACAAAAGACATGTTAAAAGCAGGTATTTTGTGCACGAATTCATAGCTTTTGCTAGACCTCTTCCAAGGACAGTTTAAATCTCTTGGGTACAGTAATGCTGGTCTGATGACACTAAGTTCTTTTGCTGTCAAGATTTCAATACGTTGAGGTTTTTTGCACATATTTACAGTAAGTGTGATAATGAATATTATTTCAGGAATAATTATCTCAGTGTCTGTTGAAGCACACAATTAGCTTTTGTATGCTTTGTAAAGTCATGATATGTACTTTTCAAACTTTTCAAAGTACCTAATTTGGTTTCAAGGGAAGTTTACCTTCTAAGCTCCTTATTATATTTTTGTTTGTTTGTTTGTTTTAAATGTTTCTAGGCACCTCTGTCTGTCTTTAGTGAATTGGGTAGCTTCAATAAATCCAGTTGGTGGGAGTTATGCATTTAAGCCACTTGTTAACCTAAGGAGCAAGGTGTAGTCATGATGAACATAATTTCACTTTATTTTGAAGTGCTTGGATCTGTTGCAGATGCTCAAAGGCATTGCCTGACTCTTGCTTCCAGCTGCTGATGAGTTGGGAGTTTTTATTGTTTCTGTAATGTAACATCAGGTTCTGGAATGTGATATCCAGTCATTGGTAAATGAGCTGCTTTTTCTTTACCAAAAATTTACTAAATCTAAAATTTACCAGAATTTGCTAAGTGACATGTTTATCACTATGTGTGGAAAGTAAACAGAGCTGCTGTTCTCAGTCAGGATGGCAGCAGCTGTGGCATGCAGAATAGAGGAATATTGGGCACCTCTGGTATTTTACTGACATGTTATGTAGCAGCTACAGACTTGTTCACACATAGATTATGAGATTTTATTAAATACCACTTCAGATTCAGAAAACTCAATTCTGCTCTGGTAGCACCGCAGGCACTGGAACAGTTATGGCTCTACCATTTGCTTGTCTTTGGTAATGTTGTTTTTTTCCTTTTTTCTTTTGATGGTTTTTTGTTTGTTTGTTTTTTAGACTTTACTTATGCTGTGATCTTTAGAAAATGCAAAAATTCTAGGTTCATCTTGCCTACTGTCTGGCTATTCATTCTGAGCCAGGCAGAACAGGTGGATGCAAACAAGGACTGAAAACTTCATAACTTCAACTTGACAATGGGATCTTGAAGGTCTTTTCTACTAAAAGGTTCTGTGATAATAGGGTTTTTCTGTGTGCTGTGGGGAGAGCCATTTACACCTTCCAACTTCAGAGCCCAAGATAGATCTCTCATGGGCTTTAAATGCAGAACCTTCCTAATCTATGTGCTTAAATTATGTTAAGGGGTCAAATATCTTCCTCACTAACAGGTGTTTAATAGAGTAACTTCTACCACAACATAAATTGATAATTGCTTATTTTACAGGTGTTACTATAGTTGTAGAAATAGGCTGAAATTATTTTTTTCTATAGTTTGAGCAGCTTTTCAGATTTTTTGCACTCCTAATTTCTCAGAACAATTGTATTTGACAGTTATATCCTGAAAATTATTTCCTGCTTTTATTTTTTGTTTGACTGGTAAAAATACTAGCCATGAGAACCACAATAAACGTGTTTGTGTAGCAAGTGGTAAAAGTTGAATTGAGCGGGGTTTGTGCCATCAGCTGTCAGGGCTGGGGAAGATGAGTAGTTAACTGAGTGAGTAAAGTGTAACATTACCACTGACGGAACATTTCTTACCATTAAGCCTTCAAACTCTTATTCAGCTGTCAACACATGGGCACTTTCTGGAGCCAAATTCTCTCACGCTGTGCACTGCCTGCAGCTCGCCTGGAGCTCAACTTTGACTAAAAGTGTTGATTTCGCTCCTTTTAGCCTTGTTCCCATTTAACGTTCAAACCTGCTTGGAGTCTGCCTTTTATTCTGCAAAGTACACACGGATGTATCATCCCTCACACACTTCTGATGTGGAGTTAAGGCACTCCAAAGATATGCTAGTAATCTTAATGAATAATTGATTAGAGAGGAGTCTGGCAGTGTTAATTGTGAGGTGCAGCTGAGTGAATGCCAAAACAAAAGCTTCTCTAAATGTTTCCGAAAACCTTGTAAAGTCTTTAGCATTGAGCAACAGGGTCAGTGCACTGAAGTGGAATTTAAAGGAGGTTCTTGAATGTAATGGATTTTGACTTCCCTTTGTCATGTGCCTCAGTGCATCATTGATTGATCACTCATTTGTTAAATCAGCTGTATTTTTTGCCATTTGTCAGAGCATAGACACTTACTGCAGCCTTTTTCCCCTCTAAACACGAGTTTCTTGTCTTAATAAATCACAGGTGTAAATTAGTTTTTATCTAAGGTGATCAATTTCTCAAGCAGAAAGGCATGTGAAGATGGTCACAGAGAAACATATTGTGAGCTTTTGTTTTCTTAACTATTAGGAGAAAAGGGAAAGATCAGGGATACATTTTAGCTGGAGCATCAGTAATTCATGTCTTTAAATTCAGCTCCCAGCAAAATACTCAGAAATTATTTTATTTGGGGAGCTCTAACTTGTGTGCATTGAAAGAGTAGTTCAAGCTTCCTGGTGTTGAGTCAGTTCTTTGAGAAATGAGCAAAGGAAAGCTCAGGGTTAAGGAACAATCGGTGTCCTGTGTGTTTGCAGCAATGAGAGATGCTCTCTGATTAGTGGAAAGGCTAATTACCTGGAGCATGCAGGACCACTGTAGGTGCTGTGCATACCTGATTAGAGTTCTGACAGCAGGTCAGAAGAAAGAAGACCTTGAGAATGTGCCAAAAATACCCCTTTATGTAAGCAGGTGCTATTACCCTTAGAAGAGAATAGTCACTTACCCAGGATGGTTATTGCTGCTAATTATAAGAATTCTGTGGATGGGCCATCAACTTCTGAGAAATGTACTTTTATGGTACTTAATACTGCATTGGGATTTAATGGTATTTAATACTGCAATTACTTGTCAAATCTGAAATGTTCATCTTGAGAATCACTGCTTGCTGGATAAATGACCAAAGCAGATTTATTAGCCAGTTGTCTGAGGGAGTTGCCAGTAGTTGTGAGGGACTGAAGAAAAGCTAATGTTGGGAGTTTTTTCAATGTTGATACTAGTAATGGAGTCAGAAGGTGTTTCTTGGTCTCATGATTAAGTAAGAGTTATTGAAAAAACATATATGACAAAAATACAGAGAGCCTCTATGTCCTGCTGGGTATAGGCTTAAATGTTAGGTACTTGGAAGTCAGCTCCTTGAAGGGGTTATAGGTTTAATCTTTTTGGAAAAGATTTTGAGAAGAAACAGAAAGGAACAGAAAAGAATGAGCCTCAAGAAGGCTTGGGAAAGGAAAAATCAGTCACGTTGACAGAAGAATTTAAAGCTTCTCATTAGCCTAGAGTTTAGCACTGTTACTGCCTAGATGTAATTAGAGTGAGGAAGGGTGGAGAAAAAATCCTCAGCTCTGATAATACCTCTTTTAAAAAACAAACTCTCCTGCTAGGGGCAGAATGCCTCCTTTCTCTGGGAGGAGCTGCAGCTGCTCAGCAGCATGGTCAGGCTTGGGTCCCACATGAGCAGCACTGTAAATTTACCACAGGGTAAATTCAGATGTAGATTTGCTGGTGAGTAACATGGCAGTGTTTTTTTAGTGAATCATGATAAGCAATGGAATTATGGCTGTGATTTGGTAGGTATGCTTTGTTTGGCAGGCAGGTGCACTGCAGTGACTCTGCTGATGCTGCAGGGGTTGTTGCTCCCCCAGCAGAGCCCCTCGCTCCTGGAGCCACCCTGCAGGTAGCTCAGCAGCTGCTCTCACTTTTGTTACTGTCAGGCACTGGGGACAGTTTCCTTTCTTCTCTCTCTGGCTCCCTAGGCTCTATCAAAAGTGTGAATCTGAAACAAAATAAAGCTTCAGTCCACATCTTTGCTCAGCCTTTACATGTACATTTTCCTGTTTTGAGTTCTTTTAAACTGCAGCTATCAGAAAGAATAAAATAGTGCATCACCTAGTAGAGTATTGAAGTGATCATCCAAGCAATTTTCTTCTCCCTGAAGCCAGACAGCCAAAGCTTTTTATTACTGACTGACTGAACTTCCTGTGTCTGTCTGTCTAGGTTGCTAGGCCACCTCCTTGTCATGATTTGTGATGTTAGAGGCTTTTGATTGTTGGCAAACCAGAAATGCTAATTTAAGTATAATATTTACATTTGAAAACCCCTCTTACATAAGTTATATAAAAAATAACTCAGCAGTTTTATCTTTTGTGTGTGTGCATGTAAAGCTTTGGTATCATCTGGCAAGGAATCTTTCAACTCTTTACTTCATGTACTTTCTCAGTAGAACAGCATGGCTTAAAAAAAAAATAGTATGCCTTTAGATAGATTGCAGCTTGGGAGCAACCATCCCAAGTTATTGCTACTTTTAGCCTTAGAGGATGGTTATTTTTGCTCTGTGTATGAGGTAGCCTGATATCCTTTTTGTCTGATCCAGAAATGAGTGGGATGATGGCATTGTGGCCTTTCAGTAATAAGGCTTTGATTTGCCCATTGGTGTGTTGTGTCAACCTGTATTATGTGCATTTGCATTGCCTGAAATTGCTTTGGAAAAGAAATGAAATAGTTGTGTGTAATTGAAAATAACAAAACCAGTTATTTTTGGCTTTGTCACTTGTGTGAGAGTATACAGTAAGATTTCAGTACAAAAATCCCCATGAAATTGTGGCTTTTTCACATGGAAATTGCACTTAAAATGAAAAGGGCTGACAATAAACTGGTAGTGAATGAACTGGTGGGTATGGATCTGTTCTCTGAAGAAACATACATTTCACACCTAGGCAGACAGGAGGTGTGTTTCTCATTTTCAATCAGAACCAATATTCATCACCAAGCTGAGGCTGTTTAACTCCTCCATGTTGTGGGTATTGAAACTGCCCTGTAATGGGTTACTATTAATTGTTATCAGGTAATGCTGAGCTGAGTGATGAGCTGGTTTTGTGATTTTCACAGTGGTAGAGGGCAGTGATGTGCAATGTGTTATTAGGTTGCATATCACTGATTTATGTTACATCAATGAGGCAACCAGAGAATCTGAGCTAAATCTTGCTGCTCTCCCTGCAATTCCCATGTTCAGGGTAGGGATGGGTAGCAAGTGATCCAGTTTAGTGTTGCACAACTTCTGTGAAGTCCAGTCTGCCACCCACCAGGGGAAATAGTTCATGGACAGTTTTAGACAACACAAAATAGGCACAAACAAATCTCTTGTTGGTTAAAAAATCCTAGAAACCCTCAGTAAAACTCAAAGGCCTTAGGGATATGTTTTGTCCCTTCAGCTAAGGAGGCTCTGTGAATGTGTGTGGCGTGTCATTTAACTGAGTAATTACAAGGGATTCCACTTTTTAAAGAAATATATTCTTGTAGAATGAGAATTATTCTGCATCCATAGGACTGAAGTTTTGTAAATGTAAGTACACAAATGGTCTAATCCCATACTGAACTTCCAGCCTTGGCAGAGGTTCTTTGGGAGGAGCTGGGGCAAAGCCTGAGAAGGAGTCCCAAAGGAGCCACCTCTGGAGCTGTGGTTCCCTGAGGACAAAGTAGGCTGAAGACTCTTGCTCTGAGAAGGGGAAGGTAGAAATCTTGGATAACATCTTTTAGTTGTTCTCTTGTTTTACCTCCTGTAAAATAAAAATACCTTCCAAGTTAACACTGTCTTGCCATTTGAGCTCTTAAGAGCTGAAATCAAAAAATCCTTTGTTGTGGGGGCTGTGAGGGAAATATTTTCTGTTCCTTTGGTTCCAGTCTCACACACCAGCTCCCTTCCCTGCTAGACAGTCACTGCTAGACTAGAACTGTTTTGTTTTCAGAAACAATTTTCCCCCTCTGGAAATATTCTGTTATGTTACTGAATCAAAGACCCACATTTCAGGGCAGATGATTTAAATGCAAAACCAGTATTCATATCAGAGAGGGGAAAAGCAGCCTCCTCCTGATGGCAAGCTGAAGTAGCACAACCCTTACAGGAAATGGAAGTACAAAGCCAAGTTTTGTTTGCTGCCCTCCTCCCCCCCTTTTCTTTTCTTTTTTTTCCTTGTTTGTTTCCTTGTTTGGGTGTTTTGTTGTTGTTGTTGTGGTTTTTTAAAGCAATTCTTTAGGATGCTTCTGCCTGACTTTTTTACCTTTCCACTGTCACTTGAGCAACAGTGTGATCCTGAAACAAGGCACTGGTCTTCTCTTGAATGTGTGATCTGTATCTAGTGAAAAACACACCAAAAAATGAACATGTTTGAAGCAGATGGATTAAAAAAATAAATCACAAGATGCTCCAAGGGTCATATGGCACTGATAACAAGAATGAGGTTTTGGCCCATTCTACCACATATGAGACACTCTCCCTGCATTTTCTTGTTGCAGATGTGCATATTCAGCACATTAAAATGTGTGCTAAGTGGATTGTGTGTTCCATGGGGATATTCAAAACAAGGCAGAAGTTTTGTGCTGCCAAACCTGTGCTTGGGCAGTAGGCTGGAGGAGGGGATCTGAGCACTCACAAAACCACAAAAAGATGGTGCTAGGAGAAAAGAACTTTTTACTGACTGTATATAATTTGCAAAATGAAATATATGTAGTGTACTCATGCTGCAGTGCATTTGGAATTAGAGTTGAGAAGCAACTTTTTCTGCTATGGAATAATTTTAGAATTCTTTAAATAGGATAAAATTTCTTTTGTAAGTAAATTATCTCAATTTAATCAGTTAGTTTAAACAGAATCACATTTCTGTGGTTTGGGTTTTTTTAAACTTTAGTGTGCTGGAGTGTGAGCGTGATTTTGAGGCAGTTATTATCTGCCACAGAAAGGTGGTTTATGGTCCTTTTTCCTTACTCACACTCATTAATAACATATTCAACCCATGAACGAACGTTCAGCAATTTATGCACACTTGAGCTCAGCTGAATACTATAACATCTCACTCCAGCCATAAAATCAGTTATCACAAGATAACATTGGGTCAGAACCCAGAGCAGCCTGCTTAAATTGTATTATTGATTGCTGCTTTCTGAAGATTTTCCTCAGCTCTGTTTAAACCATGCGCTTATTCTTGTTTCTGGCTTCTAGAAAAGGCCTGGCAATGTAATCTGAATTGAGATATCTTGCATGTGATGCCATGTTGGAAGTTCATGTTTATATAGTTTGATTTCTTATATAAATTACCTCAATTTGTCTAGTTCCAGGTTATTTGAAGACAAGGGTGCATCTTCAGTTGAGTCTTCCAAAGTGGAGAATATGTACTCATCTACTACAGAAGTTCATGTTTCTGTTAATTAAATATATTAATGCAGGACTTTTTCTGGAATTTATGCAGATGTAGAAAGCAGGAAAGATTTGGGTTTACTGCTGGGTTTTCAATCAGTTTAGTTTGTGTGTGTCCTGTAGACATTTTGTAGTCTGGCACCCACCCTCCCCAGGGGGTGGATTGGTGATGTACCAGCTGGTGTGTTCTGTTTGTAAAATGTGAGATAATCACTCCTGTAAGATCACAGTCATAATATCTGTATAAATGTATTTGGGAATATTTGAAAATAAATAATAAATACAAGTACCACCTTTTTTTTTTTTTTTTCATGTTTTCTAGCCCATTCATGAGAATCTGCCTATTTTTTAATAATGTCATTGCTTTCACTGACTGTGTATATGTTTGTGTGCATTAAGTTTCTTCTTCAAGAACAAAATTTATTTGATACTGAACTTGCTGGATTCCTAAAACAAGAAATCCTTTCTCCCTCTATGTAAGCTGTGGTATTTGACTCATTTTGAATATGTATTGATTATCTTAAAATAGAAAAAACCTCTCCTCCCTGGGCTCAGAATCAACATTATTGTTGAATTTTCAGGCCTAGGAGAATACTGGTTGCATTGCAAGCAAGTGATTCTCTAATCTACATGGCTGAGGAAAACTGTTCATTTCATACAAAAAGGGTTAATCACATTACCCCTTTTTAAATACCAATTTGCTTTGCCCTTCCTGCATTTGCAGAAGAAGACACAATCAAATGGCAGACCTGTGTTTTTGTTCCTTTTCAAAAATCCCTGACAAGCCCATGACACAGGCTACTGCTGTAGCTGTACATTTCTATTCATTATTGATGACTTGGGGCCAGGCAGCAGCACAGAACACAAGCAATATAGATTACCATACTGGGGGCTGGGTTTGGGGGTTTCTGTCTATGCATGGGCTTCTGTGCACTTGGGTTGGGTTTGGCCTTGGAAATACTCAGTGCTGAGTGGAAATCCTACATGAGAATAACAGTGAAACAGATTAAATGAGCTTTGTCATACATTTTATTAAAATAATTCAGGGCACTTAGACTAAAGATAAAAAAAAGCAATGTATGAGTGAGCTTGCTCTCAAACTAATTGATAATAGCTTAACTTTCCAGCAGACTTGGGAATGATCTTGAAGGATCCTGGGGGATTTGGAGGGCGTTTCTCACCTTTCAGAGTGCAGGTAGCACCTTGGCTGATGAGACATTTTTTCTGATAAAGCCAATGTAGCCTATCTAATTCATAACAATAATTACAGACAAACCATGCTGTTGGTTTGATTTGGGGTGAGGAGGATAGTATCTCATTTCATGGATAATGCAGATAAAACCCATATTTTGGGGCAGTGGAGAATTATGCCAGCACTTTAGTAATAAGTTATAGGTGGTATTTCTGAATAGCAGGACACCAAGAGACCTTTGCAATGCTAGGGAAGTGTTTTACTACTACTGATGCATAATTAACCCTTATGGGTTTTTATTGGAATAACATTCCTGCCCATTGTATAAAGTTTTATTTTCTTGCATGTGTCAAGGAGGGTTTTTACACTGTTTATACTTGCACTGTTTGAGGTTCTTGGCTTGAAGAAGAATGAAGGAGATCAGAGTTTATTTAAACATAGTGTTTATGTTAACAAAATGTGCTTTGTTGGTGGTGTCTTTATACAAAACCTGTTCTACTTGAATAGTTTTCAATTACATGAAAAGCTATAGAAAGAAATAAGGAGAATCAATTTTGGTAACAGCTTAAAACTGCTCATTTCTCTAGAATTTGCCATAGCTCTTCCCTCAGGTTTCTATAATCATTCCTTTATGTTTCTGGTTATTTTACACAACTGATCATCATGACAGGAAAAGTAAATGCACAGATTAGTTCATTCAAAATTTCATTGATTCAAAGCTTATTATGTCAAAATAACATTTAAAACGTTGACTGGAATAAAATGGTGTCTGTTAAAGGGTGATGAGTTCCAGTCCCAAAGAATTATTGTCTTGTGAGGACCTTGCCTGTTGGAGCTGTGACTTGGGACTGTTTCAATTCTGTTTTACATGTAGAACCCTTTAAAGCATGGCTGGTGTAGAACATAAAAACTGCATCCTTTTCCTTTGGGAAGGAGAGGCAAGAAGGCTTCCCGTGGAAGAGTGGTGCTTAGCTACTCCAAAAAGCAGTGTCACTCAAAGCAGAATGTTTATTTAGTGTCTTCCTTCCATTTCTGTGGCTCCGGTTGCTTTTGTTGGGACTTAGTACTCTTCAATGTGTCTCAAAATACAGAATCCACTCTCTGGCAAATTGAACAATACAATAACTTCTGTTTTATGAGGAGGTTGTCTTCCCTGGAAGGTCCCACAGCACCATCTAGTGCCATCCTGTCCTAGTGCCACATGGCTTTGTGGGAGTAGAGGCGCTTAGGCTGGCATGCTTTGTGGGAATGGCTTCTTAGTAATTGAAGTTAAGATTTGCCTGTGACTTGACATAGATCCAAATACAGGGGAAATTTAGATACTTTCTTCTTCAAGAAAACAGACTTAAAAATTTGATCAAAAATTACCTTTTCTTGTGAAACATGTTTGTTACTGCTACTGCATTGTTATTTTCTCTGTACAAAGCAAAGGAGAAATATTGGTGCATCCTTAACACTGCACTAATATACTTTGAAATTAAAGTACACCCCAACACATGTGATTAAGTTTATTATATCCTTATTATATCTTAAACCCTTTTTCAAGGAAGGGCTGTGCTTACAGCTACAGACACCCTAATCCTACAAGCTCTGTGCCTTTCCTCCTCAGTCCCACTGAGGTCATGCTCATATGGTGTGGAACCTGCTTGCAGTTGTAGAAATTACAGGATTACAGTGTCCAAGTGATTTTTGCAAAGACAAGGGGTCACTCTGAAAAGAGTAAGGTTGTGGATGATTGAAAAGTTCCTTTCTCACTTTTATGTCTCCTCTAACCAAGGTTCGTTTCATGCCAGTGTACAAACCCCTATCCTGACATACAGCACCTTAGTGATCTTGTTCTCTGCTGACATCCCCTGTGAAATTTATTTGAATAGGAACAGACAATGATTTAATCAGCTGGAATTAGGAGAAATATTTGCATAGGATGAAATTTTAAAAGGCTCCATTGAGGTGGAAATAAAGGAGAGGAATAAATTCTTGAGGCCAGAAGTGTTGGTCAGCAAAAGCAACTGAAGTGGAAGTGGGAAGAGGAAAATGTAGCTCCTGCAGGCTCGTCAGAATCCTCAAACTCACTGAAGATAGCAACAAGACAGCTGGGTTAAATGCATTGCACAAGAGAGAGGCAAGAAAAAATTGCAGGAAGGTGTTCCAAATGTGGGGGATATGGCTTGATCCAGTTCTAGAAAGGTGAGCAAAGCCCCACTGCCTCTCCTTGGTCACACACAGAGCTGTGGAGCTGCTGCAGGGAGGCTGCAGCACCTGGGATCCCACCTGTTGTAGGAGCTGCTCCACACCCTGCCAGCCAGCTCCCCCCTCACTGATGGTTTCAGGTCATTTGATGGAAGTGGTCATTTCCACCTCTGATGAGACTTGTGCTGTATTTTGTGCATCATACCAGATATTTCTCCTGTATCACCTGCAAAGCTCCGAGAAGGTTTCCTGGTTGGTTTAAAACTTCAGGGTCCTCACTGCTGTGTTCTGAACTATTCTGTGTCTTTGTAAGGAACACATTTCTAATGTGTTTGAGATGCCCTCTGCTGGGAAAGCCAGGCAAACTGGGCTTAGCTCTAGTCTTACCTTCTAAAATACTCTTTTCTTATTCTTGTCTTATCACTCAATCTGATATCAGAAACTCCCCCCTTAGCCTTACTGAAAAAATGCTTTTCCTTTGGGTTTTATTCTTTACACTTCATCTGTGACAAGTGTGGTGGTGTTACTGCTGGTAGTTCAGATCATGGCATTTCTTGTTTCTCTGATCTGTTTTGTTGAAAGAACTGAACTCTGGCTGCTCACATTCCTTTTGATTCCATTTTTGCATGCTTGTAAAAAATGTAGGCAAGAGAAACATCTGCAAATAGTAATTATTAATAAATACTGGAAATGCTTGTGATTTCTACTGTTATCTGATGCTGGTAGGGTTTTTAATATCACCTCATCGTTCTTTTTTTTTTTTTTTTCAAATTAATGTCCATTTCCACAACTGACGGCACTAGTTTAATACAACAGAACAAAGCTGGTACAATGTCTGGAACAACTCACAAAGTCCTCTGAATAATCTCAGAGTTGTTATGAAATCTGGTTTATTTTGCCCCCGCTGATAAATCAAAAGCCATTTTGACATAGTGCTTCTAATTTCACAGTTTTGTTATTAAAATCTAATATTGGCCTAATTGGATGAGTTACAGCTATTGCTGTGGTGTTTATTTCTAATTATAGTTGAATTAGGGTTACGTAGAATTGTATTTTCAATTTTGTATCGTAGTTTGCAATCTTCATAGGGTACAATATTTATCATTTTACCACAAATATGTGAACTTCATATTCCATAATCTTTTCAACATCTTTTCAGATTTTCCTCTTATTTATTATGGGGAGAATGGGTGTGTTAAGCATCCCAAAAAGCTTCAATTCATAAGCCTTTGTTCTCCCCAGCTTTCAAAATAGTCATTTCATATAGAACAAGACAAAGAGCTTAATTACATATTTTATTTTGAATAATTGCAGTTGTATAAGCCTTCTCAGAACCAACAATGTCATTAGAGTAGCTGACAGAAGAGGGATGTATAGTAGTAGTTTTACATTTGAAATTATTTTGAAAATAATTGAATTGAAAACAAAAGACAAGTAATTATCTGACACCAGGAGTTTCTGTGATGTCCATGGGGGAGCAACACAGGGACACAAGTTACATCTTGGGGAAATTACTGAAATTACAGGAATCTGAGAAAGCTATAATTTAGTCTCTGAGATTGCAAGAGATAAATTCTTATATTTATGTCATTTACATGGGGACAAAGTTAGAAACAGGGGGCAAACATGTTTTATTGTGAAAATCAATTCCAACATCTCAATCAAGAGAAATTTATCATCTCTGCTGCCATCTTTATGTAAGTCAAATGAACAGCATAGCTTGTATAACCATGCTTACACAAATATTAAAAGCTATTTAAAGAACCCATAAAAAGATAGTCTCTCAAGGAGGTTCCTGCAGCCACTGGATCCAGATACTAAGGCACTGAAATGTTTTTGGAATTATTTTGGTTCCAAACTTGAAATCTCCATCCTTCATCCAAATGACTTGGTACTTAAAAACTGAGATATGTGAAATTCACAGTTGCCTCTGCAGCTGTTACCAGGCCCTTTTCTGTTATGCCGCTTCTGCATCTAGTGCCTGCTTGTGCTTTCACAAGAACTTGCCTGGTCCCAGCCTGACTTTCAGTGGGTTTTGCCCTTCTGGTTTGGAACCAAGTGTGTATATTTAGCATAGGGTTTTTTTCCTTGCTTTGTGCTGTCAGTCAAGAGGCTCTGCAGTTCTAAAGCTATGTGGGGACAGGTAGAAAAAGGGAGAAGAATTGCTGAGGATTTTGGTGTGTGAAAGCCATGTTTTAGCAGACAGAATAATTCTGTATATGATATCTAAAGTTCAGATTACTGTAAAGCTGTAGGACATGGCAGTACACTTTTAATCAGTTTATTTGAGGTGATGAATAATGTGTTATCACAGGTAATAAACAGTGTATTTACCCAGGGGTGGTGCTGTGAAGTGGAACTGTGGAGCTGTGACCAGTCTGAGGGGTGAGGGTAGTGGGAGTCTTGTGCTCCTTGATTTGAATAGACTGAGAGTTGGCTCTGAGTGCTGCTGTGCTCTTTGCAATTTCTATCGTGTTAGTGAAAACACTGAACAATCAGCTTTTCCATCCTTAGGAGTGGCCACTTTCTTTCTTTTGTGATTTTTTTTTTTTTTGTCCAATATCTGTATTCTGTCAGAACTTTGGTATTGGCTGTCCTGTTGCTCAGAAATATGCCTAATTCAGACCTAGAAGCACTTTTCTAGAGGCAGGGTTCTCTTTTTAAAATTTAAAACATTATAAAGTTGTCTGCAAACTTGTTAAAAATAAAGGAAAAACATTTGAAAACACACTTCTACACACAAAATCAAGGGGAAAAAAAAGACATAAGAAATACAAATAACACATATGTTGACATAAAGTTTCACTCTCATTGTAACCATAAAAACTACAGTTTTATGTTTGGAAGTTTTTTTAATTTGTTTGTTGGGTGGTGAGGTGGCGTGTGCAGGCTGGGGTTTTTTGATGTTATTAACTCCATATTCTGTCCAACTGAGCTCATCTTTATTTTGATTGATTTTGTTTTTTCTAAAAGCATCAGCAACTCTTGAAATAAATACTTAAATTTGAGAAATACTGCAGCACACAGAAGAAGACTGAGTTTCATTTCTCATTTATGCTTGTCTTCCGATGAAATTATCCAGTGTTCATAAGCTTTTCTCTCACACCTCACCCCATCAGTAGCACAGAAATGCTGCCCTGTAAGTTTTTATGTAACACTGCTTACACTTCTGCTTCTTTTGTGTCCTGCTTGATGGAGCATTCAGGAACCTCTGTAGCATTAAGCATAAGTAGGAAATAGATTTCAGAAAATATACAGTTGTTCAGAGCTTTGATACAAACTCCATTTTTCCTTTCCAGCCTGGGTTCTTTAGGCAAATCAGACACGACTTTGGTTAAGGCTTTTCTCGAAGCAGTTGCCACATGTGTGTTGTACTGATGACCTGTAAGAATGATGAAAAATTGCATGGGAAATTTGTGGCTAAAGGAAACCAAGGAAAGTTCACATGTATTTCATGCCTCATTACAACAATCCCTACTTGTCTTCTACCATGTGTCCCTCTGGATCTGTGCCCACCTCCTTCTTCCTATTTGCATAATTTCATTCTTAATGATTTGCCACCATAGTTTCACATTCATTAGGTGGCTTCCCTTCCCTGATTTGGCAGCCAATTCCATGTATTGATTTTATATATTCTTCTGGAGGATAAACGCCTCTTAATGCCTGCTCTACAGCAATGCTGTACTGGATGAAACCTATAGAAAACCTCTTAGCAACTTTATCTAATCAAAGCAAATAACAATTAAATGGATCTCCAAGTACATCCTTGCTGTTTACATGTATGTTTATGTACATGCTTGCACACACAAACCTGAATTTAAACTCTCTGGAATAAAATCCATTTCATGATCTTTACTGTGGGGAGATGTTTCCAAGTCTTCGGACTCCTATGTTGTATCAGTGTCTCATGTCAGGCTGAGATTTTTTTTCCTGCCCTTTCCACTAAAATCATTGAAATATATTCAGTCAGTCTTTCACATCAGAGGTGTAAATGGATTTCTTGAAAGTTTTTCTGCAGATAGCAAACAGCAGTCACTTTACAACTTTGACTCCATTGTGGGCAGCAGTTGGGAAGCCTAACACTCCACCCGAACTTTGAAGATGCTAAAACTGTGTAATGACCTTGCATTCTCAAGGGCAGATGCTCAGCTTTTGCTGAAGTGCTAATCTACAATCTGTTTATCTCCATACACTATGTATTTGACAGCACTTGCCTGGAAAGCAAGGCAGGGAAAAGTACTGTCAAATTTAGTTCCATTTTCCTCTCTGATGGTCTCAGTTTCCAATGGACTTAGAAATGGTCATCTTTATTTTGATTTTTAGCTTCCTTTGTGCTTCTCAGCCAGTTGCAATCTTAGAAAGCAGCTACAGTGTCAGTGTCAGAATATTCTCATCTTTGTGAAACCTCTGCTGGAGAATGAGCTGGGCTCTGGAGTAACTGTTTTCTTCCACATTTTCTTTATTCTTAGTGAATCAGACTTTGGGCTTTACCTCCAAAATGTAAATTGTCTCCTGCATTTTCTGTCAGTAGGCTTTAGACTCAAAGTGCTCTATTTATTATTCTTTAGTGGATATGAATTGAGATGCATCACATAATGCTCAGAGCACATTGAGGAGCATGTTCCTAATGAGGAGGTAATGTGTCAAGGCAAGGTGCTGTGTGCAGGGAAAGGTAATGCCCTTTGTTAGACACATACACCATGGTCACATAAGCCCTTCATATCTGGGGCAGGAACCTGAAGAGGAGGGCTCCAGCTCATAAAAGCACATCAGTGTTTCCAGGTTAACCTATAGGTGGGCTTTACATCCCCAAAGTCTGTTCTTCAGCAGCTCCATCAGTTGGTTGGGTAACAGAGGTTCCCTCCCTGAATAAATCCTGCTTTGCTTGCCCCTGTAAACCATCAGCCACCACTGCACTACTGACTGAAGGAAAAAAACCCTTTGTTTTTAATGTAAACCCTGTGGTTTTTCAAACTGGCACTCCTTATCAAAATAAAACATTAACATCAAATTACTCTGATTCAGCAACAGCATCTATTTTTTAATATGAACTTGTCTGTTCTGTCAGGTAATTGTTTAGCTTCCCAGGGAATTGTGTGTGTGTTGCAAATGGAAAAGTTCAACCTTGTAAATCCTTTCTGTGGTGAGGCAACAGGAAATCCACTTCTGATTATTAAGATCACCAGGTTAAATAGCAAAATTTAATAACAAATTGCTAAAATTGACCTTTTGAATGCTGGATTTGCAGCATGCTCATTCAAGAATCTCTTTATGATGTATAGGAGGATTCTCTTGCTCCCCACTTACAGAATTACAAGAAGTGTTACTGTCACAGAAGTGCAGTTTCCTTTTGTGGCTTTGAATTAGCTGTGGCTGTTGCCCACTGTGTTAATATCAGCAAGCTTCTGAAGTAATTCAATAGCAAGTCGCAGCTCCCATCCCAAGGAGGAAGGACACAATCTTGATTTATCAACAAGATAGAGAGAAAGGTTGGTTTGGTGTGGTTTTTTACCTTTGCCTTTTTTTTTTGGTAACTTCTAAAAAACCCTGCTGAGGCACGAAGCACATAAGAAATAGCTAATGGTGCTGAATCAATGAGTTTGTTCAGGTTCAGAGGAGAGCTGGCTGTGCTCTCAAGCTGGCACTGTGCTCTCCTCCCTGCACTCCATGCTCAGGAGGAGTACAGGATGCTTTCGGATCACTTCCTGCTCCATCCATGCTCCTCCTCACTTGTGCGAAAGCCTGGAGGTGGAACCCTGCTGCAGTGGTGTTCTGCCATCCCAAAATCAGGGGAGGCTGAGGGAACACTCAGGCACTTGGTGATGTCTGGTAGCATTTGAGGTGTGCAGTGTGGCTGAAAGCGGGAAAAGGGGGAGAAGGGCAAGGTGTGGGTCATGTATGTATATATATATATATAAATATAAATATATATATATAAATATATATATATATAAATATATATATAAATATATATATAAATATATATATAAATATATATATATATAAATATAAATATATATATATATATATATATATATATATGAGAATAGCAGCCACCCCTAAAAGCTGGGCCTTGGTCCCTGATGCAGTGACTGTGTTGTCCTTGCACTACACAGATCTTGCAGTCAGCTCTTCCTCACAGATTCTGCTGTATGTAAGTGTCAGTTCAGCCCTTGATGCCTCCTCCCTTCCCCAACTTTTGTTTCTTCCTCTCCAGCTGCTGTACTTGAACACCTATATTTCTTCATATCTGTTATCTGCATTTTGGTCTAAACCTCCTGTAAATTGTGAGTGACTCCCTGAAGCAATTCTTCCTGCTTCTAGCTCTCTTTTCAGTCTTTTATGATCTATCTCAATTGTGACATTTGCAAAAAGATAAATTATTATGGATATCTGGGCTGTGGGGCAGTCAGATATGGCATATATTATTTATTTTGAAATATGTTTTTAAATTCTGCAGAGGCTTCAAGTTGCACAGTTTAACTGTTGCGTCCTTGATCCTTCCTGTCTGCTATAATTTGTGGCATTTATTTATTGCATTTTGTTTTAGGAACACAATAGGAACTCTCTGTGGCTGATAGTCTCTCTGAATCTGTGATTTTTTGTGGATCCAGAAAACAAATACAAAACTAATTGTTTCAGGCTTTTCAAGGTTAAGTGAAAAGTAGCAGACAAAAGGTTTTTTTTTTCAGTTGTTTTCACGTGTAGCTAAATAAAAAAATAAAATAAGCACCCTTTCAGATAAATGTGAGTGTGTTTTGGACCTTTGTCCAATTTTTTTTTTTAAATAAAGTTTGTGAATAGCTGAAAAACCAGCTGTTCTTGTGACCTATCTGGATGAAGAATAGTCCTGGCCTAGAGAAGTTCTGAGCCAGCTCTATGAATTAGCATGCATTAAATGATGGAATCATTTTATTGAGCAATAATAAAATATTGAAGTCAGATGGAAGGATGATGGGGAATTGCTGTTTGCAGCTATGAAAGTGATGCATGTCATGTTAACTCCCAACCCAAACAACTCATTCTAAGATTTGCTTTCATGAAACTTAAAATCCTCTATTTTGTCCAATCATCAGCTTTAAACCTGTTCCTTGTCAGTGAAGACAACAAATCTTTTTGCTTGCATCTGCCTGGGGGATGTGGAAAGCTGAGGTGGTCCTGTGTGATTAAATTAGATGAAAGACTTGCCTTCTACCAGTGAGACATGAAGTCTAATCAAGTGAAATGAGTTTTGAGATCTCAGCTCATTTCCTTGGGGAATATCTGCTTACATTACACAGTCACGACACCTAATTCATCACAGTTGAGGCAGCTTCTGCTCAGAAGAGGACCTGGGACTGGGTGCCAGGGGACTAGATCAAGTCTTTCCCTAAAGAGGAGCTGCTTAGTGAAGTTAAGATACAGCACACTGAGGGGAGAGCTTTAATATGTTTTTTTTTAAATAAATGATCCATATTCTGTATATCAGAATATATATCTGTATATTTTAGAACAGAGGGACTTAGATGCAAAAAGGTAAAAAAAAGGTACTGAGTGTAGTAGTTTATAAAATGATTGCTGCATGAATGTTAAAGAACATGCTCAGTGAAGAGCAAAGTTGAGTTTGTTACTTAATTTCTATGATGTTAAATGATGTTTGTGTATTTCCATGTACTAAGCTAAGAAAGTAAAGATTTTTCTGCCTCCTTGACTAACAGACTGTTTTTGGTTGTTTCTTCCAGGGCATTGTTATAACTCCACTTCTGCTTTTGCTTTTTGTAAGTATCATGATATTAATATAACTTTTACTGGGTAATCTTGCACCTATGAGATATTATGTTTAAGATGCAAGTTTGGATGGTTTTCACAATGCATAAATAATGAAGAAGATTTTTCTGGTCAATATTTGAAATGAGCTGCCTCCCAGGACGGCCATCAAAATGTATCATGATGTATATATCTATACATACACTTCATTCTGAGATGACCAAAAGATGTTGCTCTTACAGAAGTGTAAAATCATATGCTGTTAATCAGGCTGGTAAAATACAAACACTTGCCAGGTAAGGAGATAACTCATTTAGGAGAGCTCTTGGAGAGCTTTCACTTGCAGGAGCTGGACAGGATTGCACTGATCTGAAGTGGATAAGAACTGGAAAAGCACTACTCAGATAAACAGAGCCTTGCTTTTGGGCAACCAAGCCCATGGGTATTTTTGTGGTAGAGCAAGACAGATTACTGGAGCCCCTGTACATCCCTAAATGGACTGCTGCTTCCTTCCTGTTATCCAATTGTCACCCCTCAGTGAGGCCTTGGGTCCTGGCAGCTCATGGTAGAGAGAAAGGGAGGAGACCAAGCTCTACCTTCATGTTTTATAAAGGCAAGAGCTTTAGCATATAATGGAGAGGCTTTTGCAGGTGGATGGTGGTGTTTGGTAAATCCCTGGTCACACAGGAAGTCTTGGTGCTTCAGGATTTGCTGGCACAGCTGGTGTGGTGTGGTGCAAGCTGCTGAGAGCTGGGGCTTTCTGGAGGGCAGGGAATATAGGCTAAAGCTCTTCAAGAATTTCAAGGAAGATATACATTTTCTTTTGTGTTTGTCTTACTGATGGATTTGTATGTAAGTCAGCACACTGGAAGGGGTAGAAGTGGGAAGTTGGTCTGAAGCAATTTGTAAGTGGCATGCAAGGGGTGCACTGTTTATAGCAGGGATGCTAAAGCAACATATGGGCTACATACAAATATAGCTGTATAAACTGGGATAAAGAGTACTGTGAGAGTGGCTGTAACATCAGCTACTACCTCACAATAACTGTGTGGGAAGAGTTCTATTTTACTAGAACAAATTGTAATTCACTGATGTAGCTGTGTTTACGCACAAACTGTTTTGACCATATTCTATATATTGATACACACCAGCAAAGCTTTCTCGGGACCCCTGGGACCATGGACTTACTGGAGGTTGAAAAAAACTTTTCTTTTAAAAAAGACAGATGCTTTGTTATTCTTGCACTGAATATGTTGATTCAGGATGGTCTGCCTCACTGTTTTCCAATCATCTTCTCTCTTGTATGTAGAAAGTGTTTCTTCCACAGGCATTCATTCAGAGACCTGTGCCCTTATTTCTAAGTGAAACTTCAGCTCTTTTTCCTTTTGCTCACTGGCAGCTTTGCCTGTGTTTTACCTCACTGAGTTTGGTGCACTGAATAGTCAAAAGGGATATTTTCTGCAGAAACTGAGATGTTAAGGAAAGATCTGTATATATTTTCAGGCAAGATAAATTTCTTTTCTTTGGTGTCTTTTATAGGCAGATAACAAGATATTCTGCCCTGTAAATTGCTGTTTTCACTATTACTTCTCAGAGGAGGTGGTAAAACTTCATATGTACAGGAACAGGAAGGCAAATCATATCTCTGTTCTTTCTACCAGCCCTGGAAACATTTGTATGAGAAGTGTGTAAAATTCACATTAATTATTGGGTGGTTTGTGACATGACTTGGACTTGTTCTTCTTGAGGCAGGTACACACATGAATTGCTTTGTCATCAGAGTGATAAACAAACTAGTCTGGGGATGAGGGGAGCTACAAGAACTGTGGGTTTTTGTCACAGAGCCCAAAACTTGAGGACTTCTCTTGTGCTATATAAATATTTAACGCTTGTTGAGGTCTTTGTTGAGGATTTCACAGTATTCTGGTCAGCCCTGCAGCACACCTTGCTAAGATGGGGTCTGTCCTCGCTGAAGGTTCAGTTTATCCTGTGACAGGTATTTAGGACAGCTGAATGTGCACAACCCAAGTTCCCATGTCCTGTGGCAGTCTGTGGTTTGGACTGCTGAAACCCTTTTTGTCATGTGAAACTCTCTAGTTTTCCTCTGAGTTTCCTTGATGCATCTGGCCTGGTGAACACATGGTGGATTCCAGCACACAGTTCACATGTTTCTGTGTGCTTGCTTACAGCCTGCAGCTCCATCATTTCATGTGGGACTGTGGAGTTACTGTGCAGTGAGAAACACGGACTAGAAAAGTCCTGGTTTTCTTCTCTGAACCATTCAGCAGTTTAGTCATGCAACTTAGCCTTAATGCTTAATTAATACAGGATGGAATTTTCAACTTTCAAAATAAATCTTCCATTTACCTCTACAATAACTGAGCTGAGCTACTGAATGCTATTCATGGGCCTTTCAAGTCAGCATCATCAATGAATTTTAGTTCCTGATTCTGGTACTCTCAAGCATTAACTCTTCCACTAAGTTGTGCTATGATAGTCTGAATGTTCATATTTGTTATTCTCCCTGTGTACAGTGCATAAAATACCTTTAGTGCTGCCAGAAATAAAATACATTGTTGTCTATTAGCTTGTTTTTGTTATATAGCTTAACCTGAGGTAGCAGTTATTGTTTATATTTTGCCCTGTGTGCACCAGAGAATATAATGTTCTGAGCTGTCTTTTTGTTCATAATTGCCCAGTAATGTAAATATAAGTTGTCTAAACAACATTGATAAAGGCATGTTGAAGCTGTAATAAATAATGCATTTAATGCAAATAATTTATCATCTTAAGTGAATGGTGTTGAAGAGGAAGTCAGTTACATTTCTGAAAAGTATATTTCTACTATTTCTGGTGTGAAGCTTGCTCAAAATCAACATTCTAAGAGGTTCAGATTAATTTAATGAAGGCCTAATTACTGGACTGTATGAGTATGCTTAGCTAAACTTTATAAAGAATATCTTTGTCACAGATACCTCTGATTAACATTTTGCCTGATAAGAAGCCATTGATTCTTTCTTCCCAGATATGTTAATCAGCAATATCATCATCCTCATGTTAACCCTTGTTATTAACAGTTAATATGCCATATTCCCAGCAAAGATGTTGCAAATGGCCAGTGTCCATAAACTGTATATAACTGGAGCTCATATATGGGGTGAGCAGAACCAAAGCAAGTTGAATCAGTTTCAGGTTAGCATGAGGTGATGCTGTTTGATATTTCTTTGCAGCATTCTGCAATGCTTCTTTAGCCATGATTAGGAGGCTGTGTACCAAAGCATTCAGAGAGTGAGGCTGTCCATCCCCCTCTTGTCACTTTGCGCACTTGGAGAGTAACAGATCCATCCTGAACCTTTTTAAAGCAGAAAAATAAGTTTTGTTTTCTTCAAGGTTAGTTATCAAAGTAGCAGAAGTCTTAAGTGTGTGAATCTACGTACTTCTATTGAAAGTCATCAAAAAATGCTACAGAGAAGTCAGTATTTTACATTTTTATATACTTCACATTCTTCAGAAGCATGTCTTCCATACAGTTAATGTAGGATGTTAAAGACCCAATACAAAATTCAGGTGTGTGACTGTCAGACATTACTCCCCCATTAGCTCTTTTGCCAATAAAACTGGCAGGACATGTGTGTCAAAACAGGATCTTTCCAAGGCTCTATCAGCTTGCTCCTGTTCTTGATTTCTGAATTTTTGTTTTTCTGTTGGTGTTGTGGTGGTGATGTCATAAGTACTAGAAAGTAGCACTGCTGAAATAATTCAGGAGTGGACAAGTGAAGAAAGTGGACAAGTGAAGAAAATTTGGTCCAAGCAGTGCAGAGAAAAGTGAAATAAATAAAGTGAAATTAGAAGGTGATTTAAATGCTGAAGAGCTTTCACTTGTATTCACAATCTTTAAATTAAACTATGGGTCCAAAAGTTGTTGATACTTCTCAGATTTTTTTACCAAGTCTACTCCAACCCCTTAATTCAGATAAATCTGTTTATTGAAAGGAGCTGTCAGTACTTTTTTGTTTTTAAACAGAACTTCTACACACTATGCCTTGCTTTTCTTCTCAAGCACTTGGTAAATGAGAGTTGATACCAGTCAAATGAATCGTTAAATATGCAAATATCTTAGTAGCTGGAAAGCCTTGGAAGTTGATAAGGAAGTTGCAGCTAATGGATTTCACTGGTATGTGACAAAAGGCTGATTACAGCGGGATGGGAAGGGAGGGGAGCAGCACAGTGCATTAGCTATTAACAGATCAGCTCATTCATGTGGAAGATTTAAAGTGCATCATTATTTCTACCTGGTTATTTACCTCACTGTTTCCTTTCTTCTTTAATCATTGGGAAAACAAAATTCTCTGATCTGATCCAAACTCTTTACAATTAACTAGAACTTTTCAATGACTGCTGTGAAACATTTACTTAATCATTTTATTGCTTTTTTCACATGCACCTTTTATGGGCTTGCTGTTTAAATTGGAACAAGTAACTGAGAATAATAGGGACCCTCCTTGTTCCTATTGTGACTCACACACAAAGGTTTTTCTAGGTGCTTTTCTAGGTGTTATTGCTCTTGAGATTTTCATCTCTGTAAAAGTAGGGGAGCCTTTCTAGTGCACAGCCTGCTCCAACATGGGCTGAAGTTAACCACACATCTTTAACAGGGTCATAGAACCAGGCTACCAGGAGAATCCCATCCTGACTCACCCAATCCGCCTCTTTTCCATGCTGTGCAATTCACCTCAGAGCTGAGCATGATCCAACCTAAAAATAAGGATTTTTGCTCTCCCTCCACCATTGCAGTGCTAGAAACTTGTGTCTCTGATGAATGTAAACTAATTTCCAGTAAGTACTGGTTAAAGATGTGTAATTCATTTGTCTTTGTTGCTAGTGTTATACATCTGAATAGCACTTCTCTGAAATTTATCATCCTGGCTCTGACTTTCTCTTTGCCAGCCTTCAGTCTGCTAGGCTGAACAAGCCATGCATTTCTAATCTTTGAATTCATAAAACAAATCCCTTAATCTGAGGTGTTTTGTGCACCTGCTCCAGGTTTAATTCCATCTTCAGCCCAGGTAATACAAATCCTGCACAGTTGTGCAATTTGCTTCACCAAAGGCTTATCCAGGCCTTGTGCAACGTCTCCAGTATCCTCTATCTCCACTGATTTATTTCTTCTGCTACATCACAGTTTTCATTTTCATGGATAAATAATATTCATGGCTCTTAACTACCCTGTATTGATTAATCTGTGTCTTTCCAGCCTTTCCAGGCCTTTGTTTGCAGCAGAATTTTTGGATGCACGTCCTTAAGTCCCTGATCTCCAAGGGTATTAATCTAATTCCCATTGAGGTGTTTCTGGGTTGTAAACTTGATCTTGTTTCTGTACATTAACCCTCCAGATCATTGCACCACAGTTAAGTGGAGGAGTAGCTCTGGTGTATTTCAGATGAAGAATACCTATAGTTATTTTTATAGCTCTATAAATGGCTTTAAAATCCACAGGTGTGTTTGGATTGGCTTGGTATTTAATGTGTCATAGGGGAACCCAAAGGGGATTAGGCATCTGTGATCACTTTAACAAGGGAAACCTGAAATATCATTGCCCAGCCTAGGAAATAAAAAAAAGGGCAAGATTGTCAGCTTTTGTTTTTCCATACTTCTGAATGTGAAACTTTGCTTTGTGTTTTTTTTTGTTTTTTTTTTTTTTTTTTTAATTTGGCAACAGAACTGGAGGGTATATGTAGACAAATAGATATTTTTTCATTTGTGCCTAATCAACTCCCACAGCTGCACAAGCATATAGAATATGCAAGAATTTTCAAAATATATGTAGTTATTTAGCAAAACTGGAGGATTTAAGTTTAATTTTTAAGAATAATAGTGAAATGTCTCCTTGTTAAAATACATGACTGCCAAAGCATTGGGTACCATCTCTGTTCGATATGGTATTGGATACCATACCCCTTTCTGAGGCAAGAGACAATTTGCAGTTTTTGACAGGTGTGATTAAAACCTTTATTTTTAAATTTAAGCATGTCCTATAGAAACCCTATTCTCAGTGATATGCCTCCCCTTCCCTTCCACCCATTCCAGGTGGATTATTTCAACACCAGTCAATGACTGGGGGTCAGTGGGTGGGAGCTGGCATCTCCTGCATTGCTTCTGTGCCTTACCAGGGTATCCAAATGCTGTGCCTGTAAAGAGAGAGGTGGGAAGGGCACCCCAGTGACCTGTCAGCTCTGCTCAGATGTTGTGTAGGAATGATCCCTTTCCACCTCCTGCCTGAAACTGGAGCTGGGCACTGTGGGCACAGGAGGACATCAGTGCTCTTCCAGGTGCTGCCTGCTTCCCAGAGCCTCAGCACCATTGCTGCCGTGGCAGTTCCATCACAGCAGTTCCATTTCTGGGTTTCTGAGGGACACCTGGGTATTTTTCTGCTGCACTGTAACATGCTGCCACGACTGGGTCAGGGTGAGGGCTCTGGAAGGAGTCCAGAGCAAGGGAGGGCTTTGTTCAGCTGCTAACTCTTGTTCATTGCCCTTCATCACCAAACTGGATGCCATCCACCTCTTTTCCAAAAGTGCATTGCATTCTATGGCCTTTCTGTAGTGGACCTGCCATCCCCAACAGGATGTAAAGGGATTGGGGCATGGGGGTGTTCCAGACAGGCCTCTGAGGCAGCTGGATCTGGGCTGGATGAGGGAACCAGAAGCTGTGACAATACAGCATTGAATGCAAAATTTAAAGGGGGTGTCAGAGTAGCCAGACCCTTCCACCAGAATGTAGGAAAGAAAAGCTTAAAGTTGAATATCTTGTGTAAAAGAGGAGCCAGGAGTGCCCCTCCCCATCAGTTCTGCCCTCTTTTCTCCCCTGCCTCACTTCCTGCTCTGTGCTCAGCAACTGGTGAGGCTGGAACTGGTGAGGCTGGAGCTGGTTGATGGTGTGTGAGGAGCACAAAGACACAAGCTGAGGAAGCATTAATTGCAGGAGAGCACTGGAGGGTGAAAGCTGCCCCCAAAGGACAGCCTGCTCCAAAGAGGGCACAGTGTGTGCAGCACATGTGTCACTGGGCTGTCATTTGGTGGGACTGGCATCATGTGTTTCTTCTGAGCCCATGGCAGTGTAGATGTGGGAACACCCCCTGTGATACCTGCCTGGTCAGCCAGAAAGATGAGAATGGAGGGTCTGGCTTGTGCAGACAGTCTAGGCTGGAAGATGGAATTGTCTTGTTTTTATGCAAGAAGTTTGGGGTTTACTCTTTGTTTTTTTACCATATCCAATTAAATATAGCCTTTTAATTAAGGATAAGCCAGTGTTTCTACCACAACCTCATAAAGAAACCCACTGAATTATTTGGTGGGTTTTTATAAAACAGGCAGTCTCTTGAGAAGAAGGGTCTAGGACTAAATTAGCAAGAATGCTGCAGGTCAGGTTTGAAGTACTGCATGGTGACAGAATTTTTTGAGAAGATTTGCCTGGGATTTTCTTTCTGCTTATCTGAGTTACCCTGCTGAAAACACTCAGATTATTTAAGTAAAAGATATCTTTCATTAATCAAGAATTTTCAGACTCTTTTCTTGAATAGTGAGCCCATTAAAGCAGGGTTGGCTTATTAACCCTTTAACTGAAATGTTGCTCTCCAGAATGGTATGTACAATCTCTTCACAATATCAAACTTTAAAAAATGTTCCTAAACAAGCATTGACAATATGGTGGCATGAAATTTGTGATTCCTTTTTAAGTGGTGCATTTTATCTTCTGTACATCATTCCAGTCAGGTAGAGGCAGTGTTTTTTCAGCTATACATCAGCAGTTTGATTTTATGATGTTTTTATGCCAGTTCTTACAGTACATCTGTTTGCCATTGAAGAAAGGTTCATTTTTAGCCATAGAGATTATTATAATAAGGAGGCCAGCCAAAGATAATCATCTTGCTAATAATTTCAGCCTAATAGTCATTTCTGTGCAATGCACATCATCTAGATAGTTCTTAAAAAAAAAAACCCGTCATGACAGCTAATGGAGCACAGAACTTAGCTTGATCCAACTAAAACCTGAGTCAAAATCTATTCATTTATTCAGACAGAATATTTGCATTTGTAAGTGTGTAGGAAGCTTTGATTAACATTATATCAAGGTTTTTATTTCCTACTTACTTCTCAAAACAAGCATGGCAAACATATCCAAAAGATAGTTCAGAGGAACTCTGGAGCCCAGGCAATGTCTGAGCGTCCATGGGACACTTAGAGTTGTGACCTGATGAATTTTCATGCTACAAATGTTGAGAAGGCCCTGGTCAAAGTATGCCTCCATTAGCTTTGGGTTCTGTAGTATCTTTGTGGTTAGCCACCATATGTCCATAGTCTGGGTTAAAATGTCTTTATTTTCTGTGTGATTGAGAAGTTCATGCCTTCTCTTCAGCCTATAGCTTATCTTCTGTGTCTTTCTCAGGAAACGGATTTAAGTGTAAGGTAATACAAGAGTTGATAGACATAATCTAACAGATTTTGATAAAAAACAGCCCACTGAAATTATTGTCAAAATATACAGAGGCAAACAAAGTTTAGAAGTCTGTTTGAAGATGTAGTATTAGTACCTTTAATTCAGTTTGTAATTATCTACAAAACACAGCAAAACAAATACCAAAAGCCCCACATCCAAAGCAGAACATATCCTCATATATACACAAAGTGCTTAAAAATTCCCAACAGTTTGAAGATACTATGTTTGAAGTAACATTTTAAAAAGCTGGCAAGACTATGCCTTTTTCAGCAGTCTGTTGAATACTGTTGAATAATTTTTCATTCCTGACTTAGAAACTGATTATGCATCCACTGAGCATAAAACTTAAAAGTAGTGAGCAAATTCCAATCAACATTTTTATAGAAAAGCACAGGAGTCAGTGCCAAAGTGTTGTTGCTCTGTGAAGCTGTTCAAGTATCCTGGCTTGCTTAGACTGACTCCTCTGTGGCCCAGGCAGATTTTTAAGTTTAAAAATCTTCACTTTAACTTGAAAAGGCTTCCTGGAATACACAGTAAGTAATGCTTTTAACTCCTCAGCGCATAACAATAAGTCCAAATACAATTTGAAAAACTAAGAACCTTTTAAAATTTCAGAAGCTTCTTACAAGAATTAAAACAAGAAGGAGATGATGAGTGTGATGCTGGAGGTCTGTGCACTCTGTAGCGAAACACTCAGAGTGCCCTGTGTCCCTTGGGAATGTGGCTGCACTGCCAGACTTTGGGTACTCATGGGTGATCCCAATCTTCCTATGCAAGTTTTTACTTCTCCCTCTTGACTCTGTGGGAAATTTAGGCTCACAGAGTCCCCACCTGCAGACCAAAATTGCCAGCTGTGGCATCATCCTCAGGTCCCCTCCCATGTGCCCATGTCATTAAAGCTGGAGGTGACGGTGGTGAGATGTTGTGATTTGTTCAGCAGTCACACTGAGTCTTAGCTGCTGTTGCTAGTTCAGGTAGCACATAGGAAACAGCCAGGTCCTGTGTATTCCTCCTGAATCTCTCCACCCAGAGTGTATTCAGCAAGGGACATAAGAAATCTGAGGCCATTTGCCTGCGCCAAAAGCTCAGTTTGCCCAGAGACGTCCCCCACAGGTGTGTTCGCCCATTTCCCGAGTGGTGCGTGTACAAATGTACAAAAAAGCAGCGCACTTCTACATTTCTGCATAAATTAAAATATTTCACTCTATGAAGTTTCTGATTTTTCTGTTTTTCAAATTTATGAAGAATCTTGTTTTATGCCAAACCCACTTGTATAGCCATATGTTGATTTTTCAAGGCAGGCTTATAGAAAGTTACTAGATTGCACGATCACCTTGTCTGTCACAAAGGTAGTTGGGAAAAGAAGGTAAATGTGAAAAGTATCATTTATGAGAATGATGTATGTAAGAATGCTTTAGGAAATCAGCATCATTTAGATGGTGTTGAAAAGATTCTGTATTCTGTTGTTATTTTGAGAATCTTTAAAGTGAAGTGTAAAATATAAAATAGGGTGGATCTGTGAAAACCTTAATGTTGTGTCCTTTGCCTCATTGTGAAGCAAGTGGTTGTCTATGGGAGCTCTGACAATGCTATTCAGTCTCCTTAGTGTATGTTTTTTAATGTGTGTTCCATTGCTATTAGAGGTGTGAAATTACATTAAAGGAAACTTTCCAATTACCTAGCCTAAAACACGTCCAGTCAGAATGTAAAAAATACTGTATATTTTCTTAAACATTCTGAAGCAGGTTTGAAAAATCCCACTGACTGTGTGTTCCTGTTTTCCACCAGCATCTTAAAAAAAAAATACTTGTATCATTTACAATTATTGTTAGAGAGATCAACTATTTGAAGACTAAGACTGTCAGTTCAGTTGTCTTAACAAAAGAGTAGTTCTATACTTCCAGTGTATCTCTTTTTAGACAGTACTGAAATAGAACATGTGAATGTTTTCTTCACTATTTCATTATTTTCATTTATTTATTGGAATAACTACACTGACTTCTGTTGTTTGATGTTTGTATAAATGGTAAAGTAAGTCAAGCTAACTGTTTAGTTAGGAGGATTCATTCCCTGTCTCTTTAGACTATCATCCTACAAATGCTTATATAATTTACTTGGCATATATGTGCAGCAGGTTTTCAATTAAATGAATATTGATGGAAATATTACCCTAAGTTATAAAATAATCAGAGGTTGGTTTAGCTCTGTTTTGTGGAACACCAAATGCTTTATTGTGACTTAACTATTAAACATGTGCAACTACTTCCAGTGCACATAGTTCCCAGTTTTTATGTGTGAAATGAAATGCATATTAATGTGGGATATCTGTGTATGAAATTTGTAGATAGTAAGAAAAAGTGCAATGTTAATGGTGTATCTTTATTTTGTAGCTTGGATCATCCTCCTCTGTGCCTTTTACATCCATATTCTCGCAGCTGTTTATGACTGTTGTAGTCCCTCTTATTATTGGACAGGTATGTCTTTTAAATATACATTCTTATTTTAAAAAACAAGATAAAGAGAGCTATCTTAAAGACAGACTGGCAACCTGATAAGCTGCCACATAGGAACAGCCTCAGGATAGTAGAGTCTAATATCAGGGAAAAGATGCTCCAGTGCTCCCTGGAGCCACATTGATCTTTGTTGAGATTGAGCATCTGTCCCTCACTACCACAAACACACGCTGCTGCAGAGAGAGAAGGGAGCTTGTGAACATAAAATGGGAAAAATGGCAGCCCAGGCTATGAGGAATTCCAACCCCATACAAATGAGCTTGGAGAATACTACACAGTCCTTTTGTCACATGCCCTTTGCCTGGGGCTGAAGGAACTCCTTCCTCCCTGTGTAATATCTACTAATAATTACAGGAATTAAAACAAAATCTCAACATTAATAAACATATTAAGGCTAATTGGTCACAAGAAATCATTAAATTAAGGCTGCTCAAGCCATTTTGCTTATGCTTTGCAGTAAAGGGGTTTAGTTGCACAACTGCAAACTACTTTTACATTACTTCTCTATCATGTTACACTAGGTGGAAGGCATTTGTGAAATGAACAGTTATTCAACATTTAATTTTATGCTCATTGTTCATATGTTCACACAAAGCCTTCTTTTCCATGGCTTATGATAGAAAACTTCCACTGAATGTAAAAAATGCTAATTGCATGTAAAAGGTTTTCTGTGATCCTTGTCTCTGCGGTGTCTGTTTGTTCACAAATGTTAATATTCATTATTTTTTCTCCCATGTCATGGTGGGAAATCACAGTAGTAAGACCAAAAGTTGTCATAACTGTTGTCACTGCTCTTGGACACTAAAACACCTTAAGTCTAATTTTTACTTACTTGTAAGTATTTGTTGTTCTCAGGCACTCAGAATGCACAGAGGGTGTGTGAGTGGGATTTGCAGCCCATTCTAGCATCCAGCTGAACTCTGGGTTCCACTGGAACCCTCTGAATTTTGTCAGCTTAAAGCCGACTTTGAAATGGAAGGCATGGTTAAAATACAGGCAAATGAGAGCAGAGGCTGTAAAGGAGCACCCTGCACAAGGTTTAGAATGTTGCCGTTGTCTGTGATACATAGGACAGTCCATCAGTCTTGTATCAAACTATAGTTGTACATTTCAAAATCTGCATGTACTGAAACTCAACAAATTCCTGGTGAAGTTTTTTTTGATTAAAAACACACATTGAAGTCTAATAAAGGGACCAGCATGATAAGCATGGCAGTAGTTATCAACATCATCACCTGTGTAACCTCTCTGCAACCATATCATCTGGAAAATGGACATTAGCTCTGTGTCCCTGAAGGCTGTGGAACTGCTCTCATGCTTTGAATTAAATGCCAAAGAGTTTCCTTAATAATCAGGACAAAGGGTTGCTGATTAACCTCCCTCTGTATTGTGTTCTTCCCTCATCAAAATTAAGTATCCACCAAAAGCAGAAAAGCAAAAGTACTTGAATCCTCTTCTGAAAGGTCCAAACACTGGAAGCTGTTAGTTGGAAACCTTAGGTTCAATTTCTAGTGAACAAATGCACAACAGCAGATTTAGCAATAAAGTGTCCTATAGCCACGGAATATCAGTGTCTGTGCTGCAATGTAACAAATCCAAAGATGATGGTAGATTGCTGGACAAAGTAATAGCAAAATTTCAAGAGAACTTTCATCTGTGTATATAATGGAATGTTACTTTGGGAAGATGCTACAGGAAATTGATATGTCAGCTGATTGGTGGAGTTGGGTGTTCTTTCAGCTGTTAGAAGTGATAAGGCTGAGATCATGAATGGAGCAGTAGGCATATGAATTAAGTGCTCTGTGTGATCACAAGATTGAAATCAGAATTGTGATTCTGACTGAGATGCATTTTAAGAGTTCTGATAAAGACTGAAAGAAAAAATACAGAATCTTAAAGCTTGTGTAACCTAATGAAAATGAATAGTTTGGGTTTTTACAAATACACTTCAACAAGAAGTAGGATGATTCTTCTTTAAAAGTCTTTGAAGCAGTTTCTAGAAGTGAAAGATCAACAAAAGTAGCTCGTGTTCCTCTAAGCATAAAGGCTTTGTTTCTGAAGTTGCTGCACTTGACTGTATCTGTTCAGAGGATGTGGAGGAGAAGAAATGCTAATGAAAGCTACAGATTAGAAATGCCAGTAGTTTACAGTGATTGTCTTGGTTAGGTAGAGCTGTACAAAGGTAACCCAGCCTGCCCAGAGAGGAATGAATAGAAGCCATTTCTGAAGGTGGATACCCAAAAGGTAACGGGCAGGAGTCAGGGAAGACAGCAAGCAAGAAAAGGACTGATGCCAAGAGATCCAGTGATAGATCTCCTTGCCCTTCTGCTCCAGTTCAATGGGAAGTTTTGTTCATAGAGCACCACTGACTCATCACTGAGGTGTTGCCTGGCTTGTGGCACACAGACATGTTTGTGAACCACAGGTCACTCACTCTGGGGGTCCAGATAGGGAATAATGGGAATAATATCCAGTTGGGGGATAATGGCCCACAATTCCTGAATGATGCCTTCAGCAATTGATTCAAATGTATCATTTCATGCCCACAACATCAATTCCTCACCACATGCAGCCATACTGTTCAGCAGAAAAGTCAATGGAAGAGTGTCTGGTAAGGTGACCTGGTAACAAAGAGCTTGACGGGGGGAAAACTCTCAAGCTTGAAACCTGCCTCTCCTCAGCCTTCCTAGCTCATCTGTGATCAACAGGGGCTTTATGCTCAAACCACATCAGTGTAAAACAGAGGAGGCTGCTTAAAGGAAGCATTCTCCAAGGGCTTTCTTTTCCTTTAAAAAAAATCTTGCCTCTGGGAAAACCTGTGTTGCCTAAATGCTCATTTCCTGAGCAGGCTGCAGAGCTGGCTGTTTGAGCAGCCTCTGGGATATAAGCAAAGCACATAAAAAGGTGCTTTTTGATTTGCTTTGTTTGGAGTTTTTTGTTTGCTTTATGGCAAAACATATCAAGAGTTTTGGTTGGTTGGCTGGCTTGTCAGAATTTTTGATGATGGCTGGGAGAAAGCAGTCACAATAGTGTAATTAATGCTTTTTTTCCTGGTTTTTGAACAGTTTTTTTAGCTTTTTAGGACTACTATTGACAGGAGTCAAACATGCTCTTCCAGCCTAGCTGCTGACATTGAAATGTATAAAAGGCTGCAGGTACAGGCTGTGCTCAGGTGGTGGACCATTCTTTAGGGAAAGAAAGAGCTGTTAAAGGAAGAAGAAGATACTATGTTATCAGAAAGGCACTGAGTCTCACAGATGGCAGTGATTGATAGGTCCCCAATAAGAATAGCTCTGTTCTTTGTCAGAGACATGCAGGTTGTCTGAACCTAAAAAATGTTGTAGCCTGTGTCCTGGGTGTCTACAGATGTGTTCTGCTAATTGACAGGCTGGTGTTGCTCAAATCAGTATTGATAGTATAATATTGCATTTGTATTTGTGGAGTAACAAATAAGACCCCTCTGACAAGAGGTCTCAAAAAGGGACATAATCTATAGCATTTTATAAAGATCTAATTTCCTATAAGCCTTGAAGATCTGTAGTGGGTAAGAGCTTGTTATTTGTGCATCACTCTTGTATACCTCTAAGGGGAATTTGAGAATACTTGTTATACAATAAACATGGTAATAGATATTTCGTGGAAAAGATTTTTGAATCTGCTCTGGCAGCTTGAAGTTCTGATTATTTTTTATGTGGGTAACAGAGTCCTGGGCTAGATTACTGCTCTTGAGCTGTTGTAATTTTGCTACAATCATTGTTTCCCTGCCCATAGATATTGGTACTACTTTTAGCCATCAAAATGTAAGGTTTTGTGAAATATCCAAGCAGTTTCTTCATGACCAGTTGTGAGATTTAGCTGGGGACTGTTGTTTCTTTGCTTATTTTTTTTCTTCTGAAGTGACAGATAACAGGAACAGTGAAACCCACCACAATGTTTCCTTTCCCCTTTTTGCAGACTTTCTCCATTCCCTACACCTAAGTGCTTATGACAGACTTTTATTTTATGTTTTATATTAAAGAGCGATTTATGATTAAATGTTAATGAAATAGAATTTTCACTGTGCTTTCATTATATTCTACTAGTTTGAACATTTTTCAAAGCAGCACACCAAAACCCACTGTTTTCTATGAATAAATAATAAAAAGCTTGTCTGTACATTATCATTCATGCATTCTCTAGTTGCCCCATTGGTAATTTGTCTGCCAGCATAAAGTGGGCACTTCACATTAAACAGACCTTAACTAAAGCTAGAATTAATGTTATGATTCTGTGCAGTTCTTCTTCCCAAATCTATAAAATGAAACCAGTTGTACAGAAATCCTGACTGAATCTAGTCACACACACACAAAAAAATTCTTGATGTCCTACAAGTAAAGGATCTTAAGTGTCTTCTGCATCATTGCCCAAAATGTTCCAGAGGAGCCCTTTCAGCATTTGGGAGCTGTGCTTATCAACACAAGTCTAAAAGGGTGCTATGTTGCAATACAAGTTGTAAGTGAAATTGAAACTAAAAAGCTTAGCAAGGTATTTATTTTTAAAGAATGAGACATGGAAAGGGGAAGGTAGGTGGAAGTTGATAAAAGTAGAAGGAATTATTTAACTAAGGTGGGGGAAATAAAAATTAACAGAACTGTTATCAAAAAAAGGGCGGGGGGGGGGGAAACAGTGTCAAATCTGTCTCTTTTTGTAAATGAAATCCACATAGAAGGAATCCTTATTCTCTTCAAAGTCCAGGAGAGCTGCAGGGAGGAGAGGTGCCCTGGGAGATGAGCTCTCCAGGAGCTTTTTGCAGAGGACCAAAGAAGGGGATAAACAGCCTTCAGAACACACTTCACTCCCTACTAAGACCTGACTCAGCAGGGAACAGAGCCTGCTTCCCACAGAATGCAAAATATGAAGGAAAGGTACTGATGCTGCAGACACCCTTCACATTTTTACTGTGTTGCACCTGTTTATAAGGTTTTAAAACAACAGTTGCAAATTACCTCAAACTGTGAAACTTAATTTTGAAAATGGCCTCATGTGGTTTTTATGCCTTGCTTTAAAGGTGTGTATGTGACAGGAGCTATCTCTTGGGAGTAAGCTGACATAATGGAGTAAGATAGCTTTTAGGGGAGTTTGGTAAGCTGAGGGGAAAAAAGCAAGATGCTTATAGAAATTTTTTTTTTTCCTCAGATTGCAAAAAAATTTTTTTGCAGCCTGTCTTCAGAAAAAAAAAGCCATTAGATTGTACACTCTGTAGCATAAGGATAGATTTGACATTTGATGATGTCCTAGGAAAGCAGGTGAACCATCACAAAATCTGAAACTTTACAGCAATATTCAGGAAAAGGTGGGAATTTATGCCTCCACAGAGGTAAAACCCCTGTAAAAATATCAGGACGGGGTCTGGCTGAGGTGGTGCAAGTTTTGCTTTATAAAAGGGTCTGTGCATTTGAACTGGCATGCAGACCTTGTATTTTTGGAGACTGGTTTTTCTGTAGAAATCTGAACGATGTCCCTCTTAGCATCTTATTTCATTTAGATTTTTGTACAACCCAATTAATCTGCCTTCCATTCCAGGAATTGATTCCTTACACTGGTTTTTACTGTTGTTGTCATCTTAATTGATTTTCTTTCCTTTTTTTCCCCAATTTTCTCACCTTTCATGTCTTACAGACTTCACTGACCTAGTTCCCAACATTCCCTGCAATTGTGTTTCTTGGTTTACCATCACTCTTTAAGAAAATATATGGAAAAGTTACAGGACTGTTGAAAATATCTACCCCGACTCCAAGATTTTTAATGGGAAATTTTGTATTTTAGCCTTCATTGCATTAGTCTGTTACTATAAGAAGTAGTAATATTAATTAAGAATGAGTTAGGAATCTTACCTTAGAAGACAAATTAAGTAAGGTAACTGCTGCATTTAGGTGTGGTTATAATCCAGCAGTTGCAGCTTGTTTGCTCATGTGTTTGAACACAAGGAAAAGGTGACTTGTGTTTCTTTGTTGAGATGGTAAAGCCCCACGTGTTTTACCCCTACCGATACACAATAAAAAAGAGCAGAAGTGCAATAAAAACGCTGTAAATTCTGTTAAAAGAGGAGTTCAGTCCAAAATAGTTGGTAGAATTAGGAAAAATCTGTTTTAGATAATGATGTAAATACCAAGAGAGACTCCTGTGTATAATGGAAACAGAAAAGGTGACTTCCTATCCATTTCCTTGGGGTTTTTTTGGGTTTAGGTTGTTTGAGGTTTTTTTGGGGTTTTTTTTACAATTCTTGTGTTTAATAAACAAATAAATCTAGATAATTTTTAGGAGATGTACTGCATGACTAATGTCAGAAATTATTCCATTCCATATAAGGTGGGGGCGGAGCTCCTTGCTCTATTTAGCTCAATTAATAATGAACATTATTGTATTACATTGTTTATTGAATTTTTTACCTTGTGTGTCCAGCACTTGGGCAGACAGGTAGAAAGTGTCTCACTGTATTTTACTGACAGATTTCTCTGGGCATACTCTGTGACTGTTCTGAAGGTACAACTAGGGAAGTGAACTGTTTTTCTGTAACACACCTTCTGCTATTTTCATGTGTGCTCTAATAACAGATGAGCACTGTTTACCTGCTTTCCTGGAACAGCAGATCATGTTTCTTTGCCCAAGGATGTTAAATGAAATAAGCATTAGAGCAGTGAGCCGGTTTGCTTAGGAAGGTTGGTGTTTAGACAAGAAGGTTATGGCAGGATACAGAGCAGTCTGTAGGAAAAATACTGTGGATAGAACTATTCTGCTAGGAGAACTAAATTGGAATGGGGACACTACTGTTAACTCAAATGTAATTACATTTCTTTGTTGTTAAAAATTAAATCCTGGGCAAGAGGAAAGTTTGAGCCTGAAACTGTGTTTTGAAGCAAATTTGAGCTGATGCCTTTCCAAAACCTTTGGAGGTTGCCAGAATGTAGTCTTCAGGAGGTGCTTGCCTGCTGGACACATTTATGTTCTTTTATTTTCTAACTTTTCTGTGAGTTTATCAGGCAGATTATTTCTAAAATATCACCTACTAGGAAGTTTTACTTCTCTCCCGTTGTTTTCTCCACTAAACTGCAGTTTGAGGGAAGGATTCACCTTCATGTTCTTTCATGTGCAACCTCTGGGTCAGCCTTTCCCTGCTCTTTGGGTCTGGCATTTGAATCTGTATGAAAATCCTTACAGAGCATCACTAGCTCATCCCTGCTGAGCTCAGCCTTGGCCGGGGCTGGATCCATCTGGGAGCTGGCTGGCACTGCCTCCATCAGCCATGAGTGAAGCTTCTGGCAGCCTCTCCCAGAAACCATCCCCTATTCCTGCCCTACTACCAAACCTTGCCACAAAACCCAATACATCCCCTTTTTGCTCTTTTCCATCGGTGGGATGCATGTATTTTGGATACCAGTGGTTTATATTAACATTCGGAAATGACTGTGTTAGCTTTCACTGCAATTCAGACAAATGAAGCTTTAGTATCTCAACCCAGGCTCTGAATGGGTTTTTTTCTTGTATTTGTGGCACTTATTGTTATTTCACTACAAATATTCACAATTTTGGTCTTTTGTAGTTCCCTGTTTACCCTGAAAAGTTATAGAATTGGGTTAAGAATTAAAAGGCTTTCAAAGCATCCTTGTCCTGAAGCAACTCTGCCAGGCATGAATAACAAATGGATTGTTTTTCAGTCAAAGTGAATCAGCTGACATGAGCTTCTGTTGGGTTATATTTCTCCCATCAAGTTATACAAGAATTTAGGTTACCTTGAATCAGTGATTATAGGCTGAATTGACCTCTGGAATTACAGATCATGTTGAACCTTGTAAGAAGATCAAAATGTATGGGATTCTGTGTTAGAGAAGATACATTTTGTCTGTGTTTTGTGCACATTTTGCATGACACTTGGTTGATTAGATGATTTCCTGAAGCCACAATTTAGTTCTTCAGGATCTGACTATGTAATTTTTTAAAAAAGATAATGTGCAGTAAGGAACTGTACTGCTATTTATGGTTATTGATTCACAAAAATTCCAGGCTTGATAGAGGTGGATATTTAAAGAAGGTATCACTCAATTGAAGATTCTGAGGAAATACTTGCAGTTTAATTTTTTAAATGTTTTTTATTTCTCTTCTATGTCAGTCAAGGATAAATATGTGTATAATATTATTGTCATGTCTGGTATAATCAGACCCTGAACAGGCACAGGGTTGCAGTTTTTGGATTAAATACTTCCACTAGAAATTGTACCATGGTATAATGAGCCATCACTTTTCTTTTTCAACATCTCGTTACTTTCTGTATAAATCTTCTGGAAGGACCATAAATTAATAGGTGGCCTTAAGTAGTTTTTCTTTTTCCCCAGTGTGACAATTTAAGGGATAATAGGATATTTTTAAACTTTGTTAAAAAAAACTTGCTCACTTTAGAAGTGAAAGGCTTTACTTTTTGCTTCTGATAATTACAGTCCCAAATTTGCTCAGAATTAGACTCATCTAAACTTCCCATTACATGTCTTTCATATAGCTCTCTGCATGACTTCACTTTCTTGTGTCTCTTTCATCAGTGCAGTGTCTTATTCCTGCCCACTGGCTGAAGGAGTTCCAGTGGAGGCTCTTTCAGAAGTCCGGCCTTATATTTTTTGTTGTTTTCTCTCTTTAACATCTGGCAAGTGTGACATTTCAAAACTCAGTGTTTTCACCAGGGCGTTGAGCATTCCCTTAGATATTTTCCTGAAAATTTGTTATTTTTCATCAGCAGGATGCCCACAAGTGTGGGAGGTGAGTGCTGATCTTCAGCCTGCTTAGCTTGGCTTGAAGCCCCTGTGCCAAAGTTCTAGTGTGTGCCCGGCTGGAGTCTCATTGCTGTGGTGACTGGGATGGCTGCTCCAGCACTTCCCTGCTGAGAGGCTTGCAAACAAGCCAGGAAAGCAATGAGGAAAACTGAGAGCAGCTTGATTCCATGGCTTTGGCATTTGTTGTGTGAAAGGGTCCTATGGTAGCATTGGTGATGATGGCCTGATATTAATCTTGAATATCTCTAAGGTTTTCTGTGTCATTAAACCAATGGTGGTGATGTTTGCACCACTGAGGGAAGGTCACGAGACACCTCTGGAGCCCTCTGGCTGAAGTGCTTCAGGATCCTGGGCTGTGATTTCCAGAAGAGTGTGGTAACAGAGAACATCAGGAGGCCTCAGGAGAAATTAGGCAAGATAATGTGATTGCTGAAAAATTAACACAAGTTGCAGCTGTAGGATAAAAGCTTTAAAAAGTTTTTTCAAACCATATAAAGTAAACAGAAAAACTAAAAGCAACTCCCCAGGCAGGACTGAAATAGATGCATTGTATCTGGTGAGGCTTAGTGCTATGGTATTCAGCATAACTTTAACTTTGGGGTTGCTTTAAAATTTATAGTTGTTTCTAAAAAATTCTTGAAAAACTGCTTCATATTCTGTTTCCTGAAAGTGCAGAAGTTCTGCTAAGTACAGTAGGTTTCCTTGTTTTCATGTGTTAATTCTGGTATTCTAAAAGCGTGCAAATGGCATTTGTCTTTGGATTTACAAAAACTCCAGATATTCAGAGTTTGAATTATTTAAACTCCCACAACACATGCACTTTTGCTTTTCAAGCTTGAGTTATAATTTAATTAAAAACTTCTGGTGCATCGCTAGCTATTTAAATATTAAAATGTTCCATGGATCACTTTCGATTATCTACCGTCATGAAATTCCTGAAGATGTCAGATTTTTAAGATTCCCAAAGTTGCACTTGGAATTGTCTGTTGATGCAAAGGGGACTGTGATAATTACATACATCCATTAGTATCAGCAGAGGAGATAAACTTTGGGGAGGCTTAATGGGCATGTCTCAGTGACAGCTAGCAAAGAACATTTGGCATGATTAAGGATGGATTTGAATGCACTTGAAAATATACTCTCATTATGGACGCCCAGTGGAAGTTGCACTACAAATGTTAAATTCCCCAGAAGAAGAGTTGTGTGGCAGGGAAGCTTTGAAATCCACTGTGGCCGTCATCCAAATTACTCTCTTCTCTTTGTGTCTTTCCGCTGTCAGATTCACTTTGTGATGCCCAACTTGGCTGCCTGCATCTCTGAAAAGGGACAACCTGTTGGTTTCTGTGTTTCAGATTGTCCGAAGATACATCAAGGACTGGCTTGAAAGGAAGAAGCCTCCATTTGGTGCTATCAGCAGCTGTGTGCTCCTGATGATCATCTACACAACGTTCTGCGATACTTTTGCCAATCCAAATATTGACCTGGATAAATTTAGCTTGATTATAATCGTGTTCATAAGTAAGTTCAGCCCTAAAGTGGCTCTTTTTTGTGTGTGTTTCAGGTCTGTAATGAGCTACATGTGGTGGGGGAGCTGTGGGGGTACTGGCATGGTCTTAGAGCTTCTCAAGCATCTAGTAAACCAGATTGCCAAACTTCTTAGGAGCTGGATGCATTTAGTGGACCAAGTAAGCATTTAGAGAGGAATGAACCCTGCTATTTAGGTGGGCCTGAGGTTGCTCTGTGGCCTTTCCTTTCCTTTACAAGCATTTAATGGCATTCTGGTTTTGCCCTCTTTGCTGTTAAGCAGCCATAAAATACACAGATGTCACATTCCAAACAGCAACAAAAGATTTGGGGTTGAGCTGTTACTCAGAAGCATTGTTATAATTTTTAAACTGCTCCTCTTTAGCATATTATAAACCTAGAAACTAGTTGGGAGTTAGAATGTGTTGATCTGTTTCTGTGGATGAGCACATTTCTTTGAGTTTCTTTTAGAAGCACTCAAGTCATTCAGCCTTAAATAACACCCACGTGAGAATAGGCTGCTGGTATCCTTGCCATCAGCTGGAAGCACACTTGCAGATCCCTCCCTCCCAGGGAAAGGCAGTGCTGTACAGGCACTGTCTCCTCTCCCAGCAGGGAATTCCCATTTGCCTCAGACTGTCCACAGACAGGAGTTTCAATTTGCATGTAGGAGAGGTAACTACAGTATGCTTCAGTATAAATCACATCTCATACTCTGAAACTGTTGGACTTCAAGAGATCAGACCATCACCTACTTTGTGTGTCTGCGTATGCTTCTGTCTAATAAAAATAATGTATCTTCTACAAATCTGACCTGTACTAAAACCAGTAGGAAATTTGCCCCTACCCTTTGTGCATCACATCTTAATTCTGTCCTAATTGTGGCCTTTTTTTGGATTATAAAACACTATACCTGTGTAAAATAATGCATAGAATTATAAATAGTACAATATAAATGTTTTATTCTGAAAGCAAAGGAGTAGGAAGCAATGCTATGGAGCTTTTTTCAGAATGGAATAAATACTTCTTTGCACTGGCACCCAAGAAGGACCTTGCACTTAAATCAGTGCAAAATTGTCAGCAAAAAAAAAATGGTACAGAGATTTTCAACTCAAACTTAACATGCAGAGAAACTCAGAAAAAAAATCCCCTTTCTTTTTTATTTCAAGACATGTTCTTCCTAGAACAGTTGATTTGTAGTTGTTTGCTTCTGCTGCCTTGCTTGGCCTTCATTTCTCTTCAAGGCAACTCTGTATGTGTTCCATGTGGAATGAAATGTACAATTTGCTGTGGAATACACTGAAAGTCATATTTACATGTTCATTGCTAGTGTGCAAACTGGAATTTCTTAGTAAGAACATTAACATAAGCATTGGAACTACTTGGAATAAATTAGACAATTGGTAGGGGGATTTTTTCTGGAATATTTACAAAACCAAGAACCAAGGAAGTTTTGGAGATGGGTGTGCACATTGTATTCTACAAGTTTCTTATCACCATTGGATGTGTCAGCTGGATGTGTGTATTGTGTTACACCAGGAAGTGAAATTAGCACGAGGAGTTTGAGGTAAAACTGAGTTTGTTATTCTGCTGATTAATGTTTCTATGTAATTTTTATGCTAATATTCTAGCCACAGCAAAATATTCACGAGGAATAATTGGTAGCAACACATGCTTATTGCTTTACAGAATTATGTGTAATAAGGGACTGGTTTTTTCTGTGAATATTAAATTAATGTACTTCATCGGAGAAAAATTATAATTCAGAAACAATGGATTGCTCCTTTAGTTCATGAAGGAGGAATTAAGTGCATGCTGAGGTGACATTTATACATTCTAGGAAATGCATGTAGGAGAATAGAAAATGTCACTGGTAATAGCTAATATCCCTGCCATGTTTCCCAGTTGTAAACTGGGGTGAAAATCAAATGCATTGTCTCGACTTGCACTGCCCTATGGGGCATGTCAGCCTTACTGCATTCGCACATTTTGCAAGGAGTAGGGAGAGGACCCACCCCAGATTCTGCTGCAAGGAAAAGCCTTTCCCCCAAAACCCACAGTCAGAAAAGGCCTGTGCAGGTCACGGGGTCTCTCCTTCAGCCTTGTGGGGATTGCCCATGCTCTGGGCTGATGCTATTCATGGAAGCCCCTGGCTGCTCCTGGTATCTCTGCAGTCCCAGGGTGGGCTCTGTGCCCCACAGAGCCCCTGAGGGTGTCAGCAGACCTGGCAGAGAGAAGGGCTCCCCTTGGGGTGCTCACAACCACCTGCACTTGCAGAGCTGGCTGAGCTTGAAGGAAAGGTCTGACACACACTGCCCAACCCAGGAGTCAGCCTTTGTCTCAGAGAGAATTCAAACATCTATGATGATCTCTTCCTCTCCCCATGAATGATCATAATTAATATACCTAGGGCTGGGAATATTTATTTGGATCATCCTTACACACTTTCTCCTGTAAAATAGCAAGTCTAAATGCCCAGCAACCAGAGCATGTCTGACAGATTTTATGTTGTCAACCCAATAAGCAAAACTTTTGCAAAGAGATGTGCAGCATATGCACTATTTCCTTCCATTCATCGTGTCAAGAAATCCTTGATTCAGAGGATCTACCCCAGGAAGAACTTGTGCAGCCATAACATTAATCCTGGCTTGCCAGGATATATGATCTGTGCTGTTTTTCCAGGCAGTCTTTAAAGCTTGTCTGGCAATGGGTTTCTCTGGATAGACTTGGTCCAGCCTCGTTTCTGCCCTGCAGTATGGGAACAAAAGGCATGGACACAGTAATTATAATGGTGATCTAATTTTAGCTTGTTTCTCTTTCAGTATTTTCTATTCAGATGAGCTTCATGTTTTTGACTTTCCTCTTCTCCACAAGGTAAATGAATGTGCTGAATCCCAACCTTTGAATATTTCTTTTGTGCGATATCTTTGGTTTGGGTGACAAAGTTTATGCAAATGTGCAAAGGCAGGTTTCTGAATAGGGGTGACCTCATTTTGGTATTTCCTATTGTCCTTACTGCATTTGCTCTGTTAGAGTTTCATAGGCTAAGAGAGCAGGACCTGAATTCTATCCTTTCTTGTGTGTTAATTACAGAGTTGTTAAATCTCAATCAATCACTGCTATACCTCATCCACTGAAAAAAATGGATTAGCACAGATGTCACTGAAGGTATAATTTGCCCTGCAGACATGCTGATGACATATGAGAGAGAGAACTCAGTTTGACTTTTTACATCTCAAGATACATTTGCTGTGCTGGCAATTCACTCCTCTCTATATATGTCAAATTTGCTACATTTATATGGTGATTCTTAAAAGACAGCGGTCCTGAACTAATGTTTGGTAGAGCTTTTTTTTTTTTTTTTTTACTTTTTTAAAGTATTAACCAGGAAGGGCAATTGTAGATTCACTTCTCAAAAACTGGTACTGTAAGCAGGGTGTTGTCAGTGGCTCAGGGCATCACTGGTGCTGGCTGGAGTAGCCACATTTGTCCTCTCACTTGGGCTTACTGGAATATTTGTTTAGCAGCACTCTGCTGAAAGGAGAGTGACACAATACAGCAGACTCGAAGCATATGCTTTATATAAATTAAACAATATCCATAAGGGAGAATCACGAAGAAGGGTACAGTGTCTTAGAGCTACTTATGCTTCTTTTAGTGCTATAAGAAAATTTCTCTGTGACAAGATCATATCCTAGCTTTAAAAGGCATTTTAAAATAACTTCTGAACTGCTAGACCTAACCTGGGGGGAAGATATGCCCCAACTGTGAAATCTAAAATACCTTAAGCAGTAACCAACTCAGTATGGTAAATATTTAGAATCTCATAGAATTACTCCTAATTTGGAGCAAAGGGTGATCCATTGGCCAGTCATCTCTCTCTATATATATAGATGTCGTTTTCCCACCCCTCCTGGCCTTAGTCCCAGTGTTTAAACCCTTAGATGTAGTTTATCTCTGAAGTGGAAGCTAACTCCTTAGTGTGGACTCAATATATTGTCCAAACTGAGCATTTTGTTACTGTTCCATACTAGAAAAAGAAATAATAGGTCATTTTCTCTTATTTTGTGGAGGCAAGTGGCTTCTGCTGTGATATTTTTGCATCTTTGACAAAATAAACTTGGCTGGAATAAAGTTGTGTCCTACACACCATGTCTTCAAAATTTCTATCCTTCACATGGGAGTGTATTCATTAGAGAGCCTTCCACAACAGAGAAACAATTGTGCTAAAAAAAAAAATAAATCAAGCACTAGTGTTCATTTATGGGTGGAATTATTTCTGTCACCAGACTGATCAAAGTGATGGGAATGTGTATATGGATCCTCAAAGTAATAATTTTGATAGATGCTGTTTTAAGAAGGTTTTTGCAATCAGAGGTTATTAAAACTCTTTTGTTTTGTAGGAATAACTCTACTTTCACACCAGCAGACACGGTGGCTATTGTTTTCTGTTCTACACACAAATCCCTCACCCTGGGTAAGTCAGGAGATAAGCTTGTGAGCAAAACAACAAAAACATTCATGCCTTGCTGTGTTGAAAAAAAAAATTGGTTTAGTTGCTGGTTTTTCTGCTTAAATGGCTTTGGGTTTAGTATGACAAGTTACTGCTACCAGTGTGATCCTAATAATAGAATAATACTCTTGCACAGATGAAATTAATGCTTCCTACAGGGCAGAGAACACAATCTGCTCAGCTGAGATTTTAGTGCTTGTACAGTAAGACCACCTGATTTGTGGAAAGCTGTATTTTTCTTTCTGTTCTTATTCTGTTCTGTTTCCTAATCCAATGCTGCTAAAATTTCAGGTTTGTTTCTGAAGAGATGGCTAGGACTATCTGCCCAGTTTGACTGTAAAATCTTACATCTAAAAGCTGGGATGTACAAGGAAAAATCAAAGGACATAGTGTAGTCAGAATTCACAAATAGACAATATTCTTTTGCTTAACATGAGCAAAATGTGTGTGTTGAAGTCTGCAGATACTTTGGATAGCTTTATTTCTTAGCATTCACTTATCAAAACATCATAGAGATATTTGTCACTTATGACCCCATAGTGATAATAGAATATTCTGATGGATATTCAGAAAATTCTGTTAAATCAGAAATGCTTACAGCCACTTGCTGCTGCTTCATCCACAACTGGATTGTTTTCAAATTATAAAAACAGAGGGTTGGTAAAGCATATATGACTGAATATCTGACTCTTTTCAAGAGTGTATCTGTGAAAGAGGAACACATTTAGTGTCAATGACAAAGGTAAGAGCTCAGCCTTAAACAGGAGAAGAACAAGTTGGGATTTAGATGTTTTCCAGGTTGGTGTGGTAGAGCAAAACTCACCTCAGGGTTCTTTGCTTCAGCCAGGCCTGTGCTGCAGAACTGTTAGCAAGTGCCTTTGAAAGTCTGTGGGAATTGGAGGAGTTCCTGGAAGACAAGGAAAAGTCAAACAAAATGTCTCTTTTTACAGTGGAAATGAGGAGGGGAAGAGGAATTATAGATGAGTGAGTTTTAACTTCATTTTGTAGAAAACTACTGAACCAAGTCATTAAATAAATTATTTTAAAAGTGTAGGAAGAACAAGGAAATGAGTAACAGTGTCATAGCTTTGTCAAATACATAGCATACTAAACTAACCTCCCTTCCTTTCACACAGGCTCCTGTGGGTTGCAGGGAAACAGCAAAAGTTGTGTGGCTTGAGAGTGTGATGGCTTTTGATATTTGCACAATGTTTTGGGCTCCACAATTCAAAAATTATGTGGACTAACTGAAAAGAAATGAGAAGAGAGTGCCATGAATGATCATAGACCTCAAAAATGTGACTCCAGAGGTAGATTGAGGCAGTTGGGATTGTAGAGGGAAGATAACTGAAATACTGCAGTGATCTTCAAATGCATTAAAGGTTTATGCAAAGAAGGAAGAAAGTAACTCTGTCACAGTGGACTTTGTAAAGGGAAGGACTTTGTTACAGTGATGATGATTTAAGCTAACAATCAGGGAAACCTGTCTAGTGTAAAGCAGTTCAGCTTTGGAATATGTTGCCTATTGATGTCTTCAATCTCCTATCATTGTAGACAAGCCTCAGATGGGAATTAAATAGCTGGAGTTGATCCTGCCTTGGAGCAGAACATAGATTAAATGACATAGGTCTTTTCCAGCCAAATGTGCTATGAAACTGAGCTTGGACTAATAAATGAGCTTGTATTCAGGACAGTTACTCTTGTATTTGTAGAAAGCAACTGCACACATAAGTCATAACACACTGCTGTGCTTTCTGTTTGGAGGTGTATGAACTTAGGGCACAACTGTGATACTACAGAAGAAAAGCTGGAGAAGCTGGTTGTGTTTGACAGCACAAATATGCAAGTTTCCCCTGCTCTCCCCAGAGAAAATGGTTTTATATATGCTGTTGCATATTTCTGCCAGCTTGCCGTGACACTAAGAAGATAAGCACAAAGCCTTTTTAAATATTTAAGTCCTAAAGGTGCTTGCCATCACCCCCCAAAAAATGAGGACTCTTCATTTCTTTAACTCACTGCACCAAGCATCCTTATGCAGCCTGTCTTGACCTCACTGTGCACACAGCTGAGTCAGTACACTTTTCTTCTGCTGCTACACTCTCAATTTTTTATGTTATTTTCTTTTTTAGAAAAACTTAGTTTGAGGTTCCTAGCTCCCTTGACCTTTTGGCTCACATTTTCCCAATTCCAAGTTGCTGCTCATATTAGCATAGCCTCATGAGCCAGCTTTTGCATTCTGCAGCTTTCTTTGCCCAAGTACCCCAGCAAAAGTACTTTGGCCGTCTTGACTTCAAGGACTCCTGCAGCTTCTCCCCAGCCATAAATTCCTTTTCCCCCTAGTCCAGATATCCCATGTCTAAGTGTGCAGGTTGAAGTGAGCAGGTAGATGGTGGAATGTGGTACTGTGGGGCTGTTTCTCAGCTGTGTACTGTTCTGTCTGTCAGCTTTGGGGCAGACTGCTTTCCAGTCATCCTGGGAGAGGAATGGGGAAATGTTCCTTTTGGCAATTCCCTAGGAGCCTGTCCTTGGTAAGCCTGAAGTACCTGCTGGTCTTGTGTGCACCCCTGCTCCATGGGTGTCCAGGTGTGCCTGCTGTGTATCAGACTCCAGCTGGCTGAGTTTGAGACCATTGATATTTTATTCTGTTTGGTGTTTGTACCAGCTCCAGATAACATAGAGCTGTGTAAAAACAAATCTGTGTGAAAATAAGGAGTATTGGGTTTTACAAAGCCAGGGTATGATGAGGTATGTGCCTGAGCTGATGATGCAAACAGATATATGTTAACCAGAGCAGGCAGCATTTTTTCCTTCACTGGAGATGGGAGCAGAGTAGGTCTAATTTGTTTTTAAGGATTAGCTGTATCTGAATGGCACTTTTAAATCTTTCCCTGTCCACCCTGGTGTTAGCAGAAACAAGACAAACACAGGCATTTTGGCTCTTACTCTTTTGCTGTTCTGGCACATTTCTGCTTGTCCTTAGGTGTTTATTACAAACCACGCTATGAGTGATCTGAGAGAGCTTATGGTAGAGAGAGCTTTTCCTTCTCCCTCTGTCACTGCAATGCCTGAGAGCACAAACACGGCTCATGCTCTCATTTCACATCTGTTGTGGAGCTCTGCTTTGTTTGTCTTCAAGAATTCCAGTGGCAGTGTATAAATGACCCCCAACACTTGTACTTCCACTTTGAAACTGATTTCTCTCAGCTTGGCAGGTGAAACTCCAAATAGGTATGTCTGGCCCATTCCCTGGGGAGCTGAGAATGGCACCAGCTAAAGTGGGAGAAGAGCTGACAGCTTTAAAGCTTTAGAAGTGGTAATAGGAGAGGCATGAGAAGACTTTTGTAAGTCACTTTCTCCCACACCATATTATGAAACCAAGTAATTCCCATGCAGTGCATGCTCATGGGGCCAACTGCCACTTCCACTGTTGCATCCATGAATAAGTGCTTGCTCTGCACGGAGATGAGTGCTGCTCCCATATGCTGGGTCTTATTTTGTAGACAGAACAGTTGACACACTTTTTGTCTGAAAGATCAGAGTGCAGGGTGTGTTTGTGTAAGGACAAATAGCACAGGGTAGGTACCTTTGTGTTCCTTAGCTGGGAGCACAAGCCAGTACCTCTGCACAGAGGTGGGTGCTTTGGCAGGGCTGTGAATAAAGGGTATCACACATGCAGAAAAACCAATGTTTATTTGCATTTCACCTAAAGAGTGAAGCAGGATGTAAACTTGCAAGCAAGCCAAGATAAATATAGTATCCACAATGGCCTCTGGCTTTTTTACCCCCACATTGTTCCCTTTCTCTCCTTCTCCCTACTCACATATATGCATGGTACATGTGAGCACACACATATGCAGACATTTGATGCATGGCTTTTATTAGTGCATTTGCCATTGATTGATTAGTACTTAGTATTAGTACTTCTTCTATTGATTGATTGCAGATGAAGTGACTATTTGACCTTTAATTATGAGCCTTGCTATTGAAAATGACATTGAGCTATGGCTTCACATAATCCATCTGGAAAGCCCGACATGATGCCATTCCCTGGAGTTCATTCAGTGAGAAGAGAAGAGGCCTCAAGGAAGTGCAAAGCTATCACTGTGGCTCATTTAAAAAAATACTGCAGTTGTTGCTTGCACTTACACAAAAGTTGCAGCCAAATGCAGAATGTTATTTGATTTTTTTTAGAGAGTGAATTGCTAGCTAGAAGTTACAACTCTGAAAGGAAAATTCAGGATTGTCAAAAAAATATATATCTGCTTTAATTCTTTGTATTTACTATGTAAAATTATTTTATCAGCAAAAATCAAAGTACTGTTACCTATTTTGGCTACCACAAGGGCAAATATTAATATTGGAGATATGATTAACAGCAGATTAATAAAACAAAACAGCAAAAATAACCCTACCTAATAATAAGATTGGGATATTGTTTGTGATGGAGGATGTATTTTTCTTCATTTGAATTCAGCAATGTAGCAGTTCTCTCACCATGAAGCCCTTCAAGTACTACAATCAAAGTTTCTAGCCTACCAAATACTTTCAGGCAAGAATACAGTTCATTCTAGAAGTAAAAGCCAAAATACCAACTTACTTTTGTCTTGTTTTAATTTAATTCAAATTTATTTTTTTAAATACTCAGTTTCTTACTGCTCAAGTGCTTGAGCAATGGCCTGTACTTGAACAATTCCTAAGAGCCTGCTGTGGTGCAGCAATAGATTCAGAGGGGAATGTCTGCAAGGGGATCATCCAGCCTGTGGATTAATCAGCCTGTGCTTCCCCCAAGCTGCACAGTGGGACAGAGGGCATCATGCTGACAGATAGCTCCAATCTGCTCCCAGGTATCTGTAGTTTTCTGTCATGCTTTCTGCAGATATCACCTGATAAGGTTTTTCAGGACAAATAATATATTGAGATGCGGTACTAATCCATTGTAGATTCTTTTTATTGTATAGTAATAATTACCTTTCTCCTTTAAATAGAAAAATGCTAAAATGTTCTAACTTGTGCTAAGATAAAAGGTGGGTGATTTTAAAAAGGAGGCATCTCTTAATCATTCTGTAATAGAAAGGTAAGATGGCAAAGTCACATGTGTTGCCCTAAGCGAGTATTGAGGCTATTATCTGGTATTTTTGGAGTGTAGTGTTTTTTCTCTGCTCCTGGCAGAGAACTTTCCTCTAAGGCAGTTATTCATCAAGGTCCTCTGCCTTTCACATAAAGATATAGAAAATAATCCTGGTTAATTGCTCTCTGAAAGTTTCCAATAGCAAGACTTTTGGTGCTGTTTTTTACCTTCAGAATTTTCCCATGAGTGTTGGACAGGAGACTTTACCACATCCTGCCATACCTCTTGGTGTTGGTAGTGCTTGAATTTGCATTTATAACTTTTACAGGCTTTTAGTCTCATTCCTTCCCCAGGTGTCTGATAAGGTGATGTAAGTGAAAATGATTCAGCTACTCCTCTGCCTGGAACTGGTGGGTGCTGTCCCTTGGGCAGAAGGGAAGCTGATGGGAGGAGAATGCTTCAAATAGTGAGGCTCTTCTGAAGGCTGTTTCTGGACCCCTCACTGCTGCCCAGAGAGTCAGGAACTCTCCCATTTCTGCTTCTGAGATCCCTCAGGAGTGGGCTTCGTGACTGCTAGAACCTTTTTGAAGTTTTGATACGGTGATTGTTTGGGCCAAAATGAAATCTTTTTCTCATCACTTCAGTCTTTGCCCAGCATTTTCTTGGAAGGAACATCAGGTTATTGTCTGGGCTTTTTCCTCAGCTCTGTGATTCTCCTCTATGTCTCTGGAAAAATAAGAACGAAGGGATTTGTGTTACGTGAGATGACTGTGGTGAGAACAGAAGCATCTTGATCTACTGCACTTTTCTTATGTTAGCATCTTTCTTTTGTAGGCAGGTGAGTCACATTTTTTAGCCTGGCAGTCTTCTAGAACCAACATTTTGTTCTTACCCACCAGTGTTATCAGTCAGGTTATCACCAAGTCCCTGTCATGTCTTCTCTCTCAGCAGACCCCAAAAAATGCCTGGGAAATGCTGTTACCTATTTCCAGTACAGCTGCAAAACCATGTATATCTGAATATAAATAATACCAGGTTTTATATAGATATGTTTATCTATATCAGAATATTAGCAAACTGAAATATAAGCAGAAGATTTCTGTAACGGGGTGAGTGTTTGCTGCTTGCACACAGCAATCACTGTCTTGCCCAGGAAGTCAAACTGACAGTTTGGGTAGGCTGTGGTCACTGAGATTGTCTGTGTCAGAGCATCAATCTTATTTTCTCTCATTGCTAATATGTGGCTTGCCCCTGTTTGCCTCCTTTGGAGCAGGGCATCCCTGGGTCTGAACTTTGCAGGGAAATGTGCTGGCAGGCCAGTCTGGCAGTAGGAAATGCCATAATCCAGTGAGTCATGGTGGCTTTTGGGCACAGAATACCTGCATACACATGCATACAGACAACCTACAGAATACCCTTGGTTTTTTAACAACTATCATGATCTAGTACATTTAATCTGTTGCAGTTTAGTCAAATTTGACCTCTCTGTGATTCTATAAGGGAAAATACTACAGCAAATTAGGGAATCTCCTTTCCTTTCTGACCTGAAACATATGTTTCTTTGATTAGACCTAGAATGTGGCAAGAAATTCTGTACCAGCTCCCAGGGCTTCCTTTTCATCTGTATAGGTTTTTTATTAATATTTAGAAAGTTTGCCTGCAGCAGTACTAAAATGTGCATCAGAGGACAACAGTTGTTTACTGTGTTTGAACTGAAGGATCTCTCCCAGGAGATCTCATTCACTTGAAGTTTACATCTCTCAATCTCGACTTGCAGAAAGGGATCGATGAATAACAATTGTCATTTCAGAGTTGCACCTCTCCAATTATTTATTTGGTTGTGTGTCTTTCCAGAAGCTCACGTAATTGGATCAGACACTAAAAACCAGATTGCAGGTTTTTAATGACAGCAGGCTCATACCTCTTTATAATGAAATAAAAAAAAGTAAACACACATATCCATCTGTAAAATGATAATGACACAGGAGCTCTCCCTCCCCACCTAAAACAGTTAAAGTTAATTTATCTGCTTTAAGAAAGTGCATTATACTCAGCAGACAGCTGACAGGTTACCCTTGGGAAGATCCATGTTTGGACATGACTCAAGTTGGTTTTTTTTACCTCAAGCTGGCAGAGGCTACGAGTGTCACCCATAGTAAAGCTGGTGACTATTGAAGATGATGTTGAGTCTCCCTGAGAGACTTGTATCTACATTTGCTCTCTCAGTGCACCTTCTGGCAGCCAGTCTGAGCTGCTGACTCCAGACACTTCTAAAGCAGTGGGTGCAAAGATGTGAGAAATCAACAGCAGCAGTGAAATCTGGAAATCTCCTGTTGCAGGAGAGTTTGGGAGTCTGGAGCAGGGATCCAGCTCTAAAAGCTGCCATGAGCACTGCCAGCACACAGCCCTATCCAGAGAGTTCTACAATAGCAGATAGTGTCCCATAGGATTTCAAGGTGTAGGGAGCTATTTCCTCCCAATGCCTTCCCAAATGGAGCAGTAAGATTTTCTAGCCTCATGTGTTCTTTTTTTGGCTACAGAAATTAGATGAATAAAGCAAAATTATAGGTTTTCCTTTATGAAAAGAAGGGTTTTCCTGGTTTTCTATTTATAACGAATTTGTGTGTCATGTTTTCCTTTGCATCAAGGTTACAGGTGGAGAAAAAGCTTTAAAAAAATTAGTATGAAACAGGTTTGAGCATAAACCTTTCCTGCCTGTCTTTACAAACATAATAAGAAAGACTATAAAACATTATTTTAATGGGTTTTTTTAATAATGTGTGTAGATATAATGAAAACTTTCATACTGTGAAATCTTAGCCTCAGCTGTGTGTGGAAAGGCAGTAGTGTTCAAGGAAAGAATCAAATTAATCAAATCTCAGCTTTGTGGGTTTAGGTTGCTTGTCTGTCTCTTTGTCCAGAATTCCTTTCATTAGTAGGTTTCCTGTATTAAACCTCTAAAAAGGGTTTTGAATTATATTAATTTTAGCTTTGTAACTTAGTTATTGATAGCAAATTTGTAATTCATTATCAATTTGCTGCCTGTTCTTTGAGTAAGTGGTGTATATATGAAGAGTGAGCTGATAACCAAGCAATAAAAAAAGCACTGAAGTGTGAGTGTGGGCTTACAGCAGGGCTACATCCACATTGTAGTGCCAAATTAAGAATAAGTCACATATGAAAAATGACTTAGGGTGTTCAAATCATTCCTGAATTCCCTGTTAACTAATTCCTACCACCATATTGTCAGCCAGGTGGAGGTGTTCTGGAGTCTCAGGCACCAGTCTTCAGTTGTTGATGTTAAATGTTTCATTGTTAGCAGCTGGTAAGATTGCCTATGCCGTTCATTAAACATCGCTTCCAATCTGAATGCACCCATTGAAGCCCCAGAAACAGACAAACTCTGCTTTCTTTCTCTTCCTCCCAGCTTTTGCAGTTTCATTTCCTTAAAACTTTGATAGTATCAAGATGTGCTGTTCCCTGGTAGCTGTACTTTCATTGCACTTGAATAACAGATTTCTGTATGAGTATTGTATATATATTAATATATGAAATATATTTTTTTTCTGAAGAGAAAGAATGAGCAAAAGCATTCAAAGCATATTAGGTTTTCTTCATTTTTAAAAATTTTGTTAGAGTTACAGCAAAAGGAAAATCCTCTTTCTCATTAATTTCTCTTCCTCTTCCTCCTTTACTTAAATATTGTACCAGTCCAGTCTCTTATAGCATAAATTCTTGCATCCCATAGAAGTGTATGGCTAATATCTGGCTACATCACTGATTAAGGGCAGAGCCTTCCCAGTAATTCTAGCCCTGCAAGGAGTAAATAATTTAATGTAATGCAAGGAGATTGTTCTTTCCCAAAGAGAGAGAAATGTTTTTGAAGATTAGGGTCCACACCTCCAAACTGAGCGAGGACAGCCTCCATTTTGCAGTTTTCCCCTGCAGTTCTTCCAGAGTCTTAAAATCTCACAGTCCCTTGTGTAATCTCCCCCTCAGATATTTGTTTGTACCACTCCATGAGCCTGGTTTTTGCTTTCCATTACACTTGTCACTGACCTGAAATATAAAAATGTACTGAAAAAAATTTCTTCTTTTTCCTGAGAACATTTTAGGCATGAATCTTGTTCATACAGCATGCATGTGGGCAAAAGGGCACAATTCTCCCTGCAATGTAATGTGATCTCATATTACATTGGAAGGTGCTTTCTTTGGCTGGAATGGGAATACTCAGTAGCCAGCAAATATTTGCATTGTTAGAGGTTGTCAGGTATCATTTAGCTATTTAGCTGAAAGAAACTGGTCCTTAGGGAAAAGCTTTTAGCTTGAATTCAGGGTGTGCTTTGGAGAGGGTATGGATGTAGGAAAAAGAATCCAGTTAATTTGTCCAAAGCATCTTTTTCTATCATAATCTCAGTATGTCATAGCACAGTCTGAACAAGGGCAAGAAACATCTATCCCTGCTTTGGCTTCACTGAGGACAGGCACCAAAACTAACCACAGCAATGATTTGCCTGGAAAGAAACAGGAAGCCCTTAAGAAAGTTTTCAAGTGAGATGAGCAGTACCTTGCTGTTCTGGCAGCCCTCTGCATGAACAACTCTTTTCTAATCCCCTAAATTGGGCACTGCCTGAATCTTGCCAGCCCTTCCCACCCTGCAGCCACTGGGCTCCAAGCAGAGCTGGTCTGAAACTTGGCAGTCAAATTTCAGGTGCTCGTTTGGCTCTGTCTTTGCAGCATAAATTCAGACCCTCCCTCTGGTAGTCTGGGAGAGGTTCAGCACAATATAAGCCCCTCTTTACAGGCCTTTTCTCAGATTAAAAGGGAAATAGCTGTTGGACCAATAATGTTCCTTTCACATCAATCCCTGAGAGGATCCTTCAGTAAGAGAGCGGCATGGAGAGCATCAGAGAAGCCACTATCATGCACTTGATTCATTTTGTGTATTGCACTTGAAGATTGTAGCAATTGAAGGTTCTGAAATACATTCACAAGTACAAAGGAGAGGTAAAAATTCAGAGGTAAAGCTTTTCTTCCAAGTATTTCCAGTGTCTCTTTGTGAGGATTCTTTGGCATTCTGATTCCTGATTGCCTGATGGTTCCATAGCCCTAGGGTGACCTCTCTGTTTTGCCCCAAATCTCTTTTCCTGAGAAGAAATGCTGCAGCCTTTTGTGATGTGGAATGTGTTTCAGTAATGTAGGCAATAAAGGTTTAGGATAAATTGTTTGTTATGAAGACATTGAAGTGAAAAAACATATACAGTGAAGTATGGAAGTAGAGCACTAGCAATAATTCTGCTTTGGGTGGGAGAGATAATGGCCTGTGTTTCGGTGGTAATAAAAATGTTCTATTAAGTTCTCTGAACCCATTGCAATGTGATAGAAAACAGCAAATGATGAAACAGTGCTTTAAGGGGAGCTTACACATCCAGCAAGCATAAAATAAACATTTTAAAATAGAAAAAAAACCCCTGATTTCCAGTACTTATTGTTTTATCATTTCCATCATGGGTATAGGATAAAAGAAAACTCTTACTTGCTTGTTAGAAGAAGAAAGCTCCTACTTGAAGTTCTTACTTGGCAGATGTCAGTTGAAAGCTCTGCTAAGGAATATGCTGCAATGTCAAACTCTGTTGGGTAATTTTAGACAAATGTGTCATGTGTGACATGGAAATATGGCAGGCTGTACATTAGTGATTTCCCAAGTGTTTGGATCAGGTAGTAATGTGCTGAGAAAGTGCTCTTTATCTCTCCACACTGTGTACTTGTATAGCAGTGGGGAAAGGCTTTTGGTAGAAATTACTTTAGTCAGAAAAAGAATCCATTTACAATATGTGCCTTCTAACATCTTTCAGACAATGCATTGTATTAAAGAGGCATTTTTTGATTAATGTTTTATAAACATTTTTCAGCATGACAGCTTAAAGTCCCTGTAAAATTGTAAATGCGTGCATAGTGCTCACTTCCATAAAGTCAAATGCCATCTCATAAAGTCTAGTTGGATCCTGTCAGTGACAGTGACACAGAATCAGAACCTTGGAGCATTAAAATTAATTTGCTTCATTTATATTACTGCAGTGATAGCTAGATGAAAAGAGTCCTATATTTAAATTATCTTTAAAATACCTTCAAATCTTTTAGGGTTTTTTATTATTATTATTTTACAGTTAACTAAATGTAGTGAAGTGCAGCATAATATTTTCATGGGCCTTTTAGGAAATGTGAAAATAGCAAAGGGGAAAGGAGAGGATGTGGGAGGCTATACTGGGTGCAGACTGGGGGAAGGATTAAGTAGCTTTCAGTTGAGCAGGTTATTAGAGAAGCAGTGGCCTTTGGCCAGGGCTGATAATCCACAGCCTTGGAGCCAAGCTGGAACACCCTGGAGCAATGGAGAGCTGCAAGAGCAGTGCTCTCACTCCTCCTTGCTGCTGTTGAACGTCAGGGATAAAGTTTCCTTTGCTTTCCTCAGGTTTGCAAAGTGCTTAATGTGGAAAAAGAAGAGCTGAGTGAGGACACAAAAAAGGGAGAAAACTGCAATGTGCTCCCTGTTACAGACCTGACTTCTCTCAGCTGCAGTGGGACTGTGATGTTGGTGCCCTTGCCCTTAGTGGAGCTGAGTGATTCTAGTGGAAGTACCCGAAACTTATATGGCTGCAATGACAAGAATCAAAGGTCTTGGGAAGCAAACCCTTGGAGGCTGAAAGCATGGGAGTGGAGGAGGGAAAAGGAGGAAGGGAGAAAACACAAACAGAAAAAGAGCCTCTGAACGCCAGGGCCAAAGAGCAAGGAGGAAGATGGGAACATGGGGGAGCACTGATAGGAGAAACATACCCAAACAAAGGGGAAGAGGGAAATTTGGGGTAAAAAGCTGGGAATACCAATGATCTTGTTTGAAAGGGATACCTGTAGAACAGTCTGGTGTTTCTCCCTTCTGCTGCAGCTCTCTGTAGTTCTAGTCAGGTGGGGTGCTGCTGTCTCATCCCACTCCGGTCTTTGGAGGAAGATGGGAAGCTTGTTGAAGCCCCACTTTGAGCAAAGCTGACCAACTTAGCACCAAAGCACAGAAGACAACTGAAGACAACTTTGTTATTCAGGTCTCCTGATATTTAGTGAGTGAGGGTCTTTGGCAGAGAGTTGAACCAGATTGCTGGAAGCTTCTAACTCCATAAACCACAGCAGCATGAAGAAGTGTTTTGGCATGAGCCTTCAGTGCTTGTTTTTCTCCCAAGTGTTTATAGATAGATAGATAGATAGATAGATAGATAGATAGATAGATAGATATATGAGAAAAATGTAGTTGTTTTTGTGTTCATTTTAAAAGAGGTAGAAGTAACTATTAGAGCATGTTTTCCTTAATTAGATATTTGCATGGGTTTTATATGTTTGGAAAACATTAGCAGTCATACTCATGCTTGCAGCTGCTACATATTGCTACTAAAATGTTTAGATGGCATTTTTAAAAATAAATACCACTCATGCTGTTTAGTTTAGCTTTGTGGTAATGTCACTAACACAAGCATTTGGGACTACACTATGGGGATCGCTGTCACGAAATATTTTCTGAGAGTTGCATACTGGCAAAGTTAGAATTCATAAAGATCAGAAAGTGCATGAAAAGGCAACAAGGGTGGGTTTCTTTTCTTTCCAATAGACTAGTCCTTACCTGTAAAAATTATTATTATTCCCTCTTCTCATCAGTTAGCATTTCCTGGTAAATAATAGGAACTTTAATTGCACATTAGTAGCTTCCAGGAAATGTTGTTGTGACATGTATTTAAACAAGCTGTGAATTAAGAACCTCTTTCTACCCAGTGATCTAATTATATTGTCACGCTAATTGTAGTACTTTGTATTTCTCTTTGACAACTTTAATTTTCTTTTCCTAGTTTACAGAAATAGTTTTCCTCTAGAGAATTTACCTTTTAAGCTGGAATTTCATTTATTTCTTTCAGAAAATGTACAGTTATCTAAAGCATGTCTCAGTCACTTTGGATGCATTCTGTTCACGTCTGTGCCATTAGTTTCTGTGTCATCTTAGGCTAGTCATTGTAGTGTTTCTGATTCTCTGTAGGAGCCCTCTTCAGCTTTCTAAAATGTTTTTGGATCTGTGGATGAAATTGCACTACCAAAACACCAGGTACTGTCTAACAAACAGAAACACAGCATGTTCATATCTTGGGACTCTAGTGTATTTTTCTGTGATTAGAAAATAGAAAAGGACCCACGAGGGTCAAGTTGAGATGTGGAAACAGGCAATAAAACCTTTATCTCTTTACAAAAACAGTATGATGGGCATTTGGGGTAAATTACATGCCTTAATATAATGCAAATGCCCATTTAATTTCTATCTAAATATTATTTATTCCCAAGCCCCAGAAATTAGTGTTAATAATAAGCAACTGTGTGATAGCTCTATGATGTTGTTTTGAAGGCAATTATAATACTGAAATAAAGCATGCAAGCCTTTATTTATTTGATTTAATCCATCCCTGCAAATATACACATAGGTAAAGACTACGAGCACAGGCATGAGATTTTAGTGGTGTAATGTGTTGAAGATAATAATAATAATGATAATGATAATAATAATAATTACAAGAAATGGTGCTGTGAAGCATCATGAAGATTTCAGCAAGCCCAGACATACATCAATGTGTGGTACTGGTGAAGTGGTAATATTCAACAAATAAGCTGTTTGCTCACATAGGGAGTGGTCAAGGTTATTAAAGAAAGCCTGAAGTGACGTTGAGAATGGGAGTTTATCCAAGATATAAAGAAAAGTTTCCATAAATATGACAGGTTTGGCTGATCTGAGGCATCTCCTCCTGGGGAACTGGAGGGTGTGTGGCACAAACCTCAATGTTTTGCCATTCCTGGGAAAGGAGACAAAGCAGAGCCAGGCTGGATGGGGATTGGAGCAACCTGGTCTGGTGGAAGGTTGCTCCAAGGAAGGTGTCTCTGTGGCAAGGGGCTGGAACAAGATGGTCCTGAGGTCCCTTCCAACCCAGAGCTCTCTGTGATTCTGTGAGACACTCAGATGAGCTCTGTGAAAAGCGTGTGCAGTCTGCTTCACGTCAAGGCTGGTGCTGGCAGAGGACTCCTAGAGTGACATTTAAGATGAGCGACAAAATAAGGTGCATTCTCAGGAGGCTCCTGAGGCATCACAGCTGCTCTTGTTGGCAGCTGTGCAAATATCTGGTCAGGCAAGACAGAGCTGGTTGCAGGTTTTGTCCACACCTGCACTTTGTGGAGCATGCTAGCAAAGTTCCAAGATTTAAACAGGTAGTTTTGAACAGTAATATGTACAAAGTAGGCATAATTGGTTTCATTACTGCAGAAGTGAATAAAACTTATTTTTACATATCACATCATCAAGCAGGAAGATTGTGCACAGAGATATCTGATAGAATTAGCACTGCTGAGTGAAAATTCCAGCTCTTGGAAAAAATGGCCCATCTCTAGATCTTAGCACTCACTTCTTCCAGCATCTAGCAACTTCTGTACTCCAGCTGCTGCCCAACTCTTTGTGGGCAGGTTCACTTCACATTGCTCACCCAGCTGACTGAATCTTTTGTCTCATGGATCAGTCAAAGCAAGGAAGGCTCTCATTTGGATGCTCACCAACTGGAGGGAATGTACAAGCAAAACATGACCCTCTTCCAGTGGAGAACAGACCAAAGAACGGTTGCAAAGGTTACAAGCAGGAGTTGGGCAGGTTGGATGGAGGACAATCATGTGAGCACAGAACAGCCCAGTGAGAGGAGATAGTAAAGAAGCAGTACAGAGCTGTGGTCAGCAGCTGAACAGTCATGATATACAGTACATTCTGCTATAGCAAGTTTTCAGCAGCAGTTTTTATTTACTGCAATATTAGCATCATTAGAAAAGATCTTTTATGGCATTCCCTACTCCACCCTTTCTGCCACAGAACTTTCTCTGCCATGTATTTTTTGTATTCATGCTCTTGCTCATTTGGGTTGACTTTTTAATATATAAAACATTTCAGCTCATTTTGGGATTTCTTTTTTTTTTATTATTGTGAAATGTCAGTACAATATAAAATGTTTTGCTTTTATCTGGAGCTCGAAGTCTGAGGTGAGAGTCTGTCTCCTGTTTTTCTGCCTGCAGGGATTCCCATGCTGAAAATAGTATTTGCAGGTTATGAATACCTGTCCTTAATTTCCGTCCCTTTGCTCATCTATCATCCTGCTCAGATCCTTCTTGGCAGTCTGTTGGTACCAACAATAAAATCCTGGATGGTTTCTAGGCAAAAGGTAAGGATTGCTGGATTTGATTTATAATGGCAAGTGTACTGTGAGGGAAAAAATACCAAAACACATGTCCTAAACTCCTGGGGTTCCTTCTGTGGTTGGGATTTTTCTATTTCCTTGCTTCCTCTACAACAATGATAAACACAGCAGTATCAAAATAAAAGTGCAGAACTTTATCCTGCTTGAAAAGGGGATTCAAGAGACTCTGAAAAAGTTCAAAGCATGAAGTTAGACCTCTACAGTTAATTCAAGTTACAAATTAATTCAAATTATGAATTCAGAATATGCCCCATAAGAATGTCTCCATCCATTAGCTGCTTAATAATCACAGCTTTGGATCTTCTTTATGGAGAAGTGACAAAGATGTGTTGGCTGGCATGGGAGCTGGGGAAATGAGGTAAAATAAGGACACTTTCTGAACTGGATGGAAGCAGAATGAAAACTTTTTTTCCCCTTCCTGCCCATTTGTGTTACTCCTTACAATAGCAAGAAATCTACAGCAGTCTGGGTCATCCCACTTCATGCCAAAATTTAAGCATGGGATAACTTGTAGGATTATAGACTATAACCCAGAGGGTTTGGAATCAACATCACTGAATCAAATTATGTATATTTCGGTACAAATTGAAGGTATTGACATCTGACAGCCATTCTGTCATCTATGTGAGAAGATTGCAGTGGTTTTAGTCAGATTCTCAGAATAACCACCCTGCAAAAGCTAGTCCATGAGATCAGATTTAATGCTGTCTTTTAATGTTCTGAGATAATAAAGATCAAGAAGCTGCAGCAACTGAAGCAACCTTTGGCAGCCATTTTCAGTGAGGGTTGAGAACTACTGAGCAGCTCCATCAGCACCCTGCATTTGCCATTTAGCAGTGGAGAAATTTTATTGCTAACACTCATATTTCCAATTTTCAGCAAAACCCAGTGGCTGTCATTTTACAGCTTCACTAAACTAACCTTGCTGTCTTGAATGCTAAAATCCCAAATCAGTGATTTTCATGTGTTATCTGAACTGTAAAAAGCAGGAAAATTCTCAGTTTTCAGAAACTGTGTTCAGAAATCAGACCTGGTTAATATATACTGGTCTGAGTATCTGAAAATGAAAATCTGAGAATCCAGTGGCAATTATCCATCAGTCTGAAAATCAGGGCTTTTCTTTTAATCAGAAATTATCAGGAGACTTTACCTGTGGTATAAAGAAAATTCCATGCTATTCCTGTAGAAAGACAGCCTGAAGTTTATGCTGCTGGTGACAGAACAATCCCTGCAATGCTGACTTCTTTTCAGCATCTCAGGAGTGGGGCTGGAGCTCATCCAGACCTCCCTGATTCTCAGGGCAGTAATGGCCTTTAGGGGCTGCTGTCAGCTGCTGCAAATTAAAACAGCCTTTAAACAGAGCATCAGAACAGTCAAGTAGTACTGGAGAGATTTACAGTTCACCAGCACTAGTTTCTTATTCATTAAGCATCAAATAAACCTCCTGTGCTAAGCAGACTGTAATGCCACTGTAGAACCACTTTGGGGGATTGTTGTTCTGTTGCTGCAGCTTCTTCAGTTGGTCTTCTGTATTATTCACAAATGTTATTTTAATTACTCTTTGAAAAAAATCAATGAGGTTGGCTCTGGTACAGTTGCAATAAGTATAATAGAAGTGAATGTTGAGACTGGATAATGGTCTCCTGCTTTGAAAATAAACATGTCATCATCACCCTTGATGTTTATTTTCTACAAACACCTTTGCTTCATTCTGGCATCTCTCTTGCAGGGGGAGGCAGTTATCCAGTCACATACTCAACTGCAGTGACATTCTTACTTAATTATGATAGTACATGTGATCGGTTGTATGAAATTGAATTTAAATATTTAGAGGTTCATCTACACTAAGGTATTTCTACTTTGTAAATATGGCAGCAGAATCTGCCAAACTACAAAGTTAAAAAATTGTTTCCCCAAACAAAGTGTGGAATAATGTCTCTCTTTCCAAAGTCTCTTGCTGAATAACATCCAAAAGTCTAATCTCAAAGGGCTGGATTTAACAATAGTTAAATGCTGGTGTTTCTGAGGGGAATATATCCCATTTATTTTTAAAGGTTTGGGATTTTTTTAAGGGTTTACATTTGTGCTGGAGTGATTTTCAAGCAGTGCTTACAAGCTTTAAGTGTACAATATTAAAGGTTAATATCTACAATAAGAAGCCCCATCAGGCATTTCTCAGACTGAAAATTGCTTGTTTAGCCAACCCGCTGGAAACAAGAACTCAGACAAATGCCAGTCTGTCAGGGCTCTTCACCCAAAAGACTTCCTTCAGAAAAAGAGAGGTTCCAAATTTCAGCAATTTGCTAATTTGTCTAAATTCCTCTCACCTGGGCCAATTTGTCCGATCTAAGAAGGCACTGAGCTGTTTTTTGCTGCTGAGCACACCAAGAGCCAGCACCCTTCCAGTACCCACACTTTCACAGAAGCAGCTGAAAACCCAATGCTTTCTGAGCCTATCATGTTTGTCTCCTTACTTAGAGAGGCTGCTTCCTACCAAAATGGAAGCATGAGCACTGAGCTGAACTTTTGTCACACACTGAATAAATATCTCAGCCACCATAATTGGCCAGCCCTGTGAGGAACACAGAGCTGGACCCTGCTGTCAAAAAAGAAAGGGGTTTCTTTCTTCCTCAGCAACAATGGAGCTACAAAGATGTCAGGTGTCCCCTGGCATAAGATCACCTCTGGACTGATGGACTTTGGCTATTTCTTACCTTTTCTCAGAAAGGAGGGTATAAACATCAAAGGTGCATGACATCCACCACTGCAGCAGTGATTATCCTCTGAGCAGGCTTTGAGCCATGTGGAAGGAAGCCAGGCACACAAAGGTGTTGGCACACATTTTCTTCACTGTCTTTCCTTAAGTGGGTCTGAAGCTCTTTCTTCTGTGCCACAAGTGGTTTGAGTGGGGTCCAAATGGTCACTTTGTAAAAGGCACCTGAGACCCAGCTCTGCTTCCTTCACAGGCACTGTAGCCGTGGTCCTTGGGGTTCCTCTGTAAGGCTCTCTGTGTAAGGGGAGGTTGTGATGGGCTATGAGACACAAACATCATCTCAGAGCCCACAGCCTGTCAGCTGCACGCTGACTCCTCTCTCAGCCGATCAGTACACACAGTGTTGTGTTGCCCTTTATAAATGAGACTCTTACCTTGTGCTGTTGCTTGTCTTTAAAGGTATAAAAAAGTGACTGTTTTGTTTCCTGTTCACAGGCACAGAAATTAACCAGGCAGCCCAAAGCACCCGTGAAGGTATAATGGTGGAGATGGCCTGTGTCACAGTGAATGTATATATGTACTATACTGTACACACGGACAATTGACACAGCTGGGTTTTGTGAATGTTGCTTTAGTGCATATTTTATTTTTTTATATATATCTATATATATCTATATATATATTAAAAGATACCTGTTAAGTGCCTTACAGATGCATTTTGGCAAAAGCATTGTTTTCAGAAGCCACTTTGTTGGTTGCTGCAAGAGGTTGTACAGTATTTTGAAGTCCATTAGTTTATTTTTCTAACTGAGTGAATGGTCACGACTGACAGCTGGTTCTTCCATTGCCCCTGCTTTGAAGCCAGGGTGCACCAGCAGCAAGTCTCTGTTTTAAACTAGCCAAAATGACCAGGAGCCTATCCCACTGCTGGCTTACCAGCTCTTCTCTTGGGGAAGAGCTATCTGAAGGTTTTTTTCTGAGATTGACTTGAATTTCTGTGTGACTCTGTTACACTCCCTAGTCATATGACTGTGACATGCCTTTTTCTTCTGAGTTTGTGTATACTCAGCATGGGGCCATCCAATGGATAGAAGCTGAAAAGCATGAATTATTTGCATTTGTTGACACAGTTGTCTAGACATTCCTTCAAAGTTAATGGTATCTCAAGAAAATTCTTTCAATTCCATTGTATGATATTGTGCCATTGTATATCTTAAATGCCTCATAAGTTTCTTCAAAGAAATGGTCTGGTGCTTGGGTTATGAGTGAAGTATTTGTGTTTGCAGCTAGGAGATCTTTTTATCATTTACCCCTGAGGAACATGAATTTTTGGTTTTCTTTTTTTTCTTCGCCTTCCCCCTGTGCAATGCACAGCGACCTGCACAGAGAATTTAGGATGCTGAAACAGAGCCTTTATTGTAATAAGCCAAGCTGTGTTTTCTCTATTACTGCATTGGTAATGAAGAGTAGCTTATGAGGACAAGAAAGTTGACAATTTATTATTTTTTTGCTAATTAAAAGGATCCTTATAGTAACAGAAACACTATCTTAGCTCATTTGACAATCAATCACAACTTTTTAAAAAATAATATTACTCTTTCTAATAAACTTAGGTGAAAAAAGAATACAAAATACTATTTCTAGGCATTGAAGAGAAAGGAATGCAGGCATATATTTAAGAATGCATCCAGCACTACATCTTGTCTGGGAGATGAAGATTTCAGAAACCTGCTCTAGTCCAGACTGGGGGCAGTACCCCTCTGCAAAAACTGTGCTGGCAATTGTGCTCATTAAAATATTGAGTAAGGAAAGGAATAGGTCAATGTGGGATCAATATAAATGCAGAGCTTCCATGTGTGTCATGGTGAACATTGCACCTAAAGGTGTGGCTGAGTGCAAACACCTTGCAGCAAGTCTGTAGGTGATAAGCAAACGTAGGTGATAAGAGCTCTGATAAGGCTGTAAGCCTTTACACAAGCTGAAGATCTATGTGAAAATAGGCATGTGAAATTCATATCCTTTTGCCTTACTGAAAAACAAAAAATGTGCTTGGTTTACCTAGTCTGTTACTTCCTGTCCTGTGAACAAGAGGAAAAAAGTAATCTGGTACCAATCCTTGGTGCTTTATGTGATGGCCACTCCCTGTTGCCATCTCTGTGAGCTGACAGCATCACCCTGCTCACAACTGGCACACCAGTAAAAGGACCATGTGACAAAGGTGTGGGAGGTGGCACATGCCACCTTCTTTCCTTCCCTGGAGGGGGGATCAAGCTCTCCCTGAGTAGGCAAGAGGCTGAGGGACATTGCCCATGTCCCCAGGGCTCTGCTCTCTTCCCACTGGGCAGTGAGTTCACAGTTTGATCAGTGCATCCCCAGGTAGCACAGGCAGATCCACAAACAGGCCTGCTAGGAAATGGAGAGTTCCTGGGCCAAATTCAAGGTTCCACTTCCTTAAGCATTCTAAGTGGTGACTGGTTCCATATGGGGAAAAATTGCTCTGGGTTTAAAACTCTGCTTGTAGCAGGGGACAGTGTCCAGACTCAGGACAGTTTCTTTATGTTCTACTTCCATAAACCTGAATTTCCAGAGAATATAAAGTCTTAGTCCCAATCCCAGTGAAATCAATGACTCTTTCTGTTGGTTTTGAATGGCGAGACAACAGCCCAGAGGCAATGTTCCCTTTTCAAAATACATAGCAGGGGTTCAAGCAGACAGCAGCTGACTGTGGTTGTGTCAATGCTAAATAATCAGAACACTGCAAGTACCCTTACTGAGCTACCTCTGTGTACTGAATCTCTGCCTTTCAGTACTTCCAACAACCTGCTTAGATTCCATTGAACACATCCTTTGTTTTTGGGGTTTTTTTTTCAACATTTAGGACTATTTCAAATTGTTTTACAATGTAGTTTTGTTAGTCTCTTTACAAAGTCCTTGTTGATTGCTTTGGGGCAGCTTAAATATTGTGTATGAGTGTTGGAGGTGTTGGTCTAAAGGGAACATCAAGCTAAACTGAAATAGATATTTTGAATTCATACTTAATGAAACTGAATTGTGCACATCAATTCTGTTAAGACTGTTGAAATGTTTGTTTTATGACTTGCTATATGTCTTTAATAAACAGAATGGTTTTGAATTCAATTTTGTTAAAAGGAAAACAAGATAAAATTATTTATCCTTTAGGTCACATTTTTACCTCTGTTGTCTGTTTTATTCTTTTGTGGGTGAGCTTTTAAACTTTTTGCTTGTTTTTTAAAACAAAAGCCTGTCTGGAAATACTTTATGAACTTGGGGAAAGAAAGTCCTAAGAATGCTGCTAATTGTCATCAATTTAAAATTAATTCATTGAACCTAAACAGTTTTTCAGTAAAGGGTTAGAACAACTCTTTTAAATAAAACTTTATAACTGATATTGAACATAATCAGGCAAAACTGATGGCAAATGAGAACTTTGCCCATGTTACATCATGAAGATTCTCTGGATCATCAATACTTTCTATTTCTGCTTCTCTATAATCCCATCCAGTGAGAGCAGAGGAAAAAAACCCACCCAAACAATAAAACAGCACTTCAGAGGTCATGGGCAATGTTAGCACTTTGTGTTGAATTACTGAAACATTTTATTTCCCTCTTTGTGCATTAAATTGAACAGCTTTTGATAACTCCAGTACCTTATCAAGATAAACAATTTTCCCTGTAGTTAAAATCAAAAATGTGGTTGTGTTTTTTCTCGTTGATCCTTTAGTTAGTGTGAGCAGGCTGTGTGGTAGAAAGTCAGTCTGAGCAGAAGCTGCTTGTTCACACAGCAGAAGGAGCTTGCTTGTAGAGAAGTAGTCCCCTACATTGCTCTGACAGTCAAGGAAAAAGGAGCTGTTAGTTTTATTTGTTACATTTTTTGTGGAAATATCTTGACAGCGGGAGGTTAGAAGGCAAGATGAAATATGGTCTGTCTGCAAGCACATTGATTTATGTGCGAGTGCATACGTGCATAAGAGATGAGCAGTTATATATGTAGAAATGACTAGAAAGGGCCAAGTCCCTGGGATACATTTTTTTGCAAGACTGCATATGGAGAAAGAGCTACTTTTTTTTTTGATGTTATTCTGCCATTAAAAATGAAATTTCAGACACTGAATTGTGTTTTGTATTGAATCATAATCTCATACAGAACCCTTAAAGCAGACAATCGCAGCTTTGTATTTGTAAACTGTAGACTGTTTTGCACTTAAATAGATGTTGATGCATTTGGGAATTACAACACAGTAAAGGGCTAAATCATAGTTTCTCCATTTGGTAATAATCCAAATGCATTTATATTACTATTATTATAAAGTGCCAGGAACACAGGCAGTCCCTAGCAAACACGTTAAATAGACAAGAGACTAAATTCTGCCCTTGGTTACACTTGCACATCTCCAGTGCAAGGTTGTTAAGCTGCAGAGCAGTCTCCCCAGGGAAGCTGTTTGAAGAGCCCTGCCATCGTTCTAACAAAGCTCGGGGATAATGTAGCACATGATGAGACTAAATGAAGAGTATTTTACTTTAGATTTGATGGCCTGCTCTTTCCAGCATCTTACAAACCAAATATCTTTTGTTCCTATTTCCGTGGGGTAGCTCCAGTCTCCCAGACCAAAACTTACAGCATCCTGTCAGAACAATGTCAGGAGAGGGATGAGGGATGTGGTCTCCTCTTTGCCATTTTCTTGCTACAACCACGCTATTGCTCGTGATCATTAGACTGAGGCTTCTATGAGGAGGCATTTTGACTTAAATTCCTCCAAGCTGATGTGTCCTGTTCCTGTAAAATTCTCATTCAACAGAGAGCACCCTGCAGGATGGTAAGGAATCTTCTGGAATTGCATGGACAAGCTGTGAAGGACTAGAAAAGCAATGCTGGGAAATGCAGGTTGGAGGCATTGCTCCAGGCAAGTCTGCTTTGTGCCGGCATCTAAAGCTGCAGCAGAGGTCATGAAAGCAGCCTCTGGATTGTTCCTCTTGCCACAAAGGTGGAGAGTGAGATCTTCAGTGAGAAGTGGAATTAAATTTATTAGTGATTAAAAGGACAAGAGAGATGTGTTGGGAACAATGAATGCCAGTGAGGCCTCTCGGCTGCTCCCCTAAGCAAATTGCAGTCTCGGTGGAGCATCGGCTTCTCAGCCCCCCAGATTGCAGTAATCGAGTCTGGAGCTGAGGGGAGCGTGAGTCACCACTTAATTTGCTCATCAGAGGAGGCCAAGTTTTCAAAATATTTTTAGATGCATTTGTACAGAGATTTCTGCCAGCCAGTGACCTATAGAGTGACAAGAAAATGAACAATAGCTGCTGCTGAATCAGGCTTTGCTCCCTGCCACCTACCCTTCTGATCATAGTCAGGGGCAGGGAGGGCAGGTAAATCAAAGGCTTTTGGAATTATTATGCAGAAAAGAACCCTGCTGAGCTGGTAGGAACACCTGGATTTGTTAAATAACAAAATAACCTGTGAATTCCTGGGCTGCCTGGTAGGTTCAGATGAACTTTGACTGGCTCCAGCCAGAAAAGGTGTGATATTGGGATCAGATTGGGATCCATGCTCGAAGGGACAGCCCACAGGCAGCAGCTGCAGCCCATGGAAGGGGCCGTACATCTCCTAAGGATCCCGTACTCTTACACCTCATCTGCTCTTTGCCTGGGTTCAAAACTGCCACCTGGCACAACAACTTGTCACCCAGGTAAGAAAAAGGGAAAAAGCCTCTGGGTAGCATCCTGTGTGGAAGGGCTACATCTAGTATAATAGTCACAAAATTGAAGATTTGCAGATGTTGACATGCTGGTGCTGGTTCATCTCTGTAAGAGAAAACTTACTATTCATAGTCAGTTTTCTTATTAAACAACTCAAACTTCTAAGGGAAATCAGCTGTCTGGAAAGGCAAGAAATTGGAAAGGAAAAGTAATTGAAGGAAAGAATAAAACTGAAAGGAAATTGAAGGAAAGACAATTTCATTGATAGGATTAAAAAAATTGTGGAGGTCATGTGAGAATTGGCATTCTGCCAGGAGAAATGCAGGAAATAAAATTTGAGACTCCTGTGACAATAATTGGGTATGAAATTCTATTGACAAAAGCTTTTGCAGTTCTGTGCTCCCTCTGTTCTTTAGCATTGTGACCGCAGTCTTTCCCTGTTTCTATCCTTTCTCTGCTGCACAGCCCATACCCAAGATGTCACAAAATTGTTTTATTTCCCAGTGCCTTCCCTGTGTAGTTTTGCCACTTCTTGTCAACACTGCTTGATGAAGTAAGTGATAAAATGTCTTTTTCCCTTTTTTAAAAAATTTTAGCTTCTCCCAGTTAGCTGTCCCTAACTGAACCTGGTGTCATCATCAAGATGATGCTCTCATCTGTTCTCCAAGCTCTCTTAGAGACCCTGTCCTGTAGCCAGGAAACCAGGGCAGCTTTCCAAGATGATGCTTGAGGAAGCAGAACTCAGCTTTTTGTGCTGACACTGAACAACTTAACCCATGCAAATTACAGTTCTTGTGTTCTTTGTTGGGACTTGCAGCTCCCCTGGAAGGGAACACCCACATGAAGCTCACTGCTGCATCCATTAGAGTCACTGTCAGTCCTTTGGGCAAGCCCAAACTGCATTTGGCATATTTTGCCAAGTTCTCCAGCAAATTCTTGCTTGTTCTGTTTATTGCTTCAAATTCGAGAAGCAATAATGCTTCAAATATTGCTTCAAATTAGAGAAATGTTGGGAGAACCTCTATTTTTCTTCCTAAAAATTACAAAAACCCCCTTTTTGATTTATTTTAGGTCTCTGTTTGCCTGAAAAAATTAACTGTAATTTCCCAGAAGTGGCTCAGGACTGCTATATTTGCCTCACACATTCACTGTGCCCCTTCCCCAAAACATACAGTCTTTCAGGTACCTCACAGCAAGTTGCATTAAGCCATTTTTTAGAAAACAGCTACAACATCTGTTCATTTGGTCCAATTCCCTGATAAATAAAATATATCCCAGAGGCATAATAGGGTGCTAAAAATAAGAGTATGACACAATTGGAGCCAGCTAATCTGGTAACTGTGTTTGCTGCAGCTCACGGAGTGTTAATGTGAGAAGCCTGTATCTTTCCAGCCTGGCTGGCTGTGAGCATTGAGTATGGATCTCTCCCGGAGCCAGAGCCAAACCCCACAGAACTGTGCTTCTGTGCTCACAAACTTCCTCCCTCTGGCCTCTGCAGGTGTAAAAACCCAGGGGAATTGTGATATGTGAGATTTTGTATGAGTCAGGGAGCAGAACAGAAGCGCCGCAGTCAGCGGAGCCCAACTTGTGTTTGCGATTAGGTAGCGCCTGTTTGTGCCACAAAATGTGTAATGTCTCTGATTAGAAAAGGCACAAAGAGCTGTACGGACCTGCACTATCACATATCAGTGTCCCAAATAGCCTCATGGTAGTTATCTATCAGGGCAATATCAAAAAAATCAACAAAATTCAAATCTTACTCATATAGTTTTTCAGACGACTTTTTGGTAGGGATTTTTTTGTTTTGTTTTAAAGTAAGGTGCATAGTGTGTGAGGAAAAACTCTTCCATGTGTATCATTATGTATATTAATTAATTATCCTCTATGTTCCATAATTTGATCACATATTTTTAAGAATGTATTTTGCTTCTCTAACTCTCTGCTTTCAACAGCAAACTCCCTCTGCTAACTCATCCCATTTGAATTTTTATATTTCAATTGAATAAGAACCTTGAATTTTGGTATATACATAAATATGCTCCAGTATATGGCAAGCAGCAGCTTCCTATGTTTAAAAAATAAATTTAGTAAGGAATTTCAATATTTTTTAATACTAGTGAAAATAAGATTTAGTATGTTAAGAAGGCACAGTGATAGTCTTTGAATAGATGCTACTTTGAATGTGTTTTTATTTATTTTTCCAGAAGCCTCAGTTTAGGAGCTTATTTTCTTAGTAACAAAATATTGCTCTGAATAATCCCAGAAGCATAATACATTAGTAGAAAGAAAAGAGTATTTATAGCCAGTAATTCAGCTGTTATAAATTATGACTGTAAAGAAAGAGAAAAAAGTTCCTTTTTAAAACTTGCTGCCCGATTCTGGTACAGCAATGCTGAGTAAGTTATGTTCTTCTGATGAACGTGCAAGTTTTGAGTAGTTTTCATTTAAAGACTTTATTAAGCATTTTTCTCAAACTCATCTTTTTTGTTCTGTTTTGAGCAGAATTCCATCTGAATAAAACTCTCAGTGACTTTTTAGCCTACATTAAATTCCCACTGACAAACAGATGAGATTATTGATTTTCTCCAGAAGAAGCTAATAGTCTTTGCCAAATAAATCATGCAGATCCTAAGTGTACTATTCATCTCTTCTGCAGTTTATTGCTTAAAAGCCATGATAGTTGTCCTTTAAAAATCAAAAGTCAAATCAGTGCTTTGACTTGAAGTGAAAAATTTGGACTGATGGTTGTCCTGGGCCTTATTATTGTTTGGTTTTTTGCAGTTTGGAAAATGAGAGGGCTGGCAGGCATGGATTCTTGGTAAGTGTGGATTCCTAGTTTCTAGGGAACTCAAGCACACCTGGAGACTGGAGGTAACTGGTTTGTGTTAATGAGTGGATCAGTTATTTATCCCTCCCCAGCATTATGGAGCACCACAAGTCTCCTGAGAAGCCAGAGCTGACAGTGGACTTGATCACCTTCAACTTGGACACCCTTTGTGTCTGTGCGTCTGTCTGTGTGTCAGTCCTGGCCCAGGGCCCTATCCAGGTCCTGGAATATTCCAGCATCTTCCCCTGTTTCAGTTCCCTCTGTTCTGGGAGTTGTAGATACTTTGTGCCCTCCTATCTTTCAAGAATACATTGTAGGTAATTATTATGTTCACTTAATTAGCTTTTTGTTGACTTGAGCTCATTTGGTGCAATCACTGGTGCTTCTGCAGCACACATTCCATCATCTGATTTTTTCCTTATTAATGGAAGAGCCTAATCACCCACTTCCAACCAGTTTTTAAGTACCCTTCATTATTTCTTTGTTGTTGTTGTATGGGAATTGATTTAGAGTTGAAACATGTCTCAACTAATTGCAAGACATAATACCCAAAAATATGAATTAACAAATACTAATATGTACTTAACATCTGTCCTAGTTACCAGTGTTTGTACCCACATACAGAGGATGCTGCTACTGGCTGAAATTAGAAGACAGGAAAAATGTAGTTTATCCAAAGTCTGTATTTCTCTAGCAAGTTTCAAATCAGCATGAGGCATATATCCCATTCAAATATTTATTTGTTCAGCATCTTTACCAAAAAGAGAACTTTCTAGATGACCCTTGTGCCAGCAGAAGTCGTGGTTCTAGCTGATATTACTCAATTAACATTGTATGAAATTTCTCCAAATGTGTTGACTGCCCTATCCATCTTTAAGGGAAAAACAACAAAAAAAACACCCGAAAAAAACCCAAACCACCACCAAACACCCCCAAAAAACACCCCACAACCCAAAACCAACCAAACAAAAAAATTCCCCTAAACAACAACAAAAAACTACCCACATCCTTTTAATTTCTCCTGTTTGTCACTAAAATAATGCAGTATAAATTTGCCAAGTCTTGCAAACCAGCACAATTTCACATTCTGGGACACCATTAATTTTCACAGGAAAATATGTGTTTAGAATCATTAGGTCTGCTCAAGCATTGAATGCAGTTATTTTTCAGTATTTTCCATACATAAAATTTAGCTACCTTGTATCAAAAATCCAGCTGTACCAGCAAACAAACAAACAGATTTTTTTAAAAAGCTGGAAGAAGAAAAGGGAGAGGAAGAAACCCCTGTGTGACCTCTGGGGGTTTTAAGACTTACTCAGAATGTTGTACCTTCATCAATGATTAAATGACTCACCCTTTTAAAATGTACTGAGCCCTCATTTTTATGTGGATGGATATTACTACACCAGAAATTCAACCTCTCACTGAGAAAAAGAGTGATCATAAGAATGGGAAAACAACTCAGATAAGTAAAACCAATGCAAATGCAAACCTTTCACCAACTCCTTAAAAGAGATTGACAGTCTGAAGTAGTATAAATACATGGGGCCTATATTTCCCAAAATAAGAAATGGTGGCAGATGCTCAGCTGGCACTGACAAATCAGGCAACCATCACTCTGGGAGGACAGGTACTCTCTGAAAACTGGGAACTTTTAATAAGATTGAAAAGAAAGTGCTTAAATACTGAGGTGTCCAAAAATTTAATTTGGTTTGCAAATACAGATTTTGACTCTTTTTCAAGTTTCTCATTTTTTCCTCTTTGTGTGTGTCTTTTCCTTGCTCTGTCTGAACAAACAAAAAAAGGAATAGCAAGCACTGGTGTAACTAGAATAATATGTATATATACACATATTAATTGTATACAGCTGTATCAATCAGCAGGTTAATATTTAGATGCCATTTTGATTACTGGTTGGTTGGTTGGTTGGTTGGTTGGTTGGTTGGTTAAGGATCTTCAGAATATATGGGCTGGCATGAAAAGCAAAGCTAGATTCTATCAGATATATCTCAATGCTTCTCAACACCATGTGCTTTCATCAGTTTTTTCTCTATGCCTTGTTCTTTGTAGGCAGCACTTAGTACTTCAGAGAGAGTGCTGACTGTGGCTGAGAAGCCATCCTGAAGAGCAGGAACACAGGTATTTTCCATTTTAGATACACAGGCCAAAATATCACATATACATAACCAAACTGACTTTTACTTAGGTACTACTTGATAGGAAAAGTCAGTCAAATTGTCATATTTTAAAGAATGAAAGCAAAATTGTCCATCTTGCTGACAGAGGGATCTGTGCTTCCCTGTGCCCCAGGGCCTGCACACCCTCATCCTGCAAGCAGAGGTGCCTACAAAAAGGCTGGAGAGGGATTTTATATAAGGACAAATAGTGATAGAACAAGAGGGAATGGTTTCAAGCCTAAACAGAGCAGGTTTAGAATAGATATTAGGAAGAAATTCTCGACTGTGAGGGTGGTGAGGCATGGACACAGGGTGCCCAGAGAAGCTATGGCTGCCCCATCCCTGGAAAAGTTCAAGGCCCAATTGGATGGGGCTTTGAGCAGCAGCTGGTGTAGGTGTCCCTTCTCTGGACTGGAACTGGATGATCACTAAGGTCCATCTCAACCCAAACCGTTCCATGTTGCTCCTGGTGCCCCTGTCAGAGGCTGCCGTGCCCGGAACATGGAACGGCTGCTCTGTGACATCAGCCCAGGGCTGAGATCACCAGAGGTGCTCTGAGCACTGCAACTGTGCTGGCACACGGAGCCTTGCTCTCGTAGCTGGCACGAGCCTCGTGCAGCCACAGCCATGCTGCTGCTGCTGTGCTTTCTCGCGCTGCTGGCCACATGCAGGCCTGTGCAGGCCACGTGGAACACCTGCGAGTAAGTGGCCCCAGGCCCGGGGAGGGAGCTTGGGCAGCACTGGGGGCTCCCTGGAGAGGGCCTGCTCGTCCTCCATGGCCAGGCCGCAGCTCCACAAACCCCACAGGGAAGCCTCAGTTCCTTGTGGACAGGCTCATACCCCGTGGCCTTCCCTGGTGTGCTGCCCCACACACCTTGTGGGGAGCTTCTGCTGGAGCAGCAGCAAGCCATGGAGCAGAATGGAAATGACTTTCTACTTGCAGAGGGAGCTGCGGAGTCCGGCCCTTGACTTCCGATGAGGAACGAGGCAGGACACGCGTCGTGGGTGGCAAAAATGCTGAGGTTGGGGCCTGGCCCTGGCTTGTCAGCATCCAGGATCCCTCGGTTTCAGGCACAGGGCATCTGTGCGGAGGGTCCCTCATCAGTACACGGTGGGTCCTCACAGCTGCTCACTGTTTTGCTGAGTCCAGGTAAGCAGGAGCGGGAAACAGGGATATCCCCACAACATCAGCAGGTGCTGTACGCTTCTCCCATCTCATTTCTCTGCAGTGTGCTCAGTGCCTGGGCAACGCAATGCCCAGCTGAGAAATTGCTCAGGAGAAGGCTGGGCACATGCCACTACTTCCTAGCAGCCTCCAGCTGGCATTCCCAGAGCCTGAGGCGTGCTAGAGCAGTCACCACCTCCCTAAGTGCTGCTTTCCTCTGCCTTGGGAAGCAGAAGGCTGGTGACCACTGGGCCAATATTGGGCAGAAGGGTGGTCACTGCTGAGCTGGCACAGCTCCAGGCTCTGCTCCCTCTCACCCCTCTCTCCACATGCCTTCAGGAACATCAGCGCCATGCGCCTGCTGATCGGTGTCACCCAGCTGACAGAGCCAGGCCCTGAGGCCCAGGTGCGCCTGATTAAGCGGCTGCTGATTCACAACGAATACGATCCTGCTGACCAGAGCAACGACATTGCACTGCTGGAAATGAGCGAGCCTGTCCAGTGCAACTCCCACATCCAGCTGGTGTGTGTGCCCAAAGCCACGCTGAACGTGGCACAGCTGGATACCTGCTATGTCGCTGGCTGGGGTGCTACCACTGCAAGATGTGAGTTTCCAAAAATGGAAGGCAAGCTCAATACACTGGGAAGATGGATTGGGCTTCCTGACAGTGGAGGCCAAGGCCAGAATAAGGCTTCCCACTCCCTAAAAGCAGACAACAGGGCCCGAGAGCTCCAGCACCTCAGTAGGGGCACAGCCAAACCCTAGGGAAGGGGTTCACCTCCAGATGGGGAAAGTGGCAGCAAGCTGCCGGGTCCTCATTCCTTTCTGTGTTCACAGCTCAACAATCCAGCGATATCCTGCAGGAGGCCAAGGTCCACCTTATCAATGTCCAGATCTGCAATAGCAGTGAGTGGTACCAGGGGGACGTCCATACCCACAACTTGTGTGCTGGCTACCCGGAGGGTGGCATCGACACCTGCCAGGTAGGAGCGTCACTCAGCCCCCAGCAGCACAGGCAGCATCACCCCGACACAGGCCATCCCTTGCTTTCCCTGGCCAGTCACTCTCTTAGCCCTGGCCTTTGCTGGGCCTTCCCATCCATTGCCCATGTACAGGGCCTAGTCCAGGATCTCCCTTGTCCCTGAGGCCTGGCACTCTGCCCAGAAAGCCTTGCTAGTGCTCTTTGCAGTCTAGATATCCAGATGCCAATGCTGGAACAACTGTCCTCTGCACATCCAGGATCACTGTGCAGAGTTGAGAGAGAGCCTGACTTCATAGGCTCCCAACCCACTCCCAGCCAAGCTTCTGGAGGTTCCAGCACCTGAACAGAGCCTTGCTCAGCTGAGAATACAGCTCTGGCAGGGGCTGTGAGAGAGAAGGAGGCAGCACCAGTGCTGACCACCCAACACCACCTTAATCTTCTCTGGTTCTCTGCAGGGTGACAGCGGGGGTCCACTCATGTGCAAAGACAAGGACGCTGACTTCTTCTGGGTTGTCGGAATAACCAGCTGGGGCAGAGGCTGCGCCAGGGCGAAACGGCCTGGAATATACACTTCTGTTCGGCACTTCTATGACTGGATTGTGCTCCAGATGGAAATGGTCCCACAGTCATGGAATCCTTATCCAACCGCCTCACCACCCTGGACTCATCCTACAAATGCCCCATGGCCCACTCAGAAGCCATGGACGAGACCACCTACCACTCAGATGCCATGGACGAGACCACCTACCACTCAGAAGCCATGGACAAGACCACCTACCACTCAGATGCCATGGACGAGACCACCTACCACTCAGATGCCATGGACAAGACCACCTACCACTCAGATGCCATGGACGAGACCACCTACCACGCAGATGCCATGGACAAGACCACCTACCACTTATAACCCATGGCAAACAACACTGCCCACTCCAAAGCCATGGCCAACAACACTGCCCACTTCAAAGCCATGGCCAACAGCACCACCTGCTCCAAATCCATGGCCAACAACACTGCCCACTCCAAAGCCATGGCCAACAACCATGCCCACTCCAAAGCCAAGTTCGTTACCCACACCAGTGGAAGAGAATAATAACTGCCCATATCCACTCAAGAAGCTGATCGAATTCTTCACTGAGATACAGAAGCTTCTGAAGAACCTACAGGGGATTCCAGTTTGAGCAGGAGAATGGACAGGATCCAGTGCAGGTTGCATGGGACCGTGACTGTTTCCTGCTGAGGCAATGCCTGCTGATCCAAAGGCTGCCTCAGTGCTGAAGGCCTGCTCTGTCCTGCCCACATTTCTCCTCTACATGCACGCAAGTGCTAATGTTGACTTAGTTGCTGAAATAAAGTTGTCTGTGTTTGTGGTTAACCATGCTTTCAGTCCAGTTTGGTCTCCTGGGCAAGGCAAGAACTTCCTTGTCCAGGACCTGCAAAAGGAGGCTGCCTCAGAGCACTTGGGCACAAAGGGAGTCACTCTAAAGGGCTGGAACTGTCTAGTCAGACAGAAGAGTGCTCAGAGCCATCACAGGATGAAGACTGGTGCATCAAGGCTAGGAACAGGACAGGAGACAATGCCACATGCAGACACCTTGGGGAGGGACACTTTGAGGCACACAAGCTGGTGACTAGGGCCTGGCAAAAGCCTGAACTGATGGAGCAGACCTGGGAAGCTCCTGAGCATGACAAGCAAAATTTCTGACTGTCACAAAGGCAGGGAGAAGCTGAAAGGAGCTGCAGTGCCCTAAGGAAGAGAAAGATTTCAGAGGTAGCAAAGGGACATTGGTGTGTGAGGTGGCCACACTTCAGAGATGTTTGAAGAAAGAGTTGGAGTCATTCTGGGGAGGAGAACCTGGTAGGAGCAGAAGGACCCAGGAAACTGCATCTGCATTGCCATGGAAGGCCAAGGTGAGCTAGTTAACAGCACCTGCAACACCAAGTCCATTCACAGGTGGGACACACCTTGGATTCAGGGGGAAAAGAGCAGGGAGGAGAGAAGGTCAGAGAAAGAGGAGTCAAGGAAGATGAGGGGGATGTGTAAGCATGGCAGATAGGGAGAAGGGAGAATCAAGGAGCCAGTCTCACAGACACAAGCTGCATCCTAGTGCCACAGGTGCCACAACTGCCCTTGTCAGTGTGGGCCCAGAACAGCAGCAGCCCTTACAGACATCAAGGCCAGGGAGCCTCCCAGAGGGCATTGCTGTGGCTGACGTGGCCAGCATGGACTGTGCCACATCCGTGCTTTGCATAGGAAGGATGACACTGCCTGGGTATCTCTGCCACATGTGACTGGTGCTGCACTGTAACCAGATGGGACACGTGCATGCTGTCTGCAGGAGCCATGTGCTCTGGGGGGTGGTTTTGGGAAGGAGCTTCTGGCAAGCAGCTGCAGAGAGTAGGGTGGCAGTGAACTCCCCAAAGAGACCATGATGACACGCAGGGTGTTTTCCTGCAAGCTGTTAACAGGAAGTTCTGGGAGCCCTGCAAACAGAGGGGCTAAAATAAAGCTGGAGAGGGACTTTTTTCACAAGGGCAAGTAGTAATAGGACAAGGAGGAATGGCTTTAAAGTGAAGGTAAGTTTAGAATAGATATTAGGAAGAAATTCTTCTCAAACACAGGAACTCTGTGGCTTCAAAGCCACAGTCAAAGCAAATGTCACAACCATCTCCTCCTCAGAGATGGAAAAAGCCTGTCACAGTCATTACCGTGATAGGAGCACCTACCAGCAGCTTCCAACTGCTCATTCAAATGCCAAGTGACAGGCAGATGTTTCCAGGCAGAAATACAGCCCTCTCAGAGCCTTGGGTTGCATCACCCACCAGGACAGCATTGCCTCAGCCTCCTCTGGCTGGGGCTGTGACCTGCTGGAGTCACTTGAGCTCAGCCGGGCTCAGCTCTGACCATGGGGCCCAGACAGACCCCGTGGCACTGCTGGACCTGGAGAGAGGTTTGCTTCTTCTTGTCATAAACCTCTTCCTTAGCAGGAAGCTGTCAGGAGAAGGGGACATAAGACAACTTACACCCTGCCCATTGTTTTCCCAGCAGCGTTTGTGTAGTGGATTTCCAGAAGAAAAAATCCCCACAAACTGCAGTTGGGAATTTCAAATAGCACTGGGACAACGGCGTATGCTCTTTAGTGGCTTGATAACTAAGATCGAGTATAAACCATTGAAGTTGAAATGCCAGTGATAAGCGCTCCCCGCCAGCCGGGACCGGCCCGGGCCGCGGGGCCGCCATCGCCGCGACAACGCTGCCCCCTGGCGGCGGCCGGCGGGAGCGCGGGGAATGCCTGGGGATGGATCCCGCGGCCCCGGGAATGCCTGGGCACGGATCCCGCGGCCCCGGGGAATGCTTGGGCATGGATCCCGGGGGCCCGCACGGATCCGCCCGGGAGCGCGGGGAATGCGCGATTCCTGCCCCGAGCCGCGCGGGCAGACACCGCTGCCGGCAGCCGCTGCCTCTGACGCGTCGCGTCGGGGCTGCCTTAGACACTGGCAATTACTGGTGACACCTCACTTCGACTGGGTTAAATATTTTCCCACTCCGGGCCGTGTGTTTGCACAGGAAGGATCAGCGAGTCACGTCTGCTGCTGTTCCCTCTGCTCCAGCTGCCCGATGTCCTTGGTACCTGGCCGTCAGTTCTTAATGTACATCAACATGTGCTGATATACAGCCAGGCTGATCTTTGACTCACCTTTAGAGCAGCAACACATTTTCTCAACAACAAATTATACTTTGACATTAGAAGGTGGCAATCTGTAATGGATATTGCAATCTGAAGATTGAAAGAGACTATCTGTGATCTTTGTCCTCAGCCGAGCAGGCTGGAGTCTCTCTTCCCTCCTACACATTATTTGATTGTGGGACATAACCTTGGGATGTACTAATAATCATTAGTCAGAGCTGATGTATCCGTTACGGGCCTGCCCTGCTCGGGGAGGGAGACATTCTCTAGAACAGTAGTAAATCAGCAAAACATACACTTAAATATACAGTAAAATGTGGTTTGAGACACGGTCCTTCATACATCATGTAGCAAAATGTTTTATTGAGAGAGTCACACACACACTAATGAGGAAAGGGCTGCCAAGACAAGACCTGTGGAGGGGAAGCAGTTCTGTGTGAGGAAGGGGCTGGGAGAGATCTCTGAGCAGCTCCTGGTCCAGGGGAAGTTGTGACTCCCCAAGCCCTTCTCTGCCCTCTCCTAGCCTTGGACAAGCTGGCAGGAGAGAGAAGTAAAGGCAAAGGAAGGAATGGAGCCCTGTAGAGCTGTCCAGACATAATGAGCCTTAAGGGCCTGGCAGGGGCAGTGGAAGGATCCAGCTTGCCAGGAGGAGTGAGAGGTCTGTTCTGCTGTTCACCAGCTTTGCAGGTCAGGCTGATACTCTGTCATTTGTTTTTGCTGCCAAGCAGCTGTCTTTTTGGAGCTGAATGCTGCAGAAATTGTTAGAGCTTCTCCTTTGCTTTTTTTGCAGGCATTTGTCATTATTATTTAAATCTGAGTGAATAAATAACACATGTATTGCTGAATGTTTTACTCTCTGGGTTCCTGACCTTGCTGCTTTGCCTTCCTTAGTTTTGTGGTCCTGACTATTTGCAGAAACTGTGCCAAAAGGGCTGGCCAAGATCTCTGAAAGGCCTGGAGCTGCATCCCACACTGATCTGGGAGAGCCTGAGCTTGCACATCCCTGCTGACTGTGATTGCTGGGCCCACAGGGCCCTGGGGCTTCTCCTATGAGCCTTGTCACCCTTTTTGGACCTGGCCAAATTGGTGCATGTCTGGCTTTTTTTGTTTCCTTTGCTTACAACTCAACCAATGCTGGAAATGTCTGTGATGTCCAAGCTTTGGATCAGCTGTTTTGCTTAGTGCAACCTCTCCACATTACATTTTGTTATTTCTAATTTTTTTTTTTCTTGAGTAAGTATAGCTCAAGCATTGCAACAGCCATTTTTTTTTGCCAAAACTCTGTTTGATGCCTGTTTAGCTGGTAGGGAGACAGGCTCAGGATACACTGGCTGCTTTCAGTACTTCTGACCCAAACCCATGTCACTTCACTCAGGGATGCCAGCCTGGCGTGGCCCACAGGTGCCTGCAGGCTGAGCTGCCCTGGAGGAACTGAAATCCCCAGTTCCAGCAGAACTTCTGTGACCTGCCCAGTCATGCACCTGGACAGGGAAATAAGGCAAGCCTTTCACTTGTCTCTTCAGTAAATATTAGAATGGTTTGTGCCGTTGTTTTCCTAATTCTGACATTTTTTCTCAGAAATCTGTTACAAGCATGAGCACAGACTAATTTCCATATAAGGCAAGTCAGTAAGAATGGGGATGTTTGAATGGTGTGCCTTTTAATAAATGAACCAGTGCTCGTGTTTTTTACAGCATTAAGAAGAGATAAGACCTCCATTCCTCCTGTCATGGCAACTACAACAAACAGAACATCATTCAGAAGTCAAGAAAAAGACACAGGCACTTTAGGCTCAGCCAAGAGAGCTGCAAAGTAGCAAAACTCATTACTAATTCAGAGGAGCTGTGTCCCTCAGAGCTCACCATTACTGGTCTTACTACTAATAATACTGGAACACATCAATTTAGCAGAAAGCAGAGTTTGGCAGAAGGCAGAATGGTGTTGAAGTGCCACTCTCCCAATCAAACACATCCATGAGGCCTTCTCTTGCTCTAGTCAGCCTAGAAAGAAGCAGAGCTGGGCTGTGGGGAAAGAGCTGAGGAGAGGAAGGTTCTGGTTTTGTAGCCAGAGCAGTCTGGTAACATTAATCCTAGAGAAACAGTGAAAGAGGCCACAGGTATTTGTAATTTATTCATAAACAGCTATGCCATCACAAGAAACTTTTTTAAATAATATGTGATAGTTCTTTAAATATTTAAGAATTTGTTGACCTATTTTCTCATTTAATTAGGATTTTTTTTGGCTGCATTAACAATGACTTGAATGCAGTCTGGTTTAGTCACTACACAGTTCAGCTGCACTGGGTTACAGAAACATGATTTCTTTCTAAGGCACATGACACAGGAGAGGAATGCCATTGTAAGTGTCTACATGTGTGCTTAAAAACCAGGAGACTTACTAGGAGGTAGGGCATAAACTCAATTAGTGAATATAAAACCATTTACCTGGCATCCTTCTGAGTCCTAAATCAAAATTTGTCTTTTCAATAACAGCCCTACCCCTGTTTTCTTTGCAGCAAAGGGCTATGGTGTAGTTGCCCTTCTCTTCAAAGTGCCCTGGTTAAGAGCATCAAGCTCATCTCTGCAAGCTGCATTTGTGAGTACACTTCTTTTCTTACTCATTTCTTTTGCCCAGGCCTAGAAGTGGAGTTGAAAAAGCCTTGTCCATGTGTGCAGCATAAATCATAGTGCAGCAGTATGGTCAGAAACCAGCTCCTTCTGAATGCTGATAGAAGCACTGTTAGCAAAAGCTGCACTCTGTGCATCACGCTGGAGCTGGAGCAGAACTCATGTCCCACCTGTCTCCTCTGCAGTCAGTGGTGAGGCAAGGGAGGATGTGGGAGCAGGGCTTTGACTGACTATCCAGCATGGAGATGGGCAGCAGTTGGAGACGGCCACAGGGCCCTCCTGACAGAGGGGAAGTTGTCACCAGCAAGGCTGGGTGAACCATCAGAGTCCTGGCAGTATCTGCTTGGTTCAGGGGGATTGCTGTGGGCTGAGAGTTAGGCTGCAGCACCAAAATGTAAGTTTGTTCCCCACTACATGGCTTGGGAATGATCAGCTCTGAGCTGATCCACTCTAGAAAAGGACACCAGAGGAGTCAGTTCCTGCTCTCTGAAAGGCTCTAAAATGTACATCTCAAGAGTATCATTATCAGATCTGTTTCTGGCTCTTTTAAAGCTGCAGTAAAATAAAACTTTACCCTTGCTGTTGTCACCTCTCCTTCTTAGGAGGTGTCCAGAATCATGCTGTTTTCCAAGAGTTGCTTTAGGGGTCTCCTGCAGAAAACCACAGGGTCAGAGAGAAGTTTGCACAAACTGAGAACACAAGGATGTTGTTAACTTTCCATGCATCCTTTGCAAGGCATCTCCAAAATGACCTGGGAAGGGTATTCTCAGTCTGTGTTTCTGCACAGTGTCACTGAGCTGACGCAAAGTAAAAGACTAAATAAATGTTGGCGGTCAGGCTTCAACAAGCTTCTTCATCAGGTGCAAATGGACAGGAAAGATTTTCTTCCATTTGCACCTGATGAGGAGGCATGTTTCACCCCCAAAAGCTGGTGTCTGCCATCCTGTGTTTCACTCCATGGATCAATTCAGCATTCTTGGGATCAATGTTCTCCACTAATGAGTTATTGCTTTTTATTTTCAAATTGCAACTTGAAATCTTGTGGCAAATATTTGTCATCTGAGGGATACCAAGTGCACAGAGTCATACCTGTAAGCTCTTAAATGAGAATGGTTGGGTTTGTAGTTCCTAGGAAGAAATACAACACTAGAAACTTTTTTTCTGAGATTAAACAGGAGTCAATACCACAGTGCAGAGAAAGAATTTCTATTTTTGGCTACACCCTTAAGGCAACAGTAGAAGTGTATGTCACTGCCACAGTGACAGCTAATGAGCAGATATACAATATTAATTGCAGTAAGTGTAACACACTGAGCAATCTATCAGCTTCAATTTCCCCAGCAGCTGTAGTTTAGGTACTTTTGCCTAACACCTCTGTCTGACCTGGCTGCTTGGGGTTTGTTTGCCTGCATGGCAGCACAAAGAGGGACTAAAGCAGCACGGTCCTGCTCGTGCTGCTCGAGGGGCTGACCCAGTTGCACTGGGCTGGCAGCAGCACGAGGCCGTTGTCCCGCGTCCTTCGGAAGCGCATCACCGCCCCGTGCTCCGTGATGGTGATGACGTCGGGCTCGGGCTCGCTGAAGGTCACCTCGGCGCGCTTGTGGCACTGCTGGGCACACGCACACCGCACGGCAGCTGCCAGCGCCAGCCCCAGCGCGGCCGTGCAGAGCAGGAGGAGGCCAAGCTGGGCTGCAAGGAGTCGGCTTCCTCTGCCAGGGCCTTCCCCTATTCCAGGAACAGCAGATTCGGGAGCAGGCCTGGTCACCCATGGCAGGGTATTCCCAGCTGCTTCCTGCTCATCCTTGTCCTCCTCGGCCCTGGTGCCTGCCCCCTCTGGCTGCGGTGCCAACTCTCTTCCTGCCATTTGCCTTGAGGCCAAGGACAAATTGCCAGCAGTGCTGGCATCACCAGGCCGGGCTGTGGTTGCAGCAATGGTGCCCAGGTGCGTGCGTACGTGCGGGGCAGAGGGAGACACTGTCACACGAAGGGAGGCTTTCAAGATGGTCCCACTCTCAGTGCTGCCCTTTGAAAGCAAAAACATGCCAAAACATGCAGCGAGGGAAAAGGGGGCTGATTAAGTTCTCACTGCCTACCTCATGGAACACTTCAACTCTGTTTCTGATGCCCTTGTGTCCCCCTGGCTTTAGATTAACTCTTCTCTGTTCCCTGTTTACTCAGTAGCTTTTAGAAAATGAAGCAGATGCAACCCTCCATACCGGAGTTACCATGGGAGGGACTAGGCACCCAAGTTGGTCCCAGGGGCAAAGGTGGAGAGGAAGGTCACTGCTTTGTCTAACTAAACGTCTGCAGTTCCTGTTGTGGTGGTGATATTTTTCACAGGGATCATTATCACAAAAGAATATCACTTAATAAACAATTCCCACCTTGAGTAGCAGCAGGGTCATGCTGAAAGGGCAGGTGTGATTTTCCCAGCCAAGCTGCATGTGTAGGCTCACATGGACCCACTGGGATTCAGTATTCCCCTTCTGAGGCTATGGAGTGGATGGACATGGGAGACTTGGGATGGCCTTTGCCATCAGCAGTTCTGGGACATGCACATACAACCTATAAATTCTCCCCAAAGCCTGTCTTGCTTTCTCAGTTTACACAGCCAGTCTGAAATCTTATGCTCCTCTGTGTTGCTTAACCACTCATTTTAGTGGGAATGTTGGATCCTGCCTGGGCCTGGGCGCTGTCTGATTCCATGCACCTTATTTTAACTGTTACAAAATGCCAGCTGCTCCACGCCAGTTCTGCAACTCAGAATTTGCTGCAGGTATCATCCAAGACTAACTGGGGAACAAGCATGCAATTTAGGAGGCCCCCAATGAATTTTTCCATTCCCACTATGCACCTGAGCCCCCATCCAAAACCTGCAAAATGTACTGGAGTTTTTAATTTGGCTCCACTGAGATTTGGATCTGGCCCTCAGTAGCTGGCACCTCTCCAGCCTGTCCAGCCCTGCAGGCTTTTTCACACATCCATTAATTACACCAGAGAAACTCTCACCCTCTACCATCATTAGTGATTTCTAAAGCTTCCTGTGAAGGCAGTGTGACAGGAGCACAAAGCTGAGGTAGGAGCCCTGGCAAGCTGTGAAGCAAAGCAGTGGAGGGTCAGAGCATCCTTTGTGGAAGGGATGGTTTCTGAAGGTGCTAGTAAAATACAGTAGGAAATAGAAGACTTCCAGTGGCTGAACTGCAAACCATAAAGTAGCAGGCTGGCAAAGTTAGGACTGCATGTGTATGGATCACTTGCCCTTAAAACACAAACGCCACACTGTAAGGATTTGCTGCCAGACTTGGACTTTGGGATAGAAAATGGAACTGCCTCTTAAGTCCTTGCCCTATCTCAACTCATTTCTCCTTTCTTTTCATACTCCTCCCTATTCTACCTAATTTCTCAGTTTTTGTTTAATTATGCTCTTCTGATCTTACCTTGTGCAATAGCTCATCCTTCCCTTTGGTTTCCATCTACTGCCAGTTCTCCACTTCTCTCCATGGCTATGCCAAGTGCTCATGGTACACATCTCTCCTTTACTTGTTCTCTGTCCTCCGCTCCTTCCTAAATATTTCTGGCTCACTCTGTGCTGTACATCCCCTCTCTCTTTTATTTTCTGTGAGATTATTTCTCTTTCTCCTTTAGCATTTTGGAAACCAGGTCTATTCTTTCTTCTCCTTGTATTTTTCTTCTCTCCATCACCTGCATAGCTGACTTACCCTGTTAAATCTGTGTCCTGTATCTCTAAGCACACATTTCCAGCAGCCTGTAGTCACATCTACATAAGGGAAAGCAATCGTTTTTACAGTGTGTCTCTTAAAAACCCAGCCAGTGGGCTCAAAAGGAAAAAAAAAAAAAAAAAACAAACTAGAAAGAGACATAAACCTCAAATTCCAGTTAAGGAAAAAAATCTAAAACTTTCAACAGTCTCAGTGTAGTTTTAGCCATTTATGACACCTACATGGGCTGCTAGGGTGCCCTCTCCAGTAGAGGTGCTTACCTTCCTGTTCCCTGTACACATCAAACACAAGTGTAGGGTAGCAGCACTGGCAATGCTTCTGAAATATGGACAGAGGAAAGGCAGGGTTAGCAAGTGACACGTGTGGCTCACACCAACAAGAAGTGCTGCTCCTTAGAGCAGTTTTGGATGCATGCAGTCAATGTGGATCATACAACCTGCATTTTGAATTATGCCTGGTCATTGATTCCTATCCCCATCATTTTCACCCACAATATGAAATGTTGCGTGAAAGCTCATGCAGCCCAAACCTTCTAAAATTTCTGAACAGACATCCTCCAGCCCAAATTTCATACTTGCTTTGTATCCTTTTTTTTCGTTTTCTCTGCAGATGGAGAAATAGGTCTGCTAAGTTCAGTGTTTCCCTGAATTACTGTATGCACTTTCAGAAAAATGTTACAGCAGTCGATAAGTTTTATCACATCTTTCCACCTCCTGGCCAGCCCCCCACTGTGCTGAGCAACACAGTGTTGGGTTCTTAGGAGTTTGGGATTTTCTCCCTGTTACTGCCTGTCATGTGCAATATCCAAAGGATTATTTCTCAAAATCTCAGCAAACAAACACTCTCTCACCTCCCCCAGACACCTTCCTACACGCAGGCACCTTCCTACATTTCTCTTGTTCATCTGCAGGGAAGCTATTACTATTTTCCTTTCCACAAGGACTGGAGAAACAGCTTTTCCCACCACGTAGATTTACCCATTGGAGGTGCTGTAGCTGGAGGCATTGTCCTGGGAGAGGGAACCTTGCAAGGCATCCACCATTCCAACATCTTGGGTGGGAAGGGACGGCTCCAGCCCCCGGCCTCTGGACCGGATACTCCTGCCGGGCACAGCCCACAAAGTCCGGCCCGGCTGCTTTGGCTCAGTCTCCAACCCCACACCAAAACCCGGCTCTGGTGCTGGGGTTACCACTATGGCAGTGGGGCTGGCAGGCAGCAGGGAGCTAGTGGCAGCTGCAGGAGAGATGGGACCTTGCCAAGCAGGGAGACAAAACAAAAATCAGGGAGAGAGGAGCAGAAGTCTATTGTCTTCGGTTTGTTTATTTCAAATCCCACTCAGTGCCAAGGTTTGACAGGAAGGTTTGTAACAGTGACTCTTTTATTTTCATGTCACTTATTTTGAAGAGGGAACACACATGGAAATTAAAGCAGCAAAGCTCGCTTTCTATGTGCTGGTCAAGTAAAATAATAATTAGTGAGCCAATTTATTTTACAGTCAAGTAAAAAATAATTAAAACTCAGCCTTGGTGCCATGCCAAGAATTTACTTATACCTATATCAGACATATTTCTCCTCCTGCTGAGAAATACGTCTGATTTAGGTATAAGTAAATTCTTGGAGCATCTTACTGACCAGAGGCTGCATAAATACAACCAAATATATACCTGGAGGGCAATAATCACATTTAGAGACAAATATGTTCCTCTGGTGGGGCAACATTGCTAACTGGACTCCCTTCTCTTCAAGAGCTGAGATTTTAGGTAAATTATTTTAAGATTTGCATTGAAATCATAAGATCTAGCAACCCTATTTAGCTTCCTGGTGCCCTCCTTGGAACTGGCTCCTCAAATACTGACCCCCACCTTCACTTCAAGGAGCTCACCATGGCCATCACTGATCTCCTTGACAGACACAGGAGTTAAATGGGTCCCCCCAGCTTGTTTGGGCCACTTTTGTGGGACACTTGGCCAGACTAAGCTGTAAAACTACTCTGCAGGGGGTGTTGGTAAGAAAGAACAAAGTTTGCTCGCCATACCTGTGGGGTGAGGGTCAGCTGGTCCCTGCAGGGCCGTGGGGGCTACAGCCTCAGGCTTCTTGTCAGCAAGAGTCTTGTTTTGCCCTCCCTGAGCCACAACAGCAGATGCAATCTTTGCCCAGTAAACAAAGTATGACTGGACTATGGAGATGCTGTTAGAACAGAATCAGGCAAGAATTTACTGGCTCTATAGCATTAATAAAACATCTGACTGTTTTGCTAATCACAAAGACTTCTTTACTCTGAAGAGAGAAACAATGCAAAAGTATTTAAAGGATTAGCCTGTTGTATGTTTTCTATTACAAATAAATAGGTACCAGGAAAAAAGAAAGATTTGGGGTGAAGAATCACCACTCAATAAATAATTAAGTTCAGCCAAAAAATGTGTGGGAACCTAAAAAAATTTCAAAAGCTGTATTACATTCATCATGTTGATAGAAGTACATTTGTAAAACTAGGACTAGTCCTGCTTACAATCTTCTGTAGGCAAGGAAACAACAGTGGTATTTATTAATTAAAACAAGCCAATGTAACTTGTACAAACAGCAGAATAGGTAAGGGGTAGAAAAAGTCTCTCTTCTCAGCCCTCTGATATTTGAGCCTGCCTAATCCTCTGCTTTTTGTCAGGTGCCAAAACTGTGTTGGCCAACCTTTAACTGCACCCCAAGAGCCTTATTTAAGCTGGAGATTTAAGCTGGAAATTTTGGGAGAATTTCAGCTCAGATTGCTCAGCTGCTTCTGAGAATTATCTAAGGGGAAACCAACCTGGGTTTTTCTGTGCCAGATGACACTTAGAAAGCATTTTTAAGCCTAAAAAAGACATTTTTTCTGATGCTGTGACAGGATAAAAAGGAAAAGTCTATCACATATCAGCTCAGAGCATAAAAGGCCAGACTTGAAAGAAATATCAGAGTGGGTATCTAGGACTAGGTCTTGTTGGGATTTTTTGGAGTTTATTTGGGGTTTTTGTGAGTTTAGTAGTATTTCTTTAAACTGTAATAGTATTTTCTGATATAAAGCAATGGCCAAAATTTGAAATTCCAAGCAGCAATATTTCTGTTTCAATGAATTTTTCTTGAATCACGATGAGATGCTCAAGCCACAACATTCAACAGGACACTTAGGTTTTGGGAAGCAGCCAAGGATCTGGCCAAGCAGTTTCGAAGTGACTTTGTAAAGTTGAAATATAACAATTTAATATCTTTTGAAATGAAAAGCCACTGTGCTTCCTCTAAGGCAGTCAGTTAGAAGTTGTTTAATTTCATTACAAATCAGAACCAAGCCACTTGGACAGTTTGGGACTTTGGTGCAAAACAGAGATGTCAAGTTTTGACACAGTGCTCACTCTCTTTCTATTGTGAGTAACTCTGTTTACGTTTAACTTTTTTTTTAACTATGTATTTTTTTCTCTTTTTTTTGATCTGTTTTGTTTTTTTTTAAGAAGTGATATACAAGATTATCCTTTAGGCAGGGAAGTCCTATGGGCTGTATTATTTACAAAGACAGGCAACATGGTCACAGTTCTCTCTTTATGCCTTAACATTTCTGTTTCCTAAAATGCTTAAGCTGTCATTTTCCAGTGTATCTATTCTGAGAAAACAGTGACCATGTAAACAAAAGGCAGCACTATGCAGCAGATATTAATGGTGATTTATGTACCAGCTGGGACACTGTAGCAGCATTTGGTAAGTATTTAGCTATATTGGGTTCAAGATACATAAACCACTGTGCTGGACAGCCTGTAACTAAACACAAATTCTGATTAGGAACCAGGATGTCCTTACAAAAACTTGATGTCTCCAATGGGTTGGTCTGGTGCTTTCCATACGAAGGACAGGTTTCTCTTCAGTGACTTGTCCGAGTGTGTGACAGTGTCACCATCTTCAAAACAATTCAGCAGCTTGGAACCAGGAGGCAGGAAGATGAACGTGCCAGCGATTTCGTTGTTGGACACTTTGCGTGCTTGCAGCATAAAGCCCATGTAATCCCGGGTGCTTCTTACTGTCACTTTTGGAAGACAAAACACGGGACACAAAGGGATTTGTCTTGCTGTTACATAGTGAATTGCCTGCAATGGAGTTCCCAGAAAAACTTTGGGCGGCATTGCTGAAAACATCTTACTGTCTTTGTCCTCACAGTCTGTCTTGGACATGCTAGATACAGAAGGCCAGACTTTTACCTTTGGTTTTGTAATGTGTAATTGCCCACAGGATTTGCCTGAGGCTTCCCCCCTATCCCTCCCTGATGATAAACTGTTAACCCCATTGGACCAGGCAGCGTGCAGCCATTTTTACAGAAGGAGGTTTGGACACTACTCTGTATGTGAGTGAAAGCTCGTGTTCTGCTCTCAAAGGGGTTTTGTTTTGCACAGGGATGAACGGGCAAGTGGCCAAGCTGGGGAATGGTGCCTCAGCTCTGTCTGCATCTGCCTGAGGAGCAGCAATGCCAGGGATGGGGAGTGCTGCCAACCATGCCCAAGAGTCAGGTGAGTCACCCAGACCCCTTTGAGTGGTGCAGAGGGGCTGGGAAGGTGACTTTACCCACATGGTCCACTGCATGTAGTGAGGTCTGTCTGGTATGGCTGAGACACAGCTGAGACAAATGAATCCCACCCAAAGCACCCGTGCTGCAAACAGAATCCCTCTGTAAATATGTCATCATGGCAAGAGAGGTGTTGTAGCTCACTCAGAGCAGTTATCCCCCTGCCCAGACCTCACAGAGATTAATTGCATCGCTTGAGATAAGTTACCATGCATTTTCCAGATGCAGGAGTGAGAAGCTGTTCCTTACCTGGCACCTTGTCTCCCGGGAAGAAGAAGGACATGTTGGTGTGGACGGTGACGTAGTTGCTGTTGGAGCTGTGCAGCTGCACCCTCAGGTGCCTGGGCATCATGTTGCTGCAGGCGGAGCGGCTGGCGCCCTGCGAGAAGGCGGCCGCGCAGGACACCAAGCACAGGCTCATGCAGGCCCAGCCAACAATGGCACTGTGGGCTCTCCCACCACCCTCCATCCTACAGCAGAGAATAACCTGGAGTTCACTTCACAGCAGTGGCTTCCCAAATGGTGCCATTGATTTATCTGATCTCCAGAGCCACCCTCCCTGCTGGCTTTAAACAAAAGGGAATAAGTGATCTCTGTGGCACCTGGAGCCACTTTGGGAATCCACAGCATTTACATTCTGAAGTGAACTGTTCAGCCTGGGAGAGGGAAGAGCCCACCACAAGAGGATGGATTTCTTGTGAAGATGCCCATGGAGGGTGCAGTCAGAAAAGATTTGCTCTAAAAAGTCTTGTGGGTTTGAGGAGGAGAAGCAGGCTCTGTACAGCCACACTCAGCACCCTCCACCACTCCCAGCCCAAATCCCAGCCTGATCAATAGGGGAAACATCTGCCCTTTGGACCTGCAGAGCTGCTGCAGGCCCCATCACATATGGGGCTGGTGCCTAGGGCAGAGCCTGTCCCTGCCTGCCATCACAGAGCCTCATCCCTGCAGTGACAGCACAAAACATTTCCAGACTGAACGGAGTATTGTGCTATTCTGCTTTTTCAAAATGCACTTTTCAAAGTGAAGATGAAGGATAAGTGTGTGGCATTTATTGTAATGGATATCACAAAGCAGGTGCTTCTGATTTTAATGTAGCACTTTCTACCAGCTTCTTTTCAACAAGCCTGCCTTAGATGTCATTACACTTAGTCAATGAGTAAATGCAAATAAATCAGAGGCAGCAGAGGCTGAGGAGGTCTAGTTTACACCTCCCTCTCAAGCACTTCTGAAACTTGCCAGCCGACTAACAAAGCACCACTGCAAGTGGAACAATTCATGCCCAGCCTAAAGCAGCAAGCAGATGGATGCAGTTTAGCCTTCCACAGCCAAGCATCCTGGCCCTCCAACCAGCTGTGTGCCAGAAGATGCTCGTGAGAATCACAGGAGCCTTTGCTAACCCTCCCAAGCCCTGCTGGACCAGCAGCAGGATGTCTCCTCTTCACGGAGCCGGCCTCCCTTCTGGGCACCCCTAAACAGTCCTTGCTGGATAAGATTTCTCGCAGGAGCTCACGGGATTAGCCCCGAGCTCTTTCCCTGGGGTGTTGCCCCGGCTGTGCTGTTTCCCCTCCCGTCCTGCTGTGCCCATCCCCTGGGGGAGCAGCGCTGCTCCCGGGGCTGCCCAGGCTCAGGCTGCGGCTGCCGCCGGCGCTTACCTTGGGACAGACTCGCTGCCGGGCTCGCTGCCACCACTGCCCTGCCAGCCTGCCCAGGACCATCCTTTCAGGGACCTTCCTCGCCTGCTCCTCGAATGGGAAGCGCAGCAGCTGTTACTGCTAATACCCTCGGCAGCTCTCTGCCAGCGCCCAAATCTTGCTTTAATCAGATCAGGGTTTCTCTTCACATCCTACCCCCCTTTTTTTTTTCTTTTTCTTTTTTTCTTTTTCTTTTTTTCTTTTTCTTTTTTTTCTTTTTCTTTTTTTCTTTTTTTTAAATGTCCAAGTTTCTTCAATGACAACAAAGGCAACTAGCAAGGAAGGGAGCGGGAGACCCACAGCAAATCATGGGGTTTGTGTAGGACACCCTGAAACTCCTCTGCAGAGGTGCAGGATGATGAGACTTTTTCTCACCTGCTACCCTCTCCACACACACATCCCCTCTTCCATGCTGAAGCAAAGCAAAGCCACATCAGCCCCCTCCGTGTGCCCCCAGCGGTGTGCCCTGTCTCTCATGCTTACATGGGATTAATTTTGGCAGTAAAAGCAGAATTTTGCTACAAGGCTGGAAAGGTTCATCCCATGTGCCAGCCTTGCCAGAAGGAGCCATCAACACCCCACAAATCCCCCGAAGCTGGCACAGGGGACCAAACAAGTGATAAGTGTGACTGTCCCCCAGCACATGAACTGTATTCATGTCCAGGCTGTCAGCCCTGCTCCTTGCCCGAGCTTTGCTGCAGCTGTGCTGGCAGTCAGTGGCAGAGCTGATCCTGTCCCATGTCACTGCAGATGCTCTGGGGATCAGGGCTCTCTGATGACCTAGTCTCCATCACCAGGCTCACCCTGCTCCCTGCCAGTGGCTCATTCCTGCCACACCTTATCTGTGATCCGGCTTGGGAAGTGACCATTGTGTGAGGCTGTCCAGAGGGGGCATCCTGGTCACCTCTGCCTAGGGCAACCCCCAAAAACTGGGGGCAAGTTTGCAGATGCTTCACATATTAGCACTGTTCCCATTCCTGCCCTGCTCTGCAGCCTGTCTTTTGGAAGAGACACAAAATGCCAGGCTGGCACTGAGGTTCTGCTGCTGACAGCCCGGCTCTCAGCAGGTAAACTGGTTGGAAAGTATGGAAACTGGTGGCACTGGGCTCTCATCAGCCTGCTCTCCTCTGCATTTGAAAGACGCCTTAAAATCACTGAATTTCAAGATATAATATAAATCTTGTAGTTTTCTTTCCTTTAGTCAGAGGAAGCAGAGCACAGGTCAGAGGGAGGAAGGACAAGTTTGCATTCTTGATTCTGTTCCAGCTTGTAATTGCCCGCCCTTCATACACAAAAGAGAATACCTTAATGCTGTATTGATGACTAATCCTTTCCTGAAACCAGCTAGTCTCTTATGGTTTTCTCTTCCTAACTTATTCCTAAAATCAGTGAGGGCCATTTCTCCACTGACTCCCACCTGGAAAACAGGGAAAAGTGGCCAAGTGCAGACCTGAAACAGCAGTGCTTGGTGTTCCCTGGAGCACAATGCAGAGCTGTGGGGAGAAGAGGCTCAAACAGATCCAACCCATGTGTAACAGCAGAGGATGTAGGGCAGGACTGAACTGTCCATGCTCACTTCCAAGGCTGCAGCAGCCTCTGGCAGGGCAGGGCAGGGCAGGGCATGCTGCTGTTCACAGGTTCAGCAGCAGCAGTCAGATGGCACTGCCTGGACAGTGTTAATTGCTGGGCTGATCTGAAATACAGCCTTACACAGCATTTACCCTCACTGCCTGCTCTCAAACACAGGAACTCTGTGGCTTCAAAGCCACAGTCAAAGCAAATGTCACAACCATCTCCTCCTCAGAGATGGAAAAAGCCTGTCACAGTCATTACCGTGACAGGAGCACCTACCAGCAGCTTCCAACTGCTCATTCAAATGCCAAGTGACAGGCAGATGTTTCCAGGCAGAAATACAGCCCTCTCAGAGCCTTGGGTTGCATCACCCACCAGGACAGCATTGCCTCAGCCTCCTCTGGCCGGGGCTGTGACCTGCTGGAGTCACTTGAGCTCAGCCGGGCTCAGCTCTGACCATGGGGCCCAGACAGACCCTGTGGCACTGCTGGACCTGGAGAGAGGTTTGCTTCTTCTTGTCATAAACCTCTTCCTTAGCAGGAAGCTGTCAGGAGAAGGGGACATAAGACAACTTACACCCTGCCCATTGTTTTCCCAGCAGCGTTTGTGTAGTGGATTTCTAGGAGAAAAAAAACCTCACAGACCACAGCTGGGAATTTGAAATAACACTAGGACAACTGTGCATGCTCTGTAACGGCTTGGTAATTAAGACTGAGTATAAAGCATATAACTTGAAATGTCACTAAGTGCACTGAAGGATTATAAACCTCATGACATTGCAGAAAGTCTATCTTTCTTGCAGGCTGCTTCTACATCTCCACAACACCAGGGCACAAGAGGGCCAGCGGATGTGGAGTAGCTGCAGTGGAGATGAGGATGTAACATGGGCATGGACATGAGAAACTCAGAGCTGACACTCCAGATCAAGCTGGTTGCTTCATTGACAGGTTGGGAAATACTTTGCTGCTGCAAGATAACAAGGGGTTTAACAAGTTAGAAGTTCCTCCTGGTCAGCTGGCAGCTACCTGAGTCCTATAACAAAGTTTGAGGGGGCTTAGGGAAGAGTGGGAGAGAGAAGTTAGAGAGCTTGAAGGTGGCAACAGCTGAGTTCAGATCATAAGGAACTGATCATTAAACCAGCAAAGCTGACAGCACCACCTTATTTAAGAATATTTCAAGTCATCTTTAAAACAAAGACCAGTGTCCAGCTGAGAGATGAGTGGTTAAAAACCCATGGTAGTCCCACAGGGAGAATGGAGAACTATCTCCAAACTCAGCATCTCAGGGGCTGACCTATGCATGCCTGTGCCTCTGTGTTTGGGGAGACCAGGATGTTTTTCTAATATTTCTGATAGTTAGGCAAAACTAGCGTTGGCAAAAGTACTGGTAGGTCCTTCCACTTCTATCCAGTTGACTCTTCTTGCTGTTCTTCTGTCACTTACTGAAGTGTGACAGTGACTAAAATGTTGTAGGGGATACAGTATGGGTAAATGAAGGTGGTATAGAATGTAATCTTACCCCTAAAGAGTTGCAGCTGAACCAATTACTAAAGCTCAGGAGCAGGCCTGATGTTAACAGGCCACACCTGTAGCCAATAAGAACAGTGTTATAAAAGAGTGGATTGGTGGGATCTGGAGTCAGATGGCTGCTGCAAGGATCAGGAACAGTCAGTGCTTAGAGGAGCTGCCTGTGAGACATGTTGAGAAGGTAGAAAACTCTGGCAATATGGAATCCTTGCACTGTAATGATAATAGAACTCTTGATATATAATAAAATGTTACTTCTGGGAGCAAAGTGACCCATGCATGTGCATGCAACATACATTGTCAGCCTTTTTCCCTTACAAGTTCAAATCAAAATAACCCTTTATTTTATTTGGTAACTACTGCAACCTGGGTAGCTGTTCTGCTCTAGAGGAGGGGTTGAGGGGAGGGAAGGGAGAGAAAGAGAAGTAAGGCCTAGCAATGAATAGCTTAATGATTGCTTTAATAAGACTGAGTAAGATGAGAAACGCAGACAGCAGGTAAAATGCAGATGCTGGACTCCTCACATGCACACAGCATCAGTCAGAGCCCACATGGATTTCCCCACAGTGTGCTGCACAGAGCAGATGCAAACTATCCATGGAGAGCAGCTCTCCCTTTTCGTCACTTGAGCTGTTTTATAATTTCCACACACAAAACCAACCCTCTGGTCTAAAGGATGATCTCCATCTCCTGTTGCTCCTCTGTTAGACAAAGCTAGGGCCAGGCAGGTGGTGTGATCATGGCATTGAGTGGGGGTGACCTGGCTGAGGGTCCTTTGTTCAGGATCAATACAGCAGCCCAGGAAATGCCCCCTCCCATCTGATTTCAGGCCTTGGAGACCAGTTTGGCACAGGAATCTGAGTGTTTGAAACTGCTGACTGCAAAGCTTGCTTGCTTTCAAAACCAACACAGGGCTGGAGCCGGCCATGGCTGTGAGCTGGGATATGAAAGATCAGGCATTGCTCTGGCACCATCAGTCACACATTGCAAGGCTGTCACTTTGCAAACACTTTCATGCTTTCTTGTCTCCCAGGAACAACACAGCTGTGGGGCACAGCTGGTTTTCAGAGCTGTGAAAAAGCCAAGCCATACCCAGAAGGGCTCTCAGTAGCTGTTTTGTCATCATAACATCACAAAAAAGATAGTAAGAACTCAAATGAATGATGTTGAGCATAGTTTACACTAGGAACCAGGTGGAAACAAATTGTAAAAGTGAGTGGTCATCAAGGTATACACCTTTAAAACAAAACCTTCCTAGTATGCTCTGCTCCCTTTATATAGGGCAACTCCAGGGCACTCCAGGCTTTGATAGGGACCTGGCTTGCCTCCTTCTCCCTCTTCCAGGCTTTCTCTAGTTTCCATGAGGTATGCTGTGCTGCTGCTCCCAGCCAGGCTGTTGTTTAAGGAGATGTGGCTCAGTTTGGCTTTTCCAGTGCAAGAAACTTGTGCTGGATGTGGGTGTACAGCAAATTTATAGTTACTGCTCTTCACAGTGTCTGTGAACTGAATGTGTCACTGAGGGTGGGGGCAGTGGTTGAATGGCCATGGTTTACAGTGTGATCTCATTGCATAAAAGTTCTATCAACATGAGTGCAGCTTCAGTCTTTGAAATTCAGTAATTTTTGTTAGTTTTGGATTACTTAATTTTGGGTACATTTTTCTAAGTAGAGTAATGGACAAATGCTTGCAGGAGTTAATGTTTCATGGTCAGTTCTGATCTCAATGAGCTTGATCCCCAAGTGAAACTTTTTTATACACAGGTATTGGGGTAAGAGCATCAGGACATGGTAAGTGGTGTCACATTAAGAATTTGTAAAATAAACTGGAAATCAGTGATTGTAGGAAGTAAATACTTCATTTCTTTTGCTACTTTTGAAATTTAAATTTGAATTACAACAGCTGACCTTAAATGCAAATCTTCCTGTCTACCTCACATAGTAATGACTTCATGACCTAGAATACATTAAAAAACCCCTTGGCATGTAAACTACATAGTATTTATATAGAGTGTTTAGTATGTGATTACACCACCAGGAGTAGCAGATTACAACTGAAAAATGTTCCATAACTAGACTTGTAGGAACTAAACCAGTCAAAAAGTTAACAATGCAAACCCTTGACGTTAAATCAAAGTCTGCAAAATGTGTTGCTATACATGGGTAGGTGTGTGGAGGGGGAAAGAAAGGTGGAGAGGGAAAAAAATTAGTCCTATATTAAAACAAAAAAACCAAACAACAAAATCTAGACAGTCTCTAGGACTGAAAGCAGTTACCTGCCAGCTACATAGAGATGACAAGGCAAATGAAAAATTGCATGCCCCACCTGGAGGTACATCTTCATTTTTAAAAAAAGTCACTTACAGAAGAGCAAGTTGGTGATTTGTCTTACATCCTGGACCTTTTTCAACCTTGTCAGAAAAATATAAATTATTGAAGCATATTGTACAGTAGCAACTCTATTTTTGTGTTCTATCATGGCTTCTAAAGTGCTAAATGTGGAAAGGTTAACTACTTATAGCAAAATAATTTAGAATTATTTCTTCATCTTGAAAACCAGTAGAATTAAAATTTGCAGTTCTCATTCTCTCCCTTTGATAACTGGAATGTGACTTTTTCCTGCTTGCATCACAGCTACTGGTACTTGGGAAGAATGGGACAATGCTATATTCACACAGTTGTCTTGTGTTAATCCATCCACAACTAAAGTATTTTTGTTCTTGGAGGCATTATAAACTGTCCCAAGAATAAAGCCAGGCTTCAGGAAGCTCCTGTAAAAAATTGGCTCAATAGCCTCACCATGAGGTACATTGCCCTAACTTATAACTTCATCATGAAGAACAAGAAAACATTCTGAGTGTGTGATGTTAAGTGCAGGAACACTCAGGTGAAGGAGTATCTGAATTTTCAGAGTTGGTTTGGGTTTCTTCTTGGCTGACTGCATGTAGAAGATACATTTATAAACTGGAATAAGTATCCATGTAAAATTGAGCTGGTTTTATTCACCATGCTTTGATTATCTGGGAGCATTGTTGCAAAATACACACAAACAAGTTCCCTCTCTGCTGTCAGCTCAGAGGCTCCCCCTCCCTAAAGCCCACCCCATACTCTAATGCACTTCTCATTCCTGGCCAAACAAAGGGAATATAGAGATGGTAACAGGTTGTGGGGGGAATGGATGGGAGAAGAAACTGGCTGGAGAGGACACATGTGGCATGTTTATAAAAGCTTTCAGATTCCCAGTGTATTTTCAGGAGTAGATTTAGGTATTGGTTAAAATTGCTTTTTACTGAAGAAGTCCATTGTGTTTGGCAGAGGAGCACAAGAAAAAGGTCACCCCAAGCAGAGAAAGGGTGGGGGGTCCCCAGGCAGGAGGTGAAGTAGCTACTGGGCTGCACTGACATAACAACTGAGAGCTCTTCACCTCTGACTGACTTCCTCAGCTGGCACAGAGCTTCCTTTTCACCCTTAAGGCTTTCTTCCATTTGATTCTATTCTTTCCCCACCCCTAACTGTGGAAGTGTCACTGTTACATCCCTTGATTCAATCCACAATTCAAGATTTTTTGGACAGCTGAACTTTTTAGCTGATGACTCTTACTAGCCTGGCATTTAAAGCTGACCCTGTGTTTTCCAAAAGGGACAGGTCATTGTCACCAAACCATCAGCATTTCCCTTCCCACCATCAGTTAAACTATTGTTCTGCCATTAATACAGAGCTCTGATTTGTAATTAATCCATGCCTGCTTACCGTTCAATCAGTACCTTTGTAACTGTTAGCATAATTAAATGAGCTGTTGCTTCAAATTAGTCTTACAGCACTATTACAAGCTTCCTTTTTATTTTTCTTTTGTACAATGGAACAAAGCAACACTTTGAAACAAAACCATTCTGGCAGTTTACACTCACATTTACATTTATTTAAAAAAAATACTTAAACACTTGTGTATTTCACCTGTGGATTTTGAACTACAAATCAAATAGGGCTCATCACTTCAAAGAGGCTCACAAGTACAAAAAACCAGCCTCCTTCTGCCATCTTCACATCCTCCTCTTCTGGGTGCTTATGTACAACACTGAAAAAGAGAAAGTGGCACACAGAAGAGGGCCCTGGTAAATGACATGCAGAAGCCTTTTTATTTAAAACATCTGATTTCCATGGCATATAAATTGACACTATAAGAGATCCCATTCAGCATGAACAAAGCCAGGCAACCTTTAAGTCCAAGTTTCAAAAAATGCCATTAGCTCTAAACATTATGTATTACTTTGGTTCAGTATTTATTTTATTCATAGCCCAACTATGCTCCAGCAGCTGTAGCTGAACAGAGCAGGAACAAAGGCAGTGCCCTGCAGTATTGCTGAGGGGAGCATGAGAGCTCCTCAGCAGCAGAATTACAGGTGTCAGACACTAATGCTGTGATCTTTCAATAAGAGCTGGAAATCCCAAGCACTTAAGGCAAAGCTAATGATTAGTTATGAAGGAAGAGACATCTTCCTCCTGCTTGGCTGATATGCCCAGAACAGATCCAGTCACAGCATAAAATGATACTGTGCTCCTAAAGCTGCCACATGTCTTTAGTTCTCTGTTCAGCCTGTTCTTGAGCCTTGTGCCTCTCATCCCCCTTTTTTAACTTTCCCAACAGAATATTTCCTTAATTGATTCTCCAGCTGAAATGTCACTCCAGGCCTTAGCATAATAGTCCAAATGCCTTGCAAAAAGCAAGGGTTGGCCTTGTTTCAAGGATTATTTCTCTACCCAAATGCTCTTTTACACGGCTGCCACATTCTCTTTGACTCTTTTTCTAACATGGGGTTTGGTCCTTGTGTCTTTTTATTCCATCCCTCCTTGCTGATCTCCATTTTCTTCACAAGCAACTTGGTCAAACTCTGCTTCATTCACCTCCAGCTTGTGAACCTTTTCTATTTTTAGATACTCTTCTCCCTGGCATGTCCTGCTATTACAGCCTGATACCAGAGAGTCATTTCAGGAGCCTGGGATTGTCCTTGAAGTGCACTAAAATCCACCTACTGCACTTGGATATTCAAAGGCTCAATATTAAAGCATGAGTGATTTTTTTGGCTGGTGGTAAAATCTTTACTCAAAAGATGAAAATAGCCTCCAGGACTAAGGATAAGCATTCATTCAGTCCTGGAAAACTGCTTCACCGGAAAATATTTGTGTCACTGTAATATCTGCACTGTAGCATAAATTTATGCAGTAGCTTGCCTAAAAACACAAACTCTTATGGTGCAGAGGCCATCTAAGCAAGCAGTAAGTGCAAAAGAGTAAGCCTGTCAAACAGGAGAAAATAAGCTCCAATAAGGCTAGAAATGAGCATGCTTCTCTAAATGAACTTCAAGTCCAGAGGAAAAAAGGACCACAGGAATGCAGAAAAGCACAGACCCTAGAAAGTGAAACTGTAAAAAGCAAATATTGTAAAGATTTCCAAAAAGGAATATTAGTTTTAGGCTTACAGGCAGCTTACTGACACCTCAGCCATCCCTCAAATTCAGAATATCAAAACACAGTTTTCTAATGTGCAGTAAGAGAAGGAGCAGGAATTACCATTATTTCCTCGGATAAATGCATCTCCATATTTGTTCTTTAACTGTCCATTTACATATTCCTCAGTCTGCTCCAGAGCTATGTTCATATATCCATCCAGGCAAGCCAGCACACCTGAAAACAGTGGCAGTTTCAAAGAGAATCAGCTTGAACTTATTTTAAAATAACAAAAATGCACTGTGCTTGAATAGTACAGGAAAAAAGCCCATCCTGTATCCTTATAACAAACTAAAAACCCAAGTGTGGACAGATGTCTTCAAAGAATTCAGCTGGAGAAAGGAATCCCAACCACTCTGGTAGCAATGGTATCAGTTGGTGTAAGAGTTGTGGGAGTAAAAACAAGAAGTTATTAAGGCATTTTTTCAAAAGATGGACAATTTCCATATTGAAAGCTTAAGCTGTCCCTTCTCACTTGTGTTTTAAGCACACACAAAAAAAACACGTGGGGCATTAAGTGCAACTGGATAACCTAAGGACAATGCTATGTAAACTGAGTTGTCACAAAACTCGTGAAGGATACAGCTGAAAAACAACCCTTTTAATACAGGACAGCCTACACATATTTGTCTTCATGCTTACAGAGCTAGGAGAACACTGCAAGTCTCTGTTTTGATTTCAACAAAGGCCACTGAAATCTTCCCACAAAAATAAAATTACACTGTTTTGATAAGGCAATTGAAGAAAAAAAAATCTGTCATTTGCAATATTAGATGATTTTTTTGGATCAGGAATATACAGATATTAGTGTAATACAGCACAGAGGAAATACAGCTTTTTACAAGTTGTTTTATCTTCCTCTTGCATGTGGGTTTTCCTGACTTTATCCTTGCACAGAAAATACTACTTAAATAACTTTTCCTCTGTTTGAAAAACACCTAGCTATTTACCTAGCAGTAAGACATGAAATATAATATATTGGCTGTAATTAGGAAGAGGGAGAAAACTCAGGACACATTCTCATTTTTCAGAAATGTCACTGCAGGATCTTCTAGTTAATAATCAGGAATTCAACTTCTTCTGCAACTTGTCATGGCTTAAAGGTTATTATTTTCCTTCCTGTTTTTCTCTCCTCTGTTTCCACAGACATGAGAAAAACTGCTCACAAAGGGCCACTAAATGCCCCAAAAAGACCCAAACTAAAGTCAGGATTCTTTTCCACTCTAGTAATCCTGAGGTATCCACACAGGAACAGAAAACAAAAATGTTTGTACAAAATTAAAACTGGACCATGTGGATTTACCTGAACTACATACAACTCAGTAGGCCATAAATGCAGTATTTTCAAACTCTTTTGCTCCTAGAGTGCATTCATGGAGTGCAGTTGTTTCATTCTCTTCCTACTTTTCTTTGTGCTTACTCTTACACCACTAATGCCATCAAATATTATCATTGCTCATCCTGGCTAGCAATTCTCTGTTTTATCTGTATGTAGAGATGCTTTAATGTATATATACATATTTACACACAGAAACCATACATTAATGTCCCCCTGATCATTTCCCAGGGCTTCCTGACTTGGACACCTGCAGCACTTGGCAAGGGTTGAAGACAGCTCAGTCACACATCAGCACCTGCATGAGGCCACGTTGGAGGCAACAAAAACATCAGCAGCACAGCCTGGGGGAGAATCTGGGCAGATCTGCAACAACAGCCTGAGATGCTGTTTTGGAAATATTTGGCTTTTACAAATGTTGGTCACGTTTCTGCAGAAAACAAACTAAGTGCATATTTTTCAAACAAAAACACTACAAGGATTTTCCTGTCACAAGAGTGCAGGGAAATAAGGAAGGGAAGGGGGGAAAATCCAGTGACAAATAAGGGTGTTCAGGGAACTCTTGTTCAATTAATGTGGTGTCAGACTGCAGGCAAGTTACACTAGCTCTGCTGAGGGGTAAGCTGAGGGGTTCATCTACAGCATTTACAAATGGATCTTACCAAGGGAGAGGTAGCAATGGTCTCAGTGAAAACAGGAACCTAAATCTGGTTTGGCCCTGCCTTGTGTGTATCCTCAGATAAATGAGGACTTGCTTTAATTGACCTTAATAAGTTCTCTCTACATTCTCCTGCACTGAAGAATTTACAGAGAGGCAGCAAACCTCTTAAGCCCCCAACCCCACCTGAGTGCTCAGATAATGTGGTTCAAACCACTTGAAGTAAACCTCTCTAAAGAAGGGGTCTGTTGCAGAACCATAATGTTTAAGCCATTACAGAATAAAATTTCTTAACTGAGCAGAGCAGAGATTAGTTTTGACTGAATTTGGATACTGCTACAAAAACTGGTCAGGTTGAAACTGTTACCTTAATTGGAGCAGGACCAAGACATTTCACTGCACAGAGTTGTTTAATTTAGTCGTTTAAAAAAATCTATAATCCTATATACATGAAGGTATGCTGACAGACTTGGCAAAAGCTACACTAAACTTTTTCCCGTATCTCTGTGAGCCTTGACCCAACACAGATCTAGGCAGTTGTTTAACTAAGAATGTAAAGAATACTTTTCATCATGTAAGAATTCTGTTATGAATGACAGCAGAGTTTAGTCTGAAGCTTTCCTGGATCAAGATCTGTATTACCTAAATAGAGAACAAAAAGCTGAAGAAAAATCTAGTTCCAACAAGGGGTGTTTCTGGCCATTTCAGGAGTTGTAATTCCAGACAATCTTTCCAAGCATCAGTTTAGAAACTCAGAATCATCCAGTTTAATCACCTGTGACCAAGGACACTAATGATTTAGATGAGTAATTTTAATTTCTAAATCCCCTGCTGTTACTCCTCCTTCTTTATCACTTTCTCCAGAGTTGATTTTCTATTTTTACTGTCTCTATTCTCACACTCCATTATTCTGGATCACACTGTTTTTCTTTCTATTCCATGCATCTATTCCAGCCTCCTCAATGAATTACTTTACTCACTGTGAGAGACAGATGGAGAACTTACCTCGATAATCAACTCCAGAATTTAATTTTACAACAACTGGCCTTCCAATGATTTGTTTTAGGAAGTCACTGGGGGTTTGCTTCCGTAGACTCATCTTGATCGTCCCTAGTAAGCTGAGAAGTGAAAACATTAGGATGAGAGACGTGCTTCCACATTGTTTCCAATACTCTGTACACACAGGCAGGCGCTGATTTGTAATACTTTCAGTAGGAGAAAATACTGAAGATGAAAAATACTGAGATGAAAGAAAAGCTTTAAGGGCTGAGGTGGGGAGACAGAGCTCCTAAAGCCATTGCATTCAACTTTCCCTTTGGCATTTTTATTACTTCTGAAAGCATCATTAAGAATCCTTGTTTGCCACACTGTGCATCTCTTAAATTTCAAACAGTGCCAAAGGCCTCATCATCCCTAAAACCTTTTGCTAAAATTCTTTTAGAGGGCTAAGCCTAAATAGGTGTTTCGTGTCTCTAGGGGTGGAGGGAGCAGTCCATCCATGCTCTATACACGGAAGTCTGTGCGAGAACAGACACAAACAGAAGAAAAGCATAATTGTAAAAGCATGCCTTCAGATTATAAAACAGACTAAGTTAAGGCTTGTGATTAAATGACAGAGGAAAGATGCTGTGATTAAAAAGGCAGCAGGCGCACCCAGTTTGGAGCAAGACCCCTCTCAGTTCTCGCTTGACTCTGCTCCAACATCGCTTTGTTCGGCGTGGTGAGCAAAGGCAGAAAACCCCCGCACGCTGCCGACTGCGTTCGGCTGCTTCCCGGGGCAAATCGCAAGGGGCGATTCCAGCCGTGAATCCAGGGACCCTCACTGTTTGCCCATCAACACCCGCCGCCGCCAGCGATGCCCGGGCCCCGGGGCTGCGTCCCCTTCCCGGAGCACACACGGGAAGCCATGAAACACCCGCGCAGCTCCGTGACAGAGCAGCCCGGGGAGCCCCGCACGGCCCCGGGCCGGCCCCGCACTCACCGCCCGCCGCTTCTCCCGGTGCTTCCCGGGCCGGCCCCGCACTCACCGCCCGCCGCCGCTCCCGGCGCTTCCCGCGCCCGGCCCGCCGCACCCCGCCCGCGGCTGCCCCGCCCCGCTACGGCGGCCGGGCGGGTCAGCCCGCGCAGCGCCCGAACGCCAGGCAGGCCCGCGGCTGAGGGTGCGCCCCCTCCTGCCCGGGGCCTCGCTGGGGTTGGGCGCTTCACGACCCCCGGCCCTTCACGGAGGTGCGCGGGTTCTTTGTGGCTTGTTTGGCATTCCGCACAAAATAACACTTAATCGGAGAGAAATCTTACAGGATGTCTTGTGTAAAAAATCTTCCAGGGTGTTTTGTGGGGAAACAAACTCCGCAGGGTCGGTTAGGGGAAAGGCCTCAGAGATCAGCGAGTCCAGCCTATTACCGAACTGTCAGCCAGACCGTGCACCGAGGGCCGCATCCTGGCTTTCCTTAAACACCTCCAGGGATGGTGGCTCCACCACCGCCCTGAGCAGCCCATTCAGTGTCAAATCACCCTTTCTGTGATGGAATTCCTCCCAATGTCCAATACGGTACTCACTATTGTATTTACTCCAATGAGACCGTGTTAAGTCCCAAGTGATCTTGTCCCTATCAGAGACACAGTGAGCACCTCACAGGCGCCCTGTCCAGGACTAGACAGGGAAGTGCTAAAGGTCATTTCACAGAGGAATCAGTGAACATAGAAACATAAGAGATTTATTTTTTTTAAAATCACCTGGGAATAGCTTGGCACAAAAAAGAAACTGAACTCACCTTCTAGTCTTCTACTTCTCCCTATCACCTGACTTGTTTTTCCTTTTTCCTCCTTTCCCCCAGCTATCTCCTGATGTCTGGAAAATACTTCCTTTTTGCTTTTTTTTATTTCTTTTTAAATTTTTTTTTTAGGATTTAGTACTGTGACAAGAGTTAATCATCTGTGAAAGCTCCTGGGCTGTTTTGTTTTGTTGGGGTTTTTTATCTGTCCGGTATTGATTTAGTATCTTGTCAAACCTCTCAATTCTCATGGTACAGAGAAAATGTACCATGGCTTTTCAGAGCACAGATTTGTATTCTTGCTTCTTTCTAGAGTTGTTTATCTTCTCTTTTTGAACATGTGTCCAGTAACAATTTTTTTCTCCAATGCTTAGACTAAAAGGCTTTTAAGAGGCAAGAGCAGCAAACCCGACCTTATTCACCTGCCTGTCCCAGAGTTCAGGCGCAGGCAGGGACAGGGAAGTTTGGCCACAATGTGCCTGTGTTTCCAGGCAACCATCATGTTAATCAGGAGCATCCAACTGTGCTTGATTATATCTAGTATTTGAAGCAGAAAAGGAACATAAAATAGTTACTCCAGGGAGCAGACTTGCAAAGTTTTATTTGGCTTCCTTGGCTTCAGTGAGTATTGCTTTGATAAGGGAATATTCCTGTTTTCATTGTTATCAATCTCCAGTATGAAGATTGGGCAAACAAAACTTTCATGTCTGGGCTGGTAAATTTGCATGGCAATTTTGCAAATCCAGCCAGGGACACTGTTTTGTGAGCCTTCTTCTTTGGTTTATTTCTTACAAATTTGCCTTCAGAGCTTGTATTTTTTTTTCCCAGCCATCAGCAACTGATGAGCTGTTTGCCTTCTGCTCAATAGGCTGCTTTCTAGCTAGCTGAGGCTTATACTTAATTACAGTTTCTGTGTGTGTGGATACTTGGATTGTCTGCTGTCAGTCACCAAAATCCTTGTGCTTTCCTGCTTCACAGCCTGTGAACCTCACAGACACATCAGATTTAAATCATAGGCATTGAGATTGGACAGTTCTGTATCCTTAGCTTCCTTCTTCCATACTTTGAGACCAAGCATGAACCCAAATCTTGGGTAATTTTCCTTGGTTTGCCAGAGGTCTTAAAGCAGTCTCATGTGCTGTTCCTAGAGGTAAATTAACCTTAAATGGACTCCTTAAGGATTCAAAATCTCCAAGAGTGAAAATAGAATTCAGATGTCATTGGCTAATGATTATCTGTTGTTTGTTTGTCCTCTAGATGAAAAAGTATTTTAATCTAAGATGTTGCATACCTGGCTCGCAGTAGATTGTTTTAAATTCTGCTTTATCTTTTCCTAGTGTGCCATGGTAGAGCTTTTCCAGCTGCACAACTCATGGAAATCAGCGAGATGCTGCCCTTGTGTTTTAATCAAGATGAACTTGAAAGGTGAACATTGTAAGTGATAGAAATTATTTATAATTTGGTAATAAAAGTTTATGTCTAGCACTCCAAATTTCACACATCTGCTGTGTGCTGGCCTTGAGATATAGAACAATTGCAATTGCCTTTACATTTGGCCTCAGATGAAAGGTCATAAATTACAATGATGGAGTTCATAGTCGTTCCCAGCTCACAAAATTTCCATATTAACATCTTCACCTCAAACATAAATGGTTACAGAGTTACAAAGTAAAGAGTTGTGTTGGCCTTTGTCAACTGAACTTTAGGATGGAAGTCTGTGGATGGTGTGCTATTGCTAACTCTTAAACACAAAGCATCACAGAATCCTTGTTCAGAGGACCTAATTAAAACTTTACAGTTAACTTTAAAAATGAAATGGGATTTCACTTTCACTCACTCTCTCTCTCTCTCTCCTATCAATGCAGTAAAACCCACTTCAAAGTTAGGAAGGTTTTTCTCTCCCAGCTACTTGAAATAAAAGCATTTCCAGAGTGAGATGGCTACAGAACACAGAATGGGTCAGAAGGAGTGTCCAGTTTCTCCTTTCCTGTGAATTGCACATCATTTATACAAGTAAAGTGCAGATCAACAACAATCCAGATGACAAAAGAATGTCTGTGGCACATTTTGAATTCAGCCTGAACAATCCCCAACTACACCCAGCAGATGAATAAAAGCCTCAATCTTTAAACAGTTCTCACCTGAAACTTATGTCAGAGAGAACAAATCCATTCTGGCCCAAATCACAGCATATCACATGATTTTAACAATTAACTTTGGTGCCTTCTTAGGTTAGAAAAAAAAGGAAAAAAGCATTTTTTAAAATTATGCAGTGAAGAAAGAGTCCAAGATCAAGTTCCAAATCCATGGGAACATTTCTTGTTCAGAGCCTCTGAGAATGGGGAGGCAGAAGGAGGTATCAGCCTCCATGAAATAGTCTTGAGGTGCAGCAGCTCTGCAATTCAAGATTAGCACTGCTGTTGCAGGGTTTCCTGAGGGCCCTGAAGTGAATGGTAGTGCATTTCTGGGGTTTAAGAGGTGGAAGGCAAAATTTCTGCTCTCACTGAAACCAGCAGAAGTTTTGCTAATTACTTAGGATGCCTCTGTAAGTTACTGAAAATACACCTGAGATCTCAGGTGCTTCTCTGTAGGCGATACAGTGTGGGTAAATGAAGGTGGTATGGAATGCAATCTTATCCCCCAACAAGTTGCAGCTGAACCAATTACTAATGATAACTAATGATACCAATTACTGATGTTAACAGGCCACACCTGTGGCCAATAAGAACAGTGTTATAAAAGAGGGCTAGGTGGGATCTGGAGTCTGATGGCTGCTGCAAGGACCAGGAACAGTCAGTGCTTAGAGGAGCTGCCTGTGAGAAACATTGAGGGGGTACCAAACTCTGGAGATATGGAACCTGTGCATAGAACTCTTGATATATAAGACAACACTTCTCCAGGCCTTCTTTCTGGAGCTATGTTCTTTCACTGTGATTTATGCTTCTCAGAACTGTCTTCTTCTGTTGTTTTGAGTGTGAGGAATAGGATATTAAGGAGTTGAAGTGTGCATGAAGAAGCAAGAGAAAGAAAGGAGGTATTGGGACTTTCTTCCTTTTCTTTCTCTGCAAACTTCCTGGTGGACTAGGAACTATCAGCAGTTCTTCCAGGGACCTGGGGAGAATAATGTAAGAACTCAGCCTAAGGCTTTCTGTCTGTTTCCTACACTTTCAGTTCTATAAAAAGGGAAGGAAGAGCCTCAGAAGCTTTCAGAGTTCACTTAACCCCCTCCTGGAGTTTCTGGGAGTGCTTGGCTTCCCAAGGGCTTTTTCATGAGCATTAAGAAGTCTGATGTTCCCATTTGGATGGGAGAGTTCAAGCCTCTCAGCAAGTGAATGATTATCTGTGCCTATACAGTAAAACTTCAGAGATGTTTTTCTCCTTAAACAGAGACTTAGTTATCCACATTATCTCCCATGCTGTGCTAGGATCATCAGAGCTGACTTGAACTGATTTCCTTCCATGTTCTCAACTAAAAAGTTAATGTATTTTTGAATGGAACCTTACTCAAAAAAGTGTTGAGTTTGAGCTGCGGATTTTAGATAGAAGAGACTAAAAAAATTCTGTCATCTTTAGCTTCTCACACTGTGCTCACCACCTTGGTATGTTCATCTCCTCCTGTATGGCATAAGTGACACAATGACCTTTTGTCAAACGTGTGTCTCTCCTACTTTCTGTCCAGTTAAAATATAGTGTGACAGATCATGTCAGGTTTGTGCTTTCTATTAAGCAAAGGCTAGAAGCCCCACTTGATTCCTGTTTTTGCACCACTTAGCTAGATTTTTTTCTAAAATATGATAGCGTTGGAGCAAAGTTAGACTCTATAGAATATTCATATCAGGGTAAAGACGTATTCTATATTTTTTGCTTGTGGAGTATCAAGAGACAACATCTTAATGTAAACTTCCCCACATTCAGTTTGATAAAACTGATTCAATACTTCAGGCTGAAAACTCTGGTATCAAGATTAGGCACAGAAAGGGGTTGAAGTGGTCATGCTAAACTGACCTGCTGGTGCAAAACATCTGCAAATTGGTTCCCAGCTCCCTAGAAATGCTTCTGATGCAGACTTGGGGATATGAGTCAGATTTGTAGTGTGGTAACAACAATATTATACCTTGTCCTGAATTTCAGTGAAAAAGGAAGATTAAAGTGTGTTCGGCCACATTAAGCATGTAGAATAATGGGGATTATGTTACCATCACCATTTACTAACAGGAGAGCTCGATTTCTTTAGAAATAAAATGCAATTTAATGTCAATATTTGGCTACTTCTAGAGCATTTGTGGGCTGGTAATTTCCAATAGACCCAAATTTCTGGCTCTTGACTAAAAAGTCATTATTTTGTGAAGGGAATGAAGGAGAATGCAATTGTTTTTTAATATAACAATAAAAATGGGTCAAATCAAAAGGGAAGACTAGAAGGCTGTATCTATATGAAATAAACTGTTTTGCTAGGCATAGAACAATAGCATAAAATTCTATATTTAGTTAGAAGTTTGTTTTTCACAGAATACATTTTACAACTCTCTTGTCTTTTTAACTCTAATATAAATTCAATGGGTGCACTAGTGAAAATAAAGATTCTATCTCTATTTAGAGATCTGTCAATCTGGTGTGACTGCCTGTGACCCAGTCCCCAGGGCCCGCAGTTTCCGAGGTAGTGTAACCTCAAACACACTGTTCAGATCTGATTCCCTGGTGTTCACACATGCCAAAAAATATTCCTCTATACTTTAGTCTTGTCTGCTTTTACAAGAAAAAATATATTCCTGTAAAAATTACATAAAACAATATTGAAGGTTAGGTACTAACTCTTGCAGATCTGCAATAACAGGTTGGGAGGAATGCTATCTTCTAGGAGAGGGGAATGATGCAGGGCAACTGACTCACTGCTCCACAGTCTGGTTCACACCTTTCAGGCAAAACTGCCATCTGTGCCATCAGTGCAGCTCCACCACTCCCAGGAATTGCAGGAGCTTTAGGGCAAAAAACAACACCCATCTTTTCTCACTCACCTGATCTTACCTGGAAAATTGAGAGGGCAGTAGCATAAAGTGCCTGTAGCCATCCAGACCACCTGGCATTAGAAATCTCACTCTTGCTGCTGCTGGGCCTGCCTGGATGTTGGAAACGGTGGAGAATGCTATGAAAGCTCTCAGCATAGGCAGGGTTTGTGACAGTAGAACTGCAAAGGTTCACAAGCCCCTTGTGAGCAGCAGACAGATGATACAGAAGCCTGATCAGTCCTTGCAGGCTTTGTGGCCAGGAAGGTGTTGGCAACATTGCTGTAAAATGGGTTATAAATCCTTATGACTTGGATCGTTAAAGAACTACAGCTCTCATTACTCTCTCTGCTGTGCTCCATGGCAGAGGATTTCATGCTGCAAAGAGGAAGGAAATCCTCTCTGCTTCCAGGAGAAAGTGGAAGGTGAAGAAGCACACTGCATTCACATGCTTTTCTTTGATTCTTGTTTCATTTTGCTTCCACCTCCGCTGAGTGACATGTTCTTGGTTTCCTCCATGACTAGTGCAGTCCTCATCAGGCTATGTCCCAACTGTACCACCTCCTCAGCTACTACATTTTTCCTACTCATTCCCATTTCCCATCCAAATTATTTCCTTTCATTTTTCCCTTTTCTTTTTTTACCTATGTATTTTATTATGTAATTATGTATTTTTGTATTTATCTGGTGGTTGTTTTCCCCCATGGCTTTCACCTGCTTCTCTACTTAGGACTGACATTACCAATTGATTTCACATAATGCACACAGGACTGCCTAAATATATATTCCTGTCTCTGGATGTAGGGTTTGGACATTAAAATCAATGCCTGGGAGGTGAAAGGCTTCATCACCCATAAATAACTCTTAAACTGCTCATTTTGGTTCCTCAAACAGAATATCAACAATGGAGGATGTAATTTGGATGATGAAATGTGAAAATACACATGCTGTGCTCACATGCTGAAGTTTCCTCAGCTGGAGGGAATTCGAGTGGAAATGGGGAATAACAATGAATTAGTGGTTTTGCACAAATGCATAAGGAGATTTTTAATTTTTTTTTAGTAATAAAGATCTGTAATAATTTTTCCCTAACAATGAATAATAAATGAATAATCACATGCTGTGTAAACACCTCAGGGTTACACCAACAAGCAGTGCAAGTTACCAGTTTGAAATTTGGAAATGAGCAAGTCAAGTGTGGGACAAATTAGTCCAGAGAGGGAGAATCTGTTCTCACTTCTGCTGCTGAGCTGCTCTCAAATGTTGAGGCAGCTCAACTCACCTCTCTGTGTCTCACCTTCTCCTCTGTAAAACAAGAAGAATGATACATCTAAAGCGCTTTCAGATCAATGGATGAAAACTTTATGTAGTAGGAAGGTAGTATTAAGATCCTAATGATGCCATGGGAGAAAATGATCAATAATTATTTATATTTTCCTTTGCTGCTTAGGAGGTATTTTTCTACTGACTGTATTTTCTACAGTCAAGAGTACAAGAGTTGAGTGTTGTCACTGTCTTGCAGAACATACAAGTCTTTTTGTATCTATATTATATGAAGATGGAAAACAGGTTAAATTCTGGTATGTCATTTCTCTCAAGGCTGGAGGGCCAAAGTCAATGGAAAATCTACTGATTTACTGCATGAACAAGTGCTGTGCATTATCTATGCATTAATAAATTCTACCGGACTGTATGTGCATGCTTTACTCATACTATATTTTAATCTTGAATTTTTTTAGGAATTCAGATAAAAAAGATTGCTTTCAAAAATTGCTCCACATCAAGTAATCGCTGTTTAAGGAATTGTGTATTTATTTTTAAAGTAACCTCATTACAACCAGACTTCTTCCTTTTGACAGTAAAGCAGAGTGCTTATCTTCCATATTTTCATAATGAAAGCTCCCAAGCACAGGATCCAGTGGCAGATTTACAGCCTGTGAGCAGCAGAACTGACAGGCATTTTAATATGAAAGGAGATATGATGTCTTTAATGTACAGTGATGTCACTTCTAACAAGGTAGAAGCGTGCTTTTTGCACTGCAATCACCATAAGAAGTGAAACCTGTCTGCTTCAGGAGTCACCTTTTAACCCAGGAAAAGGTCACAAATAATAGAAAAAAGACAGGACTCTGCTTACTGAGGTGGAAGGGCACTCTGACGTTGGAGGAGCAAGGCTATTGTGGATGTGCATTATCTCCAGGAAGCTGAAGCTACAAATAGTCTAGCTCGAGCTAACCTTGAGAACAGAAAAGGAAAGGATAATGAAAATCCTCAAGGGAGTGTTAAACTGAGAGCCAGATTGCCTGTTGACCACCCTTTTTCCTTTTATCCAGCATTGATTGGACCTAATAACTTGAAAGTGATATTGACAGCAATATAGTCCGCCATTACCTGGACACATGATTATTTCATTGAGAGAAAGGACAGGAACCCAGTACCAAAAACCTATTTCATTCTACATTAGACCAGAGAATTTACTACTTTGTCTAGGAAATATTTGCCAATGATTTTGAAGGCTGATTTAAAATGTGCATTTCTTAAATGTGCTCCCAGCTCCTGACTGAAAGTTTTTATCATGTCATTCTGAAGATGCACCGTTCTTAAACATCATATACAAGAACATAAGATTAAAAGGCCATAAAATGGCAAGAAATCTCAAGGTCCAATAAGTACATTGTGTTAGCATTGGGCTGGTGACTTTGATTAAAGACAGGAAATTAAAATATGCTGTCATATATATAGATACAGTATCTCCTCAAGACAGTTGCTTCCTCCAAACTAAAATTTCAGAAAATCAACTTTGGATATTATGTCCTTTGGTATTTTGGCAGTTTGATCTTGAAAGGATTGCAATAAGGAAGAAAAGAACAGCATAAGAAGTAATTATGTTGTTTTCTATTATCTTTGCAGAAATCCTGATTTTAAATGAAAATGGTTTTCAGGAGCCTCTGAACCATCATGTTCTCCTAACCAGGGTGCTGGGGCACAGAAACAGTGACAGTCAGGTAAGGTAAAATAAGGAGGAAATCACAGCATTGAACAATTAGTACAGTGTTATCCCCAACATGATGCACTCATGTCAATACAGCTGCTTTTATCTGTGTCCTGCAGAATCAGAAATGATGATTGACCTCACGAGGATTCTTGTAATATCCCACTGCTAGTCCTGTGTTCTTTTGAATTTAATTTTTATAGATTAGTATATTCTTAGGGGTGATGTGATTGGTTTTCATTTACTTTGAAACAGCAGTCTCCCTTCCTCCCTCTTCAAAATGGAGGAAAGAGAAACTTCAAATTCAGGTTTACATTTAGAAACAATCAAGTCACATTTCAGTAGAAGATGTCAGAAATACTGGCAGTATCAGTGAATTCTTCACCCCATTTTAAGCTTGTTATTCCGACAGCAGAGGTACCTTTTGAAGATAATCCCTGTGTATGCTTAGAGTTATGCTAATACTTTAATTATATTTTCCAAAAAGTAAAAATACTGGGAAATGAGATACAATGTGATACTGCTGTAGATCCATAGATCCCTATAAAAATAAATCTGATGGCATTAATGTAAGGTAATGGTTTGAAAGGCCCTGTAATAACTTTTAAAGGTCCTGTGTCTGGAGAGGAAAGCAGCTTGACAGACACAAGCCATGAACTGCTTTGCTTTCCACGCTGCCTTCTATCTGTCAATATATTGGTTATGGAGCTGTGCTGAGGCCAGTCTCCAAAGGCAGACTGTCACATTTCTCAAAAGATAAAACATCCCTAAGGCTACAAAGAATTCAGGGACACAAGCTGATAGACAGGAGCAGCACTGCCACTCTAACATTTTATGGCTGAGTTCAATGAGTGAGCCCTTTACTGGATAATTGAATTGATGAAAGGCTTACAGTTGCCCCGATTAAGCCTCTTCCTTCTCCATATGTAAGACTCAGGGTAGTTTAAGCAGAAATTGAAGAAGAAATTCAGGAGAGAGACATTCATAAGCTCTTTGAGAACTGGTCTCTCATGAAAAGCTTGCCATTTGTTATGTTACATGTGCTGTTAGTCCATACAAAGAATCCTGTTGTCCAAGAAATGCTATTTACAGCAGCCTTTTTTTTTTCTTCCTTCTAACTAAGGGTTTGTAAATATTTTTAGAACATGTCTTGCTGCTTCATGACTCATTCCCCTTATGATCTTTGGTATTTTTCCCATTTGTGATCATGCAGCATCCCTGTGGCATATGGTCACCTGGGAGAGTATTATTAAGGAAGAAATTAAGGGATTTTAGCTATTTTTAATATTTCTTGGAAGACTGAAGTGTGAAAGAAGAGCCACATCAAAGCAACATTTTTCTATCTTCTGTTTTACATTAACCAATGTCATTTGTTTGTGATTTCCATGATGTATCCCTCTATTGAATCTTTATTTATAACTGACTTGAAAATTATTTGGGCAATTTTCTTTGCCTCTGCAATGTGTTTGTCCAGTACCAAGTGCAAGGGACCATTAGGTGCTATGATAATACAATTTTTAAATAATTGTGTATTGTACCAGGAGCTCATCATTTCCTGCTGATGAAAGAGAACAGCCAGGAGATATTTAAACAAGTACTCAGGTAATGAGGACACACCTTCTAGTGTGAAGAAAGGGAAAAGGAAGTATGATCTAATTCTTCAAGCCTAAACTTAGATTTAGCACTGTCAGTATTAGCAGCAGGATGCCATGGCAGTGTGAGGGTACAGTTAGGAGCAGGACTTATTTTTTACAGTCCAGCAGTAGATCATGTCCTATGTGAAGTTATACAAGTTATCATGAAATCTCTTAAATAATCTTAATAGAAATTAAATTCTACAAACGCAACTTCTTATTTATAAACACTAGCCATGGTGGGCTGCTACAGATGTACTAATGTGGAAATATCAGATTTGTGACAGGACCTCCAGATCCTGTCTTTTTACTCTCTCAGGTTTAAGGGCAATGACTGTAAATAAGCAAGTTTCCATTGCTTTTTTTCACTGTATTCCTGTTGTCCTTCTGAAGGCATTAAGGGGAAGGGGACTCAATTTATACCTGAGCCTATAATTAATCCATAGGATCAACAGGCTGGCAGCCACTTATTTTCAACAGAAACTCCATGGTTTGCCTGTACTAAAGCTTCAATTTTTTTAACATTTTATTTCCGAGTTTCACCTCTAGAGACAGCAAGCTACCAAGAGAATCCAGTGCTGGCATCTTGTCTTGGCAGTGCCTGTTGTTTCATTTGCTCTTGGCCTGGGCAGTCAGACAACATCCTTGCTAGACCAGGACAGTCAGATGTACCTAGATAAGCTGCACTAATCAGTGTGAGTCTCATATAAGTAACTTAATATGGCTTACAAGTTACAACACTTGGCTAGAGTGCTTACACTCTCTCCCTAAATATATATATGTATATGCTGAGTATTCTGATATCATTTTTTAGGGAAAAAATTATTTCATTCCCAGTTTATTTTTATTTATAATGTTTGGTGCAATATTTATATATGTTTAGTGCAATTATATATTTACACTACTCTCACAGGTTCATGAAATATTATACCATATGCTTAAATATTTATTTTTTTCTTTAAATTAAAGACTAGGTTATAACTGCAATTTTTTTCTACCCAAAATAGTTTTGGATTCCTTCCCCACATGTGATAACATTTGCCATTCTGTTTAATTAACCAGATTGGTGAGAATGTTTGATTTTTTTAAAGATCCTTTTCTTTATGGAGAACTAAAGGTCATGGCTGGAAAACTGGCCAGCCGAGCTCAGTGATTTCTTAGTATTTTGTTAATTTTTCCTGGTTAATGATACTTTCAAATTCAGTGTGTGCAGTTTCTTTAGACTTGCATCAAACACTCCTCAGAACTAGCAGCTCACAGTGGGAAAAGATAACCTATTTCCTTCAAGCACTGCAGCTCTATCTGTGAGCTATTGGCATCACATGAAGATTGATTAAAGTTCTGCCGACACCTAATGCACACAAGAAAAAATAAAAACTGCCCTCTTTGCCTACCAAAGGATAGCCATCTCAAATTGTAGCTGCTTGTCTCTGAGGTGTGAAACAGACTGATTCTGTTTATCAATTAGGGTGCCCATGTTTAGAGCAGCAGAGTGTGATGGTAATGAGGGCCCACAGTGCTGGCTCCAGGGGAATACTTCAGCATTAACCTCAGTGCTGGGTCAAGCACTGTCCCCTTTAATGAGGGATGTTAGGCCTTCCCAGGCAGCTGCACCTTGTGCTGAAGTGTGACATAACCTCTTCTACCTTATCATGTCAGGTGACAAATTTAAACCACAGTGGGCTGAAAAAGGCTTGCTCAGCACTACAGATAATTTAATTCCTCAGTCATCTTTCCTCTTTATCTCCTGTTGGCATGCTTCAGGATAGAAAACAATGATAGAAACCATGTTCAGATAAACATAAACCTTATGAAGGTGTCCAGTGGGCTTTGTGCCCTTCCCTTGTTCACCTCTGTGAATGGCAGATTGGGGTGCTGCTGGTGAAGAGGGAAGGGATGAAGCTGGAGTGATCTGTGCTTTGGGATCCACCTGTCTGTGTGACAGACTTCCTTCCAAACCTCAGCAGCCTTGCCCTGCCTCATGTGCATCCTGTGGGGCTTTGTGGGGGGCTCTTGCTTGTGCACGGGGATGTATGAGTTTAACCTAGCCCTTTTCTGCATGGTGTGATTCTGCCAGTCTCTGTTTCCTTAAAGTTTCTATTTTTAATATCATGTCTCCAGAAAATTGCCTGGTTAGGCTTATAATGAAAAGTTTCCTGGGAACCACCACTTTTTTATCTGTTCCACAATGGGCTCATTCCTGAAATAGGCTTGAAATATACCATATTTCTCTTTGGGTTTTGGAGGATAAAAGCAGTTTATTTCATTAGTCATCAGTCAGAGACCAAACAGCTCAAAAATTGAAAGTGCTGAATCCAAATATTGTAATTTATGGTTGGGAGGCATCATCATTCAGTCAGATATGCTCCTTTCCCCAAGAGTTACATAAGAATTACCACTTTGATGTAGCTTTGTATCCTGGATAAGCCACCTAAACATTTTGTGACTCCCCTTCTATAGAAAGTGCATAATGGGACATATATTGTAATTGTAAGGGCTTGGAGGCAGTGCCAGGGCCTCTTTGCTACACTAACAATAGCAGTGATCTTTAAGGCTGTACAGCAGTGAGATACAGAAATTGTCAGCAGTGCTTGCTGTTGTGTAACCCCAGCCAGAAACTCAGCCCCACTCCCTGGTGTGATGGGGGAGAGAATTGGAAGGATAAGAGTGAGAAAATTCATGGGTTGAGATAAAAGCAGTTTAATAGGTAAAGCAAAAGCCACAGGTGCAAGCAAAGCCAAACATGGAATTTGTTGACCACTTCCCAAGGACAGGCAGGTGTTTGGCCATGCCCTGGAAATCCAGGCTCCATCACATGTAATGGGGACTTGGGAAGACAAACTCCGTCACTCTGACCATCCCCCTCTGGTTCTTTCCTAATTTTACATGCTGAGCATGGCTCCATATGTTATGGCATATCTCTTGGGTCAGTTGGAATCACCTGTCCTGGCTGTGTCCCCTCCCAGCTGCTTGTGCATCCCAACCCCTTTATGCTGGGGTGGGAGGCAAAAAAGGCCTTGGCTCTGTCAGCAATAATGAAAACATCCCTGTGTTACCAGCATTGTTTCGAGCAAAAACCAAAAACATGGACCATATTAGCTAACTTTGGAAACAACTGAGCTCCCTAAGCCAACACCAGCACACCTGCTCTGCCAGGAGCATGGGGAGAAGCAATTCTGTTGAACAGCTTCCAAGGCTGCAGTGGCTTGGGGATTCCAGAGAGTACTTGTGGCCACTTGGCCATCCAGGATCTGGCTTCTGCTGCCCCTGAAAGGCCAACCAGCTGTAGTGACCTGACACTCAGGAAAGGAAAGCAGAGCTCTCTCCTAAGAGCTAAGATCATTAGTGAGTGTATAAAGGGGAATACTTGTTGTGACATTGATTTATGAAGTCTTTTAATTGCATTAAAATAGGTGTAACCAGTTTGATGTTTGCACTAGAGTAAGTTTTTATGAGGCCAGACTAATGAATGAGCCCCTCTGCACCCTCTGAAATCATTGGAGTCCCTCCCTTGTGTATGGATTGAAATTAGAGCAGCAGCCACAGCACAAGTGTGGCAGTGCCTGGAGAGCAGGCCAGTGCAGACCCATCAGTCAATGTCCTATTGATACACTAGCAGAAATGGACTAGTACTGTGTCAGTGTTAAATGTTGGCCTGGTTTTATATGTGTGCATTTTTCTAGAGTTTCAATTATATCCTCTGTAATTAAATATCATTAATAATCATGTGTTTTATTGAATTAAAAATGTCTGGGAAGCGTCAGTCATCTTTTTGCATATAGTACAATGGAGAGGGCTGCAGTAGATCCATATGGAGCCCAAAAGCCAACTGAGAAAACTGGAAAGAAGTTTCAGTTAGTGGAGGAGGTTCACAGCAAGAAAAAGATGCTGATGCTGTAAACTCCTTCATTCTGACCCTCCCATTCCACTTAGGCATGTTAGAGACAGACCTCCAGTGAAGTCACTACTGAAACTGAGGAGGATAAGCAATAGGTTTTCAGACATGATCTGTTCCTGGTGGCTGATGATTGATTTTAGACATTTGAATAAATGCACCTACCTTTTTTTCTAGTGATAGAATCACTTCTGGTGCATAAACTTGTTGCATCACATGGCCACATTTCTAGAGTGCAGCAGCAGCAATAGCTGTAATTCAGGTGCCTTTCCTAATCATTCAGACCCAAGGAAAGAGCATGCCTTTGAGCTGCCTGAGGGACAGCATGACTAGCCCCAAGGATGAGCACACCTCCTGTCCAGGCTGTGGGCCCGAGGTCAGTGAGGAGCTGGTGCTGATCAGTGGCCACCCGGACACAGCTGCCAATAGTGAAGGCAGCCCATGGCAGGAGGGGGCTGTGCCTCACCCCACAAAGTGCCACTGGTTAGCAGCAATGCTGTGCCCTGAGTGCACAAGGCAGGGGCTGAGGAAAGATGGCTTCCTTTTCTACGATGATAGAATGCAATTGTTTGTCAAAACTAGTGGGCTGTGCATTCAGTTATTCTACAGCAGCAGTGTCGAGCGTTATGGTTGTTATGATTATGTTGTATAATGCTAGAAAAAGTACAGAGCTGGCAGCTAAATTTATTTTGCTAACTGTAACCTTTACTGTGATCCAAGAAGTGTTTGTCTTGCCCCATATCAGTACTTCATTCACCATAAAACTACTCCTTTGCTATGCAGAATTACACATAAGCACTTTTTCTTGCTCCTGCATCTATATGATACTTTGTGGAGAGCAGTGTCAGCAGCACTGTAGGAAGAGGATTCAGGAATGACAGATACCTCCTCTTACCTCTGCTGCTGTAATTCTGACAGGCCTGATCCAAATCCACTGGAAGCTTTTACAAAAGGCTTCCATTTGTTTCACTGATCTTTGCAACAAATCCCAAGAGTCATTTGTCAGCCTTTTAGAGAAGAATTTTCAAATAATGGGAGTCTCACTTTGGTCAGTCAGGGGCTAATCCTTAAATGCTGGTTTCCAAGTGTTTTGGATCATATACACCTATCAGCAAAAAAATACATCCCCACTCTATGTACAATCAATTATTTATTTATGAGTTATATACATGTATATAACTCATTATATATAATAACTCATATATATATGACAAACTCATATATATATAACTCATATATAATTATATATATAATTTATATATTATAAAACATGCACAAAATAGAGATTTTTTTTTAAAGGATGAGTTGAAAATTAAATAGATTAATGTTTTTTTTTAAATTATTTATCGATGAGGCGCACATAAAGAATATCTTCATTCATCCCAATGGTCTGTCATGTGTATACCTCACTTTGGAGTCCCTCATCTTAAAAAGTCCATTCATTGACAGTGGCAACTTTGCATCATCTACCACCCAGAAGTTATCTATATACAGCTTCTTGTATGTCCACCTCTGTTTGGAAACCACTTATTTGTGTCACTCAAAAGTTTGAACACTTCATAATATTGTCTATGGCAAAACCCTTCTCAGGCTCTCCATTTGTAAAATGGAAAAAGCCCCAGGGAATTTAAGAAGGTTACATACACTGCAGTGTCTTTTTGAGAAGGACTACCACTACTATAAGTCTCACAGGCTTCTAAACTCTGTAGCATTTGGGTTTCCTGGACAAAAAATATGCTTGGCAAACTATGGACATTAGTAAATGAGCCTGATGTTACCCTTTTGCATCATAAGGGTTATCTCATTGTTATCATAATTTAAGTTATGATGCCAGAACCACGCTTCTTCCACAAACGAAATGATTCAGCAGAGAATTGTAATAAAAAGAGGCTGTCAGATTATGGTTTAACTAGAGTTGAGCCAAATTTTGGGTTCAGCCACTAAAGCAGCTGTAATCAGCCCTGGTTTAAATTCAGCTTTGTCTAAAAATCTGCTTTTGTTTTGCTTTTTTTTTTTTTTCCCTAATGACCATTCATTATGGATGTGAACTTTCCTTCTCTGTCTGGATATCTGTAAATATTTTGAAGCTTCTGTTTGCTGACTCCCATTATGTTTGAACTCTGCTTACTGGGGCCAAGTTCCATCAGGTTGTCTCTCCTGTGCTCCTGACTCTTGAGCTGGTTCCACCAGAATGCTGTTGTCACAAAGAATTTTCATGCTGCTTGACCCTATTTGCACATACTCTTGCCTCCTTAATTTTCCTCTCCAGAGCATATTATTAATTATATCAGAACTAAATATGCTAATTCTTCAATAAGAAAACCTCAAATAAAATGAATTCACACCATTATTAAGATATCTGAAAAAAACCACTATTATTTTATGAAGGGCACAATTTCCAGAGGTACAAAAATATTCAACATGCACAAAAGCTGCTCACCTAAATGTCGCTCTGAAATTTTGGAATCTCTTTCATAGTTATCTTTCCCTTCTCTGTTTTATGACCTTATTACAGAGAACATGTCTATTTAATGTCTACATTAAAATGTAGCATGTCTACATTGAAATATTCAGTTGTTATTGGCCACTGTAAAATCAAATGATCGTTAACTTCCTCAGATCTTGCCATTTTATTAAAATCATTAGCATCCCCTCTTTTTTAGAAGGAAACATTGTTTGAGGTGAACATCCTAAGGCAATATTTAAAAGTGAATTTCTTCCTTATTTTTAATATATATACCATTTATTGCATGAAAATTAAGTAATGTGGGGATAAGAAGAGCAGCTCTGGGGTGTCATCACCTCATTAACATTGCCATAACCAGCTTGGTCAAAAGGGAAAAAAAGTTAAGATAGCGTCGGTCACCACAGGATATAAAGTCCCAACACCTCGCAAGAAGTCTCTGAGTTAACATGAAAGATTTCAGAATGAAACCTTGGTGTAAGAAGCCCCTTGCAATAAAGGCTTGGAACCATTGTCTCTTGTCATACTGGAGAAGAGCTGGAGTCTGTCCCACCATCAGCCCAAACAGGAGTTCACCACTCCCTAGAGGGGAGTGCAGTAGAAATTAACTCAGTGATGCCTTGTCTTCTGCTGTCATAGGAGCTCTGCCACCACGCTGGACTTCATCTACCAAATCCATGTGGTGAACAGTCCATACAGCAGCAGCTCATGGAAAGGGTGCCATTTAACAGTTCATGGCTGGTTTGTTCATGGCTGGAACAGAGCTTACCCAGAAGCTCAGTTCAAAAATCATCCAAGCAGAAGTGGGGGAAAAACTTTACTTGGGTAAAATTAATGAAACCAATTGACTCAGAGCTATGCATTTTGGAAGAAGGCAATGAGAGGTCTTTGCAAATTCTAGAAGGCCAAGGAATCCTCATTTAGAATATTTTTTCATGTAAGTGTGTGTATGTGTATTTTATATGTGATATCTGTATTGGTATAGATGTGTATGTGTTTATAATAAAAGCAGGGCATTTCCACACTAGGCAGTAACACCAGTTAGTGCTGACTTATAGGTAACAAGAAGAAAGTGAGCAGGTGACTAGCTCCTAGCAATGTCATATTTGTCCCTTTGTCAGCCTGGACTATTTCAGCAGCAGTTTACTGCCACTGCCATCAGGGTCAGCAGATCTCAGATCTCATGGGCTACCTACCACTGCACACATAGTTAGAACCATTACCATGCAATATTAATTCTGATTTTAAAAGCATCCTATAACTTTAGTAATACATGTAATATTTACACATAAATAACCTTTGCATCTGAATCTAGGTCAGCTCATTGTCTCTGTCAGGGAAATAATCCCTAATATCTGTTTATGTGAGATTGAGGAAACTGATTTTAGCCACCTTGAACTGTTGCCTTTGAAGGCACAGGTTGTCAAGTCTTCCTGACTGCAACAACCTGACACAAAGGAAGTACCTCTGGCAAGCTGATTGTATTTATCCTGTTGCAAGCAGTTGCCCAGTGGATTTCCCTGTGATGATGATGGATTTCATCTCTTCCCCTGCAGGAGCATTTTGCAGCCAATAGATACCTGCAGGATGCACAGGCACAGAACTGTAGGAGCCTCACCAGGTTCCTGAGCCTGAAACCACACATATTTAAGTATGACAGTGAACTTACTGAAGTAATTGTGGCTATTTGCATAACTTAAGGCAAATGTTGCAGATTTGGGACTGTACTGGCTAACATCAAATTTAATACTACAGAAGCAATAGATTAATTGATTCCACATCTTTTAAATATTCAGTTGTGTAGTGTGAAATGGTTTGGACAAAAATACTTGAATTGACTTGCAATAATGCATGGAAGAGTTCCTGCAACATCAGTCAGAATCAGGAAAAATAAACCACATTGACAGTTTTTTAGTAAAGAGAAAAATAAGCATGCAAATAGGAGTTTATTCCAGTTCATCATAACCAGATGTGGTCTATAGTGTAGCATACTTTCCATTATTAAAAAAAAAAAATAAATTATGGGCTAGATAAAATTCTATTACTGTACTTGTTTTCAGTACCAAAAATATGTCCTTGATTAGATAGCTTCAATCACAAACAGTAACATATATTTTTTTGCCACCTGCAAATACAAACAGTGCTGTGTTAGGATGGAAGTGGAACAGCAATTAATATATTTTTACAAACAAATGCAAATACATTATGAAATAATAGATTTTTGAATTATTATTTTCTAATCCTTTTTTACCAAATAATCACAGCATTAAGAATATATAAAAATTCTTCATTCATTTAAATTTAATACTTTTTCCTACATTTTTTTTGCAGTGGTTTAGTTTATTTATTCTTAGTCAAACTGGTTTGAAGTGATCTTGGCTCCCTAGAAGCCTTCATAAACCCTGTTAAACAGGACATATATCTCTGCTGTTTAAAACTCAGCTAGGAGGGGGACTTCATTTCCACCTGTGCAGTTTGAATTTGTGTCATCTACCTTTCTGCTCATGCCACAACAGAAGGGGGAAAAAAATTCCCAGATTTCTGACATTTTACAGGGAAATTCAAAACTCCATTGCTATTTAGAGGACATTTGGAATAAGACAAGAATTTTTCATCCTGGACTTTCAGAAGCATGTGGAGTGTACCCTGAAGTATGAAGTATATGGTGGGAATACTTTCATATGGAATTACTGCTTCTGAAATGGGAAAGCTTTGTGTAAGTTTGTTGACATTGAGTGGATTATTTCTGTGTCTGAGGTTGTCTGCGCTTCAGAATTTTCCACTACTGCTAGTCTGCATGTGGCTCTGGCAGAGCCTCAGCTGTAGACAAGCCATGTGTGTCCTTACCCACAGCTAACAATGTTTTCAGAGCAGATTTAGATGCCCCAGCAATATGAATGGCAGCATCTGCTGTGCATGAGAAGCTTGAGCGAAGCAGGCAGGCAAACTCTGAGTACCTCCCCTCAGGCACCGCTTTCCTTTGTGACAGGAGCCACTGGGAGAAGCCTTGTCACAGGGGAACACAGGGTTGGTGTGCTCTGAAACTGTGCATGTGCTTCATGTGAGTAGAAATACTTGTACAGAATTTAAGAATTTAAGGATTCCTGGCCAGCTGGCTAAGGGAGAGTGGGAGAGTCAGTGGGGTGTGGCCAGGGCTGTGGCCGTCCATGCTGCCCACCTGCTGCCTTCTGTGCTCTCCTGCCCCACTTCTCTGGTGGAGCAGAGCTCACACCACCAGAGCAATGCTTGGGACAGCAAAAGCATGTGGAGTGGATGTTCATGGCTATCTGGGTTTCCTCTCTGGTTGTAAAGGACATACTTTGTGTTTGTGTATCTGACCATACAGGCGTTTGCCATGCCTCCAAGTTACATAGCAGTAGAGTGACATACATGGGACAACAGATACTCATCCGGGTCTCCCATGCAAAGAGCTGATCTAAGCAGCCTGCTGTCACTTAGGAGCAGGATTTCACCTGTAGATCTGTCTGGTGTTCTCATGTGCCTACTGTTTGTCCCCAAGGTGCAGCTCCTTCTGGAAAGGAGCTTTGCAGGTGTACAGACCCCTTAAACCTGCTCTTCATACCTGGGTGAGTAGCAGCTTTGGCCATTGATACTTGAAGATACAGCTGAAGAAGTATTCAGCAGTATTTCTGGATAACACCTTCAGCTTGTCTTATGGTATTGGATGTTTCCACAGTCTCCAGTTCTTGGAGCTATGGGAGAATGTACAAATATCCATTTCCTTGCAGAGGTTCAGGTTACACAAGCTCTTGGGTTTGTAAGCTGTCTGAGAGGTCAAATCCAGTCAAATGCTTGTGTGGCTTATCTTGTATTAAATATTGCAGTAGTCATCTTATCTATCTGAGAAAGGTGAAAGGTTCAGTGACCCCAAGACTTGAATCTATGGTGCCAGGGAGTCAGGGAATTTTTCAAACTTGCTGTATTATGCTTATCCTCTTACAGTCTGACTTTTTTTAAAGGTGGTGTTACAGACAGCAATACAGTTTAAAAAACCTCAACAATCTCTGATTGCATTCATTTGTAAGCCTTGCTTATGCTCTGATGCTACAAAGCACTGGTAACACCTTAGGTAAAAGGGATTTTAACTTCTTTGGGCTTCAGTGGGAATTCTTGTACTGTATGCTCAGAAATTGGAAGAGAGGGATCTTGAACAGAGTTCAGAAATGTCTTTGGAGCTCGTTCATGACAATGCTCACAACCTTATCCACAAGGTCATTATTTTTAAGGGCTTCTTCAGCTCTCAGCTCCCATAGCTGTGGTAACATGAGAATATTTGCTATCATTATACAGATAAACAAATGCCTAATCTTTGTGGCTGCAAAAAATATAAAAATGTTGAATCCATTTATCTCAACACCAGCACACCAGACAGATGACTGAAATATCACAGGGTTCTGAAGTACAGTAATTCTTAAAACAAGCTCATGGTATTTTTTTATGTGTTTGGAGTTATCAGTCCTGGCATTTCCAGGCTTATTTCCTGCTACCCCATTGTGTTTCCTATTTTCAGTGTTGAACAACAAAATTCTTACATCTCTTTGCACATGGGAGCAAGTTAATCCTCTAAAAAATTCTGAGACCAGGATTGCTTGTGTTGGTTTTTAGTGGGTGGCTTGATGGGCCATTACTGGCCCTCCTAAAGATTATTCTAATGCTGTGGTGAAAGGGCTTTCATTGACTGAAGAAACCCTGCTATGTGCTACAATATTTTGATGTTTTCTCTATGTCTTCTGATACATTCAAAGTAATTTCACAAGTTGTTCCCATAAATAGTGGGATCAGCTTAACATAAGAAGCAGCACCTTCCCTGTGAGCCCTGAGCTACTGTCTCATCCAGGCTCTTAATATGCTTAAATGAGGAGCAGTATTTTTGTCCAAAGCTCTTGGCTGTTCTTTCTGGACAGAAGCACTCTAATTCCTTAAAACTTTTCAGTGCAGCTCTTCTAAATAACACTGATAGGCACAAAACCCCTGCTTTTCTGTTTGCCTGCCTGGAGTGTGTAATCTCATATCTGAAGTATGTAATTTATTATCAATATCTGAAGTGGTTTCCTACAGCTTCCCCCATATATTAATAGCTGTATCTTTTATTTTCTCAAGAAGGATCTCCTGGGCCTTCTTGTGGTATAAGCATTGCTGCTAACTGGGTAGCTGGCTGGAAAGGATGATAGTGCCCCCTGCTATTATAAATCTAGTGAGCTCACCTTTAAATGTGTCTCTATTCTCCCCTTTGGGCATTGTTCCAGTCACTTTTTGGCCTTTTTATTTTTAGGGAAAAATCCTGTCCATATGGTCAAAGGAGGAAGTATACTTGCCCTCAGATTCACTTAATGCGTGCTTGTTCTGTATATTTTGGAACTGGACTGCCATTGTGCAGGAGGGGAAAAAATAGCCATCTTCAATGAAAATCTAAATTAGTAGCCTGCATGCATCAAACAAGAATAAAAGCCCATGCTGGAGGATACAGTAGATCTAAATATGCATGCCCTGATTCACGTAGACGGCCAAACTCTTTCAAACAGAAACATGGTTTGACCTATGAAGTAATTAATGCCATGATTATGGGGAGGGAAGACACCACAGTTCAGGCTGCAGCCCGGCTGCTTTCCATTAATAGAAAGCTCTATTATTCCCTCCCCCCACACACGTAGTTATCTCAGTTTTAAAAATTCTTTTGGCTGCAAAATTCCTGTCTGTGCTGAAGGCATAGCAGAATGTTTCGGCAAAGTTTCAAAAAAGTTGGTGTTTGAGTTTCCCAACTTATGTGATTGTCATTTTGTTCCTCTATTATCTGAAAGACTTCTTTTTCAGTCTTGCCATCTAAATCCCTTCTACCAGATTTTTGAGGAAGACTAATTGGCTTAATCTAAACATATTTCTTTTTTATTCTATGTAATTCTGAGACCAGTTTCCCACACACCAATATCAATGGGGGTTTTCCTGCTGCATTAAGCAGAAAGAGGAATACTAGCTGAAATCTAGAAAGACCATGAAAGGAAGGGTTTTTTCACACAACTTGTAATTAATTGTGGCACTCATTGCTACAGGATTTTAGGAATCTCACTTTTTTGTATATATTGAAAATGTAATCAGACAACTTAATGAGAGTAAAACCTATCAGGGACTTTCAAATATGCAGATAGTAACTCTTAAAAAATACTTATAAAAATTATCCCTAAATCTTAGATCACTAGAAACTATGGGACTGTACTGAGGATGTGTCACTGCATGTTTGCCACTTCTTATTCACTTCCTTAGGCATTTGCTGTTGGCTTCTGCTGGAGGAATGGTTCCTGGTGGCCTGGATCTTTGATTTGATCACACTGGTCTGCCTGAGGTATGTGAACAAAAAATTGACTTTGACTCAAAGGCTATATTCTATGATCACTTTTGATAATTATAAGCACAAGGAACACGGTCATGTTTTCAAATTCTGGGGTAAAATATATGGACACCTAGAATGTTATCTGAGACTTTTATATTATTTGAGGGAACACTATGTCAGAATAAGAGCCTGAAGTGCCAGGAGCAGAGAAGAAGGTTGGTTAGGCCAACAACCTGCATGGAAGCTCATTTGTAAATGGTCCCTCTCTCTCCACTTAGGACAGCTATAAAATCAAGCTAATAATGTTTATACTTAGTTTTGGAAGGAGCTTTGAGAGCTAGAAATAAATGCTTACTCTGCAAATGCAAAGATTTATTTTTTTACATGGAGTGATTGCAACTGAGTAAAAATGGGAAGAGGATCAAAAACATTTGGAAGACTCAAGATCACAAATGACTGTCAGTGACACTAATTTTCCTAATGTTTTAGGTGCTTTTGTGTGTCCTCTAGGGAGTCTAAGATGCATCCAAGAAAAAGCTCTGGCATTATGTGCCCTAACTTTTTGACGCCTGGCGCGTGCAGTTCCAAACCTTATCTTAGACACAGGATTTCTGGCTGTGTGAATATTGAACACATAGGAGAGCAATGGAGTTGCCTCAGAACACTGAGCTTGAAGGCAAGAACCCTTTGCTAGGTGGAAATTAATTTTTCAGAGGAGCAAAGACCTTGCTGTTAGGCAGATTTTGCTGGCGTTTAAAAATACATCTCATTGTAGGCAGCCACTTCTTCATTTTGGGGAGACTTATCGCCAAAACCTCCGATATAAAAGAGTTGAGATCTTTGCAAAACCCAATTTATAATAAACTCTGTGTAATAAATACTGACTCTGGCCTTAAATTAAAATGGAATTATTTATTGCTAGATATGACTGTTCCCCTTGAAGAGGTCCAATGCATAAGCTGGGCATCTTTAAGGCCTGTTAGGACAAAGATGGATGAGGAGAAGGCTGGCTGTGAGCCAGCAAAGCTGACCCCTACAAGGGAGAAGTGTGAGGATTAAACCTGAGCCAGTCCCTGCTGCCCTGACTCCAGGCTATTCTGTGGCAAGATGTTTAAGGACAGGGTGAGGATTTTGCAGAAGATGAGACACTGAAGCTCAGAAGCCTGGGACCACCCCTATGGCAGCATCTGGGAGCCAGCAAGCTCATTTAGACACAAAATCAATCTTTAGTTAAAATCCGTGATCTTTCCACAGCTTTTTAAGGCCAATACAGTAAGAGGGTCCAAGAACTGGCTCTGAGGGTGCAGTGTTTTAATACAAAGGTCCAGTTAAAGTACCCTGGAAGCCTGGCACTGCCTCATGGAATGGTTAATCCATCTTCCCTCTCTGCCTCTGCTGTTCCTGCACATTTGAACTGTCATATCCCTTCTCCATTATGTAATAGCCTAGAGGTCACACATGTTCCTCTGCTTTGAATAATACATCTCTATGAAGCCTCAGTATCTCTGTTTGAAAATTTATTTCTTTCATTTTAATATTTTATCAATTTTGTCCTAAATGGATGACCTTAACTGGTTGCAGTTCATTTCATTTCTTCTCTGCTTAAATATTTTAAAGGTTCCAAAGTACAAACATCATTCATGCGGTGTGTAACAAAAATGCTCAGCTTGAGCTTTGGATTATTTAATTGTAATTGTCAAGCTATTATTAAAATTGATTTTTTTTTCTTCTTTTCAATTTCTTCCCCCCTCTCCTTCTCCCATTTCTAATGTCATTTGTCACATCCTTTATGTTGGTATTTAACTATACTTCAGTGCTTATAGAAGAGCTATACAATGCATTAGGACCATTATTTGTGGACAACACACAGGCAAGAGTCAAAATCACCCTGCAATGGGGACAGGGACTGTATTCAGAAAATATCTCAGTAGCATAATGGATCCAGTACCAAATACAGTATTTGGTGTTAGGTACAAGTTCAGCTTTTTGCTCTATGTTTGAAGAAAAAAGTACCAGAGTTATAATTTACAAGCTGGCCATCTTGATGCTGCAACCAATCTGGATTTCATTAAGCTGGAAAGAAGTTTTATTTGAATGGTATATCATCAGAACACACACAAATGCACCAGGAAAAAAAAAACGTTAACAAATACCTGGCAGTCCTAGCTCTGAAATGAGTTGTGCTGTTAGAGAGATGTCATTTTGGGCACATAAGGTTCTTTGTAGGAGTAGCAGTCCTAGCCTTTCTCAAACCTTTTTAGGTAATTAAATTCAATCTTCATAAATTTCAGTTTTGCTTGGCTTCCTGTCCTGAGCAGGTTGATGTCACTACAGGCAGCTTCACACTGACAGTTGCTGAGTGCCTGGTCTCACTGACCCTTCTGATGTGTAAAATGTTTTGGGTTATTTAGATGTGAAAGGCTGTAAAAGCTAGTAAGCACAAATTGATTTAATGATTGTTATTCTGCACTTACACTATGAGAAAGCAAAACTAAGATATCTGCACTTCACACTGTGGCATTTTGATTAAAAATAGGAATAACAACACTGAAGGAATCTGACTCATGTCCTTGAATGGTTTCAAAATAACTGTAGCTGTTCGGCGTTTGGAAAATATAAAAATCAGTATACAATCCATTTTTTATATTTAAGACATTTGATTATGTGGGACAGGTCTGTATTTATGCTGAGTATTACCTTTCTCATTTTCTTCTCTCCTGCTTTTGTTCAATACTAGTCTTGCCAGGCTATAGCTGTTGGTAAGATATGGAGTCATGTTTCATTTCTGACATCTCTGTGTCACATTACAGTGACATCACCTGTCTGCTGGTTTGGCTATGCAGTACTCCACTAGGAAGACACATTAAATCCTTTGCCTTCCCATTAAGTCCCTAACTGCCACGTTGAGCACAGTGTGAAAGAGTTGGCACCACCTCTCTGGCACTGGCTGTAGGGTTTTGGTGTACCTGGAGTTGTGTCACCGACACAGATCCCACTCAGGTCATTGAAAGCAGGAGGCTCTGTGCCTCCCTGTGAGCAAATGGAGGCATCTTGTTTCCAAGTGCCATTCCTGGGCTGTGCACAGAGGTGGAAACAAGTGGAAATGAGTGAATGTGTGTAGAGGGATAGAACATAAGTAAATAAAAGTAGTATAGAATGTAATCTTACCCCCTAAAGTGTTGCAGCTGAGCCAATAGCTAGAGATTAGGAACAGGACTGATCTTAACAGGCTGCAGCTGTAGCCAACAAGAAGACTGTTGTAAAAGAGTGGATTGGTTGGTTGAGGGGAACTGGAGTCAGTTGGTGACTGTGAGGATAAGGAAGAGTCAGTGCCTAGAGGAGCTGCCTACAAGAATCATCAAGAAGTTACAAAACTCTAGCAATATGGAACCCTTGCAATATAATGACAACAAATGTATAAGCAGGTTGCCTCTTGTTTTTTCTTGGGATGGGGATCTGGATGCTTAGGCATAAGCCAAAAAGTCCTGTGAGGTGTTTCTGTGGTAATCCTGTTTTCCTCCAAACAATAGAGTAGATGTGCAATAACCAGAGCAAATGCATCGAATAGTTCTTTAAAGAACACTTGAAACATTTCTTGCATATTTTTTCTGCCCTTACAAATAGCTCACCTGGTTTCTGAGGAAGCTCCTGAAGGTAACCAGCATTGCTTCTCTAATTATAGGAGTTTCCAAGTTCAGGTGGTGGGGCAGGTGAAGTTATCTTGCCTCAGCAGGGAGTGTGCTAGTATAATCCTTCAGAAAGTTTTTGCAAACACATCCTCCTCATCCCTAATTATATAATTAAAAAGTATAAGCACTGAAAATCCTTCTAAATACATATTTAAATCCTGAAGGATCTCCTTAGAGTGGAGTATTACATGAGATAGAGAGCTTAGCAATGAGTTACTAAGACTTGATACATTACAACAATTATGGTCATGTTCCCTATAGTAACTCAATATCAGTAATTGTGCTGTGAGCAGTGCACCTCATACTTAAATTTAAGCAGCTTTAATGTACTTGTAAACTGTATTTCTGTATAAGTCAGACAAAACATGAGGGAAAGTAAGAATGAGGTGTACAAGGAAAAGACCGGGAACTGAGGCACAGAGACAAAAGATACAGAGACAGTTCAGTCTCACTTCAGTATCTGCTGTTCAGTAGTAGCCAGGCACAGATTCCCAAAATACCTTAAGGAAACTGTGGCATGTCTCCAGAAGCAGATTTCCCTGAGAAACCTGTCACTCTGGCCAAAGTGAGCACACACTGCTGCTCCTTACCTCAACAGGGTAAACATCCTCATGAATAGCAGTATTTTTGTGCGACTACAGCTGCTCTTTTAACTCTCTGCATAAAGAGCTGCATTTGGGGAGCTAAAGGTTATGAATTCAAATCCCAGTTTGCACTCCCAGATGCGTGTGTACATTTGGAACAATGCTGCCTGTGTGGATGTGTACAGCCACGGATCATTGCAGCAGCACAAGTCAATTAGCCTTGCTGACACTCCAGTGTCCTGTGAAATCGTTTTGTGGATACTTCAGGGGGTTTTGTCAAAAGGATGGTGCTGAGAGCTACGGGACAGACACAAGGGGCAAGGCTGGCAAAATAACCACCTTTGGCACAGGTTTCCAAACTCCTCTGTGTTTACAGACACCTGGACCTTTCTGCATTTCCTGGGTCTCTCTTGGGAAATACAAAGGATCACAATTAACCTTTCCTTATTACCAAGCACAGGAAGCAGCAATAGGGGAGCCCCTCAGGTGACACATCTCGTTTGAGCATTCCACTGGTGTCTGCAGTCATGGGCATGTTGTGGAGAGCTGAGCCTGCTAATTACAATGTATTTACAGGCCCCATTTTTATTTTAAAGGCAATAATACACAGTAGTCTTCATTTGACCTGTAATATAGGAATCAGGCTGGAATGAGATAAATCTCCAGTTATTCTTCAGTACTTCCATTTCTCTGGAGGCTACTCTGTGAAATAACAAAAGATGGCAAGTGGTGACTTTATATTAGCAACTAAACATTTTGGGGTTTTGCTTTGGTTTGATTTTTTTGTTGATTTTTTTTCTTTTACATTTTTCTTTTTTCATCACCCCAAGAACTCTAATGAATCTCTCTTAAGAAATGATGGAATTGCGTAACTTTATTTTATTTCCCTAGGTTTAAATTAAAGAGACCTCCTGTCTGGTTTTTGGGTTTTTTTGGATTTGTTTTGTTTAGTTTTGTGGGGTTTTTTGGTTTGGTTTTTTTTTTTTGGGGGGGGTGTTTGTTTTTGTTTGGGGTTGTTGTTTTGTTTTTTTTTTCCTTGCCCCTTTTGGAAGAGAAAAGGTGTACATGATGAACACATTTTATTTTCTTTTTAATATGGTTTGAAATTCTTTAAAAATAACAGGTTATTAATGTCTGGCTTTAAAAATTGTGATTTTAATTTCTCTCTAATGAAAGCATGAGAGTTTTTTTAACCTCATGGTTCTGTGGTTTGCTTCATTATTTAGCTTTTTCTCCCCAGAAAGTAGTATAAAAAGTATAAAATGGCAGATTTTCTGAATAGAACTAAGTATAAGCAAAAGAAAGTATCATTTCTTTTTCTTTCAATTGTCTCTCCTGCTTAGTTTGGAACTGTAGAAAAAGTTTTCATTTTATAGAAAATTTAAGGGAAATAATTGTGTTTTTTCTTCCTCTGCATACATTGTAATTTCCTTTCCTTCTTAATGTCTTTCACTGAGGACTCAATCTATGATATTGCACTTTGTTAGGAGCTAAAATTAATGTAGAAATTAAGTGTTAGACATGTGGGAGACCTAATGGGAGACAACAACAGCTGAAAGTAAAATTAGAAGAAAATAAAATCCTTGATGGAGAGAGCTAAAGATATAATAATTGTCACTATTAGACACACCTTGGAAAAAAATTGAAAAAAAAAATACAATAGGATAAAATTAAATGAAAATAAACACTAAACCATACCACATTCCAACCACGAATTGAAAACAAGGCATTGTCCTTAAAAACTTAATATTGTACAAGTTTTGATAATAAATTATATGCAGAGACAACCAAGGTTGTTTTTTTTTCTATTTGACAGTCCCATGCAAACCTCATTTGCAAGGATGTGCTCAGCTGTGGGGCCCAGATTTGAAAATTACCTCAGTATGTTGGGAACAGTTTAGTTGACAGCAACAAAAATTCCAAAAAGTTGAAAAATTTGGCTTTGAAGAGAGACTAAGAAATTTTGTCATGGTTCAGCTAGAAAAAGCAAAGCTGAACCGACACACGATGCTGTTAAAGATAACTAAAAAAGTATGTTATAAAGAAAAGAGGACTCAGACTGGCTAATGAAAAAGAAAAGGACAGTCCAAGCTGTAGACTCAAATGTAGCTGGCTCCATCTGAGGGTTGTGCCAGGGAAAACCAAGTGGAATGCTGGATGCTGGGGTGAGGGTTTCAGGTGCCAAACAGTCACCTTCTGTCTTTCAGTTCAAGCAAAGGAGGGCACTGGGAGTTCAGCCTGGGGGCAGGAGGAGAACAGCACTTCTGCCATGGAGTTTTTGTGCTGGTACCCCAAAGTTGTCCCTAGCCAGCAAAATCTAATTCCCTTGTTTTCCTTCTTATGAATCCATGGGAGAGCAAAGCAGTTCTCAGCAGACCTGGCAGGTACAGCTTGACTCTGGCCCCACCTTATTTCTGTAGGAGAGGTTGTCAAGGACTGCAGAAATGGCTGTCCTTGTATGGTTGAGCTGAGATTTGGAATGTCTCTAGGAAGAAGAATTTAGACATAATGAAATCAACTGTGCTCCTTGCAGAAGAATGAACGCAACCTACCAGGAATCCTGAGTCTCAGTATTGATTCTGTTCTTATATTTGCAGTGCTTTGAAGCTGCTATGGTCTGTTGGTTCATTAAGTTACATTTACAAGTTCTCCCTAAGCACTGGCTTTTACATAGTCTGCATTTTAACACTCTTTAAGTGCATATTGATATGTTCTGTCCTCTGTGCAAACCACAATCAAAGAAATCCCTTTTCTGCAATGGCTAATGAGGTACTAGCATGGTAAAACAAACAGAAGAGGAATTACACAGTGTCAGGAAGCTCAACCAAAGAAATGTCACCTTCAGAGAAGCAGCAATGAGAAATGACCTTTCACTTTATTACAGTCTGCCAAATTTGGTTGGGTTTAGACAAGAACCTACAATTACTGAATATTTAAAAGTGCACATTCTTACTCACAGGGAAGTCAAATAGAGTTGGGGGGACTTATGTCACAGAAGTACCTATGATGAAAGATGGGTTTGACACACTGACAAGTACCATGACTGAGATTACAGTTGAATTATGCAATTAGGCTTTATTAACTATACATATTATTAAGGACTTTTCATAACAGGGGAAAGGATGTCAGGTCCTGGTGATTGTACTGACCTCTTATGCCACTGGGAAAGATGCAGAAAGGCTTTCAAAAGAGCAATATAGTCCCTATTTAATCTTTAAATAAGAAAGAAAGGTCAAGGAGCCATTGCTGCTACTTTATTTCTCTCAAGTCTTCGCCAAGGAGACATCCCATTTTAATGTGCATTGCCTTAGATTTATACATATTAGTAAAATATGCATCACTGAAACATTACATACTTTTGAATGCATTGAATTTATATCAGAATTTACAAAGTCTAGTATGTGCCTGTGTATGAATCCTCAAAATTATGTAACTAACCTCTGAAGGTTTCTCACTTTAATTCATTTCTGACACAAAAATGAAAAGAAAAAAGAAAACTCTAACAAATTACTTAACATCTCTGTAAAAATGTCATAGCCACACAGATACTCACTTACCATGCCAAAGAAAGAGAAAAAAATAGTGGCAATTTATATTCATCATGTAGTTTAATTTTAAAATTATATTAATAATTAAAGATAAGTAAATGAAGGTGACAACCAACTCAAGACAGGTAGGGAAAAGAGCCCCAAACAAAATTGCGAGCACCAGTGTAATTGCAGGGACTTCTTGAAGTCCACTGGTTATGCTCCTATGAATTAGGAAGCCTAATTCTTCCTTGAATTTTGACTTCCTTTCCAAACTGGGAATGAGACTTCCAGAGTAGGTGCAGCCCAGTTCTTCCAATGGCAGATGCCCAACAAGAGCAGTCCCTCCCCAGCTGCCTGGTCTGGCTCCTTTCAGTGGGAAGAGCAGGACAATCTCCCATCTCCTCCACACAGAGCTGTATGGACAGCATGTTCCATCAGGGACTGGAGTGCAGCCTTCAGGACTGGGAAGTGCCAGTGTCAGTGCTGCAGCACACCCTTACCTCAGTCCTTGGAGAATGTCTGCCTTATGATAATCTTCCATTATGTGATTGTTGGCTTTTGTAGTGGCATGCAGCACTTTGTCTTCTGGGCCTCCTTTCAGAGTGTGCCCCTGTGACCTTCACTCACATTTCAAAATAGGCACATTTTTCCCAACCCATTCCCCATCTTTCTTGGGATGCAGTTTTTGCTCTGTGTTTTGACTAGATTGATTTTTCTCCTCTGCTGCATGGATGCCTACAAGTCACTGATTTATCCAGGACCCTTTTTCACTCCTGGTGTCCAGCAAGCTGAAAGTGACCATTATAAAGAAAGTCTTTTTGAGCTGCCAAAGGTGTTGGGGCTGTCCTGTGCTCATGTATGTACTCCACAGTATGAACTGTCCAGTCCTAGGTTAGAATTTTCTGAGGTTTTAGGCGTTTCAGTTCTTACAGCTCTCCCTTGAAAATAATGGAAAACAAGAAATCTAAAAGAAACATAAAAGCTGTTAAAAGTTGTTTTAGAAGCATAGGTAAAAATTGTGCTACAATTCAAAAAGAAAACTGTGCAGTCCAAAAATCTCCTTCATGACTGAATATGAAAATGACTGAATCCATAAAAACAAAAAAGAAGGCTTTTAAGAAATGGAAATTTTGCTCAAATGAGAACAGAAAAACTCATAAAAATGGCTGGCCAATTTCAAATGAGAAATTAAGAAAGCTAAAAAGAATGTGAAAAGAGCCTTGCAAAGAATGCTGTAGCTGAGAGTAGAGAAATTTGTAAATACACCAGAAGCAGGAAGCCAGATGAGGATTAGTGGAACTACACTATGACCAAGGTGTAGAAAGGGCTGCAGCAGATGAAGAAACTTCAGTGGGAGCCCTGTCAGTTGTTTTTTACAGCAGAAACTGTCTCATTCCCAATTCTGATGCAAACTGTGTAGCAGGCAAGTCAGAAAAATAGATCAATTTGAAGTAAATCCATGGGATGTGTTTATCCAAATAAACAAGTCAGAGAATAAACAAGTCAGAGGTCAATAAGTCATCATGATGAGACAACATCCACTCAGCAGTCCTGGAGGAACTCAGAGATGAGATTGTAGAACTCCTGGCCATGATGGAACACAAGAATAAAGAGCCTCTGTATTGGAGGGTGGGTGTACAGCCATCTGCAAAATTGCCAACTTCCACCCACCCAAAAGCCTCTGGATGGATCCCAAGAGCTACAGACAGGTGAACCTTAGACCTCATTCCAAGCATAATGGTGGAGTACCATCTCTAGCAGTAGTAGTAGGAATAATAGTGGTAATAAATAAGATCAATGACCACATGGATAAATTTGACTTGTTGAGAAGGGATCAGGTTGGCATCTGTAAGGGAAAATACAGCTCCACTAAGCAGAAGTTCTTTGAGGGTGACAAAGTAAGAATATGGACAAAGAGGACTGATTGGACATAATTTATTTGGGTTTTCAAAATGCCTTTGCCAAGGTTCCAAAGAATAGAGTAGAGTGGAATGGAGTGGAATGGAATGGAATGGAATGGAATGGAATGGAATGGAATGGAATGGAATGGAATGGAATAGAATAGAATAGAATAGAATAGAATAGAATAGAATAGAATAGAATAGAATAGAATAGAATAGAATAGAATAGAATAGAATCCTACACCATCTAAGTCCAGCTGTCTAAGGTTATTCCAGAGAGTAAAGTTAGACTTGAAGAAAGGTCCTTGTATGGACTGAAAACTGGCCAAAGGTAAGAGTAGGGGTTAGTGGGTGTTTTTCAGGATGGGAAATAATAGGCAGTAAGGTCCCCTAGGAATTGGTCCTGGGACCAATTTCATTCAGTATTTAATCAAAAAGCTAGAGAAGAGAATGAACAGTGGAATTTTTGGATTTGAAGGCAACAGGTTTTGCATCACAAGTTTTAGTGTAGATAAGTGTGATCTTATGAAAAATAATCTAATCTCTACCTACATGATGTGGAACTCAGAGCAGAGGTGCTGAACTCTTGAATTCAGGAAGAGATCTTGGAGTGATTTCTCTCAGTTCTCTGAAATCATGAGCCCATGGTGCTATGGCATCAAAGAAAACCTCAAAACCCCAACCCAAATGAAAAACAAACACAAGGGAAGTATTGAGCACAAATGAGAGGTGACATCTGTCACCATACAAAGCTGTGGAGCAGCCTCTATTCAGTGCTCTCTGTTCTGTTTTCCACCTCCCAAGAAGGAGGCAGTAAAAGCAAAGGAGATACAGAGAGGGCCAGTCAAAAAGCTTGTGTGGATGTAGCTGCAGCCTTATGAGGAGGGAAGAAAACAGATATTCTTCATTTTGGGGAGAAGGATGAGGGGAAATGTGATAAAGGTTTACAAAATCACAGATGTAATGGATTAGCTAGATTTTCCTAGTGTCGGAATGCTCAGAAAGGAATTAGACAACTTCATGGATGTGCATGAAGGGATGCTGGCATGATTATGCAGGAAAGTAACCTCTAAAACCTCTGCAGCAACAGTGGGTACTGGAGCAGTAAAAGAGGAATACATTGCCAATTGTTGCCAAAGTCACACGTCCTCCTGAAACAACTTTTCTTTTTGTTATTATCCCATCCCTCTGGCTTCTCTATGATGGGCCAGGCATTAGCCACCACCACCACCATCCCACCCTCCCAGACTTCCCAGGGAGAAAGGTCCAAGTTCAAAAAGAAAAGAGGAAAATCCCTACTGTTTGAGGTGCAATAACAGCTCTAAGTGTGATATCTTAAAAAAAGGGTGAAGGGTTATGAGGGTCAGAATATCAATAATATATAGATAGAGAAGTGGAGGGAAACACAAGGAAAAAAAAAGTACCCAGGTGTACCTATTACTCCCTATGGACCTCCAGGGATGGAAAAATGAAAAGAATTGCCAGAACACCCCCTCCTCCCCATTTTTTCCCTGCTGTCATAGACAAAATACCAGACTGAATGGATCCATTGGTCTTACTCCAGAGAATTTGGAGTAAGTTTCTTATGTTTCTTATGTTTGAATGGTCTTTTATTGGAGGCAGTCTTGGCCATCCTGGAATTCATGGAAAGAATTGTGACAGGTTGTACAGAGACTTACTGCATAATTTGTTTCTCTGTTTAAAAAAAAATTTAAAGTATGGTCTCAGTTACCAACTGAAATAGAAAACTATAGGGTATTGGATAGAAGGCAAGTAGGACACAGAAGAAACTGCTAAGGGAGATATTTAGGATGGATATAAGATGTAAAACTGTATCTCACATAAATCAGTGGGTTTTAATCCTTTTTGATTTCCAGTGTAGGTGTGTGGCAAATTTAACCTACTTAGAATAAATTTGCTTCTTTGAATTTCCCTTTGCATTCCCCTTAGTTCTCTCTGAGTTTTGCAGGCTACAGGTTGATAACTATTATAGAAAATACACCATTTTGGAAATGAACTATTTCTAGATGGCTTCTGCAAAGTGAGGGCACATCTGCATGGGCACTGACCAGATTATAATACCAATTATAATTGGTATTATACTTCTTTTAGCTCTTTTGTAGAGCTGAGTAGTTGTGCAATGCGTAGCTGACTTCGGGGCTTAGGTTTCTTGGCAGATGCTCATCTGTTTAGAAAAGCAAGGAGAAGGCTCCAAACCTTACATATCATCTCCCCCCATAGTGCATCTGTTCAACTCAGACTTGCAAGGCACTGGGTTTCATAATTTGTGAAAGTGGGTGACAAACCCAAACAAAAAATACGAAATAATGACTCCATCTATTTTTCTGTGTGTGATACCATTCAAATTGTGAAACAGATCTTCAGCTACAATAAATCAATACAAGTCCTCTAGGACAATTTCATTTACAGTGAGTGAGAATTTGGTGCTGTGCTTTTTATGTGAGAAAAAAATGCACTTGAAAAAAAGAAATTAAAGGAAAAAACAATCCTGTATCTTTTGCTATCCAACAATTATGCAAATATGTTTTAATAGAATAATAGAAGACTGCTGGAGAGCATTTGGTAAAGAGAGGAATTAGATAATAATTGGACTGTAAAACTAAATTATATAAAGACATGCCACACGTTAATTATTTTACATCACCCACTTTCCCCAGACTGGAGCACATAGGTCTGACTGTGAAGGTACTAACAGAGTCCCAACAGTCCTATTAAGAGACAAAGAAAGAGAGATCTGGTTAGGCTGTTTTTTCATGTTAATACCACTGTCTTAAGGCTTTATAATTTAGAAAATAAAATCCTCTAAGTGAAACAACACCACGCTGCTAGAATAAAGATTTCCAAAGCTTCACAGTCCTGATTCCCATCTGCTTCATCCCCTCTGTGGTCATTTTGGCCTGCAAAACTTTATTATATTAATCTGGTAGATTGTTATCCCTTCTTTGTATAAATATTAGTTTATGATGAGAGAAGATGGTAAAAGGGGGTCCAGGGGGCCTATTTGTTTCTATTATACATTGGAAAGTGTGTGTGTGTGCCTGGAACTTTTGAATACTGAAATGGGCATTGTAAACTCGGGGGGGGAGAAGAATTCTGCCCTGTTTTCTTCTGTCCTTGCCACTCCAATTCTTCTCTGAGCTCTTCTGTTTACTTTCTTTCCATGGCTTTTATTTTTATTCTCTGTTCTTATTCTTCTCTCCCTATTTCTTTCTACACAGCCATTCTTCTCTTACCACTTAATACTGCAGTTGTTCAGAGTTATTTTGAAACTTGACAATATACTCAGTCTTATATCTCAGTTTCATTTAGAGCCTGAGTGTGATCAACACTGAACCTGAACACTCCCTTACCCTACAAAGACTGAGGAATACAGCCCTACTCTGCATGACCAAAGGTATTGTAATATGGACCTTTGTGTTTAAGCATTTTTTTTTACATGAATTCATCATTTGAATTGTAGTTTGTGTGAGAAATTTCATAGGCTGAAAATGGATAGACCACAAAGGATGACTGCTTTCAGAGGACTGATTGTTCACAGCCCTCACCTCTGTTTCATACATCAGCACACACCTTTTGTAATTAAATAGATGAGATTCCTTTGAAGCATATCCCTGAACTGGTAAGTGAGATAACCTGGTATTTCTAGAATCCAGAGACATGGGAAGGCTTGAGGCAGGCTGATACACAGAGGCTGGGACAGAGCTGGCCAGTCTGTGCCTCAGGCTGCATGTGGCTCTCTAAGTATTTAAATACAAGCCCTGTGCTGGCTGGTGGGGTGGGGCTGGGGATAATCCCTGCCTCCAGAAGCAGTGACTCAGCAAGAGCTTCCAAGGCCAATTTTAGGGATTTCCTCAGCCTCTGCCTGTTTACCTAGCAGAGCCCCATTCCTCAGGCAAAATCTGCAAGGCCAGTTCATCACCAGCTGTCCTGAACCATTCCCACATCCTCATTGCTGCAGAACAGGATCGGTGTCTTGAGGCTTTTAACACAGGGAGGATTCTGATGAGGTGTTTGGAGAGCTGAGGAAATCAGACATTATGGGAAAAGACTGTGAAATAGTCTGATAGGTTATGTTTTTAAATTACATCTTTTCCTCATCCACAGTAAATTTTTTCCAAGCCATATGATCCTCAAATTACCAATACAAATGGGAATACTATTAATAGCAGTGCCATATCTTTATAGGGAGCATCACATTTTTTGTGCCAGGAAGGCATGCCTTTTATTCTATTAAACTGAGCAAAAGTCTTCTCCTGGGCCTCATCTCCTCTGCATGGTGCCATCCTTTCAGGAATACATCATCATCAGAGTGCTTTGTCCCAGTGATGTATTACACTAATACATCTGTTGCTTTAATGATATATTAGTGTAATACCTTATCAGAGTGATGCATACCAATGATCTATTGCTCAAAAGGTGGTGCCATTCAGGAATGAAAGAATTCATGGACACAGTCAGTGTAATTATACAGATAAAGCTGACATGGATTACACTGGAAGCTGCTTCCATGGAACCAAGAGCACCAATGCTATGCCAGCCTGTTTGGTGCCATTTCTTAGTGCCATTGCACTGGATTTGTAATGCTGAGGTTGTTACATCTCTTTTAAACCTTTTAAACATACTAAGAGCAACTACCATTAACCTTGGGTCACAGTGAAGCAGAATGTATCCAGTTACATTACTTTTACTGTATGGTAGTACAGTACTTACTTACCCATAACCACATGAAACCAAGTAACATTAACCTCCAAATAGCCTGAAGAACACACCATATCTCATTATAATAATCTGGGCTTCATCCTTTGCCTAACTTTAATTATTGTCTATTCTCAAATATTTTCAATTACATGACAGTTGAACTACTTCAGCCTGCCATTAACTGTAGTCCTCTTTAATCTCAACCTTCATTTTCTTTACCATTTCATTTATTTTCATTACTTTAGCCACTGAAAAACAGGTGAAGTCAGACTCAATTACATTGTTTTATGTAGTATCTTAATTAAACATTTCAAAGCATCATCCAGAGATTGTGGCAAAAACACCCAAGTTCTATTTTCTATTTTTCAAGCATTTACTGTAAAGAAGGGGAGAAAACCGTGAGCCAATAATATAAAAAACCCTCAAAACTCAGATCTTTTTTGCCTCTGCCTTAACTCACTCACTAATTGGGTCCAAGCTTCCTCACTAATTGGGTTTCCAAAGAGAAAGACAATCAGAACCACATTTTGCTTGTGGTAATTTAACTGAGGCATAAAGTATTGATTAGCTTATTTACATTTCCTCTAAATGTGCTTTACACCAAGGTGTGAAGAATGTTGCAGAGGAGAAAGTAAAGGTTCCAACTTGTTTCAGTTATCAGAGGAGGGAAAGGTGTGTTAGGTAACTTGAGAGTTTTTTGCCAAATAGTCCAGCGCAAAACAATCAGTAACACAAATGAAGGAGAAAAGGACAGGCAAAGTATTTACAGAATGTAAATACTGGGATTTTTCTTTCCTCACATTCTCTTATGTTCAGCTTCACTTCTAGTGACAAGTATCATTTTAATTTGCAGGGAGGGTTGCTAAAGCAACTTTCAGGAATGTATTTAATCCTGAATTCACAGGAGCCATAATGGGGATGCAGGGGGATGGATGCAGGACATCCTTCCTGTTCCATTCCTAATTCTCCAAGGTCACTCAGCTGACGTGTGACCTTGCAGTTCAGAAACGGCTGACCCAGATCTTTCTCCTGCCCCATGGGAGGGTGATACAATCTAGGAGCTGATGGGTGGGGCTGTGCTACCTGATCTCTGCCCGAGGTGGAAGCAGCCTGCTGGGATGGCAGTGCAGAAGTATGGCTGCAGTGAAGCTCCTTCAACAGGAATCTGTGATAGATTTATCCAGATCAGAAAACCTGCAAGTTGCCCACTTGTATCTTGGCAGGGTGGAGAGGGAAAGGCATCCTCTTTATCTGGCCTGAGAAACCATAAACCCCAGTAGGACTGACCCCAGGGCCAGGCTATTCAATATTTTACCTGAAAGTATAATTGCTCAAGTCACTGTAGGAGGGTATCTGAAAACTTCCCTGCACTACTCAGAGGAAACTGGTTGCTTCAATGAGTCTTTAGTAGGATTTATCAAAAAAAAGTATATTTTACAAATGAAAATTTGTAGTTCCTGCAGTGCTGGATCATGGTGGGCCTAAGTGTGCTTTTTGTGGAGTCTGATCTGTGACAAAAGCCTTCCAGAGGGTGATTAGCAAACACAGTAGCAGCTAATTCTGATAAACTGCGGGTGAGCAAATCGACCTTTGTGTAACTTGCCTTGTGTGCTGAGCATTGGAAGGGGCAGGTTTGGGATGGAGAGAGAGAGACTTAGCAGGTGGGCTTCTGACACTGTTGCTCTGCCCCTGTACATCCTAAATGAGCTTCTGTGATACCATACACATTAACAGCTCGTGACAGGTCATATTTTCAGGGTCAAAACAGTCAGTAAGGTAGGGGGTGTGTGAGTCTTTTCTTAAGAGATGGGCATCTGCATGGAGAAAGAGAATAGAGTGAAATGCTTAACAGTGTACAACAGCCTAGGGGAGTGCAGGCAAAGTGTGTGGTCTCAGCCAGCATGGCCCTAATGGCCATTCAGTCATAGGCAGCCCTTGTTTTCTGCTTTGGAGGAGCAGTTTGTAGGGTCTTTTGGAACCTATCTGAATGGTGACTCCAAGTTTTTGTTTTCCTGAGTTAATTTTAGCAGCATCTGTTGTCCAGTCTTGTTCAATATGTGCTACACAAATGCTTTTGCTACTGTGATGCAGAAAAGGAGGAATGATGACAAAGTGGGTGGCAATTGCTTAGATTTGCTCTCTCTGTGCTGCCACTGAATGTCAAACCATACCATGTTACTGAGCTGTGTCAGATTATGTGTGGACACAGCATTCCTGTTAGTTAATACCATCCATTTTAGCCAAATGGCATTCCTTTTAGTTTAATAAATAAAAATTGATTTTTAAAAGTTGGACTTTGCCCTTAAACTAGGTTTAGGAACCTACAAATTTGTTGTTTTGAGCTGAATCAGTCTTTCAGTTCCTTCTGCCTTCCACAGAGACAGCAAGGCTTCCCCAGAGAAATTCATCCTAACTTCCACAGGATGGGGAGCAATTGCTTAACTCTCTTTTTTGACAGAAGGTAACCCAGAAATCTAGGTTAAATTAAATGATTCTCTCTCTCTCTCTATCTTACTGGAGATAAGCAGAATTTGCATTTGTTGTCTATGGCTTAAAACTCCCCAAGCCTGGTACCTTCCACCAATTTCAGAGTTTTGGAACAAAACCCAACACTGCTGCATGTCTGAAACTCTGTCAACAGCAAAGTGGCTCAATTAAGTGGAATTGGTTTGGAAGGGGAGAATTGTGAAGTGGCACTCAAGCTCTGGCAGGTTACCTGTGTTTCTCTGGCACAGTCCCCACCAGAAGCTCAGTGTATCACCCTAAGTTTTATGTTCTTAAAGCAGGAAAAAACCCCAACCTTAAAACAGCAAGATTTCAAACCTGAAGTGCAAAATGGTAATGCAGAATGTGAAATCAAGAGAGCAGGAGGAAGAGGGTGGTGCCAGGGCATCAGAAATGGGCCAGCAGCCATTTCATCTGGATCAGGAGCAACTCAGTTTGCCTGGCAGTGTCTTAACACCTGGACTGAAAAACACAGTGGCTAAGGTGAAGGTATATGATTAATTCTGCTGACTCTGTTATGGGAAAATTGATTTCTGGCAAAGGGGAGGAAAGAGCAGTTGGGGGCAGTAAAGTGGCTCAAACCTTGGAACAATTTTTATGCTTTTATACATGAGAGCTGGAATCATCAGCCTCTATGAGCAAGACCCTAACTATGAGCAGATCAGTGAGAATTTTGTCATTGATTGAATTGGGACCAGGATTTCACTAACTCATGGCTAATTGGTAATCACAGTAAGTAATTACTAATTATGGCAAACGTGCAACAGTTGTGCTGCTGCCTGGAGCTGAACTGTTTACTTCAGGGTTGGGGGTTTTTGGTGTTTCAGCATGGGAAGCAGGGCTCATAAATCCCTGTGCTACTCACAAAAAAGTAGGATTTGGCTGGTGAAAATGGAATCATGGAAGGACCATTCAAGTCAATGAAAGGTGAGGTCTTTGCTCTTCAGGCTCTCAGACACTGCTTGCTGACCTAAGTGTACTAAATAAAATATTTGTAGGTGTGTACTCAGTATGGCAGAAAAAGCCGATTAAAAAAAGAACATAGAGTAAAAAAGGATTTTTCTGGAAAATGTTGGCATCATTTCAGTGGTAAATACAAGCATTCTCATCTCATGTTGATGTGATAGCCACTTCTGTTTATAGATACTTCTTGAGGAGATTCAGTGTTTCAGAATAGATCTCTTCTGTCTCCAGTCTAGCTGATTTTTAGAGAGCTATGATAGTGAAAGAGGTATGAGCCTAGAAAACAGGCTGACAGAACTGGTGGCTTTATAGGACTGTTGAAAAGAAACTGAAATTGTAAATTTATGCCTATTAAGAAGTCTGAGAAAAAGCTGGTTTTCATTTGAAAAAAAAAAAGAAATCTGTAGAACAGAAAGGTACTTGGTAGGATTTCAACATCAGGGTTTGATCCTCTGTTTTTCCCAGCACCCGGTACTGAAGGGGGACTGGGAGAGAGGGGAATAAAAAAATAAAACCAGTTGGGGTGTTCCAACAAAGGGAGGTAAAAACAATCCTTTGATCAGCTGCACCTGCAGTTCTGGAAATTAGCAGCCTGGCTGCCACCTGAGTCTGTATTGGAATGAATCCTGGCTTCCCTCAGAAGGAAATTCTTATGCATGGTGAGGCAGAGAGTTTGGTGACCAGGAGAACTTCCCTGAATGTGGATGCAGACAAAAATAGACTGCCAGGAAGGTGGCTGAAGGCTAACAGCAAAATTTTATTATTTTAGCTCCTTGACACTTGTCCTATACCTTTACAGTCTGTTTCCATCAAAGACCCAGGAAGGGTTATTTCTATTTCTCTTCTACAAAAATAAACTGGGCTGTTGAGTGTGGTGATGGGGAAGATGCCTCAAGCTTCTGCTGGCCCAAACTGTGTTAAAGGGTTAGTGTTCAACAGGACTTTAAAAAAAAAAAAAAAAAAAAAAAAGAGCCAAACCTACCCAGCCTAAACCTTACCTGCATCTATGACTGCAATTAAGGGTAAAAAGCCTCAGCTGCAGTTTAGCTCTGGAAGCATGTGCACTTAACTTACATTGTTAAAAGTTCTCTGAATTCCACCTGTGACTGAACCACATAGCACACAGTTTGACCAGTGAATGTTGCTGCTCCTTTCTTCCAGATCAAAGGAGCAGAGGAGAAGGGAAGAAGATAAAAGAGAGGTTGATGACACACAGAACTTCACACTGCAGACCACTGCTGTATGGTGAGCCCCAGGACACAGGTAAGCTAAGCCAAATTTCTTTCTTGAAGGAAAATGTGCAGGTATTGCCTGATATTTGGCTATGTCAGAGGGGGAAACTTGTTGAGGAAAATGCATAAACAACTAGTAAAAGTAATATCCCTTTTCTGCTAGCCTGAGGCAGCTTCTCAGTGAGTGGTTGGGTCACAGATCCACAGATATGGTTCTGAGGGACCTGCAGTCATGAGCTATGTGGGGGCCTCAGTAGCCTAACACAATTCTGGATTCTGCCCTAAAGGTGAGACTACAAAAAGATCCATTTTTAAACCAATTTATTCGGTATTTGTGCCTTGTGTGATGCTTTCTGTCACATCCAAATGTGACTGCATCAGCAATGCTACTGCTATGACCAACTTAAAATCAAATTAAAAAGGAGAAAGTGCAGATCTGAGGTCAGTGGTAAAAGTACCAATTTTCTAGGTGCTCAGCATATGGCCATCAAAAACATAAGCGTGGTAGAACTAAAACAGGTGAGTAGTAACAATTGAAAACTCAGCTTCTAAATACAGAATGAATTGACAGAGTGACTCCTTTATTTCCAGTCTATGTTCTCCAATCAGAACTTTGAAAACTCACTGGTTTAGGGTTGTACAGACTATCACAGGCTATTGAGTTACAGTGGCATAATGAGGTAGCTAACTGTGTGTTTTTCTCCTCTCTGGCACATTTGAAGTGAAAGAAAAGTATTTTAGTCTAACACATTGTATTTGCCATTACAGCAGTTGAAGAGGGTGTGCAAGAGCAGTTAGGGAAGCTCAGCCACAATTGCATACCATGTGGGGTCATCTTTATCCTGATTTTTATGTCCAGCTCTTTCTCTGACACCACTATGGAATGTGTGCATTTTTGCAGCAGTTGTTCTCTGTGCTTTCCTGGTGGGGAGGAACATTCACAAATACTTTGTGAAGAAGGTCTGGGATAGAAATTGCAGTATCAGAAAACTTGTTTTGGCAGTTTGAATGGTTAACAACACCAGCATTTACGCATTTGACTGGTTTGAGATTAATAGGTGAAATTCATAAGTCCTCCAGAGTCTCATTCACATCTTCTGCATTAATAGCAGACAGTTCCACAGCTAAAGCCCCAGGAAAATGGCCCAAGTGAAAGCCACTGCTCAAGTAGCAGATCTTGTGGGATATTGAACTGGGGAAACTTCTGAAATGGGGAGCTGTCAAGGGACAGACAGCAGCTTTGGCTTACCAATGATCTAGCAGAGTATGTGGAGAGACTTTAGAAGTGCAGGTGGATGTGCTGTTCCACTGTGTAATTTTCTTTAAAACATTGCTGTACACGTTGTCGTTCTAATTAAGCAAAAGGGAAAAGTTGGCTGCAGAACATAATACCTTTGGGCCAGTGCTCAAGCACAAATTGAGCCATGCAAATACACATCCAACCAACTTGGTTAGTTCTGAAGTGGCATTGATGAAATCTTCTGGCTTGTTGGTTTTTTTTTGTTTTTCCCCCAACTAATTCTCTTGTTAGTTTACTCAAAAGCTGGCATTGCTATGTGGTAACTGAAGGCCTGCCTGAAATTTTGCTTTAATCATCTATTTTTTAGTGATTTGGCATATTTAACCTTGAGGAGCAGAAACAGTAGTGCCACAGACTGCTGTGCATGTTTCCGGGGGACTTGGCAGGTTTGGGGGCAGTTTTTTTATGGTACTTCTAAACACAAAGGAAACAAAGCATTTCCTTTGAGCTGAGGGAGGTTCCGTCCAAAGCATGCTAGGAGCCATGGTGCGGCTCCATCCAAAGCATGCTAGGAGCCATGGTGCGGCTCCATCCAAAGCATGCTGAGAGCCATGGTGCGGCTCCATCCAAAGCATGCTAGGAGCCATGGTGCGGCTCCATCCAAAGCATGCTGAGAGCCATGGTGCGGCTCCATCCAAAGCATGCTGAGAGCCATGGTGCGGCTCCATCCAAAGCATGCTGAGAGCCATGGTGCGGCTCCATCCAAAGCATGCTGAGAGCCATGGTGCGGCTCCATCCAAAGCATGCTGAGAGCTATGGTGCGGCTCCATCCAAAGCATGCTGAGAGCCATGGTGTGGCTCCATCCAAAGCATGCTGAGAGCCATGGTGTGGCTCCATCCAAAGCATGCTAAGAGCCTGTAAGAATCAGCGATTAGGACAGAAGCAAGGAAAGCTTCAGTTAGAACCGGAATCATCTCAGTAGACTCCAATATGGCAACAGAGCAGGGCAAACACATCCTTAAATTCACTGCGTGTTGTGTGTGGCAGCTAGGTGGTCTCGGCCCCTTCCTCCATCCCCATCCCAATGCAGAGGGGCCCGGTGCCCGCCCAGGGCAGCTCGTAGGGCCGGGCTGGGGATGCGCTCCGGGAGCCCCTGGAGCACCGCTGCCCACGGGGAGGGACGGGTACCCCCCTGCTCTGCACGGCAAAGACGGGAGCTCCTCCTAAACCTCGGGAAAAGGATCTGTGGAGCCAGGGGAGCGCCTTGGGAGAGCGGCACTGCTCTGGGTGCCCTGTCTTCTCCTACTCAGGCTCATCACAGAGGTTTCAGCAGGCCACTAGCTTGCCATTCCATCGGTGTCTTGGCCCAATGGAATGGCAAGCATGTCCTTGCTTAGGGAGATGCAAAAGTCACTTAATTCGTGCAGGATTTTTTATTCCTGCACCCATAAATAAGTCACTTTTATCTTCAGTACTGTTAACCTTATCTCTAGGAAACAAGTACTGGCCTGTAACCTAACCTTTCTGCTCTGGTGACTTTGCCATCCTCTGTGTATTGGCACAGGCTTTTCCCTCAGCAGACTTTCTCCCCTTTGGGAACAGGATTTTGAGTAGAGGTCCTGTCTTAAAGTGCTGGGGAGCAAGGCCTGAAAAGTTGCCTGGCTTTGAGATGTGAGCCATGAAAGAAGTACCTTCCTTCCAAGTGCATGCTGGCACTGGTGCCTCAGCCTGGAGTCTGAGCCGGTGCAGTCCCTTAATACAGAACTCTAAAGGCTCTAGAAGCTTCTTTAATATATTTTTTTCTTTCCTAATGCTATGACAAAATCATGTGTTAGTATTTTGTCTCTGAGAAGGCTTTACAGTAAAAATCCGAGGCTCAGTTTTACAGGGAGCAGTTACAAAGAATATGACACTAAGTAGTATGGGAAGCCTTGCTGGAGACAGTGTCACTGAGGTAATAAGGAGGCTTTAACAGGGCCTGGAGAGGAGCAATTTGCCAGAGAAGGTCAGTTTGGAAAGGACAGTTAGCCTGTTTTGAAAGACACTGGTCAGAAAAGTCTTCATACTGCAGGAAGTTGCTTAAGGCCTGGCAGTTTGAAGGTGGGAAAGATTTTGGTAAGGATGATTGAGTTTTAGTAACAAATTAAGCTAGAGGCTTTGAATTAGATAGGATGGTCAATCAGAGGAAGAATATAAAGCTTAGATATTCAGGTAGGTTAGAAGAATATTCTGGGGTGGGATGAAGGGGATGGATGTACCTCAGTTGTAAAGATAAAATAGAAGAAACAGGGAGATGTAAAGAACTGGATGAGGCAATAGTTCAGAGGTAACCTGGGGAAGAGAGAGGGACCCTAAACTTAAAATGTGTATAAATTAGATATTCTCTCTTATTGCATGATGGTGTGACAATTTCAGCCAGCTAAAACATTTGAACTGTCAAGCTGGAATTCTTCAGACTTTCCTTAAAACCTAAAATATCTTCATCTTTTTTAGCTTCATTTGAGTGGGGCTTGGGTGATGTTTTAGTTTTGTGGGGGTTTTTTTGTTTCCTATTTTGGAACCTGGAGCATCTAGCTCCCAGTAACTTGTTGGACTTAATTACTTTACGCTAACTCAGAGGCACTGAGTGCATACAAAGCAGGGCCTTTGGTAAAAGCCCATGTGTTGTGAAGGTCTCCAACCATGTCAGCAATGAAGAATGACAGTCTTCACATTTTTATACTCTCCAATGAAGAGTGTTATGAGTTCTCAACATTTTTAATAAGTTGGTGAAATGCTATGGAAGAGAGAGAAGTAGGTGTGGTGTCAGACTTGACCCAGCTTCCTTGATTAGCATACCCAGCTGGACAGCAGAAGTAATTATGTCTGACATGGTATCACAGCTGTGGGGACTGGAGGCTGGTATGAATCACAGAAGCCTGACAAACCCTGAATAGGAGAGTTTCTCTACTCCACTGTGCAGACTTTTTCTTTTTTTTACACTAGAAGTCCAGAAAGATGTTCCACACTGTTTCTCCCTAATCTTGGCTCCATTGTGGTATCCTCTCCAATGCTGTTTTCCCTTGGAAACCTGCTCTTGAGTATCTTCTTGGCCCACTTCCCAATTGCTTTCCAACTCAGATGATTTTAAGGCCCCTGATTTTACTTTTTCCCCCATGTAAATGAAAGGACCACAGTGTCTTCCTTCTGAGCTGAAATGATAAAGGTCCTGTAGGGTCCATAAGACAACCAAAATGTTTTGTTTCTGATTGACACTGTTCTTGGCACACTGGGGGAGAGGCCACCTAACTTAATGGTTATTGAAATCAAGAAGGCTTACTCATGTTCTTATAAGCTGCCATTCAATATATTAGAATGAATAAAACCTCCAAACTTCAATAAAGATTTGCAAGAAAACCCAACAATAACATCTTGAATCTTACACAAGTCTATGGCCTTGCTGGATCTCTTCTCTAAAAGTCACCTTGATTTTTCCCTTTTATCCTGTATTTGATGACCTTTGCAAGACTAAGTGGGAGATCCACACCCTCTCTAGCTAGGTAGGGAATACTTCAGGTTTCCACCTGCTTCAGTGACTCTGGCTCATGCAAAACCCTCCATGTAGGAAATATGGAAGAAGTATTCCTCCCTTTAAGAACACTTTGTCTTCTTTCTTCCTCTCTTTCTTCTTTAATACAAAAAATGTGGAATTTTTTTTCAGTAGGGAGAAATGTACAAAGAGAGAGACTAGAATGTATTTGAGTGAATCTGTCTATTCTTCCATTTTCAGACCCTCAATTCTTCATTCACACAGCTGCTTTTTGAGGAGGGAAGCATGCAAAGGAGCAACCCCCCTGCCCCACAACTCCTTCAATTGTTTGTTGCTGGAGTTGGGGGAAAAGAAGTGCGTGAGAGCGTGATCCCTGGGACCGCGACTCCATCTGCAGGCAGGAGCACGCCACTCTCTACCCAGAGCCACCACCACCTCCGTGCAGCATCGAGCCCCTTAGGTCTTGGGTGACACTGCTGAAATCCCCCGGTGATTCTCAGTGCACAGCAGTGTCTCTGTCCCTCCCAAAACCTAAATGAGAACAAGAGTAATAAGTCAAATTATATGAGTACCTCATGCATTTTACTTCTGTTACCTGGGCACCTTCAGTGCAAGCAGCCAAGGTATATGAGGAAATTTGTGTGCTTACTGGTGAAAGGAGAAAATAGCACTAAAGAAGTATGGCTGCAGGTTAGTGAGAAAAGCAATTAAATCCTGTGGCCACAGCACCTACATGTCAGGGATGTGTTGATGATAATGGTTTGCTGGCAACAGCAGCCTTAAAATTCTTTATCTAGCTTTGTTGGTGAACTACCACAGGCAGGAGAGCATGTCCCCAGCTGAAAGGTGGAGGTAATGATGCTTTGCAAATGTCTAAGAAAAAAGGCAGCCAACTTCCAATGCTTGCATTTTAGAGGGATTAAAAATACAGTCAGCCTTCTACCTGCTCTGCAGTTTCAAGTTCATTTAGTTTGTATAATCAGGATACTGAGAGAAGAAGAGTGAGGAAGTAAAACACCAACCATGAGTTTGGAATGATTAATTAATGTTTTCTATTAAGTAGCTCACAAAGCAGTAGCAATTCTAAGAATATGTATTTGGACATTAAAGAGTTCTGAATATCATAAGGGTATTTTTGGTGAAGAGTCCTAGCAGCTAATAAAGCCTGGTGGAATATTTGTGTTTGGTAAACTACTCCCATAAAACCAGACATGAATAGTATGTTTAGGAAACAGTCAATGCTTATATTACAACACTTTCTTTTAGATTGGGAGAGTCCTTTTGAGATCATTTAGTCCAGCCTCAGTGCTCAAACAGGTAAGCTAAGTTGTTCAGGCAACCTCCCTGGTCAACCTGTGCCACTGTTTGACTCTTCTAATGGTAAAAAAAATAAAAACTGTGTTCTTGCGTTCAGATGGTACAAACTAGTATTGTGTTGTTTGGTTTGGTTTTGGGGTGTTGCTCTGGTTTTGGTTGGTCTTTCTCCATGTTGTGCCCCTTACCTTTTTTCCATCCATGGACACTGCTGAGAAGTGTCTGACTTCCTCAAGCTCCTTCCCACCCATCAGGCATTTGTACAGATGGATGAGATGCCTCTGAACCTTCCCTTCTCCAGGCCAGACAGCGTCAGTTTTTCAGCCTCTCCTCATGCAGTGTGTGCTCCAGTCCCTTAACCATCTTTGTGGCCTTGTACTGGACTCTGTCCAGTAAGTCCAGGTCTTTCTTGTGCCAGGAAGCCCTGAATGAGATGCAGCATTCCAGAGGCAGCCTCACCAGCACTGAGCATAGATTCAGGATCACTTCCCTTCACCTGCTGACAGCTGTCTTCCTCCTGGTGGCCTTCTTGGCTACAAAGGTGTATTTTTGGCTTGTGGTTGCCTTCTTGTTACCAGGATCCCAAGGTCCTTCTTGGAAAAGCTGCTTTCCAGCTGGTAGATGCCTAGGATATGCTGGTGCCCAGGACTGTTCCTTGTTACTTTGCATTTCCCCTTTTGAACTTCAGGACATTTCTCTGCCCACTTCTGTTGAGGCAGTGTTTCTGAAAGGTGACACAACCATCTGGTGTTATCAGCCACTCATTCCAATTTTAAATCATTTGTAAACTTGTTGAGGGTGCAATCCTCAGCTTTTTTGGTATGGAAATGAAAGCTGCTTCTCTCCAGGTATTACTACTATCTCCTTTTTTCCTACTCATGAAGTTTAGTGCTTCTCTATGGGGTTTTTCACTATTATTAGTCTATTTCTTTTGGACAAATAATTTGCATCTTACTGTAAACTAAAGACTTGAAAGAGGATGAGTGGCCTTAGACCTGCTGAAAAGTAGGGACTAGAAACAGTATTTCCATCAGTGTTAGCAGGGGTTGAGGAAGCCAGTCTGTATTTCTAGTATCTCAAAAGACAAATAACCTTTTCCTGTGTGTTGTACAGCCCGATGGGGAAGTGCCAGTGCAAGGAGAGATTTCCTCCCGGCTGCATGCCTTCATGCTCAGCAGGCTGACTTGCAGCCCAAACCCTTCTGCCTGCCAGTCGGTGATGGCTGATCACTGAGAACATGAAGCATGGTGAAGCATAGCTGAATTCCCTGTGAATTCATCACACCAGGCAGAGGAACTCTGCTAGAAGCTTGATCTTTGCATGGTCCTTCCCTCCCTTATCCCACTGGGTTTCTTTCCCTTGGGAACATAAAGTCTCAGCACTACTGTATTTTATTGTCTCCCAAGTGCCCTTCTATCTCACCCTTCTTTAGGTATTCCAAAGAGGAATACTCATCAGGCTGGCATCAGTGCCACTGCCATGCCCCTCTGTGCCTGCCTTCCGGCCCCTGTGTCAGAGGGAGATGGGAATGCACAGTCCTGGATGGCAGCTGAGCTCCTTGGGGCCTTGTCAGCTCTCATGGTCCAGCGCAGTCTCCCTGTTATTCTGGTGTTTTAACAATAGAAAACTAGCTAGTTAATTGAGAAACCAGAATTGATTTCCCTGAGGAATTTGCCACCTTGCTGGTGCAGCAGAGGCTCTGCCTTTCAACGTAAATGTAACAAGGTGTTTAAAAACTTGGACACACTTCCATTTAGCAAACAGCTGTGGCTTAAAGTGCTGCTGCCTTGCTACTTAACGAAGCTGCAAGACTTCTCACTGAAGCAGACAGGAGGATGAATGCATTCTGTTTGGCCGGTTTGGGGGGTGTTTTTTCCAGGAGGAGGTAATGCCTTAAACCATGGCTGGTGTTTGCTAATAAGGCTGTGCCTAAATCTTCAGTTAACCAGTGACTAGCAAACTATTAAGCAGAAGCAAAATGAGAGAGGGAGTTCTCTGGGTCTTACTCTGATTTACCTTAGACAATTCTTAGGATGGGGTAAAGTTATTGATTTCAATGCACTTAAATGTAGAATATAAAATTATGCTAAAAGATCAGGATTGCAGCAGATAATTATCTTTTTTTATTTCCACATTTGTAACTGCAGTAGCCCTGAGCTAAGTGTTCTAGTCCTCAGTTGACTAAACAATTTCTTTTCATCAGTTCAGAAATTGCTTAGTATTTCATGTTGTAAAATATTAATTTATTTTTTCTATATTTAATCTGTACTGGGTAAGAGGTTGCTCACTCAGACTTGGGGGAGAAATTCTGCATTTCAAGTATCTGCAGGCCTAACTCCAATAGTCCTAGGGTCAGGTGAGTGGTTGGTTTGGGGTTTTTTGCAAAATAGGCTTACAGTAAAGGGATGTGAAGGGGTGATATATATAATTATATGCAATAGGATGATATTATACATAAGTTATGGAATTATGAAATTGAAAAGCCAACTGCAGTTATGGTAAAATAAGAATAATGAAACTCTTTGGTAATGCTGAAGGAGCATCCTATAGTATTTAAGTAGCAACAAAATCATGTGGACACTAATATGTGGTCCTTCTTCAGGCCTATAGACAGTGTATTTCTGGCCTGTGAAATCTAGAATTTTATGTCAGCTTGGGTTTAAGGCCACCAGCCTTAAAAATCAACACCAGCCAGTGTTGATTTTTAAAAAAAATACAAATTAGAAGCTATATCATCTTTCCTAGGTAGTGTGCTGTTCTAGCAGCTGAAAACTATGAACACCATGGTTTTTCTGAAGAAGTTTTAATGTGTTAAATTTGCAGCTCAACTAAAAGCATCTTGTGCTAAAGTTTGTTATAAAGTGATGATGGCTAGTTAGTTTGCCAGGATTCACACAAGAGTCTGAGAAAGCTGGTTGTGTTTTAGCAAAGAGGCACAGGTCATATTGCACTCTTCCTCCTTGATGCCTCTCCATTTGGAGGCTTTGAGACTAGTGGAATTCTCTAGTGGAATTCTTGGTCTTTAAGAACATTTGTGATTCAATATACTCTCTGCAAGAGTTCTTGCCTTGAAGTGGCTGTGGGCCTTTCATTTTAAGAAAGAAGAGGTTAAAAACTTTGTGGAAGGAGAATTTGGTAATCTTTTTAAAAAAGCTGAAGCCTGTGTGTCATTTAGGATCTGCTGGTTATGTGAGTGCATCTCCCACTTGGTAATTGTTTGTTATCTATCCTAGGATGATACTCATCAGACAGCAATGGCTTCTGATCATTGCTCATTGGCCTTTGTGGGTTGGTTGGTGGCCTTGCCAGTCACTAACTTGTCATTTTTAATTATTCTTACAAACCTGTTACTTAATGCTATTTATTTACAGAGCAATTGCAAGCATGGATGATGGTATCCATGAGCTGTTGTCCTATGGGCTTGTTCAGCCCTTTTGTTTGCCTTTAAAGTGCTTAAGAGCAAAGAGAAGTTTGTAATCAAATGGTGTTTGAAGGACTGATTTGTAGTTACTGCTGAGCAAGGAAATATTGGCATAAATTAAAGCCAGAGGAGTTTATGCTGTTAAGGGTAATGGCCAACACATGTGAGAAAGATGGTAATTTCAATTAAAACTAGTGGGTCTTGTTGTACATGTTGAAGATATAGAGGCTGTAGAAGGTATTTGCCTATGCTCAACAGAAAATTAATCCAAATATAGGAGTAACTTTAAAAAGAGCCTGAATAACTCTCCGCTGCATGCTCAGGGACGCACAGAACTGACCTGGCCTCCTTTTTGGTAGGTGATACTTAAAGCAGAGGTGGCCATAGTTTGGTTTGAGAAGGCCCAGAAACTGGTTAAAATGGTCTCATTTTTCCCCTCAGTGCACTTCTTTTAAAAAATCTGACCCTGGGAGCAGAATTCTTTAAAGTCTCAAAAAATAAAACAAGGATGCCCTCTAATTTTTAAGTTTCTGTTTAGCAATATTTTCAAGGATTTGGTACGTTGCATAAAGACAGTTTGGATGCTAGATATGCTGCAAAGATTTTAGGAATGTTACATCATTTATTACTGTTTAAAACTTTATTTACTCAATTTATTTCATTTTTCTCATGTGTAAGTGAAGAAAATATTTACTTTGTTTGAAAGTGGTTTCTGGAGCTGAACTTAATTCATATGTGTAACTAGGTTTGGTGTTTGGAAGGTGCCATACAATCATTACTTATTAATAGCAGGACCTGCAGAAGCAATGCATTATTTATATTATGTTATCTGTGGAAGACTTGCAACTATTTTCTTGTGTTTGGACTAAAAATGTTCAAAAGTGTGGTCAGCTGACTTAATTTTTTCTTTTTGTGCTATACCACCAAATACATTATTGGGGATTATTTTTAAAGTGGCATTTTGTCCTTGGTCACCTTCCTTAAATCAATGTGTAAAATAGTGGGAAGTGATGTTCCTATGGTTCCAGTGGGAAGGCTGGATACTATCTGTTGACCAGGACAAGACCTGGAGTAATGCACTTAGCCAGGATAGAGTTGAAAAACCAAGTTGTTCCCTGAATGAGTATTTCCAGGTGTGGGGCTAGAAACTCTTCAAAGCTAGAGTATATAAAGTTTCTCCCTGATAATTCATTCAAGCATTGGGATTTCTTCCACTGCACAACACTCTTAAGGCTTGGCCCACTAAACTCCTAGGAAAACTGTTAGGATGTCTATGGAAGCCAAGGTCACCCTCAGAGAGATTTAATGCTGCTCTGCTGTGTGCCAGTCCCCATGGCCCCTTCAGAGAGCTCTGTTCCCGTGGTGCCTTTTTGCTGCAGCCACCTCAACTCCCCTAAAGGGGGTTTCAAATGATGGAGGGGAAAAAAAGCCCACATGGCACATTGTAAATTAATGCTGACAATGTCAACATTAATTTATGCCAGAAAGCATGAGGACTAGAGGGTGGAAAGAGTGGTGGTGAAGTACACAGTATTTCCTGTGTCCTGTTCTCCTGGAGCACCTGGGGAAGGGCTGCCACGGCTGTGGTGGATCACAGCAGCACAGAGGCAGCACTCTCCCTCTCTGAAATGGCCACTTTGTGGCCTCCTGCACTGACAGGATCGCTGCTCACAAAGCTGGCTTAGTTCAGCACAGTTGCCATTAGAATGGATTGAAAAAATAAGTGAGGAGGTCTGGCATTGCAAGTCCTGCAGTGAAGAAAGTTCTGGTGCTAGTCCCAGGCATGTCAAAATTGAGGTTTGTGAGCAACAGTGAAAATGCCTCTTGATATTTTTGGTTGTCACTACTAACACAGTGGAAATCGCCAAAACCATTATAAACTGGAGAACTGAGGGAAAAGACAAGACCTAAATCTTCTGAGGGAATTCTGTCTCTGATAGTCTTGGTCATGAGTAAATGTAAGGCAGCTGTTTGGACTCATCCCTACCCCCAAAATCTCCAGTACTGACAGTTACACACTTTGGTTTTACTTCTGGATTAAAAATAAATTAATCTCTCCATGAAAATGGAGTATTTTAGCTGTGTTGTGAAATTATAAACCACCTGAAGCCAGGAGGAATTTGTTTTGTTTCAGTAGATGTGTACCCTGTACATGTGGTTTTGAAACTCAGAATTGCACAGGCATGGTAGTGAACCTGAGATTGTCACATGTGTAATCTTTTAAATACTATTTAGATTTCTTTTTCCTTCTGAAAGGCTCAGTGTGGCTGTAAAATGAGTATAAGATTATGTGAAACCATTCTGAATTGAGGTGATTAAGAGTTTAAATTTATTGTTTAAAAATATTTAGGTTGCAGATTTGGTGTTTTGTGTTTTCCTAGGCGGCTGTTTATTTTTAAGAAATTGAAGTTAGGATGAAAAATAGTATGATAAAATGATGAGTCAGGTTGTCAAAAGCCAAAAAATTCTAACAGGTATACATACGCTAGAATAATGCGTATTTTTATTTTTGCAACATCTGACTCACAATCTTGATTATGTATTCTGCTAAGTTCAAAGTTTTCTTACACAAAGAGAGAGCTATATGAAACAACTATGCTTCAAATAATTTTACTTCAATTGTTGTAACAGGTTTTGGAGTTTAAATCATTAACAACCTCTGTGTGAACTTTTATCCAAATGACTGCAAGTCACAAAGAGAGCACTTCTCTTTCACGGAGTACCTTTTGTGCTTTAGTGAGACCCAATCCCTCTTCTATTTTTTTTCTCTACCTTCATGTCTGTCTTTGAAGAAAGATGTGTGATTTGTGAAGTAATGAGAGTATGTATCAGTTAATGAAAGCTGCTATCCTGGCTTCATAATGCACACTGGAATTGCTTCAGGATCAAGCTTCATATACCTGCATTATAGCAGGAAAAAAAAAAGTAAATTTCAGAAGTCCAGATTGCTGTGTGCACTGTAGACGTATCATGTAGCAGTTAAATCAACCATTAGGGGTGACCTAATCTAGATTTCCTCCCCCCTCCACACACACACACAGACTCTCAAGGAGTTGTGATTTTCATGCTGCTTGTATTCTTTCCACTTTTTAAAACCTGCACTAGAAGTTGTCAGGATACCAACCTGCCCACCTTTCTTTCTGGCTTATTTTGGGTGCTTGTTTTGGCCTGGAGGGAGTTGTGTGTAAAGCAGCCTCTCCCTCCCACACCGAAGTTGGGCTGCACAAACCCCTTTCGGCCCCTGTGCTTTGCGAAGGGATAGCTGAACCCATCCAAAAAATTCTATGGGGTTAGCTGTGCACCACCACAATTTTGCTTTCCTAACACAGGAAGACAAAACGCCGTAATTTAAAAAAAAAAAAAAAGGTTGATGCTATTATTTTCGTTCTCACCACAAACAAGGGGATTACAGTGCGAATGGTCAAGACCCACAAATTCACACACACACCTTTTTTTTTTAAATTTTTAATTTTTTTAAATTTTTTTTTTTTTTAAGAGCGGATTGGCAGCCGGTGCAGGACCGAGGCAGCGCATCCTCCGCCGCCGCGCAGCGCCGCGCCCGGAGCCCGCGGGGAGCGGAGCGGGGGCACCGTCCCCTGTGCTCCAGCGGGGCGCGCGTGTGTCTGTGCGTGTGTCCGTGCGTGTGCCCGCCCGCCGGGGCTGTGCGGGGGTGTGTGCGGTGTCCCTGCCCGCCCGCGGGCGCGCCGGGAGCGCCGCCGCTGCCCTTTGATCCCGGCGTTAGTGTTAGTTAGGGGCCGGCGGGAGCGCGGGGCGCAGCCCTCGGCACCGCCGCGCCAGCCCTCGCCCCGGCACGGCGCCCGGCGCCCGCCCGCCCGCCGGGAACACATCCCCGGCCGCTGAGGGATACTGCGACCGGGGACAAGCCAGGTGCACGACCGGGTTGCGGGGGGGGTGGGGGGGTGGGGGGTGGGGGGGAGAGGAAAAGAAAGAGAGAGGGGGAGACGGAGCCCTTCGCGGTGGCTCCGAGAAAACCGGCTTCAAGCCCCCTTTCCCCCGGCGAAGAGGGAAAACCCGCCCCGGTTAGCGGCTCCCCCGGGGGCCCCGGCTTTGTGCCTGTCCGTGCCCCCCCCTCCCGGTCTTATTTGATCTCCCGTTAAACCAAGGAGGAGAATGTGAAAAAAGGGGGAAAATGCCCAGGAGGAAGCAGGAGCAGCCCAAGCGCCTCTCTTCACGTAAGTGCCCCCTCTTTTTGCCATTTTCTCCTTCCTCCTCTCCCCGTCTCCTTCCCCTCTGCAGCCGCCTCCGTCGTTTCGTGCATTAGTTTAGGGTTACAGAGGTGAAACTGACAAAGACACAGCCTGGGTTATTCCTCTTTTAGGTCTGAGCTAAGGCAGCCATGTTGGTGATGAACAGCCTTGTGCCCTTTTAATTTTTCCTCTCTCTCCTTTCCCCCCTTCTTTCTTCGCGTCTCTCGCCCTTTCCTCCCTCTCCCTCCCCTCGCCCGTGATTGTGCATTTGTGCTGAGGGGGGGGGTGGAGGGGGGGGCGGTGTGGGTTTCTCTTTGGGGCCGGAGGGAGGGGGGTCTGTTTTATTGGGGTGGGGAGGGGGGCTAAGCACGGGAGGGGAGGGCGGCGAGAGGGGAAGCGGCTGCTGGCGTCTTGTGCGGAACCAGCCGAGAGGTCTGTCCCCGGCTAAAGGTTGCGGAGGGGCTGGGCGGCCCGGGAGCGGGGGGTAGGCGGGCAGCGGCAGCCGAGGGGGCCGGCGGGGCACCCCACACCGACCCCGGGGCCAACCCGGAGGGGGCCGCGGCCGCCGCCGGCGGCGTGGGAGGGGGCGGCGGGGAGGCAGACCGTGGCAGGCGAGGTCCCTGCAGAGCAGGGAGAGGAGGCGGCGGCGGGCTCCGGGCTCCTCCTGGCCGCAGTGAAATGAAGGGTCAGGCGAGCCAGGCGAGACTCAGGCTTCGGCGGCGCTGCCCCAGACGAGAGCAGCAGAGCACAGGGCTAAAGTGCATCCGATCCTCCGCCCGCGGGCACCCACTGCGCTCGCACACACACACGCACACACGCATCCACACACACATCCCCTGACACGGCTCACCCTGCCCTGCTCCCGATCGCTCCCTCCCCCCTCCCTGCCTGTTTCTCCCCTCTTTGCAAAACAGTTAACTTTTCTCCCGCTCCCTCTCCCCCCCTTTCCTTGTATTCAGCGCTCGGCAGCTATTGAGAGGGAGGCGGAGAGGAGGGGAAGGGACCTAAAAATACCCTGCCCCTGCATGGCCCCAGGGCTGCTTTAAGGAGAGCGTGGGGTGGATGGAGGGGTCATTTGTCTGTCCCCGACACATCTGCTTGGAGCGTGCCTGCAGCCCCTCCGCGCCGAGCTCGGGGCAGGGCGAGGACTGAGCCGCCGGTGCTGGAGCCGGGCTCGGTCACCGGGAGTTCACCGGGGCGGCTCCTGCCCCTGCCCGCGGGGCGCCGCTGCGGGCGGAGCGCGGCCCGGCCCCCGCTCCGCTCTGCGGGCACAGGGGCTGGGGCAGCGCTCCCCGCGCCCTTCCCTCACCGGCACACGGGCCGGCATGGCAGATGGGGGCGCGGGGTGCGGCGGCCTGGGGGCGAGGGGGAAGCGCTCACAGCCCCCCAAGGATTTGTCTCCCCTTTTCCCTTCCTGCCGCCTCGAGGCAAGGGCATGAGTTGTGGTGGGCTTTGCTTCGGGGGGGTTGATGTTTGAGGTTGGTTTTGGGGGTTTTCTCTCCCCTTCTCCCTTCCTCTTGCCGTTTGCCCCCGCACAGCCCTTTGGGGTCCGCTCGCCGGAGGAGCTGAGCCAGCAGCCGCGGTTCCTCCCGCAGAGCGTGGCCGGGCTCGGCTCGGCCGGGAGCGGCGGGAGAGCAGCGCCCGCCTCTGCAGCGCCCCGGCCCCGGCGCGGCGGGCGGGGGCAGGGGCCATGCCCGGGCGCTCCGGGGCGTTCCGGGGGGCGGCAGCGGCGGGCCCGGCTCGGCAGGAGCCCCGCGGGGCTCCCGGGGCGGGCGGAGGCGGCGGGGCCGCGCCGGACTGGCGGCTGACCTTGCCCTCGCCCCCGCCCCGGCGCTGCCCTCTGCCCGCCCCTGGGGCTGACATCAAACCTGGGCTCCATCTTAGCTCGGCCGGGCGCTGCCGAGCGCGGCGGCGGGGGCTCGGCTCCGCCGGGCCCGGCCCTGCGCTGCCCCCGCCTCCGGGTTGCGGCTGAGGCCGCCCGCGGCCCCGACCTCCTGACCGCCGCGCCGGGGGAAGTCACGGCTTTTTCTGGGCCGACGAACAATTGCCTTCATTGTGCACATAGACTTCGGCGTGTGTTATTATTTTGATTTTTTTTTTAAATACTCGGCCTAATTTGTACTTCTTTCGGATTTTTTTTTTAGTTCAGTTCATGGGAGGAGGGGTTCTTTTTCCCTGGTGTGTGAAAGGCGCACCCACCTTCATCCCACACGAATGCTACCTTTCAGTGTATTTATTTATTTTAATTTCTTTTGCAACTAGATTGCCCTGGATCAAGAGCTATTATCTGACAATAGTAATAATACTTTGGTTGAGTCAGAGTAATAGTGTTTTAGATTAGGAAAATACCTTGGAATTCAGTGTGCAGATGGTGTAAATAGTGATTTGGTTTGGATGGGTTTTTTTGTTTTATTTTTTTGTTGTATTTTGGGGTTTTTTTAAGCAACACGTTGCTTTAATGGGTACTCAATGTAAAATACGTTTTTATTCTCTAATTCTTGCTGGTTTCAGCAATACATTTGTTAGCGGGACAGAGGGTGTGTTTCATGTTGAAGTATCAATGGTGGCAGAAGAATATAAAGTGCCCCATGTGCCTCCCAGAAGGAGCTGTCGGCCTCTGTGCTCAACCTTGGCTCTGCCCCACTGCGGGCACCGTGCTGTGGTTCACTCCCCAGTCATGGTACAGGTTGCTGCTGGTGCATGAATGCTCTCCAGGACACCTAAGTGATGTAGCATCTTACCAAACCTCCCTGGGATATTTCGGCTTCTGTTGCAATTGTTTGTGAATAAATAGTCACATGTCGATACACAGAATGATTTGTGAATGTTACAGTGTAACTGAGCAAGTATAACTTAGCTTGGCAAGTCCTTGCTGGCTCTAGTGCAGCTTGGGTAGGAAGCCCTGTTCTCAGGGTCCCTAGGCCTTCATTAATCCCTCATGCACTGTTACATACCCTGCAGAGCACCTGAGGATTGCTGTCACTGCTGGCTGGCACCCTGATTTTTACTTCTGCCCACTGACTCCACTGGACAGCCCTCACCTACATCTGCAGGTAGTTTCACTTGAGGAGACTGCCCCGCCAAAAAACATGTGATGGTGAAGAAGTGCTCTGTACAAGGCTTTGCTGGAGATGTACCGGGCTGCTGCAAGAGTTTAATTCAGTTCCAAGGGAGCTGCTAGATACTGACATCTCAGTGTTTGAGGGAAGAGAGGGGTTGATATTATTAGATACAATAATAATGTGTTTGGGTGGCATCTGCTTAAAATGGCAGAGTTAAGGTTGAGCTTTCAGTCACTGGAGTTGTTTGCAACATAATTTAGTTTGGAAGGGTCCGTTGGAGGTTGTCTGGCCTAGCCCCCTGCTCAAAGCAGGATGAACCTCAGGGTTCAGTCAGATGGATGGGCCCTGTGAGGCTCCAGCATTTACATGTATTGTAAAGCGGAGTTTTTGTGTCCAAAGAAGTCAAGTTTGGAGAACTGTTTAGCCACAGATGCCAGCAGAATGTCTTCAATCACATTCTATGAAACACAAAAGAAAGTGCATCCTTCTTAATTTAAGATACAAATAAATGAGGAAAGGATTTTAGGTGTTCCTTGACAGACAATGGCTTGTTCATACCCAAACAAAATACTGCAGCTGTCTGGACTTGATTTACAATGGCAGAATTAAGTCTATAACTTAAATTTTTTGCCCAGTACATGTGTGTCTTATGATTACATTTGGATGTGGCTACCTTGGCAAGTCAATTCACTTCCACTGGAATGTTTTAAGGAATTTTGCTCATTTCTGTGTGTTTGTGCATTAGGAGTTTTTTTCCCTTTCAGCTACTTTAGCAGTTACATATTTGTTTCTCACTTACTCAGCATAAGAATCTTTAAAAATATATATATAAACACAACCCTGTCTTTCTCCTTGTTGCCTCACTTCCCATTCTACCTCAGGCTGTTGTTTTCTTTACCGAGGATTCCTGAAAGTCTGCTACCTCTGAACTGCTCATGTGACTCGGAAGAGCTCAGCCTGAAAAGTAAAAGTTTTGGGAAGTCTTCAGGCACTCGAGTAAATGTTTAAGATCCAGAGCACTATGCTGCCTTAAGTGCAGCAATCGATACTCCTTGGGGTTGGTTCTGTCTCGGAGGCTTGTCAGCAGTGCAATTTGCGAATGAATGCCACAATTCCATTTATTCAAAGCTTGCATTTATTATAGTCTCAGGCAGAATTAAATGCTACATTGAGAAGTTTGAACTGCTGCTAGTTTCTGAGGAATGTTTTCAATGCAGGACAAACTGCAGTGGCAGTTTCTTCTGGAGTTGTTTTGTTAAAGGAGGAGATGCAGGATTGATACAGTATTAGTTTCCATAGCAAAAGTTGGATATCTGACTATGAGCAGGTGTAACTCTTCTTCCTTTCATGGTCAGGTACACTGTTAGATGTTCCAGATACTGTGTTGAAGTGTTCAGCTGTTTCTATACAGTAAAAAACACTTGAACTCTGTGAAATTTTTTATTATATTGTGTCTTTATTGCTTGATTATATCATCACAGGAAAAAAGTGCTGTCAAACAAGTAAATTAACAGTGATTTAGAGCTTCCTTCATTTTTTATTTCTGCAGCACACTTCATCTGATACTTTCTGATAGCAAGACAGGATGCATTGGATGGGTTTTTCAAAAGACTTCCCAATGTCAGGAGTGCTTTTGCTGTTATTTGGTATTTAAGAGTTGCCTCCAAGACAAAATACTTTTGCCAGGAGCAGCAATCCTTCTCTTTCAGATGAATTTTTTACTTTACTAGCACACACGACATGTCTAAGTGGAACCTTTTATTTATTCTTCTAACATGTTTTATTTATTCTTCTAACATGCTTACTATTTTTGACCTCTTACCACTACAGGGATCTTGATATGGCACATAGTTCACAAGAGAATCCACGCAGGGAAAATTATTATTCTTGATGAGGTTAATAATTTCAATGCTCTCATTATGGTTGTGCTGGTGGTGCTGTAATGCACCTCTCAAATAAACATCAGCCTTTTGGTGGATTGAGTAACGACCCCATTACACCATCTGAAAACACTTCTCTTATTTTGTCCATCTTGTGCTAATGAAGTCTTCACAGATTTGTCAAAAATACCTTCTCCCTTTATGGGGACCCTTTCTGACATGTAAAGTCTGTCTCTTTAAATTTGTATGCTGATTTGTTTGTTTGTTTGTTTGTTTGTTACATGAACTAAGTCACTTTTACAAGATCATTCAGTGATAAATGTCTAAAGCACATCAATGGTAGTCTATGTCTTAGTGTTGTCTGATGGTACAAAATATGGATAAATCACTCTGGAGCATAGATTGGGCTACCAAAGAGTCAGTGTTGTGCTCATTAAGTTAATTAAGTCTTTAAGATCTTATGAGTGAGATTTTAGAGGGGGTAGGGGTGCCAAAGATTTAGAACAAAACCACAAACCTTAGAGTTGGCCAAACAGCAAACCAGCAGGGAGAGCGGTGGAATGGGAAACGTAAGAGCATGCAGACAGAACACATTTTTACTTTTAAAATGGATGAAGAATGAGTATGACTTAATCTTTCTAGCAGAGTGATTGTTGTCTTTCTCATATGTAAGAAGGCAGGAGTAGGAGGAATTAAGTTTAGAAAAAAAAAGAAGGAAGAAGAGGAGCCAGGAGGAGCTGGCTGTTCAAAGTGAAGTATTAGTAATTTCCTATAATTTAATCAGACCAGATCCCAGAGCAAGATAATGAGAGCATGACCTACAAAAGAGGACTTTTTGGAAGTTAAAAGGGTTTCTAACATGAAGCTTCACAAGGCATGTGATTTATCATGAAGCACTGTATAGAGGACTTTCTTTTTCCCTTTCACATTGCAAAGAAATCATAATATAGACAAGAGTTCAGATGGTTAAGGAGAGCTGATATGTCTTGTGTCCAGAATCCTTTTACTATTGCAGCTTTTCAAGCATGACTCTGGAGTTCTTTAAGAGTATATCTTCTAAATAACAGTTTGGGTTTTTTCCCTAGTTTTTTGTTGCCCAATTTGCTGTTCATGGTACATGATTTGTATCATTTGGGTTTACGTATACAAATCCCTCCAGGATGTTTGGAAGCTAAAGTACCAGATGCCTTTCAAAAATAATAATAATATACAAAATACCTGGACTGCAAAGTAGCCAGCAGTATGTAATAGAATCCAGTTTTCATGGGGATGGGGGGAGTTTTCTTCCTCTCTCTTTTTGCCCCCAAAGTAAAACTTTTTTTTTGTTCTACCTTAAATGTTTTCTCTGAACAATACATGCAATGTATTGATATGGGCATGAAGAATAATAATTTATTTATTTTGGGGTAAAGGAAAAAAACCCCAAACATTCAAAAAGGTGGATGATACCTCTTTCTCCAGGGATTTTCCTTTTTAAATGTAGTTGAATGAAAAACCTCAGACCCATACTTCATTTGAAGGGATACATGCTCTAGGGTACAGACAGCATCAATGCTGCACTTATAAACTGCATTGTGGCTACTGCAGTGAAGGATTCAGCAACTTGTACCCATAAGCTCACTTGAAAGCTTGTCTTTCAGGTTTTCTTTTTTTTTTGCAGACTTAGTCACCTTTATGGTACTGTTATGCTCCCAAAGACAGTTTCTCTTTTCCTTGCTTGGTATCCTTCTTGGTCTAGACACCAAATATTTTGAATGTCCAGTTTGAATGTCCTGTCTAAACCTGATAGTTTAGGAGTCTGCTCTATTCCTTGAAATTTCTTCTGCCTTTCAAGGGATTTCTTTTTTAGGGGCATAATTATACTGAGTATTGGAGTTCCAAGTTAAGCCTAACACTAAGATAAGGCTGTTCCATTTTTGCAGGTTAAGAATTCACACAGAGTCTGAGTTAGGGTAGTTTGGAACAACACAAAAATCATGTTTGGGGTTTTCTTCTGAGAAACATTTAGTGAAGAGAGAAGAACTGGGCTGCATAAACAGTCCTTTTCCTCATTCTTTTCAGTATTTAGACAACAGGACTGGGAGCAGAGGGGAAAGAGTGACTAGTGCTGATAGCACAGCAGACCAGGAGAGGGAAGGTTGCATGTGAGACTGATGATTTAGTTGCTTAGAATTTGTTTAGAATAAATCCCATTAAAAATTAAAGGGTTACCAAGTGCTAGCAGTCTTTTAATGAGTGGTATAATCAGCAGTTCCAGCAAATGAAATTAGGTTCCAAACATCTGCAGTTTTTTTCTTTTCTTTGGGGTGCTCTCACTAGGGTAGAAATAACATTTTTGGAGAAATTCAAAGCTGAGCTAGTGTCCTTATCTCTTTGAATTCTGCATGGCCCTACTCTAAGAGCTCCCTTCCTCAAGAAGGGTTTGTAGCTCTGCTGGCCCTCATCTGGGGTTTGCAGCTTGGATGTGGTTTTCCTCTGTTGCAGGGCTTTCTATGCAGGTGCAGATAATTCTTTCCTGCATGGTCTCAAGTTTTATCTGAAAGTTTCTGGAAGGGAGAAGATTTGGCACAAACTTGCTTTAAAGTTACAACTTCTCATTTTGGACATGTCTTGAATCTTGGTGCTTGTTACATTGTGTATCAGGGCAAGTAACTTTTAGAAAAATGCATTAAAAGAGCTGCTGGTTTTACTAAGTGTGTTTTTAGCTTAATGAAAAATCTCCATGTGTGACTTTAATGAACACAAATTCTTTGCAAGCTTCTAGACTTCACTTTGATTTGTGTAGTAGGACAAATAATTACTCATCTCAAAAATTAAAATACGAACAGATCTTCCTCAACTAGATGATCGTTATCTGGAGTGCAAAGTAAGGAACAGAGAGGGTGGCAGACAAGTGCATTTAGACAGCAGCTGGTGGTGTAGCTGTGCTTGTGTGCTTTCTTGAAGCCCAGCCAGAGTCTCTCCCTTTATAAACCTCTGTGCCAAATCTAGACCTGGCAACTAATGACTGAGGACCCATTTCTTTATGTGTTTGGAGCAGAACTTCCTCCTACCTACCTCTCTGTTTCTGGCACTTTGAGCTGATGAGGAGCCCTTCTCAGGCACCAGAGTAAGCATAACAGCCTAGAGCTGCTCCAATTTCTGCTGCCCCCAGGCTCTCACCCTGCTCCTCGTTCTGGAAAGGAAAGGCTGACATAATCCTTTTGTCAATTCTGCATTGCCAAAGGGAGTTCTTTGCACAGTGAATAACTCTGAAGGGAGCTCTTCTGCCTACCTTGAGGTACTTGAACATTGCCCATAAGACCTAAATATGCTTCATCATAATTGTTTATATTGTCTTCCTGCACAGTGCTGTGCCACACTGAGATAACAAAGCAAGCTCTAAATAAGCTGCCTTGTGTACAGGAAGCTGTTATCACAGCAGTGTGCCCAGGTTAATTCAGCTCTACTACTTGTGGGTATATTCCAGTTGGCTCAGATGTCACCACATGGCACTGTGTTATTTAGTATGGACGCACACTCAGGAGAATCAAAGTTGTTGTCTTGGAAGGCTTTTACTGGCCTTCATAAAAGTTCTTGGTAAAGCCTACAGAGTTTTCAGCCAAGAAATGCACTTTGGAAAAGTAAAATCAAATTCTACTACCGCTGTCACACCTGTTTGTTTGTTCAGCAGAAAAAGCCAGGAATGGATTGGACATGAACATGAAACTTCCTCTTCACTTCTACTATTCCCCTTTATTGAAATTTTAGGTGGATTTTACACAGAATGTCAAAACACGTTGCTGTCATTTCTGCTGTGCCTGTGCCCTAAGTAGCCATAGTAGTAGTTTCTTGTCCTGGGAGCTTGGCACAGAATCCTAACTTTCTTTAAAAAAAGATAAGGTTTCAGGAATGTCCACTTCTAATTGAGTGCTTGCACATTAATTATGTGACCTGAGTTAAGGCTGAAAGCTGAGGTGTAGTGTGTAAAACCATGTGTCTGGGAGTGGGCAGTGCCTGTTCCATGTGGTCTGCTGCTGCTGTGTGCTCTCCTACCACTATGAGTAGCTTCCTAATCCTCTCCTATTTGGCTTTGCTTGTTAACCCCAAGCAATCCTCCCAGGGACAGAGAAAGCAGCTGTCTTTGGTAGCAAACACAGCACGACAAAACAAACACTTCTTGAAACTTCTCTTAGGTTCCTTACCATAATGTCATCCTTGTGGGAGGAATTAGAAACTCAAGAATATAATTTGCCATGTTTTAATCTGACTTTGGGAGAGAGGAAAAGATGAAATTATAGGCAGCTAGATTCCTGTGATAAGCACAGGAGGGGATAATTTCTGTATCTGAAATCTAAACTTTTTGTTTCTAAACCAGTTGGAAGGTTAATGAGAACAAAACACCTTGGGTAAATAATGGGGCAGAGTAAAATGGTAAATGAGGAGTCCATTATTTACCAGAAATCCAGCAGGAGAAGTTGCTTATAGCAAAAATAAACAGAAACTAGTTAAAACAAAAAGGGATTTTTGTTAAAGCAGGTGCTGTGATTGTTGTCCCCTGCTGTGGTTGAATATTGCCATCCACACAGTTTGTGAGCTCCTCCCTTTGCTTTGTGACCCCTTGATAGGGGTTGTGAGCACAGTAGGGATAATTACAGGCACTGTAGCACCTTGATCTGAGGCTCCCCATGCTCTGCTTATTGCCACCTGCATATTAAGATGACAGGGATTTCTGGTTGGCTTTGTTGTTTCTTTTACTTTGTTGATCCCTGGAACATCTTTAATAAATGTGTTCTAAAGCAACAATTTCATGTATTTTAAAAGTCCTTTTCCAAGAGTCAATGTTTGGAGTGCTTAATGTGGCTTTTTCTCTTTCTGCATGTTAGTAAAAGGGAAAGAAAGTTCATAGTGTTTGTTGTTGCTACCTTTCTGACTTCCATAAATAGAATAATTTAAGATGACTTCAGTGAATTCCCTTAACATTATTTTTTTAATTGTACTAAATGCCTATTATCAGGAATGGGCCATCTTTGCTGCCTTCTTCTGATCTCCCTTGTAGTGCTAGGGTGATGCAAATGCTATGGAAGTTGCATTGGTCCCTCAGATGGGAATTCTTATTGCACGGGGATGTTTCTAGGAGAGGAATAATCCTGTTATTTCATACATCTTCATATCACTGCAGCTTGGAATAGGCTGTGCATCAGAGATGGGAAGGGTTAGAGATGAAACCACAGCTGGAATGCATTCTGATCTACTTACTGCTTGTTAAGAGCCATTTCCAGCTGCTGCTGCTAAGCTGATCTCCAGGCTGAGGCTGGGTTAGAAACCACAAGGGACAATCTGAGCTCCTGCTGCGTTCCTCCTTTGCCACATACCCACGTCTGTCACAGGAGAGAACCTGGGAATCAGACAGAAGTGTTGGCATTATTGAATGTGTGGTGGTAACTGTTCTTCTGAATTTAGTGGAATGAGCTGCTTTTGCCAGGATGCCACAGGGATTGCTGGGAAATTGAGATGTCTTATTCATGCTCAGAGAAGGAAATTATGAGCTAGCCAAAAAAGTCAAGTAGGCATAGTCAGGATGTACAACAGCATATCATCTTACCACGATAGGCAAACACAACCAGTTCTTTGACAGTTTTTCAAACTCCAGTATGTCCTTTCTGTGAAGAGCAGCCAGCCAGACACCGGCAGCAATAGAGAGACAGATAGAGAGAGTGTGTTCTTCTGCCTTCCCCAGACAGAAGGGGTTAACCTGGGTTAACCTTGTGCCTGGGAGATTAAAACCACCCTTCACAAGCAAAATTTTTTTCTCTTGCTATTTTTCTGGTGCTGTGAGCTGTAACTGTGTTCCTTAAACAGCTTTGGGTCCAGGAGTTCTAGATTGCAATGACAGAGCTGTTGGGGTATGTGATCATTGTGGGGATGTTTGGAGGCTCAGCAGGACAGTATACAGACATCAGATCTCTCTTTTTGAGTGCTTGTTTGGGTAGGTTTGTTTTTTGTTTTTTTTTTTTTAAACTTGTGGCTCAACAGGAAGTTTTCTTTAGAGCATCTTCACACCTACGGGCAGAGATTCACACATGGCTTTTTTCAGCTTTAATCCTTGTATAGCAATAGTGCACTGATGAGATCTATCTATCTTCTTTTTCTCTTTCTTCAAAAACACTTGTGGTGTAATCACTGTTTTTATTGCTGATAATTCTTCTCTTTTTCACCCTTTGCCAGTCAGTATTTATGATAAGCTTTCTATGCCATCTGAAGAAGATTGGTCAGGAAAAGGTAGGAAAGTAGAGGAAGAAATAGCCATTTTTCATTTTGGCAATAGCAGTATTTTATCAGTGTCACACCCTGAGTGCTATTGGTGGTTTCAGAAGTTAATAGAAAGAGAAGTTATTTGGAACTGGTTCAAGAGAAGATACAACATGCCCTTAAGCATTGGAGAGAAGTAAAGGTTGCCATTTGTATCATCCCTGACATTTTTGGCCTGCCTTAGGAAATTAGAGACTGTAGTTGTGGAGAAGGCAGATCAGAAGTACCATGTTCTTCTGTAGGGCTTCTGATTGCTCTCTCAGACAAATGTCTCCTGAATTTCTATTTTCTGTGGTAGCTGTAAGACTTCAGAAAGTGCTCTCAAAGATTACCTTGTGCATGAGAGACAAGGAAGTTCTGTTTCCTCCACCTTTGTTGGTTGTGTACAGTGCATAGGAGTACAAGCCAGGGAGTTAACCTGCTAACCTGCTGTCATAGGCAGATCTGACCAAACAAAAAATTAATTTCAGCCTAAATGACAGCCTGTTTTCTAGTTAGGTCCTGTAGGAAAGATACTTAGTAGTTTCTTGGGTAAGCTGAGCTAGGCCATTGAGGTTCTGCATCTATAGAGTAGTAGTCCCTCAGAGGAGCAGAGGTCAGTGGGGAAAAGTTGGAAAATATTCTTCTTTAAATGACTAGATGTGTTCTGGATGCTGCTGTGTGTTTTGCAGCACTGCTGAAAACTTCTAACAGAGCTTTCCTCGAGTGTCAGAGCTGTGCTAGGCTTACATCAGTCTGTCCTTGTACAAACCCTGGTCACAGTTTGTCACCTCTCAATTTCCAAACTTGACTATGCCTCTAAAGAGATACAGGAAACCAGTTCTATTGCACAGTCCGTTGTGTTTAATAACTTCTGTGTGTAGAGGAAGAAGGATGATACTTATAATCATTCTTTTGGTTTCAGCATCTGTGCATTAGCTATTTTCTGTTCTCCTGTTCTAGGAATCTCTTGCTATTGCCAATGAGAGAGGAGGTATGGAAAGGGAAATTTTACCTGAGATCCTGTGCATCTACCTTGCCATAAGTTTAACATTCCATTTTTAGCCCAAATTAGCTCACTGGCAAGGACCATGGCCTGTAGATTTTCAACACTCTTCTGCCACCTGGGAGAATTGGACTGTTCTGTAGATTCCCACCAGGGGCACTGAAGCAGCTCTGCCTTGAAGAGGAAATCAATAATTGCAGTGTTTCAGTAGTGTTTGTTTGTCTTTACCTTCCTCTGCACGTTCAAGATTTCTCCCTGTTTTATAGACATGAGGGGGGTGCATGGCCTGGGGAGGAAGGTGATTTAGACCTCATAGGAGGAAATGAGGGATTGGGAACCTCCTGCCCTGTGTTTGTGCTCAGCCAGGGAAGGAGTGGTGATGGAGAAACTGCAGCTGCTCTGCGATGTTCAGGTGTGCTGAGGCAGCTCTGAGGGTTCTACACAGAGCCAGAGTTAATGTGGAACCAGCAGCCTCAAATAATGACAGCAAGGGAGCTTCATTTTCTGGAGCTATCACTTTGGTATTTAGAAACCTTTTTTAAACAAGCCTGTTGTAATCTTGTTTATAGTAATTAAGGATTTGCTAGTAATTTAAATAGTTGGTTTTGGCAATGTGTGGGTCATCTTCTTATAGGTATTGCTAATGTCAGGTTGAAAACATTTACACAGGAATAAAAGCCAAGGAAGCAGGTAATTGACTGATTTATCAACCTTAGCAGACAATTTTTTCTGAGACATGGTGATGGCTATGGTAAATTTACTCTGGATTGCTTAAGGGCATGATCCTATATGGTGTGTACAACACATGAGGGCAACGCCTTGGAATGAATGGGTGAAGGAGCAGGTAATCAGCCAGCCTGGTTTTGGTGCCTCAATTAGCCTTTTGGTCAATGGCTTGTCTCCTAGGAGAGTTGGGAATTGCTATGCACAGCTCAGAACATAGGTGATTTACAGGTTTTTTTTGTGCAGATTTTAGATCAATTTTAGTCTTTCAGGTAACTTGAGAACTTTTTTAAACTTATGACCATTCCCAGGCCATGATGCTAAGTTGTAGTTGAGATCAGGGAATTATTTATTTTCATTGTAAATTGTCTGTATGCAAGAAAGTGATATGTTTGAACACTTTTTTGACTTCTTTTTCCAGCTGCATTGATGCTTGCAACTTCTCCTCTTCTTCCTTTGCACCTGTAAGGGTGACAAAAATCATATTGCTGTGGTGACCCTGTCAGTTTTAGATGACAGGCCACACTAGAATGGGTCACAGCTATTGATGGTTAATCAGCAGTGCAATAATCTGTAGCACCAATGCATCACTTTGTTCTTGGCTGCTGGAAATTGCGAGGAACATTTGAGAATTCCCGTGCCTCCTCTTTTTACTGTTGGGGTTGTGAGTGCTGAAGTTTGCAGTGCATTTGAGGCAATGAAGATGCATTTTGTCACAGTAAAGAGTTGAGACAGCTGTCACTGCACCCAGGTCTGGGGAGGTGGCAGGTCAGGGGCAGGCCTTAATGAAGATGAATTGTTGGCTGATGAGTAAGAGCACTCAGTAAGAGCAGGCAGTTTACAGATGTAGCTCAACACCAGAGAACACAAGTATGCAAAATATAGCAGACCCCCAATTTTATTTGTTACCAGGTTAAATGAAGATTAGAAAGCAAAGTTTTCCTGTGTTTTTTGGGGGGTTTGGTTTTGTTTTGTTTTTTGGCACCTAAGGGATACAAAATGTGACCTAAGAAACAGTAGAATTCATAATTACTCCAGTTTTGGTATGGAGGCTCCTGTGACCCAGGACTGAACTACCAGAAAGCTCATAGCCATTTGGAAATGAGTAACTGAGCCTTTGCTTTGCAGCTAGACTATGTTTAAGATAAGGTAGTTTTGTGTTTCTGCTTAGAATTTCCTAATAGAGACACCAGTTCTGTGTTTCACAAGCGACTTCTTAAAGAAAGTTTCATTAATGACCTGCCAAAGGATATAAAATCTTATTCATGGAGTTAGATGCTATTGAAGAATGGCTTTAAAATATTATGGATTACTATACTTAATATTTGACATTCATGTGATTCTCCCACAATAATTTGACCCAGAGTGGAAACTAAAATTCCTCCTTTAGGGACTTTTCTGGTTGTAGCCAGCTTTTGCAAATTGTTTGCTAGAATTCTTTGAGGTTTCATTTTCATAGAAGGTCCATGTTATGAAATTTTGGAATATTTCCCCTCCTTTGTGAGGTAGGCTGACATGACAGGTCTTGTCTCTGTATGCTAAAGATAAGAGAAGTCTTGAGAATAATCTTTAGCTCTTCTTATTTTGGAGGTGCCAGCATCCCTATTATCATATGGTAGTTGATATTTTCTCACTGCAGCAGCCTATTGAGTTAGACATCTTTCTAGAGCTAAACAAATAAGCAATCAAAGTAAATTTTGGCAAACTAGAAACAATTCTAAGCAGTTTTGAGGCTTCTTTATAACTAACAAAAGGTAGAATTTTTAATTGCTGTGCTGAACTATGTGTAGGTGGCAAGTGTTCACTGATGTCAAGGATGCACTGCATTCCAGGTGCAGGAGTCTCTCTGGATAGACTTGCACATGAACCATTTGAACCACCACAGATTGTTATTACTGCTTCCCATTTCCAGCAGGGCTGTGGGAATAACTGTGGAACAGTTCATACAGTTTTTCCTCTACTTTATAATAATCTATCAGAGTCAAAAACTGATATCATAGCTGGTTTTAAAAGACACGGGGAAGCCTGAAATTCCTGATAAGGAACTTTAATCTGGCTCAGAAGTTGCTGGCTAAAAATTGTTTGGTTTTATAGGAAATGGTTTATCATCTTCTCTGTTTACATCAGGAAGAAGAGGTATATTCCTTTGATATGTTAATGTACCAACTCCAGGTTTTAGGTGGCCATATTCCTGTAGTGTCTTAGAAAGTCTGATCAGAATCTTGTGCTCTATGAAATGTGTGCCCAGCCTCAACTACAGGTTATTATAGGATGCTTGTAAGGGCCTGTGGAAGAAACTTTCAGTAAGTCTGGCTGTGGTATTTTGCTCAGCCTTCATAAAACTGTTGCAAGCACATTGGTAACATAAAATAGGTTTTGCAAGGAACATGATTTTCTATTGTTTTACTGACACTTCATGTGTTTTATGAACCTGTCTTGGGGCTACTAGGCAGCCTTTGCAGCATAAGCTGACCTCAGAAATATTTGTTTCTTCTGAAAACCTCCATCATAAAAATCAACTGTCTTTGTATACCTTCTCTCCAGTTATTCTTTGTGTTGATCACAGAACCACAAAATGGGTCAGGTTGGAGGGGACCACAGTGGGTCATCTGTTCCAACCTCCCTGCCCAAGCAGGGTCATCCCAGAGCACATGGCACTGGATTGTGTTCAGATAGTTCTTGAATATCTCCAGCAGGGGAGACTCCACGGCCTCTCTGGCCTATCTGTTCCTCTGAGTGGTCACTGCACAGTAGAGAAGTTCTTCCTCATATTCAGGTGGATCTTCCTGGGCATCAGTTTCTGCTGTTGCCTCTTGTCCTATTGCCCAGCCTCAATGAGCAGAGCCTGGTCCATCCTCTTGACCCCCACCTCCTTTGGATACTTTTATACACTGAGGGTCCCTTCTCAGTTGTCTCTACTCAAGGCTGAATGGGCCCAAGTTTCTCAGCCAGTTCCTGTAAGAGGAATGCTCCTGTCCCTTAAATGTCAATGTAGCTTGGCCAGAGCCCCACGTCTCTCGTGTGCTGAGGAGCCCAGAACTGGACACAGCCTTCCAGATGTGCCTCACCAGGGCTGAGCAGAGAAGTCAGGATCACCTCCCTGGTGATCAAGCTGGATTAAGTCAGCTGACGGCAGCTTTTTCTGCAGGCTGTTCTTTAGTGGCACACCTCTTGAGAGATGATCTTCAGAAACATTCCCCTCTCTAGGGCTGTGTGTATTTTGTTCTGTTTCACATGCACACCTCAAGTTCTTCAGTTCACTGTGCCTGAAATACTGGCAAAATCCAGCTAGAATCGACTAATTTTAAATTATAGTAAGCAAATATCAAATATCATCATGCATTATTATACATGTGTGCTATTTATATGTAACATGGAATGTACATATTGTATAATATGTAATATGTTGTTATTGATTGCTTTATAAGACATACTGCTCTACCCTCCTACTTTCATGGTTGCTGATTACTGAGCCCTGAGCCTGACTGTTAAGATATTATTTCTGGGTCTTTAGAACTCTTCCTCTCTTAGAAAGATGCTGCCTACCAGGTTTAGAGAAGAGGGTTTTTTAATTAGGATCAGAGTGTAGGGGGGCCAAGCCAGCTACAGATGTCCCAGATTAGGCTTCTGGAGAAGGCTACATGATACTGGCTGCTGTGGCCACCCTGACTGCACAGGCCAGCTCTTCCCTGAGAGGTGTGGTGTGTTGTGAAGGTTTGGGATGGGACAGAGAATCCTCAGGTGGTTTTTCACCAACAGGTCATGATGTACTTTGTACCCCACAAGACTAGAGGAGATAGGTGCCTCAGATTGTTGAATCTGCCTGTTTTCTCATTCCTGTCCCCTTTGCATCATTTTTTTTGTTGATTTCTTGACAGAATGAGTGGTTTTCTGCCAAACTGGTGAGTTGAAATTGGCTCATGAAGCAGTCAAAGAACAGAGCAAGTCTAAGGGAGGGCACAGGATCACCACTTCTGTTGGCCTTGAGCTTTTATCACCTCACTGCACTGTAAGGTGATGCCTGTTTCTTTGTGGCTTTAAATATCTGTGTCCCAGTGGAAGTGACCCTCCTTACACACTAATCCCACAGCCACTCACTATAACCTCCTGCCTAGAACAGGAGAATAGCTAATCTTTCTTGGAGGCGAGAGGTCAAACATCCATCATTCTAGGAGTTCGCTTTTGAACTTGCTTTTGGGGGAGATCAGACTTGTCTTTGTAAGGTCCTGTCTTGTGGTCTGTCAACCATCCCATAGAACCTTCAACAAGTAGTGACAGCTCTTCTCAGGAGAAGATCCATGTGTTTCCCTTTTCATGGGTGCTAGCTAGTAAAAGATGGATCTTTTTGGCAGCTGGTGAAACACACTTGGCACAGTTTTTCTGGGGCTTGTGGCTGAAAATAGAAGGCTGCTGCCTCTGTTTCCCATCTACCACAATTTCTCTCTCCTCTGAGGGACGGGAAATAAAGGCAGTTTTATGTTGTCTATGACAAGTTTTTTCAGTAATTTGTCCTGATTCCCTTTTTCCTTGGGAGAGTCCATCACACCTGGATTCTGCCTTTGAGAGGAAACTGAGATATTGTACATGCATTTTGATAATCCATGGCTGTCTAGCAGTTTGGAAACCTGAATGTGCTCAATATTACAACATTTGGGCACATTCAGTTGTTTGTGTGTATAGGCAAAGCATCTTGAAGAGTTCTAGTTACTGCAAAATAACTAACATTCTCTGATCTTTTTTGGCTCTGAGTCCTTTTTTCAGAAAAGCAGTACTAGAGAAATTGTTAGGTGAATATTCTGGGGTTTCCTTGTATGTTGATTTTTTCAAAGTCACTTTAAGTTAGGGATAAAAGTAGGGAATGTATGCCCTGTCTTTAAAAGCTGTGCCTTTCTTTTCCCCTTTCCTCCTTCCCTCCAGTTAGGAAAATCATTATCTTGGAAGATGTGGAGATGAAATAGAGAGCCCTACCTAGGGCTTCTTTCCCTGTCTAATTGTGTGAGTATTTTCACATAACCTAAACACAGGGGAGAAGGACAGAACAGAAGAGCTGTGGCTTTTTGGCAGATCCTTCTTGCAGCTGTGCTGCTCTCTTTAGGTCAGCCTGCAGTAGAGAAATTTGGTTCAAGCACCGGCAACGCTACTAAACCATTTTGTGAGGAGGTCAAGAGTTGAATAATCATCCCGTTGATAAGGAGAGAGCCAGAAATTCCATTGAAAGAGGAGGTGACTTCCTGTGCTGCTTACCTATTATAGGTCACAGAAATTATGAAGGGAAAATGGGGGACCAAGGCCACTCCAGCACATGACTATTGATGCAACTGTGACTTTTAAGTCTTATTTGCTGCTGTAGATATATTAAAAGGAGTTAAGGCAGGCCTTTGTGGTTTTATTAAAATAATTATTTTCTAGCAAGCATCCCTATGGGAAAATCAACATAGCTGCTGCTCTGGACATACAACCTCATCAGATGTGGCTGTAAATGCTTTTTAGAGGTAAAAAAAGAAGGAAACTGTGAGGTGTGCCCCACTTCTTGGAGATAGTTTTACAGCACACACATCTGCATGGTTTGGTGAGAGTGGGAACCCTTAAAAGTTGTTCAGCCCAAAGATATTACATTCACCCTTTTTTTTTTAAATTTAATTTGAAATGCTTCAAAATCAGCCTGAATGCCAAAAGGGTAGTTTGTAGGCAGGCAGCTAGACTGAGCAATTTATGTAGGATACCACAGAATAGACTTTCCAGATATGACTGTATGACTGTCATTTTTAGGTCTGTGCCTTGTGATTTCCGTAGTACCTGACTGTGAAATAAGCAAGGGCTTATGTGAAACTGACACTCAGAGAAAATGTGAATTAGAAAGTGATGTGGTATTAGCAAGTGGTCTCTTGCAATTATTCTTTCTCCTTGCTAAAGTGATGCGCCTACACAGTTTACCTAGTTCACCTAAAGGTATCCATTGTATTTGGTCTTTAGCTCCTTCAATCTTTTCTCCTCCATGTTATCTGTCTGCAGAGGTAAGATGGGGACAAGGGGAGCCTGTACTCATCTTGAATTAACAGCCACCATGTGATGGGCAAACATGTCTTGTTTGGATATGATGGTGATGACAAGTCATGATGGAACCTGGGTTACAGCAGGAAAGGGTATCCTGAACTGGACTGCCAGACAGCAAATTCTGCCCTGTGGCCTGATTCCCTAGTCCTCATTTAAGGGTTCTAAGAAAACAGAAGAACCCATCCTGGAGGCTGGATATGAGCCTTCCAGTTCGCTGCCTTGTCCATGACTGGTTAAATCCTTACAGTTATCCTTGCCTTCTTAGTTGTCAGCTGTTTCTTCTCTTCACTCATTCCACTTTTCTTGCTGTCACTGGTAAAAGTCACCCAAATCCTAGCTGCTGTCACTGGTAAAAGTCACCCAAATCCTAGCTTGCTCAGGTATTGTCTCTGACTTATTTTTGATGCATCTGCCTATTTACTTGGCCTTAAACTGATTGCTCAACCGAGCCAGTCAGTGTTACTGCAGCACTCCTCTTGGATGGCTTCCTGCTTCATATAAGTTTAATGTGTTCTTTTAAATTCTTTAGGTATCTTTGCAGAGCTCCTCAGTTCCCTGGTGTAAAGCTATCACTTAATCCCAGCTCTTTCAGTAGGCCCAGGTACAGGGTTCAGTGTAAAATAATCAAAAGGATGGTTTATGGTAGGTGCTAGAGATGAAAGGATAGAGAGTTGTTGGGGCAGCAAATTAGGAAGATGATCTGGGTGTCAAATGGACAACAAATGTAATTGTAACTTTATTAGATTGATGCAAACTTGAATGATCATATCTGAAATCCTTATGCAAATCAGGGTAATTGATATCAAGATAATAAAGATGAGGTTTGACTCTCCTATATCTTTAAATCTTCCCAGTTTTTCCTTGAAATGTAAGAGCTGAAAAAGGGCAATTTTGATTAATTTATCTCATGAGCAATTTTCGTGTATGCATTTATTTGAAATTATTTTACTTCTACCTACTTTAGTGTTTGCTTTAATTTTCATTCTGTAATCCCATCATTACAATTTCTGTATGTTTCCTATCACTGCACCATATGGATTTCTATATTGAAGTTCTGTCATTCACTCATTTCAGTGAAGTAGAATTTTGTCCTGCTTAGCATGAAAAATCATTCTCTGGGGTGAGTTCCTTAGCTGTAGCCTCTTCTCAGATAATTTCCAGTGTTTTTGGAATGGTGTTCTTTCCATCATGTTTTTGCTGCCCATGTCTGTTGCTCAGTAACACAACTTTGAGACTCTTCCCTTTCCTGGAGATCCAACTCACTACATTGATATTTCTCCCCTCCAAGTCCTACAAAGCAAAGCTGTGGATCATCTCACACTTGCCACTTTCTGGAATGGCATGTGTACATTGCAGTGGGTACAGTTAAAGTTTCCAGCATTTTTGCTGAGTGACTCAGCGTATAAATCAACAAACATGTTTGTCTTTTTCAGTTTTCAGATATAAGTAGTTTGAGCAAGTTAATATTTACATTTCTATTGGTACCAGGGTCAGATTCTAATCAGCACTCTAAATAAAAGGGCAGATGGTCACAAAGTGAAATAACACACTTCGGGATCAATAAGATTTGTCTGTCAAACTGATCTCTTGAAGAGGAAAATGAACTTCTCTGTATTTGAAAGCAAGCAGATGAGTTGGCGAGCAAGGGAAACTGGCACTTCTTCAAACAGTGCTTTCTGTACACATTTGTGGCTTTGCCAGAGATGGATACATGGGCTACAGCAGTGGCAGCAGTCACCCAGCAGTACTTTGGTGCCTTTTGTCATTGCTGACAAGAGTGGAAAAATATTTTTTAGAGGCTCCTGGGTGGTGTGCAATGTGATAGTCCTGAAACATGCAGGCTGTCTGTAATTCCCAACTGGCCTCTGCCAGTGGCAAAGGGCTTGGGAAGCAGTTTCAGAATTGCTCTGGAAATCAGGAAGAAGCAGTAATGACAGGTCTTGACTCTTGAATCATGATGAGAACAGCTCCATAACTGTGTTGTGAGAGAAAGGAAAAACATATCATGCAGATTTCTGCCACAGATGTGAAATAGAGCTGAAATTTTTTGACAGACATGTGGAGGTTGGGTCCTGCTTCAGACAAACCTGATCTGGGTGACCCATGAACCCCCTGGGTTCTGAGGGAAGCTTTTATATAATTTGAAATCATAAAGAAGTCATTGGGTTGATTTCTCCTGGAGTGCTCAAGCTTGTTCAAACTCACAGGCTCACAAGTTAATGTGAATTAAAATTCTGCCCTGAAGGCCTTGAAAGGCAGCTTTGCTTAGCAATGAAATTGCCAGGCTTCACTGTTCTGCTCCTAAACCAATTCACTGGTGTTTAAAAGGAGGCTTGACTGAGCTCGTGATAAGACACTGATGCTGGCTTTTTCAGCATTAACCTTACAGCCCTCAAATACAGTGGGCTTGATGCTGCAGCAACTGGGAATTACTGAGAAGAGGAAAATTAGAACAGTGTCAGCAGTTAGAGGTCTGATTTCTGGCTACAAAAAGAAACTGCACTGGTGGAAAAAAAAGTATCATGCTGGCTTTTGGGATAGTGAGACTGGAGGGAAAATTTGCCCTTTATTATAGAAACTGCATGGAGCTTTGAGAGGCCTTGAGTGGTCACAGGTAGATAAGCAACAGGAGAGGGAGCTCTCAGTGTGTTACCTAAAGAGGAGGGAAATCCTGAGCTTGGGAGCAAGCCTTTAAATGAAGAATTCTGCTCTCCTGCTGCTCCCTGTCAATAACATGGTGGTGGCTGCCCTTTTGTGTAGGCAAGATCAATGGGGAATTTGCATGTCTGGAAAAAGAAAGTTGAGGTACACAGCAAGGAACAGAGATGTTTGGGGGGTTAGTAAGCTGTAGATTTCCCTAAAATAAAAGTCCACTTCTTCTTAGATCCCTTTACACCTAAATAGGCCTCAGACTGTAATGTTTGAGTGGCTTTCTGGGTGAAGGGAAATGCAATTCTCCCTTGCTATGAATGGATGGGAAGTACAGAGCCAGAGAGAGCGGGGTTTGCAGGGGTGGGAGAGATTGTTTCACCAGACAGATGAGTGTAGGGAGCAGGCTGGCTCTGGCTCCAGAGCTGTGTAGTGGGGTGAGCTCCAGGCTGTGTCCCAGAGGATGTGCCCTGCACTTGGTGTGTGAGTTCAGACAAAGTGCCAGTAAGATGCTTTTTTGGCTTCCAAACTTGTTTGCATCTGCGATGAGTGAATGGATCTCTCATGTGAGTGCACCCAGCTGTACAGACATGCTCAAGTTACTTTTTTAATGTTCATGGGGTGAAGAGGGAATACATTCAGTTCTCCTTTAACCTACATAAGTGCTGGTTCAACTGATTAGCATCTCTCTCCTTTATTTGAATGTGCATGGTACTTGGCCTTTATGCACATGTTATTGCTGAGCCTGTGTTGTTAACTTGGTCAATACCAAAATAATTCTAGCTAAGAGCTTGGATGTTTGTTTGGCTTCTGCTTGTTTTGAAAAGGGAATATGCTAACCCTTTTCTGCTTGAATTACAAACCTAAGGTAGCTGAGTTTATTGCCAGCTTCTAAAATATTGGTGACTTTTTTCCACAGGGTTTTGAATAAAAGAAACTTTTTGTGAGAGACTGTGCCTCATATTCTATATAACATAAAAAACTCCGAAGACTTTGCTTTCAGAGTGTGCATTTGTGTCTCTATACTCATGATACATTTGTCTGAGGTTTTGCTCCTTAAATTCTTTGGATCAAAGCAATAATAGAAATCTAAGTTTTATTCATTAACTTCTCTCCAAGTTTTGTAATTTGCTGGAATTAAATTGGGAATCTGGGAATAATACATGATCATAGACACAATGCACATCATGCAGGCTTATTTCCAGAATGTCAGTAGAGGGTTATATTAAATACTTTTGTCTTGCTGTAGTGTGATTACAAAGATGCTTATGCAGCTTGGGACATTTTGTCTAAAAGCAAGAAATGTGAGATGTATCTGGCAAGAGAAGATAATATGAATTTAATTCTAGTGTTGCTGTTGTTCTTTACTGTGTTCTGATTGGGCAGGAAGGTCTGCCAAAAAAAAAAAGTCTTGGTCACAGCTGTATGACTTTGGATACCTGTCAGGAAGAGGAGCAATCCAGGGTCACAGTGCTTTAAACACTGCTAGATCTCAGGAGAGACTCAGGTGTTTTGCAGTTACCAGAAAGGAGAAAATGTAACTTAACTGCAGTGGAACCAAGACTTTTCCTTTTTTTTTCTTTTCAGCTAAACTAAGTTCAGTTTAGAATGATCTTTAAAACTTCATTAAACAGTGACAAATGAATAAGAGCAATTAGAGTCTGTATATGACAACACTGTGTGTATGATGCTCCTTTCCCAAGTAGTTGGAGAGATGGGAGCTTTAGTCTGCATTCATGTATTAGTCATTGCAGCTATTCAGGAATGGATTGCGAATTATTAGTACAAATTTATTTTATTTTATTTTAGATAGGGGTCACTGCAGGATTGGTCTGAGATTTGAGTAGCTGCACACCTGATCTGCCTTTGAAGGCACACCTGTGCTGGCTGTACAAATACAGAAGTATCCAGTAATTTCTGATCTGTTGAATCCCTGCCTTATACCAGTGAGTTCATAATATTTGGCAGGATGTACAGACTATGCCAATAAAGAATTGTTTGCAATATATGCATATATATAATGTTTATATGTATTGTTGCAGTTTTAGCCACTTTAGTTATGCAGACTGAAAGATGACAGGTTTGTCATCATTAAGTCTTCTAAGAAAGATTTATTCATTTTGGAAAGGTCTTTTTTCTGGTCACTGAATCCAGGCTGATTCCAAGCCTGTGCATTTTAGGGGGGTGTGCTGGGGGACTGTTTAGGAGGGTCATGCAGAGGTCAGGCATGCTTCATGCTAAGAAACTGCTTCACACAGATTTGGGAATAATGCTGTTGTTCATGGTCCCACACAGATGGTACCAGACAGGAAGAAGTGGAAGGTGAGCTCAGTGAGGAAGAACGCTGGTTTGGGAATTCTTCAGAAACTCCTTCGGAAGCATCATATGGAGAAGTCCAGGAGAACTTTAAGTTGTCCCTTGAGGACAGGATTCAAGAGCAGTCCACCTCCCCCGACACCTCTTTGGGAAGTGCAACGCCGAGCAGCAACGCAGCGGAGCTGGGGTCCATTGAAAATGAGGCACTGAGAGACACGCTGCAGAGCAAGGAGCACCTTTCTCCAGATGTGTCCTCTCTGGGTGAGGAGGAACCTCCTGGTCCAAACAAGCCACTGAGCAGTAACCTGCGGCGGCTCCTGGAGGCTGGCTCCCTCAAGCTGGATGCTGCCGTTACAGTCAATGGCGGAGTCGAGTCCCCTGCCAATCTTGGCTCAAACTTCTCCTTCTCTCCACCTGCTCACCATGCCCAGCAGCTAAGTGTGCTTGCCAGAAAGCTTGCTGAGAAACAGGAACAAAGTGACCAATACAATGCAGGCAGTCACTTCATATGGAATCAAGGTAAGTGGTTGCCAAACTCGAGCACCACCTGTGGTTTGTCCCCTGATTCAGCTATCCTGAAGCTGAAAGCCGCAGCCAATGCTGTTCTGCAGGACAAATCTTTTTCCAGGACTGAGGACACGATACGATTCGAGTCCTTTTCCTCACCCTTTAGCTCTCAGTCAGCCAGCTCCACGTTAGCAGCTTTATCTAAGAAAGTGAGCGAGAGAAGCATGACTCCTGGGCAGGAGCACCCGCCTCCAGCCAGCTCTTTCCTTTCCCTGGCTTCCATGACCTCTTCAGCTGCCCTTCTCAAGGAGGTTGCTGCAAGGGCTGCAGGCACCCTCCTGGCTGAGAAGAAGAAATCACTGGTTCCTGAGGATCCTCTGCAGCTTTCAGAGATGAAACAAGAGAAAGCAACTCCACCGCAGTCTTTGGAATTACTGCTACTACCAGTCCCCAAGGGAAGAGCATCCAAACCCACCAGTACAGGTATGGATACAATTTGAACCACTAAATAGAATGTATTTGTTTTGCTATAGGCTTATATAACATCTCTTCAGTGGGTCTGGATTTGGTTTGATTCCATGTCTTATGAAAATAAGAAATACTTTAGGCGAACAATAGAAAAGCTTTTTGAAGTACCACTTTGAGACCAAGCTGTCACAAATGTTTCCCTATTTTAAAGGTGTGAGTGCACAGTTAGGTACATTTTTTTCCCCTTTTATTCCATACAATAGTATTTTGCTCTCTTACGAAGTTTAGAATGTGTCCACAAAAATATTTAATGGAGAAGATCAAAGAATCCCTGTGAGGGAGCTCACAGTATCAGTGAGCATGTACAAAACTAGTGCTTTTGAAATACTGGACAAGGGAGAATTCTCCCTCCTGCTGTCTTTGTCACAAATGGACTTTTGTGTAATCGCTTACTATTCTGCCCTAATTTACCAGAGTGTATTATTGTGTTGCCACTTTTCATTAAATTTTTTTTACAATCCTTTGTTGTTAACAAAAAAAAATCCAACTAAACTGCATTTCTCTAATTTGCTCAACAAGAAGCATTTTACACATCTGACTTGCCTCCATCAGTTCCAGCTGTTGACAGTCAAGGAATCAGGGTTATAGGGAAGAAGAAGAAACTGTCTGGGTAACAAAAGCTTTAAAGAGCTGGCAAGCCATGCTGGGGAATTTAAATGATCCATCTTCAAAATAAGGAAAAATAATTTCTTTCATCTCTTTCTATAAAAAGTTCACATCACAGATTCAAATTTCTGGTGGAACATATGGCTTCAGGTGTCGTCAGTGTTGTGCTGCAAAGGAAAAGGAAGCGTGGCAGGTATCTTCATGAGATGCACAAAGGGGTTTAGCATATTCCAGCTTTATCAGGCTGAGTTTTATCAGGAGTACTAGCCTGGCTGCACAGGTGTAGCAAGACAGTGTACAGACATGGAGCCTGACATGCATGTTGTGTAATTGCCCTGCTGGTTTTCTGCCCTAACCTCTTTGCTTAGGGGTATCCCTAGGCCCAGTCTGTCATGTGCAGCTCTTGGTCAGCACTCTTAGCTTGGAAGCTATTGGATGGACAGCAGTGCTCATCCCTCCCTTGGAGGAGGAGGAAGAGGGATGCAATGAGTATCAGCCAGCACCAGTTTTTGCTCTGTGTTATACATGTGTTCTATAAATGCTTAACTGCTGTGTTTTGCCAAGATAATTAAAGTGGCAGACTATTCTTGGCATGGCCTGGCCTAAGGTTTTCATTAGTTTAGATTAAGCCTTCTTGGAGTAATATAAGCTAACAGCTGAATGTGTACATTTGCCATGAAAATAAATGTTACATATTCCTGATTCCTTTTGCTCAGAAAACCTTATGGCACTAAAATATTAAAAAAAAAAAAAGGTATATAATTATATAATGCTTTATCTTGTTGTGTCTGTCTGGTTGTTCCTTGAGTCTTTTTTTGTCTTGTTCCCAGAGAGAAGTATCTTTTCCCCGTAGGTATAGCTTGAGAGGTCTTTTCCCCCACACTCACACATTGAACTTTTACACTGATGGGTTTGCTTTGCTGTTACAAATCTGATTCACTTCCCCACCAGCAACGTGTAGCTTTGGTTATGAGATCAATACTCAGTGAGATTAATTAGATGTAAGTAAGGAGCAGCAAGGATGGAGGCTATTTAAAGAGGAGTAAGTTAATAACAAGAGCATGCCTGCTGCTCTTTTGTCCACCACGTTGAGCTATTTGCTCAGAATTATTTCAGGCAAGAAGCTGGAGCCATGGCTTATCAGAGTGTGGTTGCCTCTGAAATGGCACATCAGGTTTGGTCAACCTAATCAGGACCTGCATGTTTATTACAGTAAATTGGTACAGAGGAGATGAACTTTTCTATCAATCTGTTACTATTGCCAGTATTATAAACTGCTTACAAATTTGGGATGAAGTTGAAAAGGAAGCCTGAAATATCTGTTAAGTTCTGATTGTTTTGAAAGAATGTGGGTGACAGACCTTTCTTTTACTGACTGAATACTTTTTTGGTGTAACTTAATGTCTGTGATGCTTGGAATTTGGTTCCCAAAACTTCTTTGGGAAGCATTGGCTGATTCTCTCCTCACTGGAGTATCATTGTGATGTAAGATAGACATCAATATAAATGAAGGAAAGCTGAAACCCCTGATTTTCTTTTTAGTCTGAGCTTCATACAGTATACATGGTTCAGCTCTGGAGCACACTGGCACAATTCCTGAGTAACACTAATTGTCTCTGTTATTGGTGAGGTCACATGCATTCATCCCACTTGTTTGCATATTTTTTAATGTGCTAGATCACCCTTGATTCATCTTGATTGCTGATTTATTTTTGAGGGAGTCAAAATCAGGTAATATCTTGTTACACTTTTCTCTTCTGGGTGGTAACCAGAGGCTGAAGAAAAGATGTGATAGAAGGAAAAGACATGATAGGTAAAAAAGCCACCCATGTATTTTTTTTTCTGTGGTTTGTCTCTCTTCTGCCTGTTGTCAAGAAAAAAGTAAAAATATTTTAAAACAAACATAAGCAGTTATGACATTGGTTTTGGCCTACTCTTTAGAGAGGCAGAGAGGGGAACAATTTGATATTTTAAGTGTGATAGAATGTTTTACAAGGAGAATTTCTGAACTTGCAATAGTACATGCTTTGACATTGTGTCCCTTTCTGTACTTACATAATGACTGCCTAATCAGTTGAATTATAGTGGGTTTGTTTCCTATTTAATTGCAAGAATTGTGCTTTGGGATGAGACAGATCTTTCTGGAGGTTTTTGTCACTTAGTTCCTCATCAAGGGAATTTGATGTTTGCTAGATTCTTATCAGTGATAGTAATGAGATTAAATAGTCTGAGAGAATTTTTGAATAGCAAGATGCACATTGCTGAGCTCTGGATATTTGAAAACAGTTTTGTCTTTTACAATAAGGAAATAAGGAAAAGGACATCCAGTTCCACTGTAATAGTAGGCCTTCCTTTATAATAATGAGAGGAAATTGTTGTGAGAGGATGGATGGATGGATGGAGGATTAGTTGTGCAAAGTCAGCAGCAAGGAATTTCTCTCTCCTTCAACCTTATGATGGTTCTGCACTTGGAAGTCTAACCATATTTTCCTGATCAAAGCCACCAAATCTTTTTTTTAGGTGAATTGGGCAGTAAAGCAAAGTGCAGACATTTAGGAAGGCAGTAGATTTAAAGCCCTGGCGATTAGAGGAGCAGAAGGAAACCTATGACCTGAAGACCTTTGATGGCTGGTGCTGCAGCAGTATCTGCTTGAGCCATAACTCAACAATTTCAGCAGCAGGACTTCCAAAGTCTTTCGGTTCTGGTGTTAAATATATCAGCCATGCAATACCAGCATGCTTTTCAGTTAAATTGTGGGTTCTTCCATGCTTTATATCCTGCTTTCCTGCTGGCTAACCATCACATGTGGAAATGGATCATTTTTTTAACAGTTATGCACATTTCCCATACTCTGCTACAACCAGCCTTTGATAGGAAATGAAGCTGAAAAATGATGATTATGAGAGGCATTCATCTTGGTGCAGTTCAATTATAAGGAACATTAGGACCCAGGTGAGAGAGAGGAGCATCCTCTACTGATTAGTGAAAGGAAGTTTGGAGCATTAACCTTTATAAATTATGGTGACCTTTCTCAGAGGGATAATAACTAGAACCAAGGGAAGAGGTATATGCAGGGGGGAATGGAAACTTCTGGTACCTGTTGTTTTTTAACCAATGTCTCTTTACAGATGAAACTTGAGAAATCATTGAGAAATGATATCTTGAGTATGTTTACAAGGGGAAAGTATTTGGCAAGTGGCTGTAAAGGATCCTCTCTTTTTCTTCCTGCTAAGCCTCAGAAGAAGAAGGGGGAAAACCTTTCCAGTGTCCCATCTGTGGTTTGGTTATCAAGAGGAAGAGTTACTGGAAACGGCACATGGTGATTCACACAGGTTTGAAGAGCCACCAGTGCCCTCTCTGTCCTTTCCGCTGTGCACGCAAGGACAATCTCAAATCACACATGAAGGTAAGGGAAACCTTTACTGACAATCAAAATACCCAAATCATCAGTCAAAAACTGAGAGTATAACAAAGCTATTTCATTTGCATTTGCAAGAACAAAATTTCCCTAGTTGTACTACAAATGATGCCTGTACTTAACTAAAGAGGCCATAAAAAGAAAGAAATAACTTTCATTCCATTGCTTGCCTTTCCATTTTATGCAATGTGGAAACTGCCTTGGGTTATGTCAATTGGGTACAGCACAAGCTGTGTGTGGCTGATTCAGTTCCAGAGCTGGAAGCACCAGGAGCAGGGATGCTGGTTGGGATGTGACACCACACAATCCTGTCAGTGCTACTCCCAGGATTCCAGTGCATGATAATAACCCTGCATGCCAGTGGCTCACTGTAAGTGGGCAAACCAACTTGGCCAGCTCTAGCAGGGATCTCTCCATCACTTTCTACAGGCAGGCCTGCAGTTTTAACTTTTTTCTTGCTGTAGCTTTTAACTGTGGGCATTTCAGAAGTGAATCATCCAAACCAAAATGAATGACAGATCATACTGTAATATTTTGTTTTCAAGTTTAAAATGTGTTTTTAACTCAGCCTGAGTTTTGGGCTTAAGCTGAAAATGACCTTCTGAAGGAAGCAACATCTGTGTTGATACAGAAGAATATAGAAAAAAGAAGAAACTGATTGTCTGCTTAGCTGAAGTACTACATGGGTGCAACAAAAAGTGCTGAGTGTTGCAAGCTGTAGAATATTCTTGAGGAAGTTAAAATGGAATCTGTCCTCTTAGCCCTTTGATTGATAAGCTGAAGTGAAAACATTTCCCTTGTTAATGCAGTTGAGTTTTATAATAATAGTGAAGTGTTTTATTATAGTTACCATTTTGTCTGTTTTAGATGAATGTGTGTAACAGGGGATCAGACTGGTGTGAGGGGGGACAGAAATGCCTGTTCAGGTTTCCTATGTGCTATTGCAGAATCTGAGCTTACTGGACAAGAGTATGGCCTTGCTTTACACTCAAGAAGCTGTTCCCTTCTGTGTAAATTATTCTGATTCCTCTTGTCACAACATTAGATCTTACTATGGTTTAAGTTGTTGCTAAGTCTTAAATCATCCCCCTATAATCTGAAGGCTCATTCCTTAGCACTTCTGCTGTAGATCAGTGCACTGTTCCCAGGCATCCTCAGTGTATCATGCTAATCCTTATCAAGTCAGCTCAGTGCTTATGGCTCTCTCTTTTAGGACTTGCTGTTCCATGTTGACTAGAGGGCACAGATGGCCAACCTAAGCCGAGGATGAATAGATAGGATGGGAACACAGCATGGAAAGAAAATGTGGGGGTTTTTGTTTGTTTGTTGTCAGCTGTTGACAGCCTGCACAGAAGGTGTGCATCACCTAGGAGCTCACTACTCCCTGGCAGAGACCTGTTGTTGTCCCCTGCTTTCTAAAGGACATCCCTATTGTTCCCTGCAGAAATAATTGTTCTCTGCTTTTTTCTGCCTTACTGGCACAAAATGTTGTTTGAAGGTTGAGGATCTATCCCTTCCTTTTTGGCAAGGTGATTTCTGCAGGTGGTCACAGGTAAGATGTTGGACAAAATCAGGGACTTTTTCACTGTCTTTGTGTATTCTCAAACTGATGGCTTCCTGAGGCCCTTGTGCTTTTTTCTGCTCCCCTCCCAGCATTATTTCTTTCATTAATGGAGCCTGCATCTGCTTAAAACATACTTCCTTGTACAGTCATGTAGCATGTAGTGTTAATTATTTGGTGATATTGTGACTATGACTGGGTAATGCTTGGTTAGAAACCCCTGAGGTCAGAGTCAGGCCTGTTTGACTCAATGCAAGACGTTACAGCCACCTTCAGCCTCACTGTGGAGGCCTGATCTGAAGTCTCCTCCATCACTGCAGTCCAGTCATGAAAGTCATGATGGACTTGGGCATCTTTGCTGGCAGAGCTGTCCTTATTTGAGGTGAAAGCAATTGTCTTACAAAACCAGATGATTTGCCTTTGTTTTTTGTTCTTCAGACAGATGCAAAGAATCACAAGCACAACAATCTGAAAAATAATATTTTGTCTTAGTTTGAAATGATTTCATACACTTTTCCTAACTGACTAAGCCATTAATAAAATTATTTTCTATGACATCAAAAATGAAGCAGGTGAATAAGGAATGGGCATGTTAGTCTTGTCAGACATAATTTGAATTCCTTTCGGTGGAAGTATAAATTGATAACAAGATTAAAGGTTTTAAAAAATAAGATTTCTTTTCTCATTATAAACAGTGATGCCTTTAAATCTATATGTATGTGATATTATAAAAACTGGAACATATGTAAGCCAACAGCATTCAAAATGGACTGAATGCACGCCAGAAATGGTACAGTACAGCTGGGAGCTACTTAGGGTGCAGTGTTCTGGTTATACCAGCTGGGTGTGTTGGTTTTCTGTTTGCCTTAGTGTCCTTTGGGAGCTACCTGGCCTTGCCTCCTTTCTGGCAGGCAGCCCATGAGGGTAGAGCTGCTTCTGCTTCTCCAGCCATTTCTCCCCATGTTTCAGCTGTGCCTACAGGTGAAGGCAGATTTTTCAAACCCAAAAAGGCCACTCAGAGCTAAGGTACTGGGCTGGTATTTGTCATTCATTACAAGGCAACTTTTATTCCAGGATTGGCTGTAACAAACCAAGCTTTTTTCCAGGGGCAGGTACATCACCTTAAAATCTTTGTTTATGCTGTTCTTTGGTTTTCATAGGTTTTTTCTCTATTGATAAGGATAAGAGGCAAAATGTGTTTTGTTCAACTGCAGTCCTCAAAATCTTTTATTTTTTCTTTTGTGTCCTCCTAGGCAACACAGCCATGAGCTTGAACCACCTTATTTTTTTTTCTAGGTTCTTGTAGGCATTCTCCACTGAAACTGGTTATTTGGAGATTTCATTTCCATGAGTGGTCTGTGTGTGTCCATATGGACCTTCCTTACTGTGTCTTTAGGCTAATTACCCATAACTATATCATATATATACACTATGTAATTTTATGATAATTGTAACATGTCTAAGTGACTGACCCAGAACTCAACATTGCCAACATTTTTGGTGTCCTGTCCCCTGCTATGGAGAAAATCTTAATAGAGAGCTGGAATGGTTGCAGCCCTGACCCATATTCAGATCTACATGTGCTACCCACCACATGGATGAAGCTTTCTCCCTCTAAGGGCACTCTGCCAGGGCCAGCTCACAACTGGAGGCGAGGAAGTGAAAGGAGCAAGAAGGGAAACAGAAGGAAAGTTTCCACACAGACACACAACAAGCAAGGGGGGCTGAGTAGCCTGCCTTTTAAGGCACAGAGTGTTAACTATAATTGGTATATTGTGTTTAGACTCCACAGTGACAGGCACCTTATAAAAATCCAAAAATAGATGCAGTGCAGAATTTTATTAGGTTTTTTTTGGAGGTAAATTGTAGTGCATGCATAACCACAAGTTTGGGCTCTTGTTCCCAGTAATCTGGGGGGAGCTGATTCTGGTATCACAGCATGGTTTCCAGGGATGCTGAGAGCACTGAACTGAAGATTAGGCTGGACAAAATGAATGGGTAACTGAGAGAGGTGTCTTGTCCAAACAGGCAGCAAATATTATTCTTGAGTCCTTTTCTCTGTTTTTCAAAATATATATTCAGTTGGAATAGGTTTTCTTCTTGAGACAGTACCCTATGTACTTCTTCTGTAGAAAGCAATGAAAAGTTGTGGTGCAATTCAGCAAGATGTAGTCAGGCTTTTCTGCATTTGCTGGTGGGGATTACATTTTCCTCAGAGCAATACCACAAGCGTCAGTCAGACTTTGGCCAATTGGTGCCTTTGGATCATGCACATATCTTCCTCAGCAATTGGTGGACAGATAGGCTGTGAGATCATGCAGATATGTTCCAAGAAAGCAACAGGATATTAGCTGAGCACTTGGAAGGGGGAGCGAGGAAGAGGAGCATATGGCCAAAAACAATATCTATAAATGTTCCTTGTGCTGCTATATAGGCATAAGGCAGGAATGGGTGAGCTATCTGTCGTGGCAGTGGAAAAGAAGTTTGGCATTGTGAACGTGTGGTGAAACGTGAGGGTTTGATAGAAAATGAGGGAAGGGGAAGTGAAGCTTAGCAGGAAGGTTCAGTGCAGTGGTAGGCAGGTCATGTGATGCTCAACCACAGGATTTTCCTGCTTGTGTAGAGCAGCCACCTCTACAGTGAGGTCTAGACTGATGTTCTTGTCTGATACAAAGAGGGTTATAGTCAGCCTTGCAGTTAGGGAGCCTATTAATGATATCACAGCAGGAATCAGGAAAGGTCCAGAGGAATGGGACCAGGTGTTCAGTTCCCCTTGCTGATTTGCTTTTTCTTCTTTCTTCCTCAGCTTGTGCCAGATAACTGTAAAAGCTTTCCTAATCCATTTTGGTGAAGTATAGGACTGGTTCTTTTCAAAGCATCTTCACCTCTAGGGAGAGGGAGGTTGAATGTGCCTTATGGGAGAGGGTTTTGTTTATTTTTAAGTTAAAGAAGAGCCATGAGAGGCACCTGTGATTCTGTGACCTCCCCAGCAGCTGAGGGGAGCTAATGCAAACTTGCACAGCTTTTCAACACATAAAATCTGTGCCCAGAGTCTCAGACAGGCACCACAAATGACTTCAAGTATCTCCCTTTTAATCTCTCTTCTTGCATATGAAACAAGGATAAGACAGGACCTTAAATCTTTTCAAAAAATAATTTTTTTAATACCTAATCCAGTCCAGCACTGCAGAGAGGCCCTTCCCCCCTTGTTTTCAAGCAAAGAAAGGAAATACTTTAAAAAAGAAAATACTATATAAATAACATATGTCTTGAGGGGAAGGATCAGATCAAAACTAGCAACACAGCACTAAACTTTTGAAAATGCAATATTTTAAAAATGAGGGAATTGTTGGAAAAAAGCATGAAATGAAAATGCAGAGGGCACATGCTAGATGTTAAAATGGAAAGTGCACTCAATTTTAAAAATAATCCCACAAAAGAAACACGAATGCCTGTGTCTCATAACCAGAAAGTGCAGTCTGTGCAAAGCATTACCTGGCTTTAGGGAAGGGGAAGGGAAAAGATCAACCTCAGCAGCACCACAAAATTGCAGGATGTGCCGGTGTCACCCTTTTCCTCACCCCTACTCCTGTTTTACCCTGTTGGGTGGGATCAGATGTATTGGTAACTGTGGTACATCTCTATGGCTGGTAAATCAGCAGGGATGTTGCTTATAAGTATGAAAAGATGACTTAAGAAGTGGCTTATGATACCAGGAAAGTTACAATGTCCAAAAAAAAAAATCAAAAAACCAAAACAAAACAAGAAAAGTAACAGAAAAAGCAGCACATTGATACAAATGATGTGATACGATGGGGACATGTGGTTTCTGTAAAAGAAAATAATGTGTTCCTCTACTAAGATGTTTTGAGCATGTCAGGAAAATCATGGACTTTAAAATCAGTTGAAATTTATTTGGTCTATAAAAAAAGCCTTTGGCAAAGCTTCTCACAGAGAAGCTGCCAAATAAATTAAGCAATGTGATGTACTATGGCAAATTAGAAATTCACCAAGAGACAGTAAAACAAAGGGTAGGAAGGAATTAGCAATTTTAAGCATGACAAAAGGCTAACAGAGGGGTGTTCCATTACTAAAAGTGAAATTGTGCATATTTTAGCAGATATGATCTACACAGAGTGTCGGTAAGAGAATTATAGATGGTGCAACCTTATGTGCATGAATTGAGATTTAAAAAGGCAAAGCTTGAAAGGGAACAAAAGGAGGCTGGCTGCCTGATAAACAAGGGGGCAAATGAAGTTATTGTTGACAAATAGAAGGTACTGTACCTTGGAAACCAGAGTCTAATAATGCACCTGCCTGTTGGATATAATGAACTGTAACTGCTCAGGAAAAATATCTGGATATTGTTATAGACAGTTCAATGAAAACCTTTTCTTGGCATGCACAGCAGTGGTTAAAAAGCACATTAGATATTTGAGTGTCTGGAGAATAAAACAGAAATAACACTGAAAATGTTACTATTAGCATATGGTATGCTGCCACTTCTGGTCACTGTATTAGAAAAGACATGAGAAATAGAAGGGATTTTAAAAGCTGGTAGTGAAGATTATTAGTGGGATGGCAAGAAAGGACTGCCTTTGAAGAAAGGAGCTGAAAAGAATGGGACTGGCAGGAGGGTGAGAGAGGTGTGATCAGAACAATACTTGATGGAGAAGATGAATTGAATGGCCTCTTTTTTTCTTTCTTGCAATCTGCGAATGAGGAGGCAATAAAAGAAACTGAGAGAAACAAAAATTTAAAATTTTGACCAAGAGATAACTTGTACCCAAGTCCTCAAACACAGCCTAAAGCTTGTAAGGACACTGTAATTCTGTTGAAAATTACTGCAAGTGTCATAGCAAGCACACACTGAACAAACTGCAGAACCACAAAATATCGTTTGAGACTGGGCAGGCTGCAGGCTCAGAATCAAGAGGATACAAGTCCTTTGCCCAGTCAAGGAGAACATCCCTGGTTAAAGGAAATAAACTCTGAAGCCAGAAGCCCTTAAGTGGTTCTGGCATAAGTCAAACAGCAGTTTTATGGGATTTTGAAAGAAGCATTGTGTATGAGCAGGTTGTGCACTGTGGTTTGTTGCAGTGTAATTCAGAGAGATCCAAATCTGGCAGCAGCTGGGCTCAGGCTGGCACTTTGGGGAAAACCTGCCAGCTGCACTCTTGTCTCCTCCTGCCTGTGGTTCTTGCAGGGAGAGCCTGTTGGAGTCTAAAGAAGACATCTGATGGTTTGGGTAACATTAGCACAGCCATTCTCTGCCTCATGGAGGGAGCAGGCAGCTTTTTGGACTGTAATATTGCATGGCCTGAATCTCCCCTGTGGCTTTCTGTGTAGCTCTACGGGGTTTCTTGTTTTTCTTTCTGCTGCAAGTAGTTGCTGCCTTGACTCTTTCCCCCAAATGGCAAAGAATGGCAATTCTTGGCTCTTTTAGCTGCTGCTGAATGAGAAAATAAGGGGTAGATTTTCTTTTAGAGGGATTTTACCTTAGCTTTAGTGTTCAAAATTTTAAATTAATTTTATTTCATTTTGAAAATAAAAGTTAAAATCTTCTGGTGGCAATGGACTCTGGATATTAGGGGGCTATATCTTTGGCTTATTTTTTTTCTTGGTCTAAAATTTTTCCTTTCAATACTCAAAATACTTGGGTTTGAACTCTGTCATTCCTTGGCTGTGAGTTAGAAATGCTCTTTATTTTATGAGAAATCCATTGGTGATGAAGTCACTGTTTTCGGGCAGGAGAAAAAAAAAATTCAAATGAATCAATGGTTCTTATTTTTATCCATTCTCAAAAGATATTGCAGAGGTGGCGTGCCCTAGTCCTGGGGAGAGAAGGTGGGCTCCCACCCAGGCTCTGTCACCTGCCTGCTGCAGGGACAGCCTTCTGAAGGCATGGGATCGATGCTTGTGATAAGGAACTCTGGAAGATGTGGTTAAACACATAGGCAGGGAAATGCTGATTGAAGGGGACCCTGGAGAGAAGCCCTGGCACACAGAATCTGTGGGTGTAAGAGATAAAGTTGCCATGGTGAGGGTGCTTGCTGCCCTGAGCACATCTCGGTGTTCTCTGTGGAGAGTGCTCACACACTGCTGTGCTCACAGACCATCCTGCTTCCACCAGTGTACACAGGCAATCTGGCTGGCATTTTCATTGTAACCTGCTAATATTTAGCATTTATTGTGCTGCTATTCTTCTGCAAGGTTGCTTTAAATATGTGTTAGGTTAGAACCAGCTTCTTTTTTTTTCTTTTCTTTTTGTCTTTATCAGGTGCAATTATAGGATTGCAGAATTGCTTTGTCTGTAAATGTCATGCTTAGACAGTGCTGAGAATGTCATTTTGGCCAAGAGAAATTCTCTCTTGCTATCTGTCTAGCACCTCCAGAGCCACCAAAGAACCACTGAATGAAAAGTTACGCAGCACTGATGAAATGTGTCTTCACTGAATGCAAAAAGTACTTGTTTTTTAAAGAAAAGAGATACATTCCCCAGCTTCACATTTCAGCAGGCCTGAGTTGAGGGCTTGTGTAGAGCTGTAAATCCTGAATCTGAGCTTGTGACTGAATTCCTCTTACAATATAGGAAATTAATCAGGCCAAGTCTAGCACTATGTTCAGCTCCAGCCTGAATTCTGACAGAGCCTTGTTTGGGAAATGCTGCTGTTACCCTGGAGTACTGTGGTGTCTGCACCAGGACCCTCAGGATCTGGATCTCAGCTCTGCAGGAGACTGGAAAGTGCTGAAAGCCTTAGCTAAAGCTAGGTTTTCCAAGCTCCCTTGTGTAGATCTGCAGCCCTCAGGGCTTTTGGACTCCCAAGCTGTAGCAGCAAACCTTAGCTCCCTGGCACAGCTGGTTTCCTCTGAGCCAAGCCTAGGGAGCAGGGAAAGGAAGACTGCCTACTCAGTAGAAAGGCAATCACACCTTGTTTGCCAAGAGTTCATCAAACCTCTCCATGTTTCAGGTGAAATATTTTGCATTCAACAAATTGCCATTTTCCAACAGAAATCTGTCTCACTGAAATGTTTCCAACCAACTTGAGTCACAAGTGGAAGCGAATGTGTGGAGCTCAGCTGGTGCCAGTGTGTCCTGATCACATGTTCATCCATTAGTAAGGAACAAATATATGTATTTGCCAGCCTTTTTGCAGGGAGTAGCCTGCAGAAGTGCTGCTGTCAGGATTTAAAATTTATTTGTGAAGCCATAGCAAAAAGATTTTTCAACAGCCTTGCTGCTATTATGTTGGGCTCAGTTGCTCCTTCTCTTTAATGAGTACTGTATGAAGCAAGAAATTGTATAATTATATGTCTGTAGCTTATATAGTTTAATGAGTGTGTCTGTTCCTATAATATGTGAGCCATTTTGCATGGATGGATGGAGCCTGGGGATGGCAGGCATTGCACACACACTGGAGCATGCAGGCTCCATGACAAAGAGCCTGCAGTCCAAATATGAGGCCAGTAAGATTAACTGTGATCCTTAATTGACTGATAAACTACAATAAATGGCAGACACCATCTCTTATGTTTCTATTGTATCATAAAAGAGCTGTTTATTTTCTGGTAGAATTAATTTGCAGCAAACTGTTTCAATAGCTCCTTGGTATTGCCAGGTGCTGTGTTTTTACTCTAATGGTACATAAATCAATGATGGACATTGCTGTGTTGGTTGGGGGTTTTTTTAGCTGAGTTGTTCTAAACAATTTTTATTAGTTAGGTTGCACAGAGTGATGTTTGTTTTTTAATCAAGAAAGCTATTAGTTATAGCTTGGAAGTCTTTATGCACTGACAGGTCATCAGGATCTGATTGTAAGGACTGTTTGATCCAAAGCAGACATCATCATTTCCAAGCTGCAGAAACTGATGTTCCTGATTTTTTTTTGTTGTTTTCACTTGAGTCCGATGCTTAAGTTCTTTGACTTGTGTGAAAGAATCCTACTGTTCTTGGGGTCTGACCACTTTCCCAGTGCTCAGAATGAAGAGTTCACTCATTAGTTAATATTTTCTCCTCTTTTTTTTTCAAACAGTGTGAGAAACAGAGTCGAGATTTCTGCAATTCTATTAATCTGCCTGGCTTAATACAAGCTGTTGTCTTTCCCCTCTTGACCCAGGTTCACCAGCACCAAGACAGGGGTGAGACCTTCCAATGCCAGCTGTGCCCTTTTACCTCCTCCCGCCACTTCAGCCTGAAGCTCCACATGCGCTGCCACCAGCATTTCCTCAGGACAGAGTCTAAAGTGAAGGAGGAAATGCCAGACACTGAGGTGAAGGGGTCCCCACAGCTGAACAGTGACTCCTGCCCAGCAGCACAGAGGGAAGGAGCGGGGCCCGAGCTCCCGGGATCAGCATCTGTCTCCAAAACGCCCGATGTGGCTGGGCAGCCTGCTGGGGGCGTTCCACCTTTGCTGGTGAAAGAAGAGCCCAAGGATGACACGGGCGCCCCAGCTGCACCTTTTGGTCTTAGCACTGTTGACAGAGCCCCAAACAACACAAAGCTGAAAGACTCCTCTGACTTCGTGGCCAATACAGCATCAGCACTATTCAGCCAAGACATCTCTGTCAAGATGGCATCAGATTTTCTAATGAAGCTGTCAGGTAATTGAGCAGCAGCATTGGCTGCTCTTTCATGGGCTAGGAGACAGTTTGTCTTGGTTTTATTAAGTCAAGGAATTGCTAGGAGCAAAACATTGTAGCTTCTTGACTTAAAATTTCTTGTTTCTTTTGGTAGCAGAGGTGTATGGTGAAGGGCAGAGGGGAAACAGTGAGAAGAAAGAGTTTTGCTGTTTAATTGCTGGGATTAGGAGTGAGAACTGTTTAGCCAGGCTTTCATGTTCATTTGCATTTACCTTGGCAAATCTCTTGTGATGCATTTTCCAGGCATGCTGAAGTTCCAGTTTGAAATCACTGAGGGTGACCCAAGTGCCCAGCATGGTCAAAATTTCAGTTTTTAAGTTTTCTGCCTTTACCCTCCTGTTAAAAAGGACCAGTAAAGTATTGGTCACCTTCTTTTCCAAGTAGTATTGGAGGCCTATGTAGTAAATGCATGAGAAGTGTGAACGTTACTGCTTTTGGGTATTGTTGCTACCACTTTTAAAAGAAGAGTAGTCCTCGAGATTAATTTAAAAATTATTATTATTGTTGTTTTATACATGTGTTTCATGCTTTTTCACTGTCAGAATATTGCTGTAAGAATGATATTCATGTGTTAGACGGAAGTGTAGGATGTGTTTAGGGTGAGTCTGTTATATTTTATAATTTTCTGTTATTGATTTGACTGAATACATCAGAACAGTTGATATGCTGGGGAGGTGGTCTATGCCAAATGTTTTTGAAATTGGCCTTGAATTTTTTTGAAAAGAAAGAAGTGAGGAAAAATGTCACTCAAGGAACTTCTGGGTCACAAGGAGATCTCAGTCCCCATGGGACATTTTACGCTTTGTAGAGAGAAGAAAACCTTTACAACAGAAAATAATTAGTTAGCTTTCTCCTTTAAATGGAAAGTAAGTTATATTTGAGCAAATTTTATTGTCAGATAAACAAAGGAATTAGTTCTGTCTTTGTTTCACCAGCCTTGGTGAAACTACAGCCATTCGTTAGGAAAATCTTTCTTTCCTCATCTTCCCAGATCTTTATACCTCTGGGATGACAGTTCTGTCAGAAATTGAGTAGAATGGGTTAATACAAGATATCAAGACTGAGGCTTCATGGAGCCAGCCAGGAAAAGAGAAAACAGCTGAGGGCAAGCAGAGGTGAATTGGGCTGGCACAAATGGCCTGCTGTGTTGGTTGGAAGAAGCCACAGGACCTCCCCCTGAAAAAAATATGAAATAATCTGTTAGATAAATGATTGTTCTGACAAAGAGCAGGCAGGGTGAGTCTGTTTGGATTTGCTTGTTCATTTCTTTAGTTGAGTTTCAGATTTGGGCTTGATATGCAATCCATCTGACACTGTCCAACAGCTGTCCCACACATGTTGTTGTGCCGATGTGGATCCTGAATCCGGGTTGCTGTGCACGAAGAGGGTGATGCGAGGGGAGGGTGCTGCTCCTGATGGCTGCATGGAGCAGGAATGAGAGCAGAGTGCAGGAGAGGGGGGTGAAGCCTGAAAGCTGAGAGAACATGCAACAATTTAGCATGTGGCTTTTCATGTAGCTGTTCACAGTTTGGCAGACAGTCATGTTTTCAGTGTCTGCTCTATTGGCATCAGAGAAAGGATACAAATGTACATTATTCATGCAAAAGGACTATGCAGTTATTTTATGGTGACTTACTAAAGGTCTTGAAACCTGACTTGTATGCACTGTTACCTAGCAACATGTTATAAAGTCGCTGGGGGAGCAAGATGTATCTGTAATTTCGTATGTGTGCATATTTGAATTAAAATGTACTGCCAGTCACCAAGTTTGCTATGCAGGAAGAGCAGTGTCAAAAGGAAGGGAATTTTTTTTCTTCTGAGATTTATGTTGTGTTACATACATTTGGTTCATGATTTCCTCTATACAGAGTGCATAAATTTAGAGTAGAAGTAATTCTCTTTTAGCAAGTTGGCTGAGTATTAGTTGCAGTTCTGATGGTTCAGCTCTGCTGAATGAAGTTCCTTTGAGTGATTTCTTTATTACAACAGTCTTGTTAGGCCCATCAGAGCTTCAATTATTTGCCCTACCTTTCCAGTGATCTAAATCTTTTGACATCTCAAATTGTATATGCCAATTTTAACAGCCAACACAGATTTTTCGAGACCAAATTATGTCAAAACAATCTAATTTTCTTCTCTGACAGGCCTTGGGCTAGGAAAGAAGCAGTAGATAGATATATAGACTTTTAGAATTTGGCATTTATTCTTATTGAATATTGATCTTCTAAATGAACATTTATTTTTGCTCGCCAATGTTTATTGTTCCTCTTCTTGCTTGGTGTCAATCTGTATACCTCCAGTTTCATGGGAAACCTGCTGAAGTCCATCCATCATATCCACATCCCTCCAGTTTAGGGACAAGGGTGTCGCATGTGACAGTGTCAAATGCTTGGCACAAGTCTGCTTGCCCCTGTCCACCAGTGCTTTAGTTCCACCATGAAAAGTCACCAAATTTGTCAGGCAAGACTTGCCCCTGGTGAAGCCACATTGGCTGTCACCAGCCACCTCTTTGTTTTCCATGTGCCTTAGCACAGTTTCCTGGAGAGTGGAGATTAGAGTAAATAATCATAAACTCATTGTCATTAGGACAAAGAGTAAAAGGATTGCATTGCTATAAAGTTTAAGTTAGTATTAGGAAAATCTTTCCCCAGCTGAGGTATTTATACCTCTAGGATAGGTTGGCTGGAGAGATTGTGGCATCTCTGCCACTGGGGCAATGTACAAACAGCTGCCTGTCAGATATGGCTGGTCTCATATGAAGCAGTAAGATGGACTAAACCTGTGTGCCTCTATCAGTGGATCATAGGATGTCATAAGCAGTGGCAAGAAATGTTATCTGAATAAAAACAAGCAGCAAGATGGAGAGATGCAAACTGGGGGGAAATTTACAGATGTTTGAAGTTTAGACCTGGTTAGGAGTGGGCCAGAGATGAATTATGGTGACACTGCCCAAAACAGCCATTCAGTTTTTTTTTTTTTTAGAAAGGCTCAGGGGAGCTTTATATTTAAAGAGATTGAGAAATACTGGTGTGGGTGACCTTTTCAAGACCACTTCATGCCCAATTCTGTGCCATTGCTTGCCAGAAAGATCTTTAGTTATGTGTTTTATGAAATAAAGCATAACACAAATCTCCAAATGTAAATCTAAAACTTAGAACAAATCTTGATTTTTTTTTCCTAGATTCAATTCTCTAAGTCCTAGTTTAAGGTGGGAGAGGATTTTAAATTGACAAGAGATTTAAAAGGGTTCTCTGAAACTTTATTCAGAGTTTTTTATAAAGATGATTAGCAGATACTCAACACATAAAAAGAAGAATATTTAAGCATGGGCATGTTTTTATCTTCAAATCTTGCCCCTCTGACTTCAGCAGGTCTGCTTGTACACTTTAAATTTTTCCAGTATTTTGCTGTAGCAGTGCTTTGTCAGAATGCTTTCCTCCCCCAGTCCATTAAATTCCACGTTGAAACTTTATAACAGCATTCATATCCTAATTTAAAGAGTATTTGATTTTCCTGTTTCAAAGGTTTCAGTGGCAGACATTATACAGCGCATCTCTTTAAATACTGGGGTCCTTCCACCCACTTTTCAGGCTTTAGCTTTTTTTTTTCCCCAATAAAAATTTCTTTCACAATGATCCAAACTACAATGGCCAGTGTACCCTAGTGATGTTATTACTGTGCCTACGTTATGTGCTGCAGTAACTTTTAACATTTGGAAATAAATGAATCTCAACAAAATGAATGGGATCCTTGCACTATTGCTCTCCATGGGGTTCTGTGTGGAAGCAGTAATTGGTACCCATCCTTCATTGCTGGCCTCTCTCCCCACCTCCCTGGGCTTAAACAAGTGCACTGCTCCAGCAGCAGGTCTCTTCATCTTCTGGAGTGGTATCAAGTGTGCCCTGCCTCTGCTGTTCTTTTTATGTTCCCCAAGTTACTTCCATGGAAAACCTTAAAAGAAGACAGGAGGAAGGAGCTAAAATGCTGAGGGTTTGGGACTGGCCACGTTAAACCAATTAGAAACTGCTTTCTCTCGGTTGTCATGTCTGCTGTCACTGTCATGCGAGGAGTCAAGTCTTTATTTTGGGAAATAAAGCCTCCATGGGACTTTGGTGACTGTCCAAAATATTTGGGCTTTTCATTTGTGTTTTATTAGCTGATTCCATTAATGGCATAATGAGAGAGTAAATCATCAGACAGCTACATACAGCATATTAGTAGAAAAGCTAACTAATCATTTGTTCTGCTTGGCTCTTGAAAATTACTGTGTTCCTTAAAGGTAATACAAGTAATTTGAAATGTTTTATCATTTGCCATTGACTGTGCTGAACTGGCTGGCTTGAACTCTTCAAACAGTTATTTTTAATAAAATAAAATCATATCAAATTTAATTGCCATAATTTATGTATTTGAGTAGCAAGTTCCAAAGAAAAGACTGTCTATATTTGGGATTCATAGTTTATGTCAGAATGTAAAATTTAAATTAGAATATGTAAGCTCACAGGACTGGCAATTAGTGAGCCATGTCCTTAATTTAAAAATACTGTGAATTCCATAATGCTGCTGTCAGTGTAAATACCCCTGATGTCATCAAGTTCTCTCTTTGAAGTCTCTCCAGATTCACATTTTCCTAGTTTCCATACAGACCTTTAGTTTGAAGTAAAATTCTGATATGCAATAGCACATCTACTTAAAACTTGGGCAAATAAAATCTTGTTCTAATCTTTGCTACTGATATATCATCACCCTTATAATCTCTTTTCAGCAAGTTCTAGTCTTGCATCCACAATTTCCCAACATCCTTAAAATCACACCGTCGTGTTTTACATCTTGAAGGAACATGTAGAATTTAGCAAGTAAGGCAGTGTAGTCTCTGTTCTAATCCAGCAATTTAAAATGCAGAATAGCAAACACCTTTTCTTTGTGTGTACTCAGTCCAATACAACTTAAAAGAAGCCAGCAATATAATTCTAGACCAGGTCTGTGCTTACAATTTCATTTTAATGTCTACACAAACTCTTACATTAGGAGTATAGGACTGGACTAGGCTAATGGCTCTTTTGTTTCCCTGAATACACCATTACTCTGGGCAGAAGTCCGAGCTCATGAGCCTTTCTCTCTCATCTACCCAAAATGGGATTTGAAAACACTGTTAGTTCAATCATCTCTGATTGTTTGTTTTGTTTTTTTGTTTTGTTAAACAAATATAAAGGCCAGTCTGGTGATATTTCTCTCCCCTGTTTTTGCTCCTTTGTAGAGAGAAGACGTTCCAATATTGCAAGTAATTCTTTCTTATCAGCAATAAATTCCTTCTTGCTCTTTTCACTGCTTGTTCTCTTTTCTCCAGTGTCCTCACAATCTTACCTGTTCTGCTGCTGTGTTGGTTTTCGCCTGGAAAGGAGGAAATGTTCTTAGCAGATGATACAGCCTTGTTTACCCTGCGGGACTCTGGCTGAGCAGCAGACATCTTGGGGTGTCAGGAGGAATGTGTGGTTCTGCTCCTGCCTTAGCAATTTGCCTGATTCCTTCATTCCACTTGGACTAGAACATGGGGATATTTTGAGGGGGCATTAGCAGGACTGGCCATTCTCCTTTGCTATGTCTCAGTGTGCTTGACTCCAGCTTTGCAAACACAGAGCAGCTTTAAAGAAGGTCAGTTTACTTAGCTGGCCTTTCTTAACCTAGGCTTGCAGTTTTTAATGTACTTAAGCAATATGGTTTGGAAGACCTCATATTTTAAGGGATCTCAATAAGCCCAGGGGTGCTAGGTTGTGGCATCATCATATTTGTGGTTGTCTATTCTGCCTTTGCACTGCTTTGATAAAAAGAAATGTTGTCATGCTGAGCACCCTTGAGTCATGAGTAGCTTTTTCACTGGTAATGCCCATTCTGTCCCTTAAGGCCCTATGGGTTAGTTAGAGCAGAGTAGAGATCTTTAAAATTCAGGTGTAATTGACTGAGAATTCCTAGAAGGGTTAGGTAGCATGAAGTGCTCTGGGACATATTCATACTCCAGGGCAAGAGGCACTAAAGGAAATGCTAGACCAGCTAGAATGTCCTGCCAAAAGAACAGTATTTCTCCTTTTGGGCCACTTACTGTGTATGCAGCCTCTGTGTTTAATCAGATGAACATAATTTATCAGCCCAACTGGATTTTAGTCTGGAGGTTCTCCAACAGGTTCCAATACCATAGATTTTTCTTGCAAAGCAATTAGCTCACTGGGGGCTGCTTCTGCAGTGTTTGTGCCTCTTTCCCAGTTCTTGAATGTCATCAAATATAAGCCATGGTCTCCATGCAGAATGCCAGTATCCTACCTGGACATTTCAGCCGCTTGAGAATAAAACAGTAGATGACTCAAGTCACACCCTTTATTGACCACAGCTGCCTTCAGGGTGATGTGGTGCCCACTGTCATGGGACTGTGTCCTCCAAATACAGCAAAACTGATCTGTCACAGGCTCTTGGTTCATTTTAAACACCACAGCTCAGAGCTTAATGTCTGGGATGGAAGTTTCATCTTAGTTCCTTTCAACCCAGACTCTATGGATGCTGTTTCTCGTGGCCTTTTTTGGTGGCAGAATTTTTGTTGTGGATTCTGGTTTTTTCTTAATGGTTTTCTCTGAGACAGATGGAGCAGTGACCAGCTTCTTCTGATTGTGACTTTAACATTGAGCTTGGCTTGGAAGTAATCAGCCCATTTTCCCTCTTTCAGTTATAAACATTTTGAGCATTTAGAAATCCTCTTAAGTGGACTGATGGAGTTAGCAGCTTCTACCAGAGTGTTTCAGATTAGTGGCAGATGCCCAAAGCTTTTCTTGTGGCATTTGGCAGTTTCAGGAAAGTGTTATAACTTTCATCATCTACTTTTGCCAAATGGCTCAAATGGTTCCAGTTGCCAGGAAGATAAAAATCAGCAGTCTGGAATATTCTTTGATCTGTGTTTTTTCTGGATATGGAATAGAACAAATGGAGCATTATCCACTGTGCTTGAGAGATTCCTGCCTGTTGGTTTCATTTGCTCTGTGGGTTTGTTTTGTTTCCTCGCTGTGTATTTCAAAATTAAATTGCTGGGGTTTTTTTATTCAGTGTGCAGACAACACATCCTTCATTCTGCTGTTCAGAATGAATGTAAATTAAATACAAATTGGGATATGTGTGTGTATCTATTTTTGTATGTAGATAGAAGATACTCTTCCTTCTGGGGAGTAATAATTTTGTCATTCAAATATACTTTAATAACATTCAACTTATTCTTTTTAATTCTTGTCTAGTTCTAATTTTTTTAAGGATTCCTCAGTCATGGGATTTTTAAAAACTGGTCATAGTAAGATTTTATTTCCCTTACTTGCAATATTTTTTTTCTTACATCTGTTTATTGTTTTCCCTAAAATGACTGGTGGATGCATCACGCCTGCTATTCCCCATGTGTTAGCAATTTTGTCCAGAGTTGTGGATCCAAGATGGGACAGAGACAAGAGTGGTGGGGACTTTTGTTGTTTAGGGGGTCTTTTTTGTGTTGTGGGTTTTTTCCCCCCTCTAGCTTTTATGTATGGATCTGATAAAAGAGACAACCTGCCCTTTTTTATGTCCTTTTGTGTTAGGCTTCATTTACTTTAGAATCTGCTTTAGTATATTTCAAGAATGAGTAAAAACCCTATTAATTATAGCAAATGGCTTGAAACTGACCCAGTAGTTGTTGTCTGATTTTGTTTTTATTTTCTGGGGTGAGAAAAATGAGGCAAATAACTCTTCTACTTTTGTAATTTATCTACAATTTAAATATTTGGTTTTTAGAAAACATCATCAGTTCAAGGAATATGCTGCCAGTTAATTAAAGAAATAAGACTCTACTTCTTTCCTAATTTATTAATTCCCTCTTCTGTCCAAAACAAAGCAGGTAGAGTAGGCAGAATCAGTGACATAGGTAAGAACAACAGTCTGGGATTCCTTTCCTTCATGTAATTCTGCCAAAGGCACGCCTTCAGGGCTTCCTCTGGATTGGGGCACCCTATGTTTTATTTTTCTCATTGGTGAAGTACTGTAAACACACAGAGTATTAATATCTCCTGAAGAGCTCATTTAGATTATGTCTGATGCTGTGCTGGTGGATTTGTTATCAATGTGGTTTTGTTTATCATTGTTACCCTGGCTGAAGGCTCAGAAGTGTGAGGAGGCAGTGGCTCCTAGCAGCACAGGCTGACACTGCAGGAGGGATCACGTGTGGGTAGGGACAGAAAGGGAAAGGTGTGCCAGGGAAGGGAGGGAGACTTGATTCATTCTGGATCTCTCACTTCATGCGATCAGTCAGGTTGGCAAAGACCTCTGAGATCATCGAGTCCAATGCATGACCAAACACCCCCTTGTCAGCCAGGCCACAGCACTGAGTGCCACATCCAGTCTTCCCTGAAACACCTCCAGGGAAGTGACTCCACCACCTTCCTGGGCAGCCCATTCCAATGTCTCATCAACCTTTCTGGAAGAAATTCTTCCTGATGTCCGACTTAAACTTCTCTTGGTGCAGCTTGGAGCTATTTCCTCTTATCCTGTCTGTCTGAGACAAGAGTCTGACCTCCACATGGCTACAGCCTCCTTTCAGGGAATTGTGGAGTGATAGTTGCCCCTGAGCTTTCTTTCTCCAGGATAAACACCCCCAGTTTCCTCAGCCACTTCTCATAAAACTTGTGCTCCAGACCCTTCACCAGCTCTGTTGCCCTTCTCTAGACTCACTCCAGCACCTCAATGTTCTTCCTGAACTGAAGGGCCAAGAACTGGACTATCACTAAACTCTTTAAACTCTGGCATGATCTATCTTGAAATTTTGGTCCTCTGAGCTATTAGAACTTGTCTTCATCTTAGTAGGGTTTGAGATACCCTGGGATGAAGATCACTGAGGAACCACCTTAGACTGGGTCACATTGGCTGCTGACTTTTGACTTGGTCATAAGAAGGTTTAAAAAAAATGCTAATTTGTTCCAAAAGCATTCTTTTTGATCCTTTTTCTTGTGGTAAGGTAACGCAATAAGCATCTGCCTCTGCATACTATAGCACTTAACTCTTGTAATAAGTACCTTGCTAAAGTCTGTGATATTATCTGAATTCTGTTCCATTCTGTTTGTTTATAGATGTTTTTGCCATGGCATATGCTTGCAAACTTATACTGACCTATGCTAGTTTAATATCACCTCTATTTTAAGTGGTGGAAGAGTAGGCTCACCCAGCCTGTAGTGCTTGCTCTACCTGGCTCATTTTCTGCCCTGGTTCATGGCAGAGACAAGGCTGGGTCCGCAGGTTAATGGTTGTTCTCAGTGGGTCCTCTTTACCTCTTCACTCAGAGTCATGCTTCCTTTACTTTCTGGGACAAATTTGAATTAGAACCTTTTTGAAATGAATAAATTCAAAAGACCTTTTCTTTCCCTAGTGTTCTCTGAAAGTTCAGGCAGACTGCTCTCTCTCAGTTGCACTCAGATCCTGGTGGAGGTATTTTTCCTATCAGCATAGCAGCTAGACTGGCATGTTTTAGAAGCAAAGGACAGCAGAAGGTAATCCAGCAGAGAAGATTTGGGTCTCTTTGTTTTTGTGACCATTCATCACCCCAGGTCAAACCCCAGAATAGACTGAAGCCAGGATAAAGAAGATAGATGGAATTTTTTTGTTAGTACCTTAGTAAAGTTAAGATGGGCTTTGAGAGATCTAACTTGTATTTTTGTGGTTTAAAGCATGTTTTAATGTTTCGTATTTCTGCTTTCGCTCTTCTTTATAAAATAAAAAATGCAGAAGCAATTCCTAATGCTGGTAAAAGCTCCTATAGGTTATGTTAAAAATTCCAGATATAAGGTAATGTAGTTCCTGAAGTGACTAGAACTCATGTGTATGAGCACATTGCTTATGTGTGCACTCTTAATACCAATTGCCTGAATCCTGTTCTTTGGTAATGGCTTGCCCAGCAACAAGGAGGAAAATCAAACAACTCTGAAATATAGATTGGGAAGATGTGTTGTGTTACAGGGTAATGCAGTAGCTTTAAAAATCATTAGCACACCCCCAAAGACAAACATGAAATATTTGACCTGTGTGGAAATGAACAAAGGCTCAAAGTAGCAAATGTCAGTGTTTAATTCTGGTAACAATAGCAATTGTCCCTCATATTTTAGAGTTCAGGTGTCTGGGAGATGGTGAGCACTTTATGGTAGGATGCAGGAATTTGGGTTCTCTAGGAGTTTTGGGGGAGTTGCAGAGAAGGAGAGTGTCTGGGGAAACAAGCCAAAAAAGTGAGGAGACTGTGAGTAGGTAAGAAGCTGAAATGGAGGAGAAAGTAGACCAAGGGTTTAAGGGATTAAGGTAAATGTTGCCAGATTTTGTCTTTTGTGTTTGTGGAGACAGAAGTTTAGAGAGGTGGGAAAAATGTAAACTTGCTAAAGTTAAAGGCACTCAACAAGTCATCTGCTGTGTGTTACTGGGAATTTAAAGTGACATTTTGGCCAAGAAAAGGTCACGAAGAGACAGGGAAAGAAGTATCTCTTCATGGTTAAATAAAAAAAATTATTAGAAGATTTACTTGAAGAATAGAGCAACTTGTGCAGAGGCTTGTCATGCCTCTGCCCATGAATTTATGTTGGCTGGGCTTGGAAGTATTGTTTAAGAGCTGTTCTGGTTTTATCCTTCTAACGTCGTGCAGAGGTTCTGCTGCTGTCAAGAGGTATCGGAAAGGCCCTCCAAGCATTGCTCTGTGTGCAGATCTTAAGGAGCTCCCCAAAGTCTCCTTGCCCTCCTCTGAGGCTGTACAGCTGCTTAGGAGGAGTATTCAAAAGGAATATTTTAAATTTGCTCTCTTTCTTTTCATGGATATAGAGCTTGGAACAGTGCAGAGCTCTCTTCTGAAAATCTCTTAGTTCTCTTCTTAATATAGCAACTTTTAGGACCTAAGAACTTGATATCTTTTCCCTTTTACTCCCCTCTTAGGTTTTCTGTCTTCCTACTCTCCATATCTTGCCTCTCTTCCATGCATTAAAACCTTCGTATATCATACCTGTGGGCTTTACCAAATTTGCCCTTAAGTGAAAAGTTTTAAACTTGCACCAAGCCTGTAGGAAACCTACAAACCAATGACAAGGGAGGAGCTATTAGAAGGAGCAGGGGGAAACAAGTGAGAGAATGTTCTTCTGAGCTTTGGTACATGCAGTTGTTGTGTTTCAAAACTGTCCCTTTGCAGAAAAGGTGCAGAAGTTTGTTTGTCCCTTGAAGCATCTTTGAGCACAGTTGGATGTGTCTGCTGCCTGTACCTGCTCTAGCATTTCTCAGGTTATGGTTTCTTCCTGTTACTACCTGTTCCAGGAATATGTATTACACTAAGTCTCACTTCTTTCCTTCTCTTGACAGCTGCAAATCAAAAGGAGCCCTTGACTCCTAATTTTAAAGTGAAAGAGGAGCCTAAGGATGAAGAAGCTGGAAGTTCAGCCGTGTCTCAGCCCAGCTATGTGTTCAGCCAAGAGTCTGAAGCCTCAGCTCCAAACGTGCCTGAAGAGAAGCTCAAGCCACAGGAAGCACAGGCAAATGTGATCAGGCAGGACATGTCAGTCAAGGCAGCATCCGAGCTCCTCATGAAGCTCTCAGGTAGATATTTCATTTCATAATACTGAATTTTTAAATTTTTTTTCTTTTTTGTGTATGCTAGCAGGGTTACCTTGCAAGAAGGTAGGTTGAGCTTAATAGCAAGCCAAGGAACAATTGAAAAGGCCTGTCTACAAAAGTGTCATGTATGTGAAATATCTCAGTTTGGTCTGTAGCCACACTATCTAATTATCTCTGCTCTGATTTTCAAATTAATGACTATGGAATAAGTCATGAGAAATGATGCCTTAAAGCTTTTAAGTTCTATAATTTTTTAAATGTACCATGTAAATTTAACCATGTTAATACCAATTTATTCACAGGTGTCTCTTCATTAACATCTGAAGAACATTTCTGTACTTTACTGTACCTGACATGGCTTTATACAATATGACTTTTAAAGCTTTTTTTTTTTTCTGGCAATACATTGTACTCAAAATTATAAGATACACTGTTAAAAAAATTGTGTAAACTGAGCCGGATTTCTGCATTTAGCAAGACCACTTGAACTTGCTTACACTGCCTCAGTGATAGATTCTTCTGCCAGACAAGTAGGCAGTGTACACACATAGGCAGTGTTAAAGCTGGAGGGAGTCAAATAAAATGCATGTTCTGCTAATTATGATTTGTCTACCTTTCAAAATCAAGATTGAAGAGAAAATAAAAGGGTTGAATTCTTCCCACTCCATCAGGTTAAGTGAAGGATGAAAAGGCTTTGAACTTCTAACAGACCAATTTCTAGGACCAAGACATGAAAGTCAGTCTGGCAGGCTAGGTTTTGTGCTTCTGCACCTGAACTGGATCTGATACATTTTAAGTCTTCTCCAAAACTGGACAAGACTTATTTTTTTATTTGTGCCAAAGTCATGCAAAAGTGCTGGTGGGAATGCTTACAAGTTTAGTAACTTCTGAGATCCCTGTCAAACCTACCTGAATTGGGTTGTCATTATTGGACACTGTCAGCTGTGAATTTGAGCTCAAACTTGAAAGACTTGAGCTGACTAGATCTCCCCCATAAAACATGTAATTAATTCACTCCTGTTCATGCCTCCACATTTTAATTTGCAAAATAATTTGAATCAAGCCTTCCATGTTAATGGTGCAAAAAGTGTTTCCCAAGTACAAAAGCTGACCAGAGCACCAATTTCCAGATTTTTTTTTCCTCAGACTCCCAAATACAAAACACTTGGTTATTGGCATAATTCACAGTTGCTGCTGGTAACTGGTATGAGTGAGGTGTTTTGGTAACAAAATTTTGCAGCCTAATGGATGATAAGCTGTGATTATTTTTCTTGGTGCATATAAATTCATGTAACTGTTTTTATAAAGAAGGAGCTCTGTAATTTAACGTTTTGTGAAGTACTTCAGAGACACAAGGGTTCTGGATTGTCAGTCTGGAGTTCAGCACTGGCAGGCTGTGTTTAAATAGTTCTATAGCTGCTTGTTATGTTAGAATATTTGTGCCTTAAATACCTGCTTCTATGAGAGAAATCCAGTGTGTATTAAATCTTGGTCATGTCTTCAGATTGTGTTGGGATCTCCCAGGCTTTAAAGGCAGATCCCAACACAAGAAATAAGAAATACACCAGTGTAACATTTCTCTTACAAGCTCTTAGGGACTGAGCAGTTTGTGCTGACAGTGGTGTTTTTGGCTAATGCATAGATTAGGATGTGAAGAGTGACTGGGATTTATGGAGCCGGTGTTGCTGCTGTCGGTGTTCCCGCATCAGCCAGGGGATGGTGGGGTTACACCCAGTTTGTCACAGACAGTTTGCAACCTGCACTTCCCTCAATTACCATCTAAGGCAGAAACTGGAGAGGAAAACACTGAGATACAGTTTAATGTAGGACAAATACAAGAGGAAAATCTTAAGATGATTAGCCTCTTTAGTGGTTTTTTTGAATCTTTGCCTTACCTGGCAGAATACTCCCATATCACTGTTGACTTCAGAGCCTACTGTTAGCAATTTTGTAGCCTGGTTTTGGTGACTTTGAACTTATTTAATTAAACCACTTCATAGAATCACAGAAGGTGATGCCTTAAGTTTTAACTTTCATATTATCCAGATTCTGTACTGCATTAGTATCTAACTCTGAACTTCATATAAGGTGTTAGCAAGTTCTCCTCACAGTTTAGTTCAACTAAAGAATCCTTTCCCAGCCTGAGAACCACGGGCACCATTGCAGCTTCAGTGCTGCAGAAGAAAAAAAAGTGCTGCTATCTTGCAGCCCAAAAAGTACAAACAACAGCAAATTGGAGAGCAGTCTGGGAGGATGGGACTTCATAACCTGAAGCTGTATTTGAACAATTAACCCCAGTAAGTAAATGGACCAAAACTTATAAAAGCATGAAAAGTTGTGACCTGTCATCCATCTTGAGTAAAAGCTCAGCCAGGCTCTTGTGCTGCCCAAGGTGTATCCTTTGAAGGCCTTTTCATAAATACTTACTTTATTCCTTTAACACTGTCGACACTCTGCTCTCAAGGCATCAAGGGACCTTAAAGATGGCAAAATCATTTATGCTGGAAAAGATCACCCAGGTCATTCACTCCAACCATTGACTGATCACCACCTTGTCCTGGGCCACTACACTGAATGCCACATCCAGTCATTTCTTGAACACCTCCAGGGATGGTGGCTTCACCGTCTCCCTGGGCAGCTTGTTCCAATGCTTGGCAGCCCCTTCTGTGAAACAGTTATTCCTGATGTCCAGTCTGAACCTCCCCTGGTGCAGCTTGAGGCCATTTCCTCTTATCCTGTTGCTGGTTGCCTGGGAGAAGAGACCTCCCGAGCTCCTCCTTTCAGGGAGCTGTAGAGAGCAATCATCTGGTTCCAAACCCCCTGCCATGGGCAATACCTAACACTAGAAGGTATTGCTCAGAGCCTCATCCAATGTGGCCTTGAACACTTCTAGGGATGAGGGATCCACATTTCTTCCTGAGCCACCTCTTGAGATTAAAAGGAAAGCAAGAACAAACTTCTTCCTTTTTCATGGTACTGGAGAGAAGAAAAAAAAAAAAAAAAAAAGGAACAAGTCTGTCTTGATGTTTTACTCTCTGTGGGAAATCCTCAGTCAAGTGCCCTTGTTAGATTTGATATATTTTATAATTGGGTTTAAGTCAAGTCCCTTCAGATTCTCTATATGCGTGGTAAGGACTGAATGGATTGTGTTCTTGCTTTGTTCTTTTCCCTTTCTTCTGTGTAATACTAATCACCAAAACCTGCATCACATACAAATTCAGGAAGGAATTTCCAACATAATAGTGTTGTGCTTCCTGCATTCCTGACATACATGCTCCTGTTATCCTCTGAGCAAGAGTACTGCTGATTGTTTCAGCCTCATGGGTGGGAGCCAACTGGCATTTGGGCATAGGCCTTGTTACTTCCTTCCATGCAAGGGATAAACTGGTTTATATTTTTCAATGGGAAATCTCTTTTCCCAAACAGGGGTGCTGTGTTGGCAGCTCTTAGCTGTATGGGGTAGTGGAAGGCCTTTCCATCTCTGGAGCCTGGTTTGGTCTGGCGCATACTGTAGGGTAGGTTTACTCCAAATCATCAGCCCTTTGTCAGCCCCCATTTCTCAGCTACTCAGAAATTACTCCAGAGCTAGGAAAAGTTACAAGAATAAACATCTTTTCCTGTACTAGAACATTAGCAGAACATTTGTTAGCTGCCATTGTAGAAGCAGGTGGAAAGCAACAAGAGAAAATCACACACAGCTATTTTAGTTCTACAAGACAAGATTCTCTCTTTCAAGCTGAAGGGCTCTTTGGACATTTGCTTCTAGCAGCATGGCCTGAGTTTGGGATCAAGCCCTTGCCCCATACATGACTGTGGTGGAGTTTGACCTTTCACACCAGTTCTTTCTCTCCCATGTTCCCCTGGGATTCAGGTCTCCTGTCCACAGTTCACAGACTTGATTCCTGCTCACACCTCTTCCAAAGGATTATCCAGGCTCAGGGGGCTCCTGTCTCTTGGGCATGTCTGGGCAGAACCCACTTCCACCCAAACAGCCAGGACAAAACTTCCTAACAACCAAGCTGCCATTTCAGAATAAATCAAACACCCATTTGAAAGAAATGGTGTTTGGAAGTTAGTGGGAAAAGTTTCAGCAGATTTTCAACCTCCATTCTACAGAAGAAAATAAAATTCCCACTGTGATATGTATGACTGCACAAAAGTGAGCTGGGAATTCTGTCCATTGCTGATTCTTGACTGAGACTAGGTCCAGTGGTAAGCAAACAGATTTGAGGAGATAGTGGAGTGGGGCAAATTGCTCTCATCTCTGTTTGGAAAGGTGCTATCCCTGCAAGATTTTTAATTCCCATCAAATATTGTACAAAATCAGTTAGAAGAAATGGGAGTAGCGTGTTTCAAATACACCTGGTTTTTACATTTTTACCAGTTCTCTTTCATGGAAAATCTAATTTAATTAAGTGGCACCCTCAATGATTCTTGGTTAGTTTTATACACTCAGTTTTGTAAATTGAAAAGTACATTTCAGAGGAGACTGAAATTAAAAATAAATATTTGCATTTACATGCCGTTGTTAGAGCTGAAAAACTCATTTTCTGCTGAAATAGTCATGCTGATGATATGTTTGGAGCATGTATTAGCTTTTAGAAGCATACAATGTTTTGTCTTCTTGTCCAGAAATGAGTGTATAGGTAGAAGAGTATAAAATCTATCCCAGGTAGTAGCACTTTTGAGTAATGTTTTGCCCAGGGATATGAGTATGTCCTTGTCTTTCCCAGAAATGTCTGAATCACATTTACCTTTATTTCAGATGTATCCTACTTTTGAAATGTGTTCATTTTGCATGTAACTCAGGTTGTTTTCCTCCTCTCTTTTTTCTGTGGGTCAGTTCCCCGTGTATTGCACATCTCCTTGTTAGCCCAAGCAAGTGCATAACATTTGAACCCTTTAGTTTCTTTGAATTTTTTGTTCTTCAACCCTCAGGTCACACAGTGTTTTCTTGTAATACACCAGTACCAGCAAAGTGTCTTAATTTTGGGTTATCAGCACATGCAATTAGTGCAGACTTATTGCACTTCATGACCTCAGTACCCAAAGTGAGGTGCTGCCTACAGCTGAGTCCAAAAGCATTCCTGATCAACTCCATTTATTACAGCTAATTATATGATACTTCCTCTTTTGGAACAACTGGTTTTTACAGGGGAGGGGTGTGATGGGGTTTTGTTTGTTTGTGGTTTTGTTTTTTTTTGATAAAGCCTATATCCATTTAAAAATGTGTATGGTAATTTTGTATTTCATGCCTTGTCATTAATTTTTTGACACTGTATCAGACATTTCATTGAAATCACATAGATTACAGCAACTATTTAAAAAGAGTGGAACAAGGAGAAGAGAATGATAGTACAATTCTAGCATAAGGCGAAGGTCAGAATTAATCTTGCTGCATATTTCTTTTCCACAACATTGTGGACTGCTCTGGGAAGTGCCCATGTGGAATTAGGCTGCTGTCTCTGGAGATCCCTGTTGCTGGTGCCTCGTGAGAGTCCCTGCTCCTGGATTGATTCAGGAGAGCTGTCAAGGCTTTCATCCCTGCTTGGAAAGCCTCGATAACAGGCAGAAAAAGGAAAATACAGGGAAGTCTTTTGTTCCTTGGGGCTTCTGTAGGAACCCAGAACATAAGTGGGGAAGTGTATGGTCCAAAATAAGACTTTTTCTTCGTGGGAAGTAGAGAAATGGCAAACCATGGCAACATTAAACCCTGCTACTAGCCAAGTGGGTTTTGTTGGGGCTTTTTCCGGTTTTGATTTTTTATTTTAACCAGGTAGTTCAAGTAGGGTCTTGCAGGTGCCACCATCATCCTACCATTTAAATGGAAGGGGCAGCAGATGTCTATCATAACTCTAATTAGTTTATGGCTTTAATTTGCTCCATTTTTTTTCCTTGGATCGTGTTTCTGTGAAGCAGCTTGTAGTTGCAAAATTCTGTAACATGGGAGTTCAGAGGTTCCACTTTAATAAATATGAGCCATTTCATGATTTTATTTTTTTTTAATGCAGGATCCTGTTACATTGATTCATTGACATTGTCGTATATAAAACAGCAGTTTGAAAAAAATACTAACAAAATAAAGCATCAAGCGCAGCGCCCTAGGGAACGTCAGATGTTCCTTGTTGTGTCTCCGTAGCAGAACCTTCAGGGCTTGCCAACTGTTCCCTACCTCTGAGGTTTTATTTAAGCTGTTTTAGGGCATGTTTATTTCTAGCAAATCAGAACAATTAGCATAACAAAACGCCTGATTCTCCGTGCTGAAAGCTTTTGAAGTCGATACAAGTTGACCCACTATTTACCCCTGTCTGCTTCATTGTGGAGACTGGTACTTGAGTCCAATTTATGAGACATATGGGAAAGGCTTTCTTCTCTAAGTTGATTTGTAAAGCTGATGGGCATTTCAGCAAATACAAACAACTTTGAATTTTAGTCACAGGGTGAAGTTTTAAGTAAAATGGTGGGAAGAAACAGGAGTGATTTAACAAGTATTCATTTGATTCTGGCAATGCAAGGTTATTGGACAGCTGTTGTGTCAGCCAAAGCAATATTCACTGCATGACTTGTGTTCTTTATGAAATCTATCTCTTATTTTTGACTTCTATCTCAAATAATGGGAAGAGCTGAGTGTGCTGCATTAGGAAGGGTCAGTGTCCCTTCCAGAGCATGTGAGTGCTGCATGGAATCACAGAATGGTCTGGGATAGAAGGGACCTTTAAAGGTCATCCAGTCCAACCCCTTAGCAACGAGGAGGGGCATTTTCATCAAGATCAGGTTGCTCAGAGCCCGTCCTGCCTGACCTTGAACGTTTCCAGGAATGGGCCATTTACCACCTCTCTGGGCAACCTGTTCCCATGTTTCAGCACTCAGATTGTAAAAAGTTCTTCCCTTATATGTAGTCTGAATTTACCTTCTTTTGGGTAAAACCACTGTCTCTCATGTCACAACAGGCTAAACAGTCTGAACTCAGCTCTCTCTCAAGCCTGCTTTAAGCACTGAAAGGCTGCTGTAAGGTCTCCTGAAGCCTTTCCTTCTCCAGGCTGACCAAGCCCAGCTCTCTCCGCCTGTCTCCACAGGGAAAGTGTTCCAACCTTCTGATCAGGTCCATCAGGTCATGGCTTCCCTGTGCTGGGAGGCACTGGGGGAGCTGAGCCCGTTCAGTCTGGCACAGGGGAACTAAAGGCCAGTCTAATTGCAGCCTGCACCTGCTTGAAGGAAACTTGGAAAAGAGATAATTAAACTTTTCTCCCTCCTGGCAGAAGGTAAAAGAAGGGGTAACAGCTGCCAGCTGCAGTTTGGAAAGTTCAGAGTGGACATTAAGAAAAGTTTCTAGTGTGTGTTAGAACAAGTCTTATCTTCTTTTTGAAAGTTCTGCAGGATGAACCTGCAGCTGGCCCAGTGCTGAAGGCTCATTAAATAATTTTGTTTGGAGGGGACCTGCAGGGTCATCTGTTCCAGACCTCTGCTCAGAGCAGGTCAAGCCAGGCAGGCTGCTGAGGGTCTCACCAAGTTTAGAATGTGTTCAGGGATGGAGAACCCAACTTCTCTCAGCAATGTGTGTCAGCATTTCCCTATCCTGATGGGAATTCTTTTTCCTGTATATATAAACAGAATTCCCCATGTACCATCTTGTCTGTTGACTCATACAATCTCTGTGCATTTATGAGAGAAATCTGTCTTGAGCTTCTCTGCACCTTCCCTTTATTCCTTAGAGAGCTGTTGACAGCAATAAAGTGTCTCCTTCGTGTTGTTTTCTTGAGGCTGAACAAACCCAGTTCTCACAACTGATCTCCTCTTCTGTCTTGCAGCAGCCCTCTGACAACCTTGGCTGCCTTCCACTGAACATGCTCTGGGGATGTCAGAGTCTGTCCTGTACTGGGGAGCCCCAGATGGGGCACAAAACCCTAAATGCAGCCTCACAGGTGCAGAGCAGAGGGTAAGAACCCCCTCCCTCTGCCTGATGGCTGCAGATCTGATAATGGGGCCCGAAATAGGGCTGGCCTTGGGTGCCACAAGGGCACTTTGCTGACTTGTGCTCAACTGGAGCTGGATTGTGATAGTCCCAACTTTCAGAGACATTGAATGAGGTCTTTCTAGAACTTGCCAGCCTCTGTTCTAGGCTGTAGAGTGGTGTTGTCTGAGACTAAATTCCAGAAGTGTTCTTACTGCTGCACCTTATAGAGATGACACTGTCAGGCTTTCAGGGGTAAATGTTGTGTTCTGAGCTTTTAGGGCCTTTAGGCCTTACTCAACACAAGTATTGTTCTATGTATCTGCTGTTCTAGGTTTGGAGGGTTTTTTTAGTAAGTATCACTACTTTGTGATTCCTTACATCTGTGGAACCTGAAAACTGTGGAAGAAATTGCCTCCTCCTGGAACAAGCCTGTTCAGTGCTCTATTTTTCATATATGATGTGGAAAATTGTCTCACTCAATGTGAATAGGATGACATTCATTAAGGCTTTTGTAGATAAGATGATTTAAAGTTACACTGCTCTATAAAGAAACAGCATCTCTGTGGCTTGATAAAGTACATCCATGTATGAAATAGTTCCCTCTTATTTTGTTAAGGTGTTTCTGTACCACACAGTTAATAGGAGATAAAGACATACTGGGTGATTTAGTTCATCTTTTGCCCTATGAAGTGTCTCAGCACTGCTGTGCTGTTATTCTGAGCCTCACCCAGGTTAGTTTTGATAGAATAGCAGACTGTGTTTTGGAGATCATGGTCTGGATACTTCTGAGCTGTTTGAGTCTCTTTAAGCCCATAGATTTTGCTGTACTATTATAGAAATCTGACCTGAAGAATGAAACCTGACTCTCATATACTAACTTCCTATTCTGATACATTGCAGATTATTTAACCAGCTCACCTACTAGGTCTCCTATAAAAGTCAAAGATAAAATGATTTCGTTATTTAAAGCAGGAGACCTTTTTGTGTGCCTGTACTTGACTTGAAAAACTTTAGCTGTGCTATAACCATGTGAGATACCTATGTAAAGAAGTAAGGGCTTTCACCTTACTCCACAATGAACAGCACAGAAGGGAAAATAATCCTCAAGAAGCTGGAGTTGGACTGCCTATTGGTGAGACAGGTATGGGCATAACCTTAATTACAGTATTTTGCCAGCACAAGATCTGGCACAGCAGGGTTTTATGCCTATGATTGCTTTTTGTGGGATACACTGACTGTGTTTCCCTTTCATTAGCTCTTGTAAAATTATCAGAAATCCTCCTTCAGTCTTCTCTTTGTGTGTTTGCTTTGGGAATTTAGAGTATGACAGGATTCACATTTGGCAGGGACATTCTGTCAGATCAAAAGGGTGCAGCTGGAAGGATAAAGGTCAAAGGAAATGATCAAATATGTAGATGTAGTTAAGGCAATTGCAGTGCTCACTGATGGTGAGGGAGAGAAGGTCACTGATATTGCTTGACTCTTGCCTTAGTTGGGGTCCTGTCAGTTTGTCTGATACAAAAGCACTTGCAGGACAGGGAATTAAACTGTGTGGAGCAGGAACAGAAATAGAAAGAATATTTTAAAAGCAGAGAGAGCAGCAAAGGTCAGCTTGACTCTGCACCTAAATTTGGCAGCTGGGTGCAGAGCTCAGTCTGTCAGACATCTGAAGAACTCATTTGTTTGTGGAGTTACCTGAGCTCTTGATTGACACTGTTACCTGATGCGTTCCTTTGCTGCTCTGTGCTCACTTTCAATGCACAGCATGCTATTTTTACACTTTTTAACACAGATGCAGGGTTCTGTGGTTTTATAATAAGAGAGTAATAGAAGCTTTAAACAAAATTTTTAAAAGAGAAAAATCTTCTTAACAGGGCAAAAAAAAAGGCATTATGATATTTCTAACTGGTCTTCAGCTGAGAATTCACTATAAAAACTTCTGAAGTCTGAGATTTATCTGTGGATAGGAGAGGGTAAAGATTTTTGTCAATGTTTAGATGTGTCTTTTAAAGGTCAAGAAATGTCATAAGAAAAGATTGAAAGCACTTCATGTAAATTGTTCCTGGAACATATCCAAGTGGCGTTTATCTCCTGGCTTCAATTTTTTTTTTTTTTTAAGAGCTGAAGGAAGTAGAGCTACTTTTTCTCTACACCAGAAATGTGGAGAGAGGCAAAACCCAAGGTAGTGTGAAAGGACTTGGTGATACATGTTAGTTTAATTTTAGGTAGAATGCTGATGCATTCATGATAAAGGCATTCTGTCCATCTTTTGCTGGAGGCAACAACATGACACCAACCAGCTGAGGAAGCTGAAAACATTTTTGGGGATAACCAAACCATGTTTTGGTGCCTCTGAGATCCATTGGAATATTGGGAAATTGAAAATGAAAGGCCTGAATCTTTCACACTTGGAATAAAATCTGTGAAGCTGACACACTCACGTGTGAGTTAGTGAGGATAGGAAAACCAGAACAAACAAATTTTGTTGGAATGGTTTCTTATCTGGATGTTCCTTCTGGTATTTAACTCTGTTCATGCATTTATTTATGTTCTTGGTTCTCCAGACATATTGCCTTTTTTATCCTGTCTCTGGAGTTTCTAGATTTTGGTTTCTAGACTATAGTTTTGTTTGCTAGCCCTGGGACACTGGAGAGGAAGGCAAGGAGAGGATGATGTAGACTTAAGAAAACTGTTTACTAAAGTTAATGGACCTTGTAATGCATGAGGAAATATCTGTCAGCCTTAAAAAAAAACATGAGTCCCAGAATATTCCTCTGGTCTAGAAAGCTTGTGCAGGTGTAATGAACAGGTTCTTCACATGGTTTTCTGGAATTTTCCATAAAAGAGAAAGAGAGAGGAGAAGATGAGGTTCCCTCCTCTGCCCCTATTCCCATAGTGGTACTTCTGACTGTAGGTGCTGGTACTTTTGCTGAAATAGAGTAATTTGGGGTTTCTAAGAGGTCTTCAGTGCCCACCTCAGGAGAGCTGGGGTGGAGCTGCAACTTCATTTAATAAATAGAAACAAAGCTTCACTAACTCATGTGTCATCACACACGCAGTATTCATAGAAAGTGATGTAACTTTCATATTTGCAAATATGCAACTGTTTTCTGCTTTCTAGTTTGAAAAATTATTTTCAAGAGCTTGCTTCTATTTATAACAGCCAGAAGAATACTGAGGCTGTCAGCTGCTTGCTTCCCTTCCCATTTGCAGGGATGCGGTGCACAAATTATAACTCGGTAATTGTGATTTCTGCTTGGAGCACTCTGAAAAATTACAGCCTAATTAAATAATTATGGCGGTTGCTTATTCTTTTTTTTTTTTTTTGAATGCATATTTGCAGCTGAGAGTTTCAAGGAAGCCCAGATGGTGAAGATAAAGGAGGAGCCGATGGAAGTTGACATCCAGGACTCGCAGGCTTCGGTGTCGCCCGGGCAGAGCGGTGGCTACAGCGCTTTGCTGGGGCGCGACCAAAAGGCGCCCGAGGGCCGTGTGCTGCCAGACAGAAACCTCTTCAGCCAGGACATATCAGTGAAGATGGCATCTGAGCTGCTCTTCCAGCTCTCAGGTAAACCCAGTGCAAACTGCTCCGTAGCCGGAGTTAAAAGAGCAAAATCAGATTTTTTTTGTGTGACCCCAAAGTTCTATGAAACTGTGAAATCACCGGGGCTGAAAGCTAATAGGAACCTTCCAACCCTCACACTTGAAGCACAGAGGCCTTGCCAAATGTCCCCCATAGTCTGCATATGCTTTAAAGCACTGTGGCAGCCAGGTCAGGCTCACAGTATTTCAGCTGAGTTGGAAAAGCCAGAGTTCAGCTCCTGTATTTTTGAAAGCTAATTAAATAATTTGTGACGACTGCTTTGATCCCTGTAGAGGGGAATCTGCAGATGGCAGTTCTGGCCTAAGTGGCCATGGCTGCAGGATTCAGCACTCCTGGGGCTGCACTGCCCACTTCCCTTGGCAAAGAAGGTGAAGCTCATCTGTCACACAAAGGCAGTGGGACCAATGAACACTTGCATTGCGCTCTCTGCATGGAGCTCTAACACTGACATGGGGAGCCGAAAAAACTTGTTGGGTGTTAATTTAAATAAAGTCATGCCCATTCTCTAATATTGCTGGAACCATTTACCCTAAATTACCCTGGGTTATGCTGTTACCTGAAAGCATTAAAATAGTTCTGCTTAATAAAATTTGATAGAGAACATATGGCATATGCTAATCACAAAACTCATGTGTGTTCCTCTGCAGAAAAGGTGAGCAAAGAGCACAACCACAATAAAGATAATACCATCAGAACTACAGCCAGGTGAGTACAGCCCATGGTTACAGCTGCACTGTAAATAGCATTGCCTCCTTTTGCCTTGTGAACTCAAGCCTGTCTCCTGCAAACATGACCTGATAGTACAAATGTAAGATATTTCCATGAGTAACGGAACCCCTATCTGAAAAGCTACAACTATAGATCTGATTGCTTAGGGCTTATAAGTCAAAAAGACCCAGGGACTTTTGTCTGTTCTCCTCTGATCAACACATCATTTTAAGAATTATTTATTCTATTTTTTTCAACAAAAACTGAAACTTACAAGAAACTGCATGGTATATGCAGTGCTTGGAGGGAAGACCAGGCTGGCAACTGGATTTTAAGACATGGACCAATGTAAGAAAAGGTGATTGTGATTGTTTTATCTAGATTGTTTTAGCTAGTTTTCTTTAGAAAAAATTCAATTTAGTATTTCTGTAATCTCAATACATTCTAGAGATGAATTTTTAAAAGTTAGACTGTAAGACAGTGCTAACAAGATGTGTTAAAGAATACAGTTACAGTATTACATTAATTTAAATTAAGCAGGAGTTAAATACATGATCCTGTTGTGGCCTGTGCTGTTAAAGAAATGTGCATTTTACAGCACTGTGCCTGGGAACAAGCCCACAAGGTGTTTATGTGTCCATGAGCAGCAAGGTGAAGTGTCCCTGTGGGAAGATTTAAAGCTCTTGTGCAGTAAGTGTTATCTGCAATTGGTAAAGACTTAGGAGCCCTTGGTAGGGTAGGAGGAGTAGGCAGGAATTGACAAGGATATATTTCCTACCTGAAAGTTCCCTGATTGTTGTGGATGAGTTGGAGACTGAGCACACTGAAGTGATGAGTTCATTCAAAGATGGAGTAAGAACTTCTTGCCTCTGCAGCCCCTTTACAGAACTTCTCAGTGCTAACATATAACAACTTTGCCCAGACAGAATGGAAAAGCATTTCAGTTGCAAAGAAAAGGTCTCTGAAATACATTGTACTTAAATTTCTACGCCTATCCAATTCATTCATGGTAGCTGCAATAAATAAGTTGTTTTTAATAAACTGACCAGCTTAGTAAATGTACATTAGGGACTTTTTGATGCGACAAGTTGAAAGATAATTCAATTGAGCTTTTGGCTTCTAGTTACAGTGAATGGTTCCCATATTTGCTAGTGTGGGAATTTGTCAGGTATGCAGCCTGCTCAGCCTTTCTGTGCTGCTTAAAAAGCAGAAGCCTGAGACACCAACAGAGAGAAATGCACATATTGTCCAACTACTCATTAACCATCCAGGGTGCACTGCAGGGACGGGCTGACAAATAGTTGAAAATAGATTTCAGTGTCTCATGATGTTACCAGCAGGACTGGTGTGAGAATCCAGAGCTACTTTTGGATCTATCAAAGATAATCCCAATTGGAAAGGTTGAGGACAGTTCAAAGATAACTTGCCCTTCTTTTGGCTGCCAACTTTTAAGAGGATAGCACAGTTGGCTGTTGTCAGACTTGTGTTGAGCTTTACAGAGACGTCCTTACAGTGGCTGCTACCCATCAGGGCATGAAATGCTGAGTGCCTGGTTCAGTTTCTCTGGGTGCTTTTCTTATCTTGCCTATTTATCAGCAGAAGAAGACATGAATGAGGAGATCTTCTTAAAGAGGGGAAGTGAGTCAGTCTACTAAATCCTGTGAGTTCAAACAGATTGACTTGAAAGACCTTGCCAAAAAAAACCAAACCAACCCACCCCAAACCAAATAAACAGCTGCAAGTCTTTACTGGTGAGGGTATGACGCCTTCTCAAAAATAGAATGTGATGGAGCAGCCAGTGGAGGATAGAGGCACTTGGACTGCATTAAGAAAACATGTGGCGTTGCAGTTTGGCTCACCAGCCCACATCTGGAGTAATGACAGAAAGGCATTTGGATCACAATTGCTGTGTGAAATGTGCTGACAGCTGCAGAGAGCCAAGGTGAGGTCAGTGTTGTCCACCTGTGAGTAGCTGGGAAGCACAAAGATTTAGCTGTGTCACTGCTGAGGCTTAAATCAGCAAACCCCAGCAAGATGGGTATACAAGCACTTCTTGCTGCCTTATTCCTTATTAGCATTTCTAACTGTCCCCTATCTGTTGCTGTTCCTCCTGTGAGTATTCCTGGACTTTGCCTGCTTATACTTCCATATGACTTTGCTTAAGCAGCTGGAACTGGCAAGGATTCCTCACAGTTCAGTGGCTGAGTGAGATGGTAGAGCCTGCCATCTGTGATGAGAAGACAGAAAGTGGAGAAGCAAGTGATCTGGAAGCGAGTATGCCAGCATAAGATGCCAAGATAAGTTTCTTTCATCTAGAGAACTGTGTAGCCATGAAACTGGAAAAGTGCAGCCAGAGGAAAAATAAAAAATATCCTAAAGTTTAACCTTCATCAGAAAGGACTTTGCCCAGTGATTGAGGACAATGTGTAATTTCTTGCTAAGAAGCAGGAGCTCCTCCCTCCACACTTTGCACTGGGAATCTGAGGACAGATCTGCTGGAATGGAAATAACAATAGGGCCTCCTCTGAAGAGACTGCTGCCATTCTAGAGGAAGGCAGAGAAGAGGTATCCAAGAATGGTTCTGTAATTCACCAGAGTCCAGTGAAGGAGAGGGAAATCCTTGGGATATGACATGATGTGGCCTTCAGGAGCACCTGCTCACGATCTATGGCCTGACCTGAAATAGATAAACCTTGCACCATCCATTTTGCTTGGAGCCAGCAGTGAGCAGTGTCCCAGTGACTGAATCTAAGACACAAGCAGGAAGGCCAACATGGAAACCCAAGTGGATTACAAGATTTTGAAGAGTTACAATAGTAATAAAACATTTTTTATTGCTGTTTTTCTTTGAGATCATTATTAAACCAGTGAGAGGAATGTTGTAATAAATCATGGTGTATTTTTATACAGTGTCAGTCTGTTTTGTATTATGTCACCCCTGAGTGGGAGTGTGAGTCTTGGAAGAAGTTAAGTTTTGCACATGTGTGTTGGAGCTGTTTTGGTTTATCCTGGTCACTTGTTTTCTGGAGTATCCTGCATTGTTCAGATATTGGCATTCACCAAACTCTTCAGGTTTGGGGCAACTTCACTCCTTCCCCTTCAGTACAGCCTAATGCTGACTGCTTATGGATGTGTTCAGATTTTTGTAGAAATACCAAAATATCCCATTAACTGTCAAATATGGAACAGCACAAAATGAACAGTGTCCAAAAAACTTAATAGGAAAGTAAAACAATGTGGTTGCCAAAAGTGTTTCACAATCGAGTCAACTAATTACCAAGTTTCCCTGAGGCAGAAGAGATCTGACGAAGAATACAAGTGACTTGGTGGAGACACCTTGTTCACTCTCTGCAGAAAAACTGCATGAGGGAAAGCACAGCAGGCAGGTGATGCCTTTTGGACAGAAACTTTGGGTACCTGGACTGGTGAGGTCAGCTTGGTGCAGCTGGCACGTACTTTGAGTCTGGACTCCCTGCTGTGCAACACCTTGTAAGGCCTCATAGTAGGTCCTTTATCCTGAAAAGATTCTTGGATTTTATTCCTGAGTAAGAAAAAGCTGCAGAAATGGCCTGGCCTCCTGTTCTGCACCTTTAAAATACCCACTGTACTCCAGCCTGTTAAGGATTCTCAGTCTGGGAGAGATCAGATTTAAAGTGATTCCCTCTTTGCTTGGAAGAAATTGATAGTTTGCATGCAGGTGGAATACATTCCCGTAGAAAGCATTTTTCCACGAAAGACTGCAGTTTTCAATTTTGAATGTTTTTATGTACCTCTTGCTGATGTCTATCTGTACTGCAGACAAGGAATTCTTATTTCTGTTATGACCTTCAATTGAGCAGAAATCAAATACTTTGAGAGAGATATCATTTCACTGTTGAAATTAACTTTTTGACTTTGCCTGTTAATTAAAACAAAAGCAAAATATTCTTTTTGGAATCATGTAGCTGGTAATTTTTGTGCTTTGTGCTCTTTGGGATACACCTGTTCAATTTATGAATTGTTTCCTGCTTTAAAAATTAAGTTCATGGAGACAGCTTCATTAATGGAAGGCCATGTCAGAATAGAACTATTCAGCATCTTAACCTAATATTTGAAAAGTTTTGTTTTAAAGATGACTACTTTATGCTTCAGATTATTAAATAATAATATTTTTTACCTTTTCTGATTGCCTTCTCCGGATATGACAATGGAATGCAAATTTTTGAATTGTTAATTTTAATGATCCATGTTGTATTGTGCTATAGCAAATGTGAGATGTTGAAATGTAGCTAAAAGCCTTTTGTGAGGTCTTCACTTTTCACTCTGAAATGCAATTTTACCAAAGCATGTTGCCTCATTGTCTGCCTATTTTTCAGTGTGAATTCTGTAAGTAAAACTGTTTCTTTAACAAGATGGTATTTCTTAAAATATTTAGATGTTGAGGTCAAACTTCATGTTTACTTCTTCTTCTGTTAACTGCTGTTTTCTTTTTAAAAAGGCATCTTGTTTTTTCCTATAGCCCTTTCTTTTCTGAAGACACATTTAGACAATCACCATTCACTTCCAACTCAAAAGATCTCCTGCCCAACGAGACTGCTCTTCATGGAAGGACATCTGCACCAGGTCAGATACCTTTTCCTTTCCTTGCTTCCAGTTAACAGATATTTTTTACGTTTTCTTACTGTGAACTCCACCACCTGACCAATGCTCTTAAAATGTGGTTTGCTTTGTCAAAAGGTAGCCATTTCTCCATTATAAGTGCTGATTATTTAGAAGAAAAAGAGAAAGGTTAAATATTGCTGGAGCATTTGTGTTAATAGTCTTTAGGCTGCTGTTTCTATGAATCGTGCAATAGTCTGTAGCAGATTAAATTTGGCAATATCAAGAGAGTTGAGGGTTTTTTGTGTGTGTCTGCTGCTGTACTGATGCTGAATTACCGTTCCTGGCCATTTCCATCTCCATCTCTGGAGTACAGGTGAAACATTTGCAGGACATGTACTGAGCTTGGCAATACAATTTTCCTGCCTTTAGCAGTAATTTAGAACCTTTCTGGAAGGATGTGGAGTTCTTCAAATGTACTAAAAGGCCACAGTGTCTGTGGGTGCCTTCCCACTGATTTTCTGGACTAGTTGACAGGCATTTTATGCCCAGATACAGCTTGGGTTATATTCTGCATTAAAATGGAAAATACAGGCATGTAATAATACTATTCAAGGTCGCACTGAACACATGCAAAAACTTGATATGTGCCTTCACTATCCTGCTGCAAAATAACTCGTTTGCTAGTTCACTGCTATCTGTTCTTAAATTAATAGCTCTGGGGTTCTAAAGGTCAGTAATTACACAGTCAGCTGTAGGGGGGGTTATTCACCTTTTCTTAGCAATCAATAAACTTTTGGGCACGTTACTGCTAATTTTCAGCTATAGACTGTCATTTAATTTACAACTTAACAGACCCTTCATTTTTTTTAATGCTTGAATAGTCATTTGACAGCTTGCAAAGTGGCAGATGAGGGTAAGAGCTAGATGCAGTCTAAGGGTAAATATGCAAAGCAAGAAGACAAAAATTGTAGGATAAGGACAAGGGTCTGCAGGCTGTGCACAGACACGCTTCTGCAAGGAAGAAGTGGATTCTGTACCTCCAGATGAGGAGAACCAGATCAGGTGTGGTGCTTTTAAGTATTAAAATGTAAACCAGGTTAGCACTTTCAATCCTGGCTTTTGACCTTGGCATAACATGGAATATTCATATGCCCAGATGAAAGATGAGAATTCACAGACTCCTCAGGCAGGGCTCAATACCTCAGAGGACACAGCCTCTAGAAGGAAGAGTCTGACATCATACCCAGATAAATGCAGAAGAATTTCAATTCTCTCTAAGACTTCACTTTCAGTAAGGCCACAGAAGTATGAGTGGGTTTTGGTGACATGTTTGATCTTCTGCTTAAATGATGTAAAGTATCTTGTTGGTTAGATCATCCTGGAGTGTTTGAAAGGCTTCTGAGGAACTGGATTTCCATATGTTTGTGCTGCTCCATAATCTGTTTTGTGGAACCTTGATAGGTCTGTGTATTATAATACATACTGCTCTGTGGTTATAAGATTGATATATAATAGTAGCAAGTATACTGAAAAATTTTAGATGCCAGTTTCTGCTACCTTTTTTTTTTAACAACTCTTATAATTCCAATTATGGGTCTTTTTCTCAGCTTCACAACAAATTCTTGAGCCTGAAGTACAACTTCACAGTAGCACCAAGAATGTGATTTAAATTTGTGATCAATTACAAATATTTTATTCATGTAAAAGAGCAGCAGAATACCCACAGGTAAATTTCCTATCTAGTTTCAGTCTTGCAAGAAGAAATAGCCTCTGTACTGCTATGGATAGCTCTGGAAACATTTTATCCCTTCAAAGAGCAGCATTAAGGAACAGAAACAAACCATTGTGCAAGGCATACAGAAGCGTTACAGAAAATGCTGTGGAAGTGTGTATGTGGTCTCCCACATAAAAATGCTTTTGCTTGAAATTTGCTTTGTGGTTACTCCATCCCTGAAACAGGACAGTGAGAAGTAGAAAAGAGCAGCACAATAAAGTGATAGGCAATTCCCAGGCCAGGGGCCCTGGTGGGACCCCCGTACGTGGTTGCTGCTTCTCAGGTGAGCACCCAAATGGTCCCCGTGTCCCCAGACTCCTGCCAACTTTCTGTCTGCAGCCTTTGTGGCACCCTGGCTGCAGAGGAATTGGGAAAAGTGATAGGAACATAGGACAGTAAGATATTTCATGTGTCAAATTCAATTCTTTTCTCTACTAGGTAACATTATGCAGTCTTATTCATTACCAAGCTCCATCTTAAACCCCATCATCCTTATTATTTTTAAGAGGATGCTGTTTCAGAAGCTCACCCCTTTGAAGAACTGGGACCACTCTCTTTCCAGCCTGAATTTATTCACAGCAAGTGCTACTTTTGTTATCTCACCAGTGCTATCCTTCAACTTTGATAATTCTTGCTCCTTGAGATGTTCACCATCTGATGTGCCATTCCTTATATTCCTCTAATCCTGCCTTCATTTTGGGAAAGTGAGCCAGCCAGTCTTTTGGGTTTTAGAAACGACAGGGTTTCCATTTCCTAGCCTATTTCTGCCTCTGTTTAGGGGCATTAATTTCTGCAAATATGAGTAGTCAGAGCTATATGTGCTCTTTCATAGGAGGTTTTATCCCTGACTTTTTCAGCAGCCTGCAATCTTCTGAGTGCATATTGGAAATGCCTCTCCTGATTAATCACAGCTTTGTAACTAGAACATGCTGGTGTCTCTCTTGCTGGTCAAATAGTAACATGTTTTTCTTTTCCTTTATAATTTCAGCTGATGATTTCAGCATGCAACAGAAATTCTTGTTCCTACACTCTTACGCATATGACCTTGTAATTTGAATTGTTTCACTTGTTATTCTAGCTCTCAAGATGATTTCTTTAGTACTCTGAAATTTCTGCATATTGATATTGCTTCCATTAATGCAGTTCTGGTTTGTTTGGGGGTTTTGTGTAAGTGTGTGTGTTGAAGCTATTAAAGAGGATTTTTAAGTACAATGGGTCCAAAGTTCAGTCCTTGAGACTTAAGCTTAGTGGCCCCCTCAGCACAAACCACTTCACTTTATTGCCAGTTTATAAGAAAATTGCAAATTCGGGTCTTTAAGTGGCAGAGCACTCTTTGTAGGGCATTGAGTAGATAAGATCCCCCAAGGAGTAGGAAATAATTAGGAAAGAATATTAAAAGATGTGTGAATGCAATGCACTGATCAGGGCATTTAGTGGAGGGGAAAAAATCCTAAATAAATAATGATATTGTGATGGATTTGGCCTAAAAAAGGGTGGAGGATTCCTAATCAGCAGCAGTATCACAGGCAGGAGAGTTGATTTTAATTCAGATATTCAAGGAACCAACAATGAAATCTCCACCAGCTGTCAGAAGGGGACTCATCAGACCCACAGAAGTCATGGTATCTCCCTGATAATCAATGGTGAATTACTAATACTGTGAGAAGGGAAGACAGAGTTTTCTAGGGTATATAGTTCAAATTTACTGGTTAGATTTGGGGAATTGATTCTCTCACTTTTTAAGGTATTTTCTATGTTAATAACCATATTATTACATTGCACTTTTCTGTATTAGTTTTACTGTCCAAATGACTTCATTTTTACTCAAAAGTGGAAATAAAATAGTTGTTTGATATCTACATCAACCAAACACTCTTTGCTCAAAAGTTACCATGTATCAAAGTAATATCTATTACAAAGTCATATCCAAACCAGTTCAATAATTTCAGCTGCTCCCTATAAGAATGCGGCCTCTTTTAATCTAGCAAAAGGTAGGGATAAGAAATTAAAATTTTTATGTCAAACAGTCACTTTAAAAAAGGACATTTTCATCTTCTGTTTTATAAGATTCTTCTTTTGACAGAATAACTTTATGTCAGACTATAGAGTTCAGTTCAGATCACTGGATAAATTAAAAACTTGATCTTATGCTGCTTTTCCTGACCCTTAGTCAGTCTTTAATGTACTTTAATAGTTTTTCACCATCTCATTGGCTCATTCTGTAAATCAAACCTGCCTTCATGGAAGCCAGATGAGTGATATTCATTATTCCTTTTCTGGATGGTTCATTAATATTGGTGAAAATCTCAGCCATGACTTTTTGGGGTTTTTTTTCTCCATGTATATCTATCTGTGTATAGTGTAGTAATATTTCATTATTTTCTGTCCTGTTTATCAAGGACCTGGTATTCTCCTTAATTTCCATTGACATTGAAATAATCCCATCTGTAGTGGATTAATTTTTTTATTATTCCTGGGTTTTTTTGGTTTTTTTTTTTTGGTGAGAATTTAGTACTACTTGCAACACTGTAATTTTGATGGTGGTAAATCACATGGCTAAAATAAACTTTTGGAACTGGAGGATGTAGGTCTTAGGGAGTTGTAGTCCAGGAATAGTCCTCTGTTTTTAAATTTTGCCACAGTTTAATTTACTGGTTGTTGGTTTGTTTCAGTGAGATAAAGGCAGTAAAGCTCCAGTCCCCTTTTGAAATGCATCAGAGCCTCCTCTGCCATGTGTGTCCACACTCTGCACTGACCTGTAGGATGACAGACAGGATGTGTTTCCTCTTCAGGATTGTCCAGAATCAGTAGCATGGTATAAATTTGGAATCATAGTGCAAAAATTTTGCGTTTTGGCAGTGTCAGTTGTTCTTTTATTGATAATGTAATTAATGGGATCAGCCCATTTTTATGTTTATGGATCTAAGGAAATATGTGGAACAAAGATTCCAGTATGTTTGGAGCTGCAGGGCTATTCTGCAAATGTACAGGTTTCTCCTGTTCCTGTTCATACTCACTCTGGCCTGTTCTCTAGAGCAGTAATTCCACTGTAACTTCAGTGGAATGGAAAGGTGAAAACCAGCCTGCTCCCACACCTGAGTGTGCCTCACCTCTGCACACTCTGCTCACAGCAGCACTAGCCAACCCCTGTGTGGCCACAGCCGGGCAAGCAGTGAGCTAATCTCCTTTTCTCACTGGTAGTTTGTGGGAATGGTGGGACGTGAGCAGGGGAAAGGGAACTGTATCCTGCACCATGTGAAATTTCAGCATTTGGGTGAGACTGGCACGCCCAGCTTCATCTTGTTTATTTTCTTCTGTTACGTAGCTGGAAAATACCTCCTGAGGGTTTAGAATTTTAGCTTGAATATGAGAAATAATCATGGTGGTGGTGTTGTGCAGATACCACATTCTTTAGTATGAGTTTGCATGTATCTTCCTGCCTAATTCCTTTTTAAAGATGCTTGAAGGCCAATATAGCTCTTGATGTTGTAATTTTCTGACTCCAAGGATCTAGAAAGTAGACAGCAAGAGCTCTTTTGGTCCAACCAGCAGAGGTGCTCATATCCACTATTTTCTGGCAGTATTTGTGCTCTGCTCTGATTTCCTGTGCTCTGCAGGAAACCAAACTACTGCAACCTTCTACAGCAACCATCTCTGAATTTTGGGTCATCACCATGAGACCATTGTAAGCACGCTGAGAAATGAAGGGACACCTTGAGGTTTTTATTTCTTTGTGTGGGATCACTGCTGCTTCTGTCACCCTGGAAAATGGCCTTAGGGGACTGTGAAACACACAAACCCTATGAATTTCCACTGAAGTGACCAGCAGTGAAATGTTGGCATTTAAATTGCCCTTGTGTAGCTTCCCTGCTATGTACCCATGGAGTTAATTAGAATGATTCACACCTTCTTACTGTTGTTTGCTTACATCTGCCAAAAAGCCTCTAACTCCACATTGTGGGTAATCCTATTTACTGAAGGAAGGCTGTCTTCAAATGTTCAAATGTTAGAATTTGTAAATGAAAGCCAGGGCTTAAGAGCATGATTACAAGCAATTGGTTTGAATTTATTCAGGACAGCAGAACCCATGGATTATTATTTTTGAGAGAATCACAGAATGACTGATGTATGAAGTCTAGTTGCAGTCCCTTTCTCAGAGCAGAGTCATCTTGCTCTCAAGGCTATGTCCAGTCAGGTTCTGAATATCTCCAGGAATGGAGACTCAGGACAATCTCTGAGCCAGCTGTGCCAATGTTTGCCCTTGCTCACCATAAGAAAAATTGTTTTCTTATGTTTAAATGAATTTTCCTGTGTTTCAATTTGTGCCTTTGCCTCCTCTCCACTGGCATCACTAAGAAGAGTCTGACTTCATCTTATTTCACCCCATCAGGTATTTATCCAGGTTGGAAAGATCCTACCAAGTCACCTTTTTTCCACACTGAGCAGCCCTAGTTCTCTCAGGCTCTCCTTGTATGACAGCTACTCCATTCCCTTAATCATGTTTGCTGGACTTCAGACTCTTTTGAAAGCCTAAAGGAATATTTCAAGCCCCTGGCAGCTGTGTCTGTCCCCGTGACGGAACAGCAATTTTTATGGCCAGTGTAATTGCAGGGGGGGAGTGCACGTGCATGTGAATTAACTTCCACAGTGCCTTTTCCCCACCTTGCTTTATCCCATTATCAGTGCTTATCATCATTTTATCTGCTTCCAGTTTTGGTCTGAGTTATGAGCTCTGCCCATCCAAGACATTGGATACCTCCTTCAGTTTCCTGATGATGGGAGTCCCTGACCCCTGTTGGCTTCCTGTCAGGGTAGAAAAGTGAGAGTGGCACTTAATTCACTACCAAGGCGTGTTCCATCAGGCACTTGGTCCTGCTGTTCATTTCTGTCTTAGAATTTCTGTGAAATGTGCTTGGGGAAAGTGGTGCTGGAAGCAGATGCCCCACAGTCATTGCTGCCTGCAGGGCACAATTGTAGGTACTCCCTAAGCCGTGCAAAGTCTGCCTCTCTCAGTCCTCAAAAGCACCCTTTTAATTTGATTTTTCTTCTGGTACTTGTCTGGGAGTAAGATTCAACCAAATACTCTTCTCTGTGTGTGTGTGTGTGTACACAGGGCTGTGCATGTGTATGGCTGTGCAAAAATCCATGCAGGTGCATGCACAAGGATCCAGGAGAGATGTCCCTCTGACAAATCCAACCTGTGTGACAGCTTCATAGATGGTAGGAAAGTTTTTTTTAGGGACAGAGTGACAGATTGATTTTAGTAACTGGTTTGAGTTCCTTATCACCAACATACTAATTCTTCCCCAAAGAGTGTCTTGTGGGAACAAGTGCCTGGTGTGAGCTCTCTGGAAGGCCAGGGACTGTCAGCCACTGGGGTGGCTCCCTGCACTCTGATAGCAGGAAACAGATAGCTGGCAACTTGTGGAAGTCATTCTAGGAAGGTGAGGTAGCTGGACTGCTATAGCAGTGGGCTGTACTTGGCATAGTTTTCCAAAGCAAGACAGATTTTGCAGAATTTGTTCTCCATCATTCAGTGCTAAAGTGCCTGATAGCGGCTCTGGCACGTTTTCCATCCATCGCATCCTGCCTTAGATCCCCCTGCCTGCCTGCAGCCTTCTCCCTGTGCTCTCAGCTGCCTTGACAACCACTTTGCACCCAGCCATTGAGCAGAGCCTTCTACATTTCTGGTTCCTTCCATGGGATTGTAGCCAGGGTGGCTTCAACTGATTGCAGTTTTCTGGATCTGCTCCCAGGCAGGTTTGCATCTCCTGCACGTGTGGTGCAGATCTGTGGTGCAGCAGTAGAGGCTGTCTCCTGAGCAGCCACATGGCTTTCATTAGTAGCAGAGTCCCTTTCAGAGTTGAAAATATCATTTATTATGCAGAGCAAACAAGTTCAAATCAGCAAATTTGAAAAAAAAAACATGCTCAAGCATGTGTATGGTGTGTTTTCTGGCTGAAGCAGGACAAGTGAAATGTGCAGCACATGCATTGTTGTGCATGTCTTAGTTTTTCTTAACCATCAGTATTTACTGGGCAGGGAATGTGATCATATCCTTCTGAGCATCCCATGAAACTGCTGGTGGATTGGCCAGCTCTCAGGCTAAACAGCAGGGCTCTGTACAAATTGATGTGGCCACATAGATTCCACTTTTTTCCCCTGTGAAGTCATTGCACTGATTACTTTGCCAGTTGTTTACAGGACCTACAAGATGAAAGGTGTAAATTAAAACAAGCAGGACAGTTCATGTCTAATGGCTGTCTTGAAAGGCACTTGACATCTATCTGAAAACTTGTGTTTCTTGTTTTACTATGGGCTGCCTTTATGCAGGGTACATTTGTTTTCCAATACTGTACCATGTTCTCATACAGGCAAAAATACTCATTGACATGTCTTATTATTTTGGCAACTCCTGTTATTTAACTTACCATAATAAGTTTGCTGAGTAATAGTTACTCAATAGCAAGTGATTTTTGAAAAAGTAAAACCATTGTTGCCATAAATATTCTTAACCAGGTAACACAAGTGGAGGTCGAAATCTGAGAAGGCTTTTTTGAGCAGCTAAAATCATTGGAAGTATTTAGTGAGGAATGTGGGACTTTGTCTACCATGTATTATTCTAGGAAGTGAATTTGAGACAGCAAGTTCTTGGGAGCTGTCTTCTGATGCAGGTGATAGAAGACAGCTTAGGAAAGAATGACACAAAGTTGTAGAATTGGTTTTGAGAAAGGAAGAAGGGAAAACAGCAAAATAAAGCCTGCTGGCTTCAGGAAGGACAGCTGGAACCAACTTGGAGATGCATATGGAAAAAGCCTAACAATAGTTCATGACCTCTGGGCTTGAGTGAAGCTTCTGCTGTGCCCTCCCACAAAATTTCCATGGTGAGCAGGGAAAGCCAGGGTAGGTGCAGCTCTGATTAAGGCTGAGGTGTGGCTGTCACAGCCCAGGGAGCACATGGGGTCTGCAGGAGGCTCTGCTTGCTCTGGCATTCATTAATTTCATTAATGCTGTGGATGATGGAGGAGAAAGGATGTTTATTGAATGTCTGCAGCACACCTTGCAAGGAGATGTTATAGGCACTTCAGAGGGCAGAACTAGAGTTCAAACTTACCTTGAGGAACTGAAGAAACCATGGAAAACAGCAGCCAGTGCAGTGAGATCAGAGTTCTGTGCCTGGGGGAATGGTGAGTGCCGTGAAGGAAGGGGCGGATGAATGCCAGGCAGTGCAGCTCAAGGCAGGGATGAGTGTTGGTCAGACACTGTGTTTAGAGGTGGCATTGCAGAAAGGGCAAACATCTGGCTGAGGTGTTGGGAATGTTGTCTGTAAGGCACATGTGGTAATTCTGCTCTGCAGCTGGAGCCCAGAGTTCCATTTTGGGCTCTAATCCAAGAACAATGTGGAGGAGACAGCAGTGGTCAGAGGTTTAGAACACATGAGCTGTGCATGAAGGTTGAAGAATTTTACCAATTTATTTAGTCTGGAGAAGAAAGAGGGGAGATATGATAATGGCATTCAGATATGTAAAATGACAGCTCTGAGAGGAAAATAATAAACCTTGCCTGTGTTCATGTGAGGAAAATAAGGAATAACCAGCTTAAATGACAGCAGAGGAGATTGCAACAAAACACCAAGTGAAACTTCCTAGCAGCAGGGTGTTTTTGCACTGGCACAACTGTCAGAGGAGCCTCTGGAGCCCCTGTCACAGGAGGGTTTTTTAAAAAATTAGTGAGAAAAGCATCTGTTGGGACTGATGGGTAAGTTTGGTGAGTGACTGATGTGCCTCTGGGTGTGGGAGAGACAAGCTGGCCTCTGGGAATCCCTTCCTGCTCTAATTCTGGGATATAAATTCAGTAACAAAGCTGCAGTGGTGATTGAACAACAGCCTGAAAAAGATTTGATAGATGAGGCATTTGCCTTACTGATACTCAGCATGCTGTGGTTTAGAATTTGCATCTCATTCAAACCTATCGCTGGTTTCATATCCTCTTTTGTCTTTCCTAATATCAGAATCTTTTGTAAATGTGAGCATCAGCACTGAGTCAAATTGTTTCCCAAAGATGAAACTTTTCCAAATACGAGCTCAACTTGAAATAGAAAGACAGATTTTAAAATTACTTTTCAGCTCTGCAAAAGGAATTGGAACACATCATTCCTGACATTTCTTTTTAGAGTTACCTTGAGACTCTTCAGTCCTCACCTATCTTACCTTGTACAAGTTTGTCTTCTATACCATTTGTCTGCTAAGAGTAAATTAAATGCAAAATTCATCAGCTGTTTGGACAGATGGGTAGATAGGCATTAGGAGTATTGTTTAAAAGTAATCTAAGCAAAGCTGAAGACAGGTTTGGAGGTTTTTTTCTTCTACAACATGATTTCCATCTGAGTACAAATTTACTCTAATTTTTTACTGTGTGTTTAATTGAGTTTGGGGCAGTTGTGGTGTTCACTGGTGCCCTGCAAAAGCAGAGGGCAGATGGGAGAATTATGCAGAAGAAGGAGATGGTTTACAGGTATGAGCTGGTGATGAGAGAGAGAGCAAGGAGAGATGTTAGTATCTTAAAAAGAGTGACTTAAAGGCCTCAAGGAAATGGCAGTGTGATGGCAAAATGATTCAGTGTTTATCACTTGGGAAATCTGCAATAAAAGCAGCAGAAACGTTTTCTTTCACAGCAGCAATCACAAGCACCTTGGGAAAGGTGGCTCTGGCCAAATGTTTGTAGTTACTTGTTTATCCAGTGTTGATTATTTTGTGTTAATTCGCTCAGCTCAGGAACTCAACCTGCATTTGGCTTTATTTTTTTATTTATTTTATTTTTATTCCCCACTGAGGTTTCTGCTTATCAGCTCCTTCCAAGTACAGAATATTTTGCTTCACCCCAAAAGAGGCAGAAAGCTGAAAAGAAAAATACAATCTAAAGACCAATTTTTCCTTATTTGTATCTGAATGCTGGATGGGGAACTGCTATTGTTAGGCTCTGCAAAGTGCCCTAGGTGTGTCCATTATCTTCTCTATAGAAAAGAAACACCCATATTTCCTGTGGGCTTGCAAGCAGAAATTGTCACATTGACAAAAACAAAAGCAAAAAAGGAAAATTTGCTCATTAATGGTCCTAATGTGCACAAATGTTTGAGTGATTTTTAAAAGTGCTTCTTGGAAGTGTGTCTTAAACAGAATTGCAAGGAAAAAATTAAAAAGGTAGAAACCTGTTGGCATTATAGAAATGAATTAATTTTGATTTAAAAATAGCAATAGGAGCAAATTATACTTTCACAAGTCCATAGGAACTCAGTGTTGGAGCATCCACAAGAAGTGTTGCAAGCAGTGTAAATGCTTGAGATGGATGTGAGGGCCACGTGCTTGGGAGTGAGTTAGAGGAATGTAAGTTTATTATGTACATCTAACTGTTGTCATGAATATATTTTTGGGAGGATATGAAATTAAATGTATTATGCAAAGATAAGAGAGCACACTACCACATTTTCTCTGACAATAGATGCAGAATTTAACTTCAGCTGTTATTTCTAAACAAGAAAAAAAGAATAGTAATGGTGATAGAGCCTTTTGCTACTTGAAGACTCAGTTGTTCTTGGCCAACAATGATCAGGTAAAGCTTTGAAAAACACTTTTTGGGGAGCAGATTTGTTGGTGCTTCCTTTGCCTTTCTTGGAATGTCTCAGCACCCTCAGTGAAAAAAAATATGCCATTTTTCATTTTTCCTCTGGGCCATATTGCATTACTTCATCTGCAGCCACAAAACCCAACTGATGTTCCCTGTGACAGAACGATGGAGGAGCCCTTGGAGCCATGCAGGGAGATAAAGGGGTTCTCCCAGGACTGCTGCTTCTCACCAGCAAATTCACAGCTTGGGGAGGGCCTGACTTTGCACCTGTTGTGGATTTTACATTGTTCTATTCTGTCTTCTTGTGTGAGGGATGCAGTCACCACAAGCCAGTCCTGTTTGTGCTTCATGCTACAGCAAGGCAGTGGTGATACAGCCTGGGGGAAACAGAGGTTGTTGCCCAGCATTATCCTCAAATTGATGCCATGATGTGCATGTTGTGAAAGTAGTTTTCAAGTAATGACTGCAACATTATTGTAGCTTTAAGGTTCCTTAAAAATCTGCAACTTCAGCCACCTTGCACAGAATTTACTGGATTTTTTTCTCTCTTCTTGGTTGTTAGGTTTTGAGTTTATTGCAGGAAATAAAAGCAAATCCCAAAGCTTTGTAATGCAGATGAAGGTTATCACAAGGTATTTCATGGTTTGCTCAGAAGTAAAAGAGAAGTGAAAATAGGTGTGAGATTTGATGCAAAGGTAGAATGTGGGAGTGGCTTTGTGTTTTAAAATCAGATGTCATCCCAATCTTTTCTTTGCCATGACTTTCTCCTCTGCTTCTGATTGTCCATGTTTGAGCAATGGGCTCAGTCTTAGCAGTGAAAGGGCTTCACTTTTTTTTCCAAGTTTCTCTATGGAGTCGACTTTAAAGTTCATCTTTTACCTGTTTTTATTCTTTTCCCAAACCCTGGCATTTTTATTGTTTCTTAGCAGCCTTTTCAAGTGCTGCTGTCTGTTGTGCACTTGGACTACTTCTGTGCACAATATTAATGTTTCTTTTGGTGGGCTGTGCAAGCACTTCACTGAAGTATTTCCAACTTTGATGGTTGCTGTTTTCAGAAAAAGCAGCTTAAGCACTGTGCTACTGATAGATAAAATCACTTGGGTTCTACTTTCTTCTATATCAAGGATTTTAAATTATCATAACATTCCTGCTTTTTATCAAGCTCCATAGTAACATTACACATTTGCAAAGCTTTTGAGGGGAAAATAATAAGAGCATTAATTGGTAAAGTTTTTGTATTACGAAGTAGACTTTTTCTGCTTCTTCTGTGCATTTGTTCTGTCACTCACATTGATCATGTGCAGATTTTTGGGGCTTATGAAACAAAAAGGACATGACTCCCTCATGACTCCCTCATGTAGAACTAGAGTTTTCTGTCTTCTTTGTATTTTTGTGGGGAATATAGGAAAATGCTATGCCTAGAAAGCAGCTGCTTCTCTCAGGTAATAGTGGATGAGTCTGCTCACAGTAAAAGATAACCCTGAGCCAAGAGCAGACAGGATGCAATGATGCAGGGGAGGACAAATTAAGACTGCAGGGCCAATCAGGATCTCTGATACCTTAGATAAATTGAGAGATATCTTACTCGGGAACTGCAGTACCTGAAAGGATTCCACTGTTTATTTTAACTGACTTACTAGAAATAAGGATTCTGGCCCTACAAATAAAACCTTTGTGGAAGCAAGCTGGAAAGGGAGTAAGATATATAATATTTGGAGCACTGCAATTCTGGATAGTCAATATATTTTTGAGCTTGGGAACCTTTCACAGGCTTTTGGCAAACAAGCTTGCAACAGAGCCATAATTACATATTTCATAAAAGGAGTTCTCAATTTTTAAATACAGTGTGCTTGCCAGAGGTGATGGATGAACATGTAAGGGGAAGACTCCAAAGCAATAAAATGCATCTTTGATGATGGGAACACTGCAGAAATAGGAAGACTCTATAATAAGATAGATAAATGCAGACAGAAGAAGGAAAGAAAATTTCTTTGAGCAAATAAATGTTTTTAAAGCAATGTTTGCACGATTATCTGACCTTAATACCTTGTTTCTGAATAAATAATTTCTTGAAGTTTGTGTCTTTTAGACGTAACCAAACAGAAATAACCTTACTAATGGAGCAAGCTTGGCTGACATTCCTGTAGAGCTGCATGCAGTGGATTTACCTCTTGGGTAAATGTGGGGTACTTGTCAGATCCCAAAGGAAAAAGCAGAAATTCACCTTGGGCTGGGAGCAGCCAAAAGTCACCAGATGATTGTTTGGTGTCCCAAACCCTTCTGATCAAAGGGAGATGCCTTGCTGTTGGACATTGCACAAGAGTGTTCATCCTCTTGCCATGAGCTCACAGAACCGTGGTTACCTTGTCCACTGTTTCTTAGTCAGTTTATTAATTTTGGTTTGGTGGCCTGCAAACAGCATTTATTGAACACACTCTAACCACTCTATTTTCACAGGATTTCTGCTCATTTAATTTTCAAAATTACTGGCCTGATTTCTCCTTGACCATTTGTGTGGTGTCAAACTGTCTGAATAACCCAAAATATAACCCTGACATACATTTCCAGAAGAATGGACAGAAAAGGAATTTTGACCTTCCATGTTGAGGCTTATCAGCACCTCTCAATCCCATCTCTACATGGAGTACGTACTGCAGAGAACAATCTATTCCATTTGTATCCATGGGATTCCATCTGACCATAAGGATCTACCCTTGTGGATTTGGTTGCTCCCAAGGTCTGTGGAGGTGTGAGGATAAAACAGAGAAGCAGCTGTTCTAAGTGAGTTACAGGATGTGAGAGCAGACAGTAACCAGCAAAGGTTGTAAACATGAATTTATCTTTGAATGATAGCTCACCACACTTTTTGTTTGTCTTCTTAGGCTTGTCTTTCTCTCCCAAATAGTGGTTTCATTTTTTCCATTGTTGGAATAAAGAGATGAAGTTGGGCAGGGCACTGGGCAGCATATTAAAGCATAATGTAGCATAAACCACTGTGAAGCAGTAATTGACAAGTACATCAAAGTAAAAGAAAATAAATAATCAAAACATGAGAGTCCAAAGGCAGTCCCTGGGGAATTCTTGAGCCTGACAGCCACCAGCAGTCACAAGGCTGATTGCGTGACTCCAGACAGTCACTTTTGTATTCAGGTCATGCCTTGTCCTCGTCTTCAGTTACAGCTTCCACCAGCTGTGGTGTCCTCTCTCCAAGCATATCCTGACAGAAAGCAGGATAAAGATTTCTCAGCAGGGGTGGTTAACACACCCTCTGTATTGATATCACTGGTTGGAGAGGAAGAGGAAAAGGTTACTTACTAAATGTGAGAACTGAAAATACACATGTGTTCAGAAGTATGCCCAACACCTCAGGAAAGGGGTAAATGGTGACTTTTAAGCTGCAATGCTTTGTTTGCCAGAAATTAAATCTGTTTGGAAAGGGAAGAGGAGGCACAGATCAATGTTTCTGCAGTTGATGTCCTCATCTCAGAACAAATACAAATGGTGGCAGTTCCTAACCTCCTTGGATGATCAGCTCTGCACAGCTACTCATCATGAAGCTGACTTGTGGCTAAAGGGGAGTGATGCCAGGTCATGCAGGAGGGCAGGAAAGGTGTCCACAGAGATGTATTTCACTATATTTATTAAGTCTTACCTTTACATAAGATTCTTAGCTCTTAAGTGTTCTATGCAAAGTTATTTCAAAATAATTTTATCACTAGCCTTGTTATATCTTGAGCTTTAATCCTTCTGTTTCTTTTTAATGTTGTACTGGGAAGTTGGAGGCCTTTCATTTTACTGAACATATTTTGTTTTAAACCCCAAAACTCAAGCAGAAATGCAATCTATTGCTTAATAATTTCAATATAACTTTGTCTTGTGTGACTTTCTAACATAGAGTTTTGGAATTTGCTGTGGATATTTAAAGCAGAAATCTTGTATCAAGCCCTTTTTTTTTCCTCTCTCTTTTTGTTTTCGTTTTCATTTTAGTATAGGGGATGTCATGGTGAACAATGGATTTCTGTGAGACACCTTTCACAATGGTGATTTATTATTTAACATTAGCTGGTCTCAGTCCATCTTCTTCCTGGCCCTGTGTAAGGTGTTCTTTAGGGCTGACAATAGTGACTGCCTGGGAGCAGGGCTTGGGCATGCACAGCAAGCACTGCACAGCCCAGTGTTGTGGTCCTGCAGTCACTGGGCCTGTGCTCACTCCCCAGAAAACACCATTCCCTGGCATTAGTTAATTAATTAATTAGAGCCAGAGCCCAAGGAATGAATGTAGAAGTTGATTCACCTGACCTCCCTGGTGAGGCCAGGTGCCAGGCATGTTCTGGGAAGATTTCTGGACCAGTGCATGGACACAGAGCTCCAGTTTCCAGTATGCAGTCAAAGCTTGCCCAGAGGGTAGGATGGGTGGAAATGGGTGGTTTTCCTTGGAGATGGGAAATCTTTCACAAAGTGCTGAGGCTCCTGTTGCAAGAGACCAGCTCTGGTTTGCCATGAGAAAGCTAAGAAGCTGCTGAATAGATAAAGCAGTTTGCTGCAGAGAGAAGATTCAGTCAGAAGGAAGAAGCACTGTAGTTGTGACTCCACAGATGCATCTTTAAGTAAACAGAAGGACTTCAAAAACACCTCAGTGTCCTCCTTTGCATCAATGAAAACTATGCAGCTGCTTTGCAAGGGACTGGCTGTCACCAGTTTGACATAATCAGAAAGCTGCTATTTTCCCGGCTTCCCATGAGCTTCCCAGGACAATCCCTCATAGGGAAGAAGATATATTTCTTTTCCTTAAGAGATAAAAGAGGGCTGATGACTAATACTGAAATGAATTGTTAAGAGACTTATTTACTTAATTGAGCCTGCTTGTTTGGTACATGTCCCAATTAATTCATTTTTTGTTGTGACCATATTGAAGCAACCTACACCCTTGGGACCTTCTCTTATAATTATTACTATTTTCCTCATTTGAAGCACTGTTTTGATTATGTACTCCAAAAGCTCTGCTGAAACATCTGTAGTGCTACCACAGAGTCAGATTTTTCCATTGTTTGGAACTCAAGGGTAGCAAGAAAAAGAATCCTTCTTTATTGAAGTTCTTAGAGGTTATGGGTCACTTACAGCCCTTAGGGGAGGGGGGATGTCTTCCTTTTTAATTTCACAAAATGGGTATTTTGAATAGGCAGAACTTGTTTTCTAACTAGAAATGTTTTTAAGAAAAATGTTTTGTTGGATGCAGCACTCAGAGGTGGCTCAGAATTCCTCTGCTGTGAATATTGTACATATTACAGGGTCACATGAGAATGAAACAGCAGTGGAGAAGGGGCTGGCAAGTATGGCCATCCCTAAATTTGCTGAGATTGCTATGTGGACTCTCTGCCCCAAATGAGGCATTGTTTTTATTACTGCTTAAATTAAATACAGTATTTGACAGCTCTTTGCCTAAACCACAATGGAGTTGTGTGAAAATCTCTCTCTGAAGGACAGACTCTCTCAGCCATGGTAGTCACATCTGCATGGTAGCTGACTGTCGGTGAGGGGCTGCCAGTGCAGGGGGGTGTTTATTCCTCAGTGTTTCATGGGGTGGAGATTTTGCTGTTTGTGCCAAAATCCACCATGTTCACTTATGCCCACTGTAATGTTTTTGAACCCTGTCCCCAGCTCCTCTCCCCCCATTTAGCTGGAAATGCCAGCCAAGTGGTTTTCCTCCATCAGGGCGTGTTCATGTTCACACGTGCTGGTGGAGCTTGTTCTGGGCAGTGATCGCAGAGGTGGTGCTGGTTTGGGGAAAGGTGCTCTGCCAGTGCCATCCTTCCTTCCAGTGGAACTAGAACAATTACAGCAAGCTCCTCACTACTGGCTGCTGTGTTCAAAAAGTGCCCTTGTAGGTCTGTGCACCTCTTACAGAGTCCCTTCTCCTCAGGGAACAGGATCCTTGCACAGGGTGTTTTTTCACTCAAGACTTGCTGATGCTCTTTCTCTTATTGTTTCAAGTAGTACACTGCTTTCCCCAGCCTCTACCTGCTTTTTGCTCCATTCTGTCCAAATCAAAACTGGCCATGCTTTCAACTTCTTGAAGCATTGTTTAACCTTTTTCCCCTCTTCTTCATTCCCAGTCCCTTTCTCTCAACTTCCTTACAAAGTGATTTCATATCTGTGCTCTATGCTCTGTGGGGTTTCTTTTTTTCTGTATTGCAGACTCTGTCTGTTCCTGAAACAATTAAAACCACTTATTAAAAGATAATAGCTCACTCTAAGTCACAGTTTTTCAATGACCCTCCAAACTGCTGGGGATTTTGGTGCCAGAGGACAGCGGTGCTGGGTAGAGCTTACCCTGGATGTCAGCCATTTACTGGGGTGCTGTGTCCTTTTGTTTTAATGTTTGTCTGGGCAATCCTCTGCTCTTCAGAGTCACACTGCTCGTGTGTGTGTGATGTGGCACTTTAGAGCATGGCTTTAGTGATGAACCTGGCAGTTATAGGTTAATGGGTGGACTTGATCTTAGAGGTCTTTTCCTACCTAAATGACTCTGTCATTCTGTGTAGCAAGAATTCCTGCCTCAGGAGAAATGAAATTATCTGAAAATCTTTATTCAGCTTTGAATAATAATCCAGTGTAAGAGAAACCATCTCAGACCAGGCTTCTTCATGCACCAGGCAAAGTGGGTGACTGAAAAAGCCAAAGGAGTGGCTGTTCCACAAAACCATAATTAGGGGTTAATTGCTTGCCCTGCTCACTCTTGACTTTCTCTCTGTACATTACCTGGTTCAACTCCTTGCCTGTGCCTATGTCCAGAACACTTTGGCTCAGCATTCTGCTTTGGAGTGTGTATGAAAGCTGCTGTATGAAAGATTCATTTCCTTTCCAGCAATGGGAGTTTCCTTTCTAAATGAACTCATGTGCCAGATCACACAGCACGCCACCAAAGGGCTGCGTTTTATATGACGCCTACAGGGCTCTACTGAATGAAATCTGCAAGTCTTCAGAGTTCTGAAGATGCCTTTGTGTTTTTTGGCACAGAAACAGAAAAGCTGGGGCTGGAGGTGGGAAATGGATTGCCATCTTGGAAATTTAACGACCAGCTGTTTCCCTGTGACGTGTGTGGAAAAGTGTTTGGGCGCCAGCAGACTCTGTCCCGGCACCTCTCGCTGCACACAGGTAAGGCAGGGCTTGCCTGTGCTGGTCACAGCACTTGGGAATTCCCTGGGGTCTGTTTTAGGGAGGAGAAAGATGGTAAGGAGAGGAGTGTGTGAGCCATCCTCGGCTCACCTGGGGCAGAGCCAAGCACAGGAGCAGGACACAATGTCAGAGCGGGCTGAGGGAGTGAACATTTTATTTCTTTGCAGCCTACATGAAATTTCTCCTGTTGATTCAAGTTTGTCCAGGTTCCAGCAGATCAGACTCTAGACACCAACTGATAACCAAGCTTGGTAGTGGAGTTCTAAAGAGAAGGCACAGTCTTTTTTTTTTTTTTGGATGGATTTGGGGTTTTTTTTTTGACAGAAATATCATTCACCTGATGAACTTTTCAAGTGTCACTGAACAACAAAAGATTTGGCTTTGGTGTTTTAGATCTGTGAAACTGAAAGAATTTAATAACTCATTCATATATGCTGTCATCATACAGTTCTGAGAGGAACAGGGGCTGTTCTACCCCAAATCAACTTTCTTGAAGCATCTGCTTCAAATCAGCTGAGACAAACAGAGTTTTTATAAGGAAGATGCACTTTGCCAGCCTGCTGAGGTGCACTGCATAAAATAACACTTGGAAGCAAGAATTTCCCATGTAGTGCTGAGAAATCTTGTTGGTGTAATGCCAGTGTATGTTGAGCCATCCAGCAGATCCATCCTGAAAAGGCTCAGAAGCTCCATGGTCTAGTGGGGTTTCCTTAGTCCTAAGCTGCTTTATGGAATGCCTTTCCCCTCACACTTCTAGCATTATATTTCAGTTTTAGAGGAGCAAACCCTCAAAGGAAAAGGTTGTAAAAGCAGACATAATCATAATGTTTGGTAATTTTAATCAACCCTTCACACAATGCAGCCTGGCGCATGCACGAAACCTGTACTGCCAGGATCTAGAAATTATTAATTAAAAATAAAAAAGAGGAATATTTAAAATTGTGAAGCATCAGAAACTCACGATGAATTATTTTTTCCACTGTTCTTTGAGTGAGCTTTTTCATTAGCTCATTTTTAGAGCTGGACTGATGATATACAGTGTTCCCCTTCCTCCTACCATCGGATTTTAATAAAAAATCATCAACTATCAGCTTTCTGCAAGCAATTGCATGGGCAACCTCCACAATAAGTCCAAAAATCAAATAAAAGATGCTGGGTAAAGGAAGTGGTTGTAGACTATTGACCTGTTTCTCCACTGGCTTTGCTGCAGCTCCCAGAACAGCAGTTGCCCCAGTTTTCCAGTTTATAAAGTTTTATATTATCCGACTACAAATGGTAGAGCAAATTAAAAAAGCTTGCCCTAAACTACTTTCAAATTAGTTGAGGTTTTTTTCTGAGTAATTGCTGTGGACTCCTATAAACTTCTAAAAATTGAGCTTCCAAAGTGCCTCATCCTGAAAGCCGCTTGGAGAAACCCAAAGGAATGCACGCTTGGTTACTGGCAGCTTTCAAAGCAGCTGCCTTCAGGCTGAGGTAGACACTCACATCTCTCTGCTCCTTTTTTCAGAGGAGAGAAAATACAAATGCCACTTGTGCCCCTATGCTGCAAAGTGCCGTGCTAACCTGAACCAGCACCTGACGGTGCACTCGGTGAAGCTGGTGAGCACCGACACCGAGGACATCGTCAGCGCCGTCACGGCCGAGGGCAGCGATGGAAAGAAGCACCCCTACTACTACAGGTGAGCCCCCAGCCAGGGCTGGGCACCAGGCACTGCCCTGTGTGCCTGCTGAGGGCTGGGACAGGGCCACCCTTCTGGGGCTGCGGGCTTGGAGCCGTGGCTGCAGCATTGGTCCTGCCCGGATCTGGCTTGGGATGAGCAGCGAACCCTGGCTGGCTGCTTCGTGCTGTTGGACTTGGCTGGCTGTTGGGAAGGGCTCGGGGGTTTGCTGTGGAGTTGGTTTTTTAAGTGGCTTTGTGAGGGAGCTGGGCTCTTAGAAGCCCCTCTAACTTTTTTAGCAGTGTTCCTTTAATTTTTGTGTTTGGAAATATCCCATTGTGTACATGGATGCACAGAGAATCTAAAGCCCGGTGCTTCCAGTCACGTCTGATTGTTCCCTTGTCTTCAGCCAAATCCATGAAATCAAATAGCTTTAAAGTGTTATCAAGAATTGTTTATCAATCTACACATTTCCTCTGTTTGCTAGAGGTATATACATTCTGTGACCAACATGGTGAAAGAAATAAAACCTTCAGGAGAATTTGCCTGAAAAATTGAAAGGAACTGCCCAGATAAAATGGATATTTAGACATTCTTCTTATTATATGCACTGTTGTGCACTCTGCAAACTGTGATGTGCACTCTAGTGGCCAAGCAGATTACCAAATCACTCTTACTTTTAGTCAAAGTGCCAAGAGCAGATTTAATTACAAAATCATAGAAGTAAGAAATAAATGAAACCTGCTGGATTAGATTATCTAGTGCTTCCCCTTGGGAAAGCAAAATAGTGCCCTGGAGTATATGCCTTTTCCAATCTTTCTGGCTTGTTTTAAATGTTAATGGCCTAATCTAAGCTAGAGGAGGACTCTGCAAAGAAAGTTAAATTAAAGGGTCCTTTGCACAGCCTCTCAGTATCACCCTGTTTATGTGCTGGCTGCAAAATCTGTATCCCTGCTAATTATTTGCATAGCTGAAGACTGCTGTTTTCCAGTCAAGCATAAGAAATGTTTGAACCCATTTTTACTTGCTTGCACTGAAACTGCCAGGCAGTTTTGCACAAGATCCCAGTTTGGCATGGGAACCATTCCAGGGCTTGAAAATCACTCCTGGAGTGTGCAGCAAGCTCTCTGTTTGTCAGTGTATCAGCTGTACTAAACATCTTGGCAAAGCTGCAGTGCCTCTTATTGCCCAAAGGAATCGGTTAGGTGATGCACAGCATCTGGAATCTGTAGTTTTTAATTAACTTTATGATTATTTAGCATCATTATAGCATGTACAGGATTGTTGCATTGTGCCTGCCCTTAATCACATTGGCATGGCCATCAGTTCAAAGGCAGTTCAGCAGACAAAAGAGTTTTTCAGTGAACACGGAGCAGTGAGGAAGGGCAGAAAACGGTGGTGTGAGTTTCCTCTTACAAATTTGGGGAAAGGCAATAGGCTTCTGTTTGTGACTTGGTTTTTAATGTTTCTTTTACTCTTGAACTCTCTTCTGCCTGCAGCTGCCATGTGTGTGGGTTTGAGACAGAGATGAATGTCCAGTTTGTCAGTCATATGTCCCTCCACGTGGATAAGGAGCAGTGGATGTTCTCCATTTGCTGCACAGCGTGCGATTTTGTCACTATGGAAGAGGCAGATATGAAGGCTCATGTCAACAGCAAGCACACAGGTGATGATCCCTCTCTCCCAGCTGCAGTGATCTCTCTCTTCCTTGCTTTTTAGGTGCAACCTTCACACCTCCCATTAGCACTCTGCTTTCACTGAAATGTTTGCTAATTAAGGCCTGATCTCTCAAAGTTGAAGTGAATTGGACTCCAGCCAGGCAAATAATCTGGTAGTGCAGATCAATTTTCAAGCTTAGTGAAATAAATGAAGGACTACTTAGCCCTTCTTCTTCCTATTCCCCTTATCCCCCAAATCCCCTCTCCTGCTGGAGTCAGTCAAATATTTCATTTGTTTTTCTGGTTTACTATTTCATCAAAATCCTGCTTTGACTTCAGCGATGATAAGGTGACTTTGAGGGCTAATTGTGCATACCTGGTTCTAAGTCTGAAATAAACATTTTGTTGAGCTTTGCTCCTCTCTGTGTTTGCCCCCCCCAGTCCATCAGTTTGGAATTTGATGCTGATGTTTAGTTGACACTGTGATTCAGCAATACCATAAATGTACTTTATATTGAATAGCAGAACTAGTCGTGCTCGCTCCCTGGTCCTGCTCACTTAATAGCCAAGGATAAGAGCAATAGCAGTTTTCAAACAAGCTCCATATGCTTAGTCCAGCTAATGAAGTCTGGCATAATTTAAGGAGAAGAAAATTGGAATCTTCTTAATTAATTTCTTTTATAAGACCAGGCAGAAGCATTTTTGCTGCCACGAACTACTCACAGTTGTATTTACAATACGGAACATGATTGCATCCAGCACAACTTTTCCATCACTAAATTGCTTTTCTTGTCCTACCAGGAATAAAATTGGGAAAACAGGAGGGGTGAAGAAGAGGGGAGAGAGGAATACAATTGGTTGTGTTCACAGATACATAAGTTAAATGGAACCACAGAAATATGAACTACTGGAAAGCTCTCAAGGGATTTTATGCCAGCATAGCTCTCAGCACTACTTCACTTCATAAAGAGGAGTTCAAGGCAAATGAGAAGCACCACCCATAGCTATGTGAAAAGCCTCAGAGCTCAAAAGTGAGCTGTGCTCTGCTGTATTTTCCTATTGTGGCTAAAAGATTGAAACTGCCACTTGTTTTTTGATGATAGGCAAAACCGCCTTGTTCTTCCTTCACCCTGCCCAAGTGAGCCCCTTAGCTGGTGATTCAGCCAAATGTTCACACATATGGCAAATACAGAGTAAAAAATAGAATGGATTTTCTGGGTCACTTGACTCCAGTTCCTTATCCTTTGATGTTGCCAGGTCATAAAGGGGCTGTTTGTGAGGATATGGCATATGCCTTCAAAGAAGTAGCATTGTTTTAAATGAACTATTTTGAGAGACAGGCAGCTTCTTGCATTAAAGATTAGGGACCTTTTCAAAATTTCCAATGTGTGTAATAGTGATAATCAGAGTACACATACATTGTTCTTGTCCAGAACTGCCCTCAATCTGAAACAGGAGTCCTCCTTTTTGTCCCTCCACCTTTCATCGCTCCTTCCACAGTATTTATTCCCTTAGTACATTTCTGGAGAACAACACTCTGCCCTCTAAATGTACACTGAGCCTTTTCCTATATGGAACACAGTTTTCCTGCTGTACCAATCCCTCACTGCACGTGTTTTTGTTGGAACCCCTGTTCTGGACATATGCAATCACAGCTGTACATGCTGAAATGAAATAAGCAGTGGTGGCAGTACAAACCAGCAGCAGCTACTGGGAATAGGTGACACAATAACATTCTGTGATCACATTTACCTTCCTTGAAGGCTCCCCAACACTGATTGCGCATATTCATCCCTTGTTCTGCTCCAATTCTGCTTTTGTTTTCCTTTACTGTTTCCAACCTAAGCACTTCTCATTTGTAGCAAAAATTCTTGTTACTGGCCCTTCAGGTCATAACCTTGTTCTCTGTGCTATTAAATTTCATTCCATTTGTATTACTCTTGTCCCCAAGGTCAGTGAATCTTTCTGTATGATATCCAGTCATCCTCCCTTTTGGCAGCTCAGGTCATCAGATTTCATTAGTGCATTCCTATGTTTTTATCTTAAAGGTGCCACTCAGTTTAAAGTTAAGTACACAGGTGCTGCTGTTTGCAGAGGCCTTGATCAGGGGATTGTATCACATAGAGAATTTGAAGTTTTAGTGAAGTCTCCTCTTAACACAGCTCTCATGAATGGGCAAATAATTCCCTTCCACCAGGACATGGGTGGGAGGGAATAATTTGCCCATCCTTCCCTCATTGGCTCATGGCAGTTCTCATATGGGAACTCTCTCTCTTATTCAGTTCTAGTGTGTGATAGGACTTGGGATTTGGACTTCATACATTTATTGCACACATAAGGAAGTTCTGATGCTTTCTTTCTTTCTTCCATAAAGAAGCTCTATCTCTAGGTCCAGTTAAATAACATGCTTTTCAATTATCTTTGAAGGCGATTCTAATAAAAACATATAAATCTTGAGACGACACTGTTACTTCTGCAATGATTACTGAGGATGCTCTTCAGTACAGTGAGGGAGATTATTCTTGTTTGCCCTTCATCCCAGATTTACTCACTGGACCCACATAAATGGAAAGGTGGGGGAGGTTTAGCTTGGACCAGTAAGTACTTTTGGTTTCTGCCTCTCAAACCCACAGAAATTCTGTTCCCTTTCTGAGTGACAAGCTTTTGAACTCGGAGTAATCACAGTGTTTTCTTGGGATTCTTTTCAGTCCAGTAATGAGGTAGAATTGTATGATCCCTTCCCTCTACCATCACAGAAGCACTCAGTTGCAGGATAACCTGAGAGATGTACTTTTTATTAGTTAAACACTAATAAAAAGGAAAGAGGACCAAAAGTTTTTTTTTTTTTAAATCAGCTCAATTAATTTCAGACTTGTTTTGAATTAACTCTGAATATAAGTACTTCCTGAAGTTTAAAACAGAATTTTAGAGACTCCATCTAATCTGCTGAACTAGTTATTGTTTTTTGTTTTTCAGCTGAAGAGAGGAAAACACCCAGTGAGTCTAACAGTCCATCTTCATCTTCGCTGTCAGCGCTGAGTGACTCTGCCAACAGCAAAGAAGATGCAGATATAGCCCCAAAATCCAAGGGGTCAAACAACCTACTGGTCATTTCTGTAGTGCCTGGTGGTCAGACCTCAGTGAACACTGAAGAGAAGTCAGAGAAAGGTAAAAAATTTGTTTAACAAATACAAACTCCCACTCTCCATGCAGTCAATCTGGCCACAGGGTAAGGACTAAGTTCTGCTGTTCTATTTTTCAGGCTTTGAATGTGTTTTCTGTAACTTTGTCTGCAAAACAAAAAACATGTTTGAGCGTCACCTGCAAATCCACCTGATCACACGGATGTTCGAGTGTGACGTGTGCCACAAGTTCATGAAGACACCTGAGCAATTACTGGAGCACAAGAAATGCCACACTGTCCCCACCGGTGGGCTCAAGTAAGGAAAGCAAGTACACAAACTTTTACTGTGTTAAGCACTTTAATACTGTGGGGATAGGACAAAAGAAGTCAGTCAGAAAGGGGTTGGTTAACTAATAATCCAGATTTGGGGCTTCCTTGTGTTTAGATGACCCAAGGCCTGTCCTTCAGGCTTGCATCATTACAGCAGATTGGTAACCTAGCAGCAGAGGAGCTCTAACAAACTATGTTCCTTTCCCCATTCAAGTCAAAGAGGTGACAGTATGTGATGGGTCCTGCAGAGAATGAGGCAGTACTGCAAAGAGCTTTTGGCAAAATAAGGGGTTTTTCCAAGGCATCAGAGCAAAAAGAAGCTCCCAGCACAGGCTCTATTCTGCACCTGGCTCAAAGAAACCAAATCCTGTATAGCCTCTAGGTATGAAGTTACAACCTTAAAGGTTATAGCCTTTGTATACTCAAATCCAAATTCATTTCTCTCCAAGAATGAATAACTTGGATGCTTCCTGCTTTGTTTGCATGCCCCACAACAATCACTAATGTATAAATTAACATTTAACAAGTAATAGAGTCTTTTAAGAGAAAAGCCTTTGGTTTTGGCTGTGGTGGTATCTTTAGGGTGTTTTGGTGCAGAGCAGTGTTTCTAGAGAATGAGTGTGCCCTTATGTCAAAGTCTGAGCCGTGAGGGAAGGAGGGGCTGCTGGGGCCAAATGCTTGTCTCTGGCAGGCAGTGTGATGTTATGGAAGAGGCACATCCCTGGCCTCTGTCTGGTCCAGCTGCTGCACGAAAAAAGGCTGGAAGCACTGGGAGCCCAGCTGGGGTTCAGCACAGGGCTCCCAGCTCCTGCTGGCTCAGGCTGGTGTCCGTGTGCTGTGGCTGGGACACGAGGAGCGCACCGTGTCCAACGTTACCGCGTGCAGCTTTGGAAAACTGGTCCTGTTTGCCAGGCAGCCTCTGGTCTGCAGCTCAATAGTTCCACAGACTGGGATCTGTGGTCACTTGAGATGAGATGACTGAATGTGGAAAGAAGACCAGATTGAGAAACAAGCACTGTGTCAGAACGACGGGATGTCTGCCTTGGAATACAGACCAGTTGTCTAATGCACATTTGGTTTAAGCTGCGTAAAATCTGTTCTATTTACCAAGGAAAAACCATGACCATAATATGACTCAAGTCTTCCCAACAGAATGGGTTTCTCAGTCTATATTCCTGCCCAGTTCGAGTAATAATTAGGTACCTTGAAAGCTGCATCTAAGAAAAAGCTCTGATTTATTTTTTTTTAAGGCATCCAGAAGAGCCTGAAGAGATCTAAGTAAATTGTATTTTTCTGTCTCCTGTTTGCTGTGGGGGAAGAGAAAAAAAACATGATTCTTCCAGCTCCAGGTCAAAATCTGAGATTCTGATCCAGAGAGCACCCAGCCCAGGAGAGGTATGTGTGCATTGACAGCCAAGTCCTCTGGTGAAAGAGATAATCACATTAGAAGCCTCAGTGACAGGTCCCTCTCTGGATCAGAGTACTTGATGTGCATCAGGAAATGAGTCCAGGTGTTTTTGTATCTCTTTGTCCTCCTGTTATTACTCACCTTCCTCAAAAATCTCCTGATTAACTTGTAGATCATTATTATACCTGTATGTGCAACCAGATGTAGCAAGGAAAACACACATAGGGAAAGAGAGAGAATCTCAGCTTAGAAATTATCCAAAATGCCAGAACGCAATTAGCAGACCTGCTAGACAGTGAATGCAGATGTGTGGCAGCTAGGGATGCTGGAAGACAGCAGCCAGCTGCCTTAGCTGTAAGTTTTTACCCAGCCTGGCTCTCTGAGCTCACCAGCTCCATGTGGAAGGTGCGTGCTTGGTTCACTACAGCAGAGACCCCTGGCAGGGCGCTGTCCCCACCAACTTCCTCCCAGCTGCTCCAAGCAACTGTTTTGGGTTTGTTTGGGGTTTGGTGGGTGGCCAGGCTTGTTCAGCATGCAGCTCAGGCTTCTTTCCAAACTTCCATGATTCCCTCCTCTACCCTTCTTGGCCTCTCCTGGCTCAGGAACTGGGGTGAGGCCCTTTGCCATGTCCACCCCAGGCCGGACGCTTGCTGCTGTGAGTAAGAAGCCACATCCTGTTCCCACACAGGAGCAATTTCCACCATGGCAGAGGCGGCTGTAGGCACACACTGCCAAGCACACACCCCTTTCAGCATGGCTAGCTCATCTCCTAGAAATGGGAGTCCCTACAAATCATCCCAACAGCCTGGCTTTCAGCTGCTCCTAGCAGGATACCCAGCAAGCTTATTGTTCATGGTCACATAAAAGGGAAATCCTAAGCTTTTGCTGTACGTGTGGTATTACAAGTTTATTCCATCTTTACTTAAACAGCTGTTTTCATACTCATCTGTAAACACTCACTTTAAACCACTTCTTAATGGAAAAAAATGGCCCAAGTGACTCCGTGCAAACACTAGGAATGGTTACACAAAGTACCCGTGCATCAGTCACCCACCCTGCACTCCCCGGCCTGCTTTGGGGGAAGACCCCATCAAGGTAAGCCAGAAGGTTAAAGGGATGCTCCTTCAGAGTGAATCAATGCTTTCCTAGGAATGCCATTAAATGGGCAAACCTCCTTTAAGTAGAGACGTGTCTAGGTGAACCAGATATCGGAAAGAGGCTTCACAGGGAGAACTGAGTGCCTTTTTCTCCTCCTTAGTAGGTCAGAAAGGGGCTGAGTGCCAGGGCTGAAGCAGGAAGGAAGGCAGGTCTGCCAGCTGAGTGACTCCTCTTTTCTTTGTCCCCGCCCTTGCTTGCTGTGTTGCCAGGTGCCCGTTCTGCATCTACTCCACGAACCGGCCCGCAGCCATGGAGTGCCACCTGAAGACTCACTACAAGATGGAGTACAAGTGCCGGATCTGCCAGACAGTGAAAGCCAACCAGCTGGAGCTGGAGATGCACATCCGAGAGCACCGCCTTGGCAACCATTACAAGTGTGACCAGTGTGGCTACCTGTCCAAGACGGCCAACAAGCTGATCGAGCACGTGCGTGTCCACACCGGCGAGCGCCCTTTTCACTGTGACCAGTGCAGCTACAGCTGCAAACGCAAAGACAATCTCAACTTGCACAAGAAACTGAAGCACGCTCCACGCCAGACCTTCAGCTGTGACGAGTGCCTGTTCAAGACTACCCACCCTTTTGTCTTCAGCCGCCACGTGAAGAAGCACCAGAACGGGGACTGCTCTGAAGAGGAGAAGAAGAGCCAGTATTCAACCTCCAAGGAAGCCAGTCCGCTCCTACCAGCGATCGGCTCCAGGAACCTTCTGTCGCCCCTCTCAGTCATGTCTGCCTCCCAGGCTCTGCAAACAGTAGCGATGTCGGCTGCGCACGGCAGCGGGGCAGAGCCAAACCTGGCAGTGAAAGCCTTGGCCATCAACGGCACTTCCCTGTGCTTCGATAAATACTGGAACTCAGAGTTTGCCCACCTTATCCCTTTAACAATGTTTTTCCCCAAAAACCACTACGATCTCACATTCCATCCACCCAGACCTCAGACTGCGCCAGGAGGTGCCTCTTCACCTAAACACTCTTTCCTTGCCTACCTTGGACTAACAGAAAGGGCAGAAACTGTCTGAGGGCAGTTGCATTCTGTACCAAAAATCCCCCGAGGAACCCAGCAGGTTATACATTGCTGCAAAGGTAACGAACACTTGTACTATATCATTAGTAAGGTTTAGCAAATGGCTCTGTGTGTATACTTATTGCATTGACATGAAAGCTGCTTTATTAAATCTCCAAGAGGTGACCTACTGCATACTTCTACCTTCAGAGGCATGTTCCCAGTACTCTTTATCTAAGAAACTATTTTGTCTTGTTAAGCTGAAAAAAAAAAAAAAAGAGTGTCCTTATTGGCAATCAGCACTTGTAAGATGACATATTGATGCATTTTATTTTTGGGCTTTGTGTGCGTGCGGGTGCGTGGAAGAGAGGCTGCCTGTCGTGTGCCATGACATTGCTTTTGCACATCCCTTGGATTGGCATCTTTAATCATCCTTCTTTTCCCCTTTCCACACTTGCTCCCTGCCTCCCCCCGAACCGTGGAGCTGCTCAGGAGCAATGTTTGGGGCGGGTCAGGGGAGAACTGGTGTATTATTTCTGTGCTGTTTGCAGCTTCCTTCAGTTGTTTGATGCCTTGTATTCAGTCGTCAAAGTTTGAGGATTTGGGGTAGAACTGGTGAGGAAAAAAGTTGCTTTCAGCACTGCAGGATGAGAGCATGACAATGAAAAGAGTGTGTATGTCCACACACATGCAGTGTGTGCAGCCTACACACCCACACAGCAGGCCCAACTCTCAGCTCTTACACAGGTGTGTCAAACACCTGCCTCTGGGCCACAGCATACATCTTTTGTTTTAAAAGGGCATATAAATATTATATATATACTGTATTATGCAGTGGTTACCTTTTACTTTGCAGGAACAACTTGTATAACTAGAATTCTATGGTGGAAAAAAAAATCCAACAAGGGGATTTAAAAAAGGGTATGGATAAATTCTGGGTATAAATACTCAGACTAAAAAAAAAAGGCAGTTTTGCACAGTGCTTTAGTCTTGCACTAGTTTGTTTCTCACTTGCAAAAAAAAAAAAAAGAAAAAAAACAAATTGTGGGCTGAAGTTAATAAGACTGTTTATTTGAAAAGGTACCAGTAACTTCTTTGAAATATAAAGCTATAAAAAGATGCTTTTGGAACCATAAAGTTCTCTTTTATACCCTCAGTATTTCAATTGTACTTGCAAATTTGACAGTCCTCTCGCTCCCCTCCATGTCATCAGTAATACTTTATTCCTTTCTGTTGATGGCAGATAGTGTGTGTCCTGCTAGGAAGCTAACTTTGTACTTATTTAATGCTCCTACTTGTGGTCATTAAAATGACATGTTATATGTAGCACTTTATTGCAGGAAGAAGCAAATGCAGATTGGTTGTAAAACCTTTGTTAATCTCAAAATGCCAAGAGCGATCTTAATGCAAGAGAAGCTAACTGATCGTTAATTGATTTCTGTTCCTTAGACAACTTAATATGTGGGAAGAAAGACTGGGATTAAAAGCACTCTGTTTTACAATTGGAAGTATAAAATGTGAAGCCTTTCAAAATGATCATGTGATGTACAGGAATGCCTTCATACTGAATTACTGTTTTCCATGGTGTCTCTTGGATTTGGATCTGGCTGTCTTTTACAGCTATTAGAAGTGTCTGACCTAGCTTTTGCCACAGTCCCCTCCCCTGTCCCTTGGCCAAGCCACTGTAGGAGGTGCCCTGAGTCACATCTTTCACATGCTATCTGCCCACCCCTGTGCTGTCCTGAAGGAACTTCCTCTACAGGTTGTTGTGGGATGGGGGGATCCAACCACCCCAGCAGGAAAGCAACAACCCAGTGCAGGAAGGCATTTCTTGTCCACAAGGGCTCTTGGCCATATGGACAAGTAGAAATGTAACTCAGTCTTCATTAGTTCTTAAATGAAGCTTGTGTAGAAAGACTTTCTGGATGCAAAACTTGCATCACTTTAACCTATTTGCAAGATTCCTACATTTGTTTTGTACTGAGATGGCCAAACATTCTCCACTGTCATGACCAAATTCTTCCTGTATATGGAGGACATCCCATCCTAATCTGCGCGCTCCTGTTACCATACTGGAAGCTAGTTACAAGGGGGAAATATCCAAAACCATAGCAGGTTATCCTTTGGCATTATTAATTACAGGACAGAGAAGTCTCACCATTTGTTTACATTCCAGCAGACAGTTCTGGTTCTGATGAGCACTTGGCAGGTCTGTCTATGCAGTGCAGAGAACCCAGCTGCTCCAAACTGCGAGTAAACCTCTGTAAACAACGTACCAAACTCAGGGCCCTGCTCACCATGCTTTACTCCATCAGAGCTCCTACCACACCTCCCTGGGAGCACAGACTAGATACAAAATACTGTCTTGGGAAGTACTCAGAGCATAAAATAGTTGCTATCTTGACAGCATGAAATCTGCAATCTGTATCCAGCAGCTCTACCAGTTCTGTAAAACACGCTCCACACGCGCATCTCTGACCACACCACAGAAAACCAAACACTCCCAAATCAAAACGCTTGTTTCTCACACCAACTCCAGGTAAGGTACAGCTGTCCAGGAAGGAGAAGAAAGAGGAATTTTATAATTATAGGCCACTGTACCTAATCCAAATGGCAGTTTAAATGGGGCTGGAGCTTCCAAGAACGAGCTGCCCGCATGCGACCGCCACGTGTTTTGACCACGTTCCACTGCACCAGTATCTGATCTGGCAATGTTTAGTGTACCTGGGAAATTTGTTTAGCACTTTGGAAAGGATAAATTCATCCTTTCTGACAAGTTATAGAATTTTTCTCTGTAAGGAAAAGTGTGTTAGGAGGTTTTTATTTTTTTAAGAAAAAAAAAAATACCCTATTTATCAGAGCTCTTGCATATTAAAATAATTTGTTTGCAGTTCAAGACTAAAGACAGGAATGTTCTCCAGAGGTCCCCCCTACTGATTAATGACCAACAGTTCTGATAAATTCCCCCCACCATAAAGGTAATTTCATACTGGTTTTCACTATGCATTCTTTAATGAAAGCTGGCGTGTTTTTCCATTCAGTAATTCAGTTAAAGTTCTCAGCACTTTTTTCTTTCTTCTTTTTTTTTTTTTTTTTTACTTGTTGTATTATGTTCAAATATCATTCTGTCAAGGTTTGTGTACATTAATAAAAATTTGTATTGTATAAAGCTTTTTGCATTATAAGGCTGTACAGGGTCATTTTGACAGTAACTGGTATATTTCTTTGCATCTTATGTTGCATTGCCAATTTCTAGTGTATCCAGTTTGGAAGTACAATATACTCTAATTAAAAAGGTTGGCTATATTCTGGTTTCTTTTGGTTTTCCTTTCTCTTTTTCACCTTAAATATATTTAGAGTTGATTTGGAGGAAGGGGTAAAGGATTCTCCTACAAGACAAGAAGATAATGTCTTCACTTTTTTTCTTCTTATCAATGATATTAATCTTCAATTTTGAAATTGAAAAGGAAAGCTCTGTCTCTCACTCCTGATGAGAAAATACAGCAAATAATCTGAGGACAGCTCCAGGACTTCTTCACTCTGTGGGCTCCGTGCTTGTAGCAACCTTCCAGGTCAGTTCTGCAAGGGGGATAATTCCTCTTCTGCACACTCTGCTCAGTCAAGCATTTCAAACAAATCAGATCCTTAAGCAGTAGTTTGGTGCACTTGCTCTTGCTTGGAAGTAAACCAAATTATGTCAAGGAAATTTCCTTGAAGATGAACTAAGCAGTGAATGAAAGAACACAGTGCACTAAAACATTGTCACGAAAATAATTTCTTTTTAATTATAAAAATATTGTGTACTCATTTCATCAGCATTTTAGAAAAACTGGGTTTTTTTAGCAGAGATTATTGGAACAATTAAAATGCACAGAGCACACTAAAGAAGGAAACCCTAAGAGCAGACAAATTTCCAAGAAGCAAAGGTACACAATTGACTCCACTGAACAAGAAAAGATACCCAACATCCTAAAAGGAAGTTAGAACTACTTAAACACTGACCAAGGAAAGAAAATGATCTGGGTGTTCATTAGATAAGAATCACCCTCAGATATATTAATGTTAACATTAAATATATCTGGATTGCCTTTTTCCTGCAGTTAGGGCAGTGTTAATGTCTACTCAACTGAAAAAACTCCTTTCAGTTATTTCTACTCTCCTGAGGTGTGAATACTGATTTTCAGGGCCTTTATCAGTACCTTGTACATGTTGCTGGGTGTTGGAATTCACTGCTCCTCTTCTGACTCCTTAGCTGAAAGAAAAGCTCTGACACAAAGTTGGTAAGTCATGGTGTCCCTCAAGAAGATGTGGTGTCTCCCTCTCTTCCTGCCCACACTGCAATGGAAAATATACAGTGAGACTCTGTGGAGTTTTTGCACTAGACATAAATAGTTATCCTAGCAATGAAAAGGCAATCATGCAAATCATGCCCAGAGCAGCTGTGGATGCCCCATCCCTATAAATGTTCCAGGCCAGCCTGGAGGGGACTCTGACCAATCTGGTCCAGCAGAAGGTGTCCCTGTCCATGGCAGGAGGGTTGGGACTGGGTGGCTTTAAGGTCCCTTCCAGTGCAAACCATTCTGTGGTTCTATGAAGAAGTGGCTTAATTGTTTAAATAAGTTCTAAACCACTAAAACCAGACTGAAGAATTCCTTAAAATAAGCTGGGAGGGGCCTGAATTATCTCACTGAATTATCCTGGCTGCCAGTCTCAACCAAAACATAACCTGCCTGCAATCAGCCCCTGCAGTTTTAGTCTGCCAGGAAACCCCTGTGTTCACCCAAACAGGGGTGTCAGTGGGACACGCTGAGATGGGATAAGGAGCCCCTGCCCTTTGCAGCAGGGGCTCTGGAACAGCCTTGTAGGCCTGCATGATTTTAATCAATGAGCTGAGATTCCCCTAGTCTGTATTTTCTGATAATATTCCAATATCCATGCGTGATTACAGAAAACAGCTCCAGTTGTGTACTGACTCTTTCAGGAAAACAAGAAGTGCCTTGTTTTCATTCTGAATCTATGTACATTTTTAATCTATGTTTTTAAAAAATGGCTTAAAATTGCCATCTTTTCATAGTTATTTCTTACAATCCTACATATGCCATAGTCATCATGAGCCTAGCAGAACAAGGCTTTAAGAGAGAATTTGTGGGAAGGGAAAACAAGCCAAACCAAACTAAAACAACAAACCTGCAATTTTCTGTAACTCTCCACTGTTGAGAGGGCTTCTCTACAGTGGAGGGGATGGCATCATTTATGCAGAGCCACGTTTTAAGATCCTTGTTGTGTTAAAAATACATCAGTTATGCTCCTACCAGACAGACATCTGCATTATATCATCTACTATCTTATCTGCTGCTAATTGGCCTCCTTGTTGACAAGTCTTAGCAGCAAGGTTAAGTGCTGGCTGTAAAAGCAATGTAGCCTCTTGCCCGAGGGGTCAGAGCTCAGGCAGACTGTGCTGGAGCCTGCGTGGCCTCTTTCCCTGCTATATATTTTCTGGGAGCTAATAAAACACCAGGGCAATCACTCCTGCCTGGAGCCTGCCAGCCACCACGGGCTCTGTGGAGCTGCAGCAAATGGAACATCATCTCCCCAGTGCAGAGCACTCCAGGAGGCTGCAAAGGGAAAAGGCATCTTCTCCTGCACCCCGCTTTGAAAAACTCCCTGGGATGCAATTAAGAAATCCCTGAACCAACAGCTAACCTTGACCGTGGGGCAGCCAATGCCTCAGTGTCCAGCACAGCCCTTGGAAAAGGGACGGGGACACACCCTGACTTAATTCACAGGTTCCATTTGACCAAATACTGGGATTTTTCCTGGCTGCTGGGCTCCTTGCAGAGCTCTTGGGAACATATCCTAGAAAGCCATCCAGGTGGATGCCAGGCATTACATAAGGAATGCAGCTGTTGGGCTTCCACAACACCTGCCTTTGACCAACCTGGCTTGATTTACACATTGGGAAAGGGAAAGGGAAAGGGAAAGGGAAAGGGAAAGGGAAAGGGAAAGGGAAAGGGAAAGGGAAAGGAAGGAAACTTAGGGCTGGAACTGAGCAGTAGCAGGGATAGGGGAACACACTGACTGGAAATGTTTCATTAAGTCAAAAAAAGAAAAGAAAAAGAAAGAAAGAAAAAAGAAAGAAAAAGAAAAAGAGAAAGAAAGAAAAAGAAAGAAAAAGAGAAAGAAAAAGAAAAAGAAAGAAAAAGAGAAAGAGAAAGAGAAAGAGAAAGAAAAAGAAAAAGAAAAAGAAAAAGAAAAAGAAAAAGAAAAAGAAAAAGAAAAAGAAAAAAAGAAAAAGAAAGAAAAAGAGAAAAAGAAAGCATCACCCCAAAAAATCCCAACAACTGTACAGGAGAAGAGCAGAGAATCAAGGGATAGCATGGCACTATTTTTGCAGCCTGTGGCAGCCAATTTCCCTATTTAAAATGGGGAAGGGCTTTCCCTGCTTGGCTTTGCTTTGTTTTGGTTTTCTTTGTAATTGTTTCATTTCCTGCCACCTTAATCATGATTAAAATCAACATATGGCACAACTCTAAAAAAAGCTTTACCCCACCCCATTTTTTTCCAGTTTAGGCTATAGTTAATTTTAAAAAAAAACTTCAAGTTTCTGTAGTATAAGTTCCTCTTCTGTTTGCATTTAGCTCTGCTCCACTTTACTTTTCAGACCTCTACTTTCTATCACATACCTTTCTTTTTCCAGCACTTCTCAGACAGCATTTCACTGGAAGTGTAAACTTTGGATTGTTACTCTTCTGGGAATGTGCCTGTTTAAATAAAGAAGAGAAAAAAAATGTTCTCTCCCTGAGCCCCTAGACCTTCATGCCAATGCTTGCAGCACAGCCTAAAGTGACCAAACCCAAAAATAGGCCTTGCTTCCTGGCTGGTCAACAAAGCATCAAATACTTTCTTGATCCTTTCCCTGCTATTTAAGCCTGAAATGTTCATTCACACACCAGGCTGAAGAATTTGCTTTTTAAGAGATTTACCAGGAAGCCAGGTGGGAGGGTCAAAGCCCTACCTGAGGTGCTCACACATGGGTGAGCAGGACTTTGGAGCCACAGGTGCTGGGCTGCATCCATGAACAGGAGTAGGGATTTTCTCCCAGTTTGCTCTCACTGCCTCAAGTTGCCACAAATGAGCACATGAGCCTGGTCTAGGCCCTGCCTGGGGCAAGGACCAGCTGAACAAATGAAGACAAACTAAAGTATCCATGTCTGGTATTCCTCGACTGCAGGGATTAACACTTCCCTGGCATCCAGGCTTCCAGCACACAGTGTGCAGCTGCATTCCAGCAGTTAGAAGCAGTGCTTGTTTCAACAATAAAAAAATCACTGGAGCTTTCTTTCCTGAAACAGAGAAAAAGATTTAAAATGGGATGGGAATGTAAGTGAAGATAAATGGCTGCAGGAAAGCTCCTTCCATCAGCAGGGTTCTGAGGTACTATGAATACATTGGTGCTGTCACTCATGGCAGTGACACTTTTTAAATCTACCAGAATAGCTCTATTCACAGGTGTTACCAGAGCAATGCCCACTTGCACTTGAATATTTAGTAAGCAAGCTTAAGACTTCATGTTTTTATACTTAGCTCCCTATTTTTAATGGGACTGCATACCCAGAACTTAATGAAAATATCTAAAAATAATGTCAGTGTGATTTAAAAATATGCACTGCATCTTTTAAGTTGACATTTCAATTAAAAATAAATAAGATCCATTTATATGGTGATACTTTGATAAGATTGCATCAGTCAAGTTTCATTCCTACTCAAAGTGACAGATTTCTCAAAGTCAGAGCCAGGAAATTCAGTCCTCCAGCAACTCCAACCAGGAAAATATAACTGAGGGTGAATTTAAGTACTTCACAACAAGTAGGGTATCATCTTTCAAGGATAAATGCATTTCACAGAGTCCTATAATCATTAAGGTGGGAAAAGACCTCCAAGGGCCTCCTTTTGTTATTAATGAATTTATTAAGACACTTCTTTTTTAGCGTTCACAGGGAAGGCCAGATTGAGTTGCAGCTGAGCTTTCACCTTTCTGATTTTCTCTCTACGTGACCTAACGACATCCTTGTACTTTTCCTGAGTTGTCTGCCTCTTCTTCTAAAGGTCAGAAATTATTTTCCTTCCCTGAGTTCACCAAAAGATCCCTGTTCAGCCAGGCCAGTCTTCTTCCCCATCTTCACACTGTTACTCTCCTCTGGCTAGTCTATTAAAACTAATAACTGCACTCAACTTTTGTATTTGCCATTCAGCCCAAGTCACATGAGTGTTGTCATTAGTTTTTCCTGTCACCTAATCAATAGTTTGTCAAGATCCAGGCTCTTATTTGGTGGTAGAGACTTCTAGAATCCTCTACATTTAGAGAGCCACAAGAAAATGCATGGAGTATGGTTTTGCACTGTTCAGAAAACCTGCTTCCCATTGAACTTTTTCAGCTTCTTGGGCTAGTCTAAGAGAGGAACTGAGCCAACTCAATAGTAGCAACCATTTATAAATAAAAAGATCACCCAAAACTGTCACTGGCAGCCAAGAGGCCAGGACTCTGAAATGTCCAGTGGGAATGTCTCCTAACCCGCCAGAAGCTTGCATGGTTCAAAGCTTGCTCTTGGCACTGCCAAATGACCAGGGACTTCCTCCTCCCATGTCATCTGCCAGTTCACGACAGGCCAAAAGCTCAGAAGAAATCCCTCAGCTCTGCAGCTCTTTCTAGAAAGCTCAAAAAGCCAGGCTATTTACCTCTGACTCCTCTGAGATCTGCTGTCTGTGTGCATGTTGACATTGAATTCACTGTGCAAACACTGAAAGCCAGAGAACTTCACCCCAGCAGAAGCGCTCAGACCTGCCCTCCTCTTGCTCTGCTCTGGCAGAGGGCAGGCTGCTTGTTGTAACCAGCTGCAGTGGCAGAACAAACTCAAATCAATTATCTTGCTTCCAATGTAAGACTCACATCATCTCATCACAAGCTTTCTGAAAGGGACTTTCTGAAGACTCTTTTCCTGTAAGCAAAAAAGGAAAAAGCACTTAATAAGAACACAACTAATATTGTCAGTCAAGCCAAGTGAAATCTGACATCTTACACCATCCCAAGGATGTACTCAGCTTGAATTCTCATGTATCCTTGTTTACCCCTTCCCTCCTGGCTATAAAGAGGACAGCCAGCAAAGAAAGCCACCCTCAAGGAAAGATACCCTCCCACCTCTTGCAAAGATCTTTGGCAGGTCTCCCAGCAAGGTGAGAGAGCACAGGGAACCTCCCAGCCACAGAGACTGCAGCTAAGGGCAGGCAAAGTCTCACCCTCTTTGAGCCCAGCAGGCAATCTGGGAGCCTGGGCAGAGGCAAGAGGAGACAGCAGCCTGTCCTCACCATCCATCTGCCCAGCCCTGTGGATCTTGGGGGGTTCTTGGCAATTAGCACAGGTTCTGCTGCTAATGGACAATCAAGCATGTGCCAAAGCCCATCCAATTTCAGCTCCTTACAGGGAGGATCTGACACGGGCAATAACACTCTCCAGGAATGGAGAGGCAGGAATTGCAGCCTCTAATTACAGACCTGTTGGAGGGGCCTGAAACCAACCCTTTCTCACCAGCCACCTCACTATGGCTGTGCCCCGACAGGGCCTGCAGCTTGTTTTGGGTGTGAGAGGAGTCAGAAAACAGATTAATGCAGCTTAACTAGGAAATGGGTAACGCATCCTCCATGTCTCATAGGCTGGCCATGAAGACAAGCAATTGGGTTTTTTCTTAATTTATAAGGCATGGGAGTTAACCTTGAGGTACTTCAGTTCAAAATGTGGCTCTTTTTTCCTGATAATGATGAAACAGAACACTGTAATTCAAACCCACATCCCAAAAAGGTGAACAGCAGCCATCCATACCGTGTGCTCAGGGCACCTGCTGCCAATGATCTGCCCTCTGCTTGAACAAATAATGTCAGAAGATGAACACCTTTAAGTAATCCCCCTTCCTCACCCCCTGCCTGCACATCTTGGTTTGGCTGTGCTCATATCACACACACATCTTCAACTATTCAGGATCTCTTTAATTCATAACATGAATTAACATAATTACACTAAATACCATCGTGCAGTAACTTTTTTAACACATCAAAAATAATATTTTCATCTTTTGCAGGAAAAAACTGTAGACAACTCATGCCAGCAGCCAGATTAAAACAAACCAGTCTTTCTGAACAGAAGGTGCTCTTTCTAGAGAGTTGGGGTCATTCATTATCTCCAGATTTAATGAACTGCAGATTCCTCAGCTTTTGGGCAATACAATTTGACAGTTTGTAGAGGAAGATTGATTTTATTTATACACATCTATAAATAAAGGCTCCATACTGTAGCAGCAGCCAGTCAGATGCATGATATAACTTCAGCATCTCTTGAAGAGAAACAGCCTGGATTTTGAGCAGGGGACTTTAGTGTCATTTTCTAACTCCAGATGAAAAATGCATTTTCCCTCATCTAACAGTGGTGAAGAGGGCTGCACCTGTGAGGTGCCCTGCCAGCATTGCCCTGTCAGGCTAGAAATGCCAAACAACTCACAAGACAGAGATGCAAAGATACAGATTGGAAAGAAATGAAAGAGAAGTGCTTTGCAAAAGTGGGACTTTGCCCTTAGTAATTAAAGGTAGCATGGATTTCACCCCAGCTCTAGCAGCTTTCCATCTACAGGGAGAAACAAGGAAAAGGAGAACAATACACAATACAATGTATTGTCTGAATTATACAATACACCTTCATAAGAATCTAAAAGTATGAGCAGAAGGATGCTTTGAGATATGGATAGTTTTAGCAAGGCCATACCACATAAACAAAGATATCCAGAAAAAAAAAAAAAGAAAAAAAAAAAAAAAAAAGGTGTTTGTGAGATGATCCAAGTGGATTTTATTCTGTTTGGGCTACAGAAAACAGGTTTCCTGACTAAGAGAATGCCTTGAACTACTTAACCACAAACAGGCCTCTTCAAAGAAGTTATGCCCTTAAAGCTATTTACACAACAGTTGTGACTCCTAACTTTCCCAGCCCTGCTTCTGCTCCAGCATCAAAACAAAAACATTTTATATCCTCAGTAGCTCCTGCCCATTGCAAAGCAGTGAAAAACCCTTGCCAAAAAGAGTCAGAAATGCAGAACCCTGAAGAAAATGAGACCTGAGACAACTGATTCAGGACTCTGCTCACCATTTTTTCCCCTGGTTCTGGGTAGCCCAATAGGCTTCCAAAGGACCATGGAGCAGTTTGACACATTGAGGAGGGGGAAAAGAAAAGATGGTAACAAGTGGTTGTGCTTTTTACCTCAGCTGTAAATCTGTGCACAACACCCAGGGTACAGCATCAATTCCAAACAAGTGCAGGCAGATATACAACGTGCTGCTTGCCCTGATCGCGCCACAGAGCAGCACAAAGAAATTAAGGCTCTCTAGCAAGACATAAAAATACTCAAATCCATTGTAAGCTGGAGTTCAGTTTTAAGGAGGTCTGAACTCTCTTAACTCCAGAAAAACCACAGCACTACCTAGACAGAGTAGGCCCACCCACAGTCCCAAAGAGAATTCCTACAGCAGATGCAAATTTCAGCTGGGTATGTGAGCATTTTTAAGGAGCAGTGGGAAAAAAACATATTCAAATCAGCTAAAATAGAATCTTTGATAGGGGCAACATGATAGTTATATCCTGATGAGGTTTTAGGGAGAATTAAAGAGGCTCTGAGGAAGCACAAATGTCCCCATGAGAACCATCCAGGAATTTATGGTGGGCGATCTAATCACCAGCAGATGATTGCTTTGCTCCAAGTCCAGCCAATCCAGATGGGCCAGGAAATCCATGCTTGGTGCTTCAGTCCTGGATGTTGTGACAGGTTTGTACAGGGAAAGCTGAGGACTGACAGCAACTCCCTGAGCTCCTGGAAAGGACTCACACTGTGAAGAACCACAAAACCATTTGATGCCAGAAAATACAAACCACACAGACCCTGAAGCCTCCCTTTCTGCCACAAGAGCTCAGGCATGCTCCAGACCAGGAGCCTGAACTGAGACACTCCAGAGAGATCATTTGTCTCTTTTTGTACAGGAGGTTTTACTGGGCCTCTCTGAGTTCCCTAGTAGGGAAGGCAGATGTAGTCAAGGCTGAAACTATGTATCCTTTAGCATTTGCCATGAATCATTTGGCTCTATCACAAGAAGAGTTTTTTGTCTCTCCCAGAAAGTGCGCTGGTTTTCCTGTGTGGCACTGCTTGGCTACATCTGGCTGACTTCATCATCTGCAAGAATGAAAGCAGGATGCCCAATCAAGTACCAAACAAAACCACTAACATTTACAATTCAATCTCTGATCAACCAGTTTCAGTTGTGAAAACTCAACTGTAGTTCCAAAAAACCAAACCAAAACACACACAGGGGAAAAATAAAAAGTCAACCAAACTTCAGAAACTCTGAATGCACCAGAAGATAGTTTAAGAGATGAATTACTAAAACAAGAGCAAAACAAAACACACCACAATTCAGCACAAACAGCAAACTAGATGAGGGCAGGGAACACTGGCACTGCTTTATCAAAGCAGGGACTATCATGGCTGGTACCTCTGAGGATGAAATAGAGCAAACTCTCCAGGGCTTTGGCCTCCAGCAGGTCATGTTCCCAAATCAGTGACCTTAGAGCCAGGCTGGCATTCCCAATGCCCACAACAATGGATCCAATTACTCCAACCAACAAGCATTAAAAGGCACATACAGCACATGCAGCTCACATTGCTCTGGTAATTCCAATACATGGATCCACAGACACAAAGAGGAGAGAACAGCACCCTTGCCATCTCTGGATGCTGCTGTGCTCTGCTTAACTTTCCTTACACATTTTGCCTTCCCCATTCCTTTCCCTGGTGTTTCCCTGTTTGGAGACTCTTCACCCAAACTCAAACCATAATGAGACTGAATAAATTGATTCAATACCTATTTGCTTTGTCATTCCTCCCACCATTATTCACTGCAATTCCTCAGACTTGGCGCAGGCAAAATACCATTTTCTTATTCTTTCAATTGCAGATGCACAGATCGAGGTGCTTGGTGAAAAAATAAACTTGTTTCCTACATAGTACTTTTGAATTTGCTGAATAACCTAGCAGGTCAAATAATTCATTTTGAGAAGAAACAAATTCCTTCAGTAAGTACACTGCTGAAGTAGAAGAGTTCAAAGGGGATCAACAGCATTTTAGAAAAGGCAAATTGAAATAAAAATCTACAAGAACCAACAACAGCTACCAAATATCCCATCCCCAAGGTCTTTTGAGGAACAGCTGGGACCAAATCTCAATGAAAACCCCTTCACAAGGATCAGCACCCTCTACCCTGTCCCACTGGGTGGGGATGGGCTTTGCCTGCCTCCCTAAGGCCATCCCCAAACGTGGCAGCCCTGCGGGCTCCCATCCTTGTAGCCCAGCTCCTGCAGGGCCAGGAATGACTGCCACTAAATCCTCTGTCACCTCTGCCCTCATCAGGCAGACAGAGCTGTGCTCATGGCTCCCAAGGGCAGAGGAGCTGAGCTGACCTGAAAGGTGAGCTGGGTATTGCAGTTTAATGTGGCTGCTAATCAGGAGGGTTTCTATGCCTACTTAGTAAATGTCCCTATTTATTTTAAATAAAACTGTGTTAGAAGAGCCAAAACAAAAATACCTGTCCAGAGTAAAGCAGAAAAAACTAACTGTGAAAGTGATACTGCTGCAGAAGAGTATGATGTAGCCCATTTTGCAAGGTTGTTAAATTATGTATTACCAAGAGTGGCACACAGTCACCTATTAATACATCTAGAGCCCTTTGTTGCCCTATTATCAATAACAAACCTCCTGCACTATTTTGGGAAATGACCTTTCTCCACAGCCTGGTGTAGCACGAGCCAGGAACCTCCTGAGCTGTAATTCCAGCTCTACCATTGACTTGCTGCATGGTGAGGGAAAGCTGCTTTAACCTCCCAGGTGCTGTTTCTTTTTCTCTAAAGCTGCAGTGACACTGGCCTCCCTCTCAGCTCAGTGGAGTGCCTTACTAAGCTCAAATATTTGAGCAGAGCTTTGGGGATGCAAAATGCCAGATCAGTGTGACACATTGCTGCAGCTGCTTAAGGATATTAACAGTGCAGAAATTCAGCTGCAGCTGGAAGAACATATTGTGCAGAGCTACAAGGCTCTCTTTTCACAGGTGAGAATTTATAGCCACCAGCTTTAGGCTACAAATCACCACCCAGTAACTTGTCAGTGTTCTCAAGCCAGAGTTTCTTTCTCAACTCACAGGAAAGAAAATCTCAGTGCTTGGTCCTGCCTACATGGCAGCAGGTTCAGGGTAATGTTAACAACCCACATGATGGTAAAGGATACACCTAAAACAACAGCACACAGGGACCACAGGATGAGAATTACTGGGATTACTGGGACGAGAGGAACACACAGCAGATACTCAGTTTATGCAGCCTGGGACATTTCAAATGTCAGAAAAAAAAAAAAAAAAAAAAAAAAAAGCTGGGTTATAGGAAGTTCCAGAGATTGAAAAAATAGAGCAGAGAGAGTGGAGACTGTAACAACACCAGCTCTTTCTCTCTCACTCTGAATAAATAAAAGTCATGACTAAATGAAGTCATTCTGAAAACATAAATTATTTCATATTTCATTTGCTTTGGCAGAATATTCCCAGGCTTAACTCCCTCAAGCTGCAGGAACAGGTGGAAAGCACTACCAAAATAATGGAACATGCCTAAGCATGCAGGGAAACTATAGGAAGGCTACATTCCCAATTTGGAAAAAAACCAGTCACATTATTCCTTTCCAAGGGGCAGAGATCAATTCATTCTCCACCCCTCACTTCTCTCCTGTGTTGTTACAAAAGATACCATCAGTATTTTAGAGCTGTCTAATAACTTTGTTTAATAATTTAACCAAGAGTTTCCAAATAAAATTTACTTTGTGGCTTGAAACCCATCCTGCTAGAGGAAATTCCATTTCAATTCCATTGTAATTGACATCACAACTCAAATTCCTAAATCTGCATCCCTAGTTCTTCAGAAATGAAGAGACTTTCACAGCCTGGAAGATTTAACCTGAAAGCCACACCACCACACCCATATTTACATTAGGAAGTTCCCAGGGTGAGCACTACTCTTCCATCAGGATGATCCTCAAATGCCCTTTAAAAACTCCTTAACTATTATTTAAAAGCCCTTTGTTTTACAGACAGAGAGCAATACATTTGGCATGGAAGTTTAAGCACGACATGATTCAAGTTTATAAGGATTAAATTACAGCAGCTATTGAAATCCATGCTTGAATTTAATATTTAATACGTCTCTACTGACAGATTTCATTTACTCATCCTAATTAACAGTGCCCACAGACTGCTGTTTCACCTTCCTCAGACTGGGCTGTGGCCAAATGTCAGCCCTGAGGTGGGCACGGGCATCCCTAAGGCAGCAGCGGTGCCGAGCGCTGCCGTACAGCACCATCTAAGGGCTCTCCATCAGTACTGCGGAGGGGATGTATGGAATGCCACCTATGGATCGGCTCCTGGGTGCTCCCAGCCAGCTGCCAGGCTCCCAGCACGCACCAGTGGCACCACAGCACAACTCTCTGAGCAACTGTTTCCTCTCTGATTCATCAGGAATCATCGGGAAAAGGAAGTTACCGAGAAGCTGCCCAAAGAATAATTTTCAGAATAACAAGATTTGCCTCTGTCATCAGCAGCAGTTTGCTTCTCTCTGTGGCAATCTCTTGGCATGCAGACAAGGTGGTTTGTTACAAACACTCTAGATTAAGCACAGGAGGAGAAAATAATATGGCTTCAAGATTTAGAAACTGCAAAACAAGAGTAGCTTTAATTCTATCCAGCTTGTGCAGTATTTAAATCTCTATTTCAGCTAATTTCTATTTCCAGGCAATCTTTTTTTCTTTATCATTTATACAAGTCTTGCTCATAAAAATATCTTCTTCTGGAGTGGTTTGTGATGCAATCTACATAAGGAAATACCACACTAACCTGAAGATCCACTTAGTCCACCCCTAATCTCAAGGAACACCCAATAAAGAAAAAAAAGCCCTATGAAAGTAAAAGTACTCAAACTGTCCCACAGAAATGCCTTTGCATGTTAGGTGTTCACTAAGGTTCAGTGTTCAAAAATGTTCAGTGAGAGCTATTCAGACTGGACTAGTTTACACGATCTGTGCCTGTCTCCACAACTATGTTTTCTGAGACGAAAGAATTGGCAATGGGCCAAACAAGATTATTTTAATTATCCCAGTTTCCCCCTGAAATTTCCTGTCTCATTGCACATGAAGTTTACCACCCCGAAAAAGGAAAAGTGACCTGCCTAGCAGGACAGACCTCAGGCAGCCTTTATTCTAGGACCTTATTCCATCACGTGTAGGCACATGCTCCTCTGCTGACCTCTCCCGACCTCAGGGTGTGGAGGAGCAGCAGCATTTCTAACATGGAAGGAATTGTGAGCGGTGAAAATGAGTGTCTGGAGCAGCGTCTCAGCTAAACTGAAAGCCACATGCAATGTGCAAGACACAAAACTGGGACTTTCAACACATCATAATTCAAAATAACTCTTTAATGTCAGCGCAGAAATAAAGCATTCAGTGGCTTTTAGTCATACTAGTGCTGTACAGCAGCCATGCTCTGCTCCATTGCTGCAGGTGTGGAAATGACATTACTAAAGAGGCCCACATTAAAGACTCCTTCATTTCTGAGAATGTCACATTCTAATGGATAATGAAAAGGAAAAGTGAAGGACAGCAACATTTGAAGGCTGAAACGTTAATTTTCAAATCTAATCAGTTTCTATTGCCACTGCACACAGAAAGAACCAGTCAGGTTGTAAGTGCTGCATCGTACCACTCATAAGCAACAAAAAAGGGATTTTTTACTTTTCCTGAAACTGTTTCTAAAAGCTTATTGATCTTAACCAGAGTTCCCCACTTCTCCTGTAATCAGAAGTTAAGAACATTACTTCACCCTCTTGTTCTGAGTCCTGCAGATATCAGATATTAGCAGCTGTTGTTCAGTGAAGACAGACAAATCATATTCACAGCTCAAAATAAAGAAATCCTGTTTGGGTGAACACAATTTGCTCTGTTCATCAAGCAAGGGCATGAAAAGTCACTCCTCTCAGCCTCAGATAGCAGTCAGGATTTCCAAGTAGACAACTTTGTTAAGATTCATGCAATATTAAAAAAAAAATAATATTTGCAACGTAATTCCCATTTGCTGATTATTTTACTAGATTGAGCTCTGCCAGATACCATGCACTTGCCATGCAGGGCAGAAGCCAGTTTCTTATGTAGCTGCCTGTTCTGGCATGAACACCTGATCTATCTGATCTCAGTTTTGCAGTTACAGCAATATTAGCCCTCTCCACAAATTTTACAAGATTGGGATAACTGAACAGCAGAGCTTCTCTTTAAACTTCAGGAGAGGAGGGACACCAGAGCATAACAGGCTTGTGCAACACATGCTGACCTTTTAACACATCCACCTGTAGTGCTCTGAAAAGCACCAATGGATAGAGGGGAGAAGCCAGTGCTGGAGGTGACAGGGTGGAGAGGAGAAAGCCACCACACTGACAAGGTACAGTGACCCAGTGTCCATGAGCATAAAGGTGGCTCAGGATAACAACATTTCTGGCAGAAAAAGTATACAAATACTCAGCTGTCTCTTACTCAGATCTAGGTGTAAAAGACAAGCATCTGAGCAACAGTAAAATCTTCTGATGTGGTAAGGCACATTAAATGTTGCAGCTTCTGGTGTCACTAAAGAGCCTTTGTCCAGTCAGACTAACAATTTACAGTTTAGAATTAAGGTGAAACAAGCAACTTACTCCCTGCTCTTATTTTACAGGCTTTGCCAGATGTGATCAGATAAAGGCACACATTCAGGGCAGACCTTCAATCATTTTCAACTTCAATGCCACTTCTGGTTCAGTTTGTGAAATCCCTTCTAAAAGACATAAACCAAGAAATTCTTAGTACCCTAATTTCCCTTTCCTCTATGGATTATTATGTCTACTTTGAAATACTAGGAAAGCTTCTCTAAATAAGAATAGACCTTACTGTGATGGCTGAAGTCCTTCTCCTTCCATGAGAGGAGGGTCTGACATCACAGTCTGGGAACCAGCTTAGCTCCTTTTCCTGAAAAGAGGCAGGATACATCTTTAGTATAGTTGACTTGTCCCTGTATTTCCCATCCTCCAAATCTTCCTAGGACGGTGCCTGCTTTCTTCTAAGATGTGAGGAGAGAGAGAAAGAGAGTAAAGGGCAAAGGTAACCAGGAGGTCAAGAAGAGATGCTTTCCCTCAGCCACTGCTAACAAGGCACAGCACAGGAGATTCACACAGCTTCAGAAACCCTTGTTCCCCGCTGGTGAGCTCCGGCCAAGCCCGGGTTCACCGAGGTCACAGCAAAAGAAAAGGTTGGACTTCTGTTGATCAACGCTGCTAAGCAACAAGTCATAAAAACCAACATCACCCTTGTCTTCTGCTGGTTGCAATTAGAGAACTACAAACAGGATCACAGATTCAGGGCCAGGAGAAAACCTTTAGCAGTGTGAGTGTGCACTGCTCCAGCCACACAGCCCGTGCAGCAATTTCTCATTAGACACACACCAGCATCCCCAGCCATTGCAGCCTGCACAGGGCAGGTCAGCCCAGGCCTCTGAAGCTGTAACAGCCTTTGGCTCCTCACAGTTGACATCTTTAGGTTGTAGTGGGCACTTCCAGTTGAAGAAACAAAGCAGAAGTGTTGTCAGCCCCTGATTAACTGCATGAATATTTGAGTCATGTTAAAAGGGGCATAACTAAAGCTTTTACAGGCTACTCTAACAGTGGAAGAGATGTAAGAGAAAATGAAGACATAGTGACACAGAGCAGGAACTCACTTTGCCACAGTATTTTAAGGAAGAATACAGCAATCTTATCATGCATTCTGAAAGGTGAAGCTTTTAAGTTGTGACAAGTAAACAATCTTTTACTCAAACTACAAGAACTTTTAACTCTTCCCCACTTGGAGCACAATTACAAATAAACCCACCTAGTGTCAAAGGACAAGCATCACATGGTCCCATGCAATAAACAAATCCAAAAGACAGGAACAGGCATTGAATTTTTAATTTTTTGTAAGCCTCACACAGCAAACACTGTCACATCAGTTTCTGTGGCTTCACAGTAAATTATCCAAGATAATTCTTATGCTCCCATGGGAGGAAAAATAGAGAAAAAGATACATTCCTTTTGCTGCTCCCTAATGTACCTTCTCCATACAATGTCATGAATGTCAGCCCTCTTCTCCTTCCTTGTTCATCAGATGAACCATACCTTAGTATGACAGAAGGGAACAGAGTATGTCTGTCATCCTTCCATTCTAAGTATGTACTCTAATTGCTTCTGAGTTTTTAATTTTGAAATTTTTATTCTCGGTTTACAAATGTTCCATTATGAGGGGGGTGGCTACTTTTAAATAAACTGTAAGAATATGACTGTGGAGTAGCTGAACTGGTATTTGGAAGAGGAATCCTGTTGCTAGTCAGTCTGTGCACTGATGACTGTCCAACTCTTCAGGGAAACACACTAATGTTTCCTTAAATACATTCTTAACCAACTTTTGTTCAATCTTTCATCAAATTATAAAAGTTTTAGAACAGTCTAGCAGGAATAGTTACAGAAGCACTAAACTCTGTAAAAACGTTTTTCTCATTTTAACTCATGGACTATGCTACTTATTGACTGTGCATCCAAGGGGGAGCAACAGAGCCCTCTGAGAAAGGAAAATAAAAGGGAAATAAGAATGTTTGTACCAGTACAGAGCAAATCAGTAATTGAATCTTGCCACATTACTAAAGAAAACTTTAGGAAGGGAACTGCATACAGTTAAAAAAAAAAAGTTCCTTTGTATTCTTTAGCTTTACTCAACTCCCATGCCCCAAAATCTCAAACAGCCAACACACTGCAGATTTCACAAATAAGCAACATATATGAGGAGAACACAAAGGCTGAAGCAGCATGCACAACAGGAAGTAATGCATTTGCAGAAGGCAAGGGCAGATTAGATATCAAAGGAAAGTTTTTTATTACTTAAAGCAGGACATTACAACAGAAGAGTAGTCAAGAAGGGGTCACTGGGTCCTGTCACTGAAAACAGAGAGATTAGATATGAAAGGAATAAGTCACACTAAGAGCATGAACTTGCTAAGAGCATTTTTTCAACCTTAAGTAACATGGCTGTAAATATTACGTGGGGCTCAGAGTAAAGACTATTGAACTGTAACCCTTACACTCTCTGACCTGTTTCAGAGTCCTGGGTAAATCACTTGATCTCACCACACTTGTTTTTGCCAGCTGTGAAACACCAGCAACATCTATTACACAGGCACCTGGGGAAAAGTTTCACACTTGCAGACAAATGCACGACTTTGTAGAAAATTACTTTGTGTATGTAAACACTTTATTCCTTACCTCTCTAACTCATTTGTCTATTCATTTGTCTCTCAGTTGTCTCAGTTTGTCATACCTCCAGCTACAAACTCCCTCTTGCTATTGGCTTCTCATGAAGTTATATTATTTTCCCATACTATTCTGCAATAGCTGTAGGTTTAAGTGTTAACATGAGAGCAGCTTGACAACTCCAGAAACTAAGAATATGTCAACATCCTACTCAACAGATTTGTTTACTATCTCTTTTCAGAAGCCTGTTTACTTGAATAACAATATTTTAATGCATTTTAGCCAAGTTAATCCCACAGAGCAAAAAATTATGAGCTGGAAACATTCTTCCCTATCTTGGGACACAGTGGATTGTTTATGGAGTTGTAGCTGACCAGCTGAAGCTCTGCAGTCCTTCTGAAGACAATTCATCTGCCCAGCCCACAAGAACATCAACAAAACTGCACAATAAACTGAGCAGCAGCTGACTGCTCACAACACAACACATCACAGCAAAATTTTACAGGCTGTAAAACAAACTATTTCATTCCCACATGGAAGGCTCAGTTCATAATTTGCATAGTACAGCTTTTCAGTTTGGTAGGGGAATCACTGAAAAACAAAACAGGGACCCTCATTTACTCTTTCATTTCCAAAGACTCCTTTCAATATATGGATATTTCTCCATCTACTGAAGTATGAGGCATAACTGAACACATAAAGAAGGCAAATCAGATTTTCATTTAATGCTCTGCTTTAAAAGGAAAATGCAGTTTGAAGAACCTGCTTAAGCCATTGTACTTCTGCTAAGAGTTCATTTGTAAATTAACAATATTATAAAAGAAGCAACAAAATGAGAAAATAATGATAGCCCATGGCTTGAGTGGATCAGTAGATCTGCATCCAGAAAATAAATACTGAAGAGGCTGCAAAACATATTCTGCTTGAGCAGGTGTCATTTAAACAAAGCTGCAGGTTCTGTTTTACTTGCTTGGCAGCTCATGTATGACAGACAAGGAAAACAGCCGTCCTGACAGAAGAAGCAATGACCATAATAAAGATTTGATCTAACAGATAAACACAAATGAGGTCACCTCAAAAACTGCCACCTGAAACAAAGGGACTATCAAACAATTGAGAATTCCCTGGTTAAAATGCTGCTGCTCTCATTAATTCATTCCCCACCTGACTGTCATTTCTTCTATAAGGTATCATAAAACACAGTCAGTATTTAAAGCTGAAAGGACTCAAAGGACACAAGAAGTTGCTTTTGGTTCGGGGCACCCTCTGTCATATTCAATAAAGGTTGTTTGAATAAAAAAGAAACAGTAAGCACTGCATTTCTCTCACAATTCAGCATGGTCAGAACAAAGTCACTGTGCTTCTGCCACTCCATACATTCCTTCAGCTGCTTCTTTGTAACTGATTGCAGCAATCCCAAAGTAGTGATTAAGAAACAGGAGTAAGTGGTCAGGAGTTCTGACAATTTAGGTGATGGAAGCCACTACCACCAGCTCCCCCTGTGCAAATTTTCTTACCAAAGAAATGCCTCAGCTGTATGGCCCCCAAAACACCACAATGCCCTTCCTTAGTGTTGCACTGCAAACAGTGCCTAGCAGGCAAGAGCTGGGATCACCATGTAACAACTGAGACAAGGGGAATGAAGAGAAAAATGTATTTTGAGGGGGAAAAAAGCCCTGAACAAAAACAAACACCATGAAGGTAAAAAGAGGATTTAAGTAACCCAATTCACTGCTCTACTGGAATTGGGTTGCCAGAAGCCAAACAGGTGAAATTGAGCTGAAGTTACCATACCTTTTATGTACATGTCCAGAAAATCAAAACTGTGAAAATTATCACTGCCAATATATTTCTTTAAAAATTAATTTACCTAAGTACCAACAGGCTCACAAATTCTCCTATTTTAATGGTTTTACTGTCAGATCTCCAAAAATCAGCACTTTTCCACTTTATTCTTCACATTTAGTGGGTACCAGATGAGCTCTGCCTCTAGATCATAGATCAGGAAAATGTTTCCTCCAGATTTTTCTCAAGGGAAAATAGAAAAGTGCTTTTGGTTGGAAGCAGTCCTGTCTTCTGCAAGAGATAAAGAAAAAAAATACTAAACACGACTGCCATTTTGTTTGAATCCAGAAAATGTAAGTCAGATCAGAAAACCATAAAACATTATTTTTAGAGACAAATTATTCTAGTATAAAGACGTTTGCTATTAAAACATTATGGGTAACATTTGTCTAATCTGATGTCTGCATGTCAAAAAAAATCTAATTACATTTTGTTTTTTAATAAAACATCTGTTTTGAAACTGGGATGGTTAAAATTCCCTTCTCCTACTGTATAGTGTGTAATAACTAACCACAGCTTCCAAAGAGGGACCAAACACCACTGTGTTCTATTTATATGCATACAATTTATTTAAAACTAAGGCTGTGGTCTGGTGCTGTCAGGCAGTGCAATGTTCTTGCTGTCACTCAAGGTGAGGAAAGAAAATGCAATCCATTCTGGCAACAGCTGCTGCTATATTAGAATGGAAAGCTGCAGTGTCAACTGCTCTGAGATGACCCCACAACCAGAACCCAACCCTGCACCACCACAAACCTCGCTCTCCTGCCCTCCCCAAATCCAATCATTCTACACAGGCATCCAGTTTTTATCAACAGATCTAAGGCATGTAGAAACAGAAGATTTGGAAGTTTATTTTTTCTCCAATAGTGTGTAGTAGTCTCTTAGTGAGTGTTTAGATTTGTCATGATCGCTGCACATACAGAATCCACAGAATTCTTCTGCAGAGTACTGGATAGGTTTTCAGTGCATTTCCACTGCAGCAAAACATCAGAATCAACACATAGAAAAAGTGCATTTAATGTTCACATGTTTCACATAAAGCACCCATCAAGAGCAGAGTACAAACAATGCTTAGAGAGCATCTTTGAACGCCTTCAGCAGCAGGTCAGCTGCCAGCCCAGGAGACAAGACCCCAGCAAGAACCTTTTCCTCCAGGAGCGGGATCTTATCCTTGACGGCCAGGTGGGAGCGGAAGTGCTGCAGCACGTTCTCCTGGATGAGGTTCCACATCCACACCTTCTGCTGCCGGCGCCGCCTGGCCAGCAGCTCGCCACTGCTGAGCGCGAGCTCGCGGAACTCGGCCATCTTGTCCCACAGCTCCGAGACACCCTCGCCGGTCTTGGCGGAGACCCGCATCACCTGGGGTTCAGGGAATGGCCACAGCCAGGTTACCTGCTGGCCTCCAGGCTGCCAGCACTTGTTGCAGTGTGTTGTAACAGCCTCTTTTAAACTTCCGGGTCCCTTCCCCAGGTGTGCCAATACCCCTCTTCCCCTTCCCCCCTCGCCCCCTGCTGGGCTGTCAATCAGTTTTAACATTCGTCGTGTGCTTCGTCACTTTCAAGGGATGCCCCTCAGGCCCAGAGGTCATTGGTCTGTCTAGCTGTCATCCTCCCCTGAGGCCCCGCCCCTCCCACCTGGTTGGTGGCTCACCTGTCCCCTCCCCCTGCCCCTGGAGCTTAAAAGGTGAATCAGACCATGCGGTTGTGATTCTGTTGGAGCTGTTACTGACATTCAGACCTCTGTGACCATCGAATAAAACTCTGGATATAACCCTCCAACAGAATCCATCTCCTTTGTCTTCACCTTCACCTGAAGCCTTCTTCCTGAGGTAAACGGAGTTCCTAACAAGTCTGGACTTGTTTAGTGCCTGGCTGCAACCACCAGCAAGCTAAAGGTGTCTCTGGGGTGATGCACCACAGCTGCCACCTTTGGCCCAGCAGCAAGGGTCAGACTGGCCCAGGCACAATCTACCTGGTAATATTGGGATTCATATTCCAATAAGCACTGGGTCAGGCGGCTTGCATGGAAATCAGGAAATGTGTGAGGGAAGCTGCCTTCAGTACCTGCTTCATGAAGCTCTAAGCATATCTGTACCTTACACTCCAACCCCCCAAAAATCTGGGATTCTACAGACCCTGAGATCCATGCTATTTGGGATATTTGTCCAGCTGCTTGTTATGAGAATCATTTTTAGTAAGTCCTTCAACTAAGAGGCACATTATTGCTCCTTTACTTAAATGTAGATTAAAGTCCATATTCTGGTAGCTATTCTTTCACACTTAAAATATGCCAGAAACAAGTTATTTTAATTTTTTTTGCCTTTGCTTTCCACACCAGGAATTAATTTTCAGAAATCCAGCACAATCTTTCAAATTGAAAGCCTGAGGCTTTTTTTTTTTAAAAAAAAAAAGCTTCTCTCCTTTTCCACACTTAGAAAAGAAAGGCTAATCCTCAGCTGATTTAAACTCAGCTTAATGGGTCAATTTCAACACCAGGGTAGAACAAACCTCCTTTACAGATAATTTATTTATAAAGGAAGTGAGAGTGTGTGTGCTTATTCCATATACACACATTAAAAACTAGTACTTAATCTTCTTAAAAATCCATCAAAAAACTTTTAATAGATAAAATACAGCATTAAAACTGAAGACGTCCAGGATAAAAATTCCCATTATCTAGCCATTTTTATTATGTGAGAAACTAAAAAAAAAAAATTAAAGCAATAAGGCAAACACATGAACTAGTGAAAGAGCAAAGATAATCACAGGCTTCAGAGTTATAAGAGAGGGAGAAGTAGATTAAGGGGCATTTTTGGATATGCACAGTTTACAAAAAGCAAGTGAAGTTTGCACCATTCCTGATGTCAGTAATAGCTCTGCTAGCGCAGAGATTGTAGCTCAGAGCAGAAGTCCTGGGGAGGAGGACTGGCTTTGCAGTGTTTTATGTGGCACACCCTGAGATCAGAGGTGAGGCACAGACAGCAGCAATCACTTCTCCAGCACACTGACACTGAACAGCCAACTGCAATTTTTAAAAGGAGCCCAGGGAGACTAGGCCAGCTAGGTGAGGAGATACCAATCTTAACTCATTCAGCACGTTTTCTGGGGGGAAAATACAAAAAACCTCCCAAACACATCTCCAAAACCCAAACAAAACCAAACCAGACCCACAAAACACAGGGAAGTCCACCAACCTTTGGCCTCCAAACCTTGGAACGCTTGCGGAGCAGCTTCATGGCGCTGACGTACTCAGCCTGGATCCGCCGGGCAGGCACAATCAAATCACCATCAGCCTTGTTGATAGCAACCAGGTCTGCCACCTCAATGATGCCCCGCTTGATGCCCTAAATGCAGCAGGGACAGCAATCAGGAGTAGCCAGAGGGGCTGTGACACGCTGATTCAGCACAAAAAGCAGGTCAAAATGATTTGGTAGTTTCTAGTTTTCTCACCAAAAACATATATATAACTAGTAAACATGTCAAAGTTAATCCACAGAGTATCCAAAGCTTACATCCTAATACTGTTAAAATCAAAAACGGAGCTTAACTGGGCAGTAAGTTGATGACACTGAAAATACTTAATAATAACAGTATAATGGACAAAACACTATTGATATGGACTGTCTGCACAGATACTGCATGCTGAATTTAAGTTTCTCTTCCTAGTCCCAGGTAGTAACCAATAAGAGAAACTGAAAAATACCTGTAATTCATCTCCACCCGCAGGTGGTAGCAGTAATATAAACATATCAACCATATCAGCCACAGCAAATTCTGACTGGCCCACACCTAAAAAATTAAATTCAGAATTTACCATTTACTACAAACTTTCAGTCCCATTAATGTCAGTAATTGTGACAGATCCCAGCAATGCCCCACAAACAAATCCCACTAAGAAAACAAAGAGAACAGGAAACATGACAGTTCAGTAAAAGACACACAGGACTAGAAAACAAGACAGAATGAGCACTTGTGTCAAAGCAGCGACCACATGCAAAAAACATGGGCAAAATCAAGGCAGGGATATGCAATTATTAGCACAGCCTATTTTCATGTCACAATAAGACAAACAAAGCAAACCCCAAGCACATACCCACTGTTTCCACGAGAACAACATCGTAGCCTCCTCCTTCACAGAGCAGAATGGCTTCATTTGTGGTCCTTGTGACACCTCCCAGAGTCCCACTGGTTGGAGATGGTCTGATGTATGCATTCATGTCTCTCGACAACTCAGTCATCCTTGTTTTATCACCCAGCAGGGAACCTTAATGTTAAATTATTTCAGTGCAATACAACCAAACTGCCCCTTCTCCCCCATCCCCACCAATAAATGAGTGAGGACAGACAGATCTCTCATACCAAGTCAGTCAAATAAGAATATCCTAGTTACAGCTTCTCAAGACTTAGCTGAGGACTAGGAAGCTACTGTCTGGTTCTTCTACTTCCCAGCAGCTGGAAAGGCCTGACAGGCAGACTTTTCTGCTACCAAACACAAAGAATTTGTGCTAGGTCAGAATGAACTCTACAACTCCTGAATGGCTTTTTGAAGCCTAAACACATCAGGCCACACAGCTGATTCCTGTCTGCTCCTGTCCAAAGGGACAAATCTCTGCATCATGATTCTGACACACTGGTGCTGGGTGTTTTGTTTTAGGAGAGCTGACACGTGTCCCTGCCTTCCTTCTACTCAAACAAACTGCAAATCACATTCAGCGAGATCTACACACTCAATGCACACTCCAAAAGATGAGAGATGCTCAATTCTTCCAGCTGCTGCAGTCTTGCTGCCACATTTTGCTACTTTTACTCATGCATCCTGAAGGCATGCATCAAAGAACACAGTCCATCTTAGCTCCATGTCAATGCAATGCTCTAGTTATTTCTTTATAAATAGTTACACACCTCTAACAGCACAGAAGCTAGAAAAATTAATGATGCTGCCTGGCAGCTGCCCCTTATGGAAAGATCAAAATCAAGGTTGTATTATTTGTATCAGAGATACCAAGAATCAGGCATGTTCAGCTTGTAATTCCCCTACAATTTTTTACTGGAGAGTTTCAGATCACAGCATGTCATCAGTAATCCTGCACAACTTCAAAAAAATACAGATTTAGAAAAATAAATTGTAAGGCGACATTTGAATACTGGAAAAGAGAAAATCTGAAAGAACTACAACACTGATACATATTTTCCAATTTTGCATCACATAGGAAAAAAATATGAAAACTTGATTTCTTTTACATTTTACTGGAAAAAAAAATGAAAACTTGATTTCTTTTACATTTTACTGTTACAGGCACCAAATTTTTTTCCACTTGGCCCAAAGAGATACTTCAGTGGTTTATAAGGTATTAGAAACTTGACTCAAAACTCACCACCACTTGTACTAGAGGAAGGGTCCACAGCCAACACAGCCACTTTGTGGTTTCTTTCTGTAAGCATCTTCCCAAAGCATTCTATGAAGGTCGACTTTCCAGCACCAGGAGGACCAGACAACCCTAAATAATCACAACAGGAAGAAAAAACCATTTTATTGGTCAAATAAATAATACATCTCCTGAATACCATCAACATCTAGTTGACAACAATTCATACTCTAACACAGCATCACAACAAAAGCAAATAAAAGCTATGCCAAAACAAAATAGGAGCTTGACAACACAGCAGCACCTCACTATCCCTCATCCTATTGACACCAATATTGGGCTTATCCACATCTATTTCTTCCCCTCCAAATAAAATTACTTGTACTGTATCCTTCATAATTTTCAAAATGTTATATATTAGAACTGGATTTTTCAGATTTACTACAAAAGAAACATTCCAAAAGGAAAAGCAAGGCTGTACCTTGAAGAGCTGTTCTTTCCAAAAAATGAGGCCGTTTATTTGCATGTCAAAGCTCACAAACTAAGATTAGCACCAAACTTTTCTCACTCCCATGCCCCAGTTCTTGTTCTTACTACCTTTGTACAGACAGGAGAGATGACAGCTGGGCATGACACACGCTAGGAGGCCTTCTCTTTGTAAGGGAAAAATATTTTACAGCTTCCAGGAGAAGCAGGTTCAAGTCTCCTTCAGCTGAAAATCAGGCTGCTTAACAGAGGGCTATAAAACAGGAAGGTGCATGTTTTTCCTTCTATAGACTAAAAAAGGGATTCAGGAAGGGTCCAAGAAACACCTTTAGGAAAAGACCAGGTGTGCTTGAACACATCTTTCACTAAGTGTAGATAACATCTGCATCAACCTGCAAACTAACTAATGTTTCACCTTATAATGGTTACACAGCCAACCCTGAATAACACACTCCCAAGAAGCCATGATAATTTCTAAAGCATTCTCAAAAGCATTTTTCATCTCAAGCCATAATTCCACTGGACAACAGAAGTAATCTAGATTGGTGATAAACCACAAAAAAATAACAATGCAAGACAAAACCACAAACAATGATAATAAAAGGTGAGGACAGTAATTACTACTAGACAAGACATAAAAGGACTAACCCACTCTAAAGGCAAGTGGCTTTCCTTGATTTAACTTTTCTTGTTCCCTGTGGTAGGATAATACCTTCTGAAGGAGGACCTGGGCTACTTTCTTCTTCCTACTCTGAGTTGATTCTATGAGTGTAATGGATTCAGCTAAGCAGGCTCTATGGCCCTGGATTAGCCCCTGGTAAAGTCTGTCTACGAATCTCTGCTCCTGGTCAGAAAGCTCCTCTGCCTGCAGCTCAGGGGCTGCCTGCTGGCACAGCTCTCTCCTCAAAGCGTTTGATGAACAAATCCATTTTGTGCGACAGTGATGTGCTGGCCCGGGAGACTCAAGGCCCGGGAAATCTGCTGGGGAAGTGAAGCGAAAGTTCACAAAGTAAGTTCTTCTGGAGAAATAACGACAAGGGAATCTCAGCAGCAAACAGGGGATCTTCATCTTGTTTGGAACCAAAAAGTACCAGAGTTGTCAGTTCACTTCTATTTGCAGACAGCCTAAAGAGAAGGAAAAACATTTTTACTTTCCTCAAAGCACTTTTGTGAGGACTCAAATTAAGTTTATGTACACCCCTGATCATCAGCTTTGATTTTATCTGTACCCACTGCCTTGAATAAAACTGTCCCCTTTTCCCGCTAAACAGACACAATAAAAACACACTACAGAACCAAAAGCACAGTATCTCTTTATTATCATACTTCATAAATTAAAATATTAAAAAAAAGTACTTTTAAATAAGCCTCTGAGAGCACACTACAAATCCAGGAGCAATCAATCCTTAAGCTTACAGAACTGGTGGTACATTCTAGTTTGACGGGCTATTTTAGGGCTGTTTTTAACAATTATTCGGGACGAGGGCATATTTGCACTTATTTCAATCAGAAAGAGGAAAAAGGGAGTGGGAGAGAGTTCAGACACAAGAACATTCAGAAATAAACAGGAGGAGCTGAGGCCTCCCCGAGGCGCCCGGGCGGCCCCAGCCCCGCTCCCACTGCGCCGCCTCAGCCCGGGGCGGCCGCTGAGGGGAGGAGGGCAGGGGAAAGCCGCCATTCCCGGCCGATCCCCGCCATTCCCGGCCGCTGCCCGCCATTCCCGGCACCTACCGGAGCCGCCCCGCTCCGCCCCGGGAAGTGACGCCCTCAGGCTGAGCCGGAACCTGCTGCCCCACGGGGAAAATGGTGAACACGGCCGGTAGAGGAGGGTGCCGAAGGGCAGGGAGCTTCCCGCCATTGCCCGGGCCTCCAGAGCGAGGGGTCAAGGCCTCAGGGCTCGGGTCCGGCCATTCCATGTGTACACAAACTTCCATGGCCGTGGAGTCACAGTCTCCCTGCTCTGGCCTTTCAGTGATGGATGTTTCAAATCATCGTTTCCCTCTTGATTTAGTGGTATCCACTCTGAATCCGTGCATGGCCATTTACTGGTCCTCCCCCCATACACCAGAGAGGGAGAAGAAATGCTTAAAACCCCCCATGTGCTTGTTAAATCACGTTTATTTTCAGCCTTATTTAACCTCCTCTTCAAATTTAGTTTCCTGTCGTGGAATGTTGGTTTATCGTGAGGTGGGGTTTGTTTTGCTTCCTTAATTTTTTCTTAAACTATTATTATTTCTCCAGTCATCTCCCAACCCTTTTTCTTCCCGTCTTCTTGTTAAAGTACACAGACACACAGACCTATTTCCAGTGAATATGAACACACAGAACCCACTGACTGAGCTGTTCCCAGTGCCTTGCACTGTCCTGCAAAGACTTTTTCCCAGTGTCATCACCTGGGCAGTGAAAGTGACAGACTATTAAATAGCAGAAGTTTTGTTCTGAACTGCTGAACGCACAATTTAATCTCACTGCTGTTATTCCAGTCCAGAAGATGATGCTACACAGCGACCTGAACACTTCAGGGCTAAGAAAATATACAGTTTTGTGTGCCTATCAGCATGGGATGAAACCACAGCAGAAAGAGACAAGAAGTTCTATTTTGAAATAGCCTCATGAGGTCTTTCTGTTTAACCAGGTCTTTATTCATCAGAGTTAGCCTGGATCACTATCATCTCTTCATTAACAAGCTTTCTAAGGCTCTCTGTTTCAAGTGCTGTACTTACACCTAGGTAGCACATCCCCACTACTATTTTAATAGCAGCAGAAACAACAAAAAAAACATTCTACTTCTGCTTAATTCACCCTTCAGTTTATGCCCCTTTGTGTTCTCTGAAATTGAATACTTTTGTCAGTGACCTTGGTGAACAGGCATGGAAAAGTGCACATTTCATCAATGCTGAAGAGGAGAGGGGATTGTTCAGTTCTCTATGATAACCTTGTGGACCGGAATAATAGGAGTGAAATTAAAGTGTGCACTCAGCAGTTCAGAACAAAACTGCTGCTCTTTTATACAGCCCACCAGCTGTACTGCCAGTCTGATATGGCCACAAACAGGCATGAATGTGCTATAGAGTAATCTCCCTGCAAGAACTGTTTTCAAGACTTTGCACAATGGTGAGGTCTGGAACTCCAAATTGCTCAAGTCATCCTCTTTTTTTGTTCCTCTCCCCCCAGCTCTGATATTCAACAAGTTTGCTTTTCACCAGTCAGAGGCTACAGTCTCCAAATGCCAGATATGAGAGGAAGACTTCCTATTGCCTGGTCAATTATATACACTCTTTTTTTCCATAGTCTTTCATACATCAGAGATTATATAGGTCTGCTAGAACTATGTGCTCTTCTACAACCTCTGATTTCCTTTTACTATAACCTCATCCAAAATAGGCAAAATACTCCCTTAGAGGCTGGATCATATCTAGAGTCTTCTTAATCTACATCCTGCCATGCTACACAGTGTTCTTGTGTTTCTCCTAGGGTCTTGTAATGTATGCAACGAAAGGAGTGTGGGGGGGTGGGGTTTGGTTGTTATTACACACAGCCCAATAAATTTTGGGCAGACTCACTGTATTTGTGCTTTCTAATCTCCAACACAGAGATTTCTCTTGGCTTCTGTATTCTTTATCCATTCATCATTAATTTACTTAACATTGTTGCTGAGCTATTCAGGAGGGTAATTCAGTAGCTTTCTACATCAGGCTCTGTTTCTCCCTTTTCTTAAAAATTATTTTTCAAATTTGGGCTGGGGGGAGTGTGTTTGTGGATTTGGGTTTTTTAAATTTCAAATTTAACTCATATTCTGTGTTCTCTTTTCTTCTTTTCCCCAAGGGTGTCAGAATAATAAAAATGCACCCCCATAGTTATTCCATCACAGTCTGCAAACTTCTCCAAGATTTAAGAAAATTGTCTGGTATAACCTCCTTGCTGCAAATTTATCCCAGTGTTAAAGAAAAGGGTACTGCTGGTAACTCATGAAATAGAAGTCTTCCTTCTAAGCCAGTACTAAATCAAACAACCTGTAAAGTGTTATAAATATTGTGCCATGAGCTAAAGGTGCAGGGAGGCACAGACATTCAGGCAAAATGTGCAACTGAATCCAGATCATTACAAAAGAATAGAAAAAGATCCTTCTGTAACTTCTCACAGCAGGAATAGTATTAACACTAGAATCTGCCAAATTCAACCATGCAAATTTACATTCCGTCTAACTGGCTTCCACTTGCAGTTTTAGTTGGATTAGCTCATTCTTTCTTCCTCTGGCAATGCTGATTTCCTCGCTCTGTTCACCTCCTCTTTAAGAAAACCCAAAGTAATCTTTGTGCACATAATTAATACAATGACACTTAATATCATCACAGACATTTCTCTACATCAATGTGCTGTAAAGGCCAATACAAAACCACAGTCCTTGCCATGGTACAAACTGAAAATACAGTGGGACCAAATGAGACCATTTGCCCTTTATTTCAGAAGGCAGCCCTCAATTCCTTTCAGTTTTCACAGAAGCAGAAAAGTTTGATCCAACCACCTCTTTACAGCAAAAGAGGAAGCAAGGTAACTACTGATTACAGCCTTCCTTTCAAGAAGAAAGGCTAAGCTTTTCAAGAACAGTCTTAGCACTCTAGACAAAATATACCTTCTACCTTATCTTAGAAGATAATTGGACATCTGAAATGAAATCACTAGAAACCATATTCACAGCTGAAAGTTTGCCTGTTGAAATGCACCTTGAGCCCAGGCCTCAGATCTGCAGTTACAAGATTTCCTCGGGCAAGGAAACACCAGAAAAAAGGCCAAAAGCCCTGCAACTGTTACACCAATAGGTGTTTGCCGACTGTGAGCATCCCAAGGTTTTTCTACAAAGACCAGGACAGAGCAGCAGGACAGCTGTATGGAGAAAACAGCCTTTCCACAGCTTCCCAGGGCCAGCCACCTACACAGGAGGACAACCCCATGGCTGAGCAGATTCTCTGTACCTGTGCTGGTGAGGAGCCATCAGGTTGTCAGGAAAATTTCCTTTTCCTGAAAGCCTGGAAAAGGAAATTTGCTCTTTGAGCTTTGGCTGACAGCTACAAGAGAGCATCTGAAGAAAGCAGAAGGAAAAATTATCTTAAATAATTATGGTATTTGTGTAACATTTTTATAAACAAGGGAGCTGAAGTGTCTTTACAAAACGTTAGAGAAGTGACTTCAGTGTTTCCTTGTTGGTATGAACTGAGCAGTGATTGCAGTGATTGTGAGAAATGACATCAGCCATTACAGGAAACTTTTCTACTGCTTATGCACAAGTTTTTTAATTGTTAATGATGCACTGCCTGATGTGAAGTGATTTTTAAAGGGGACAGATAAAACCATCTTTTCTGTAAAAAAAGGAAAGACATTTACTATATAGGCAAAAGCCCCAGACATTATTCCTATACTACTACTGGTTGTAAAAGCCATTTAAATAATGTTCTCCAAGACCAGTTCATTGTTAAAATTATAAACCCAGAAGAGCAAGTCACTTGCCAGTAAAATAATATTTCTTTTTCTTTCAATTAAAAAAGTATTTAAAAGCTTGGCTTAAAGAGTATGTTTTTCTCCATGGCCACCAATGACTCATGATATCAAAATATTTCTCATGTAGTTCATTATTACACAGCTGAAAAGGAAATAATGAATTGCCTCTTCCTGTTTTTTTTAATACAGCAATGAAACCATACTAATCATATTTGTAAACATAAAAAATATAATACAATCTGACATCTGGCTTGGCTGAGGCACCCTCATTCCCAGATACTTTTTGCTTAAGGAAAGGCCTAATTGGTTGCAGTTTTTAAGTTCTGTAGTTGCCGGAAACTCATGCTGGAAGTCTCAGTTGTGCGGGCATTTGCTTGCTTACTCTCCAACGTGCCCACAAAAGCAAGACTTACAATCCAAAATTGTGTGCAAGCTAAATGTCCCATTTTTCCAGGCAGCTGTAGCAGATGGGTGTGAAAAGGATAAAAAGGGAAGATTCTGCTAAGATTCAATGCTGTATGATCAACCCATCCAGAAACAGAGCACAGCAGCATTCTGAAAGGCTGACTGACTCAGGAAGGGCTTGCTAAAAAGCCTGTTGGATCATACCCTGTGTCATTGCTTTACACCACAAAATACACAAACACCTTCATGTAAGTGCACCCTACATTTACAAAGCTTAGCCTAATGGTACAAAATACTGTACCACAGAATTAACATGAAAGAAGAATCTTTCATTAAGACTAAAAGGGAAGCAAAAAACTCCAATGCCCAAACAACAAACACCACTGCAGTCATAACTGATGCAGTTGCATGGGGAAAATTAGCATAGAGCATATGGAAAAAAGTCAAATATTTGTTTTGAGGATCAGCTAATAGAGGTCCAGAAGGGAAATTTGGAATCATTTTGTTCAGAAGTTGGTATTTTCATCTAATTGCTTTCCCAACTAGGTCCATGTTTAGAAAAGAATTCTACATTCAAGCAGCAACCCCATCTCAGTATATATTATATTATGTTGCAAGAATCAAAGATGAACACCTGCACTTTCCCCTCACTGGAAGTTAGCTATTCATTTGTTGTCTGAAACTTTGTGTTTATCTTTAGTGCAGAGGAATAAAATTGAGAAATGATTCCCGCGACTCTCGCCAGGAGGCTTCCCTTACCTCTTCTGGCCAGAAGGGGAAGCTAGCGCTATGCGGCTGAGTCACACAGCCCGGATGGACTCGGAACACACGGGAATTCAGGTCACCATCACCATGGATAATCTGCCCTGTTTGGCCACGGCAGAGTTTAACCACCTGAGGAACTTAAACATACTGAAAATTTACTGAGAGTGCATCCAGGAGGCTTCAGAGTGTAAAATACAAGAGCCTCTCTGCAAGCATGTGTCCCATCTCGGTTTGGAAAATGACTGACAGAACACCAGCAGCAAGTGGCTATAACCCTGTTTAGGAGCCCCTTACAGCGAGTTTCTGACTTCCCAGCAGGATTTTGCTGCTGCCCTATCTCTGGTCACTGCAGCAAGTCAGGGATCTCTGGGTAACATAAGACTTACTTAGAAATGCAATCTTATTTCCCCACCTAAACCAGAAACAAAATACAAGGCATACATTTTAACCAAAATTCTGCTACTGTGTTAAGACACCTGCTCAGAGTATCAGTGTGGGAAACAAACAAAAAACTTTATCGGACACACATGAAGAGTTGCCTTGTTGCATTAATATTAAAGGGTTTTTATTGTTTAGAATGAAGACAAGAAATCTGCAGTACTCACAGCTCAGATGGTTTGTGATTATCAGCATCCTTCATCCTTTTCAGAGAAGATTCAACTGAATTTTAGTATGGAAGGGGATAGACAAAGAGTTTTGTGTTTTTTCTGATCAGCTATTCCATTTCAGTTTCTCAGCATTGAAAACTCAGCTTCTTTATTTGACTTTAGCTAATCTATCAGACATGTTAGATGGCTCTTTCCACAGGGCTGTAGAAAGAAACAGCAGCAGTCAGATGCCAAAAACTCTAAGTAGGTCTGTCCAAAATTTCTAGTTTTGTGTCTATCTGCATGTCTCTAGTCTGGTCTAGACTCAGGCTTTCTGCCATTTCTGGAAAGAAACTTCCAGGAACACTTCATTTCTAGGAACTTCCAGGAATGTGCTCTCTTGCTCAGCCAGAGGCAGACTATTCAAATTGTCAGTGGATGAAGCATTTAAAAAATGGATGTAGGAAGTCTTGAATACAAGTCTGGGTTACACACACAAACACCATCCCTTGTCCCTGTTTGCCATTTATTCCAAGAGAACATATCCCTGGTGCTACCTTCTTCTCATGAAGCAAGACAGATACTAAAACAGATGCTGAGTACGTCAATGAGAGTGCAGTCACCAATAGTCAAGGTCTGACAGAAGGCCTTACAAGCCCATTAGTTTTTAAAAATAATCTAAAAGGATGGAATAAGCAAAAAATTGATAGTGTTGCATTAAAAGTATTCTAGGAGGCCTCCCAAGTTGCAGTCTCTCCTCATCACCATCCCTTTCTGCTGCTAACTTCTTGTATGGACTTATTCTAAAAAAGACAGAATGAGTGGAGACTGAAAGGATTAAAACAGCAGTTACTTGCAAAATGAGATGTTTCTTGAAGGGAAGGGATATGGATTTTGTCTTCTTGTATTTTATACCGAACTCTGAAGAAGCTATAAAGAATTTTCTGCTAGCATCAAAAAAATGCAAGAAAATTACAGCTCAAGTCAGAGCTCTCAGCTCTTACTCCATGTTTCAGAATCACATGTCAATGACATTTCACCTTCCCAGTGCTCCTGTTGCAGTGAAGGAAAAGTATGCAGTCATTCAAATCCATACTTCCTTTAGCTGGTGTTCTGGAAAAACAACATTTCATATTTTAAAGCCTCATGATCTACCCATCTAGTTGTGAGAAGCATAAAAATTTTGATATCATCTCCTTAGAGTGCATCCATTCTTGTAACTAAGTCTATGAAAAGAATAAAGGTGGCATCAACAATCTGTTTTAATGACAGTGTTTGTATCATTTCCTATTACACAAGTAACACTTCTCCAAAGTCATTAGTGCCCTGCCATTATAGCTGTCACTGCTTCTTCAGTCTTGCTGCTCTGAGAGCAAAGACTCTGTGGGTTCCTGTTAGGAATATTGATAAGCTTCAGGAAAAGCTCTTTTCCAGATGGTCTTGTATGAGGTATTCATACTCCAGCACTCTCAATGATGGTTAAATGCTTGTACAGAACACACTCCTGAGCAGAAAGAGAAGTTTGTTACTAGGATAGCTGTGCAAATCAATGCATTTTTTAGCTGCAACTCATCCTTAACTACACAGGCATGTGGAACAAGGAGAAGAGAGGAAAATAGTTTTGCCAGCTTTATATTAAATCATTATGTCTCAGTAGGTATGAAAATATATTCGGGTGACAAAGGCATCCTCAACATCTCTGACAGAGTTCAGCTCTTCAAAGTTCAGACCAAGCCCTAAACACAGCACACAGCAGGAAAGCATCAAGACGACCTTTGCTATTCCTGATATGCATTTTTCTAACCTGCCATTGACCATCTCTCCAAATAACCTATCCAGATAACTTGTTAGTGTTTAATGTCTTAACTGGCACAAAACTCCTCTCCCTGCCCCTAGTATTAGACTCAATTTTATTCTGTGCAGTTTAAGAGTGCCATTTCTTGTCCTATTCTCTGCAAAGCAGAGTAAAGGAATTTAACTCTTCTTCCCCAGAGTAGCTACCTAACACATGTGGCTTCAACACCTCCAGGTTTGACCCTTTCAGTTAATTTTAAAGCACATTTTATTTATCATGATGTTTTAGAACAAAACTTAGTGAGCAGGCAGTTTGCTTGCTTGATTCTGCCACCATGCCCACAAACACTCCCGCATTAGTTACTGATGACTGCAGTGCCTCAGAGGCTCAGACAGCAGGGCAGCAAGTAATTCAGCAAAGGTTACTTCTGCAAACCCTTTGGTCAGCTTTTCTGGAAGGAGACTACAAATACCTAATGCCAGTTATCTAACCACATACTTTCTTAATGAATACATTCGAAATAATGAAGACCACATTTTAAAGTCTGACCTGTGAAAGAAAACTCTTTTTGTTCCTTGTGATCTAAGAAAAAGATGACAGCACATCCATTTTTTTCCATTGGAATAAAACAAAATTCAAAAAAAAAAAACCCACCCAACTTTTGCCTCCTCACTTTCAGGCAATTTTGAAAACAGTAACTCTTGGATAAATGTTTTAACTCTTATTTAAAAAAGAACAGTGAATACTTAGCAAACAAGCAAATAACACTTTTAAGAGTTTTAGTGTTAAAAGGTATCAGAGTAACAGTCAAATAAAGAAGGGGCAAGAACAAAAATAATAGCTTAATCTAAGGGGGTAATTTTTGTTAATTAGTTTAACTAATCTTTTCTGAGCACTAATCTGGACATTCCACATGATCAATTTCCAGAAGACATAAAATTTAAAATTTTTAGCTCAATTATGTAAGAGTCCTGAGATTAGGCCAACTTCTTCATAGAATCATTGCTCATTCTCACAACAGCCTTAAGAAAGCATCATGAAATGAAGAATGCCTCGGGATTCCCAGGAAAACATGATGGAAATCCACTGTATTTCTGGTGGAGTGACAATCACTAAAGGCAAGTGCAAAAGACAATAAAAAACGCACAGACATAATACCTAACTATAAAGCAAACCCATTTTGTAGAAAAGCAAATTTTAACCAAATAGTAGAAGAAACATTGTAACTACAAAAGTGATTAATATGTGGAATAGGGTATGTAGGGAAACTGCAAAATGCCTTCTAAATGAAACTTTAGTCCTAGACAAAGCCCATACACCACTGAAAGGATGCACTATGCAGCCAGCCCCTCATCTGACCAGCATTTACTGCACTTCTGCATGTGCAGAACGTGTACAAGGCTCAAATACGCTTCCAATGCAGCATTCCTGAAAGAATTTCTCACATATCTTTATGCACCCAAAGTGATGTTTTAGTTTTTCAAAGTTATTTTCCCTCCCCTCACAGCCCTCCAGCTTTTAGATTGATCCTTTCAGAGGCTGAAATTCATAATTCATCTGAAGAACACAGCATCTGTTCCATTGTGAGATCTCTCCCTGTGGCTGGGTCAGCTTGAGCCAGAGGGAAACCACATGGAGCAAGTCCCTCCAGATTTTTCCCTTTCCTCCCATAAAACTACAGAAGAATAATTCATTTCAGGGAGGTAGAAGGGAAGAAAGTGTACTCCCCCTCTGTAGGTATGAGGACTTAAATTTCTCACCTGTTTTCATCCAGCTTTCCAGAAAAACAAAACACAAAAACCCAACCAAAACTATTCCTTAAAAGTAGGAATATTATCTTACAGGATGTGCCTTCTCTACAAAAGGGATATTCCAATTATTTACAATTCTATAATTTGTACTTGAGTAACAAACCTGCAATACCAGGTTAACCATCTCAGACTTGTAGTGTGGAAGTTACATTTCTAAAAAATCCACGAAAAATAAACAGGATACTTGAAGAATGCCCAGCAACAGAAATGAAAATACCCCCACACAACTGCTTGTTTTTCCAGGTGTACACTAAGTATCTTCTCATAGTATCACATGAAGTCATACTCTATTTTTCAGTAACCAGCCCTTTTACTGTGCTCTCGAAACTTCTGTAAGTATGGAGGAAGAAAGGTTGTGGAAAGAGGGAGCAGGCACAAGTACTGAGAGGTAGAAACTTCACAAGGAGCTTCTGCATTTGGGAAACTAAAACCAGACACAGGATATAATCCATAGCCCATAAATTTGAAAAGATGGAAATTAAGAGTGCCTAATTTTTACACATGCCCTAGGAGGATATCATCAGTCTATTGTTACATTCCATGATGTTCTTTTGGAGGAAATGAGGGCAGCTTTCACAGACATACTAGCCAGCCCTTAGAAGTACACTGTATTCCACCTCTGACAACTGCATATTTAATTTGCTACCTCTCAGGTTTTTACTGCTTACTGTCATCAGAAACTTCTGATGACCAGAGAAACCTTGACCCTGCTTCCAGTGGTGCAGGTCCAGCCTTGTTCCTGTGCAAACACCAAAACCTTCACATGTGCAGGCTTTCACTCACAAGTGCTGCAGATAGAACATTTGTGTTTCAGATGGAATTTAGAGAAAAAGAGTTGGATGTGTAAGGCAACATCTGGTACTCGCCATTCATCCCACATGTGGAAGCCAGTCACAACCACGTTTTCCAAACTTGTGTGGCACTGAAAGGTTCCCAGATGGAGATGTTACTTGGCTTAGGCTTTCAGCTACACTCAGTCCCTTACAAGGGCTGTTTCCTGTCTATGTGATGGGCAATGTCACATTTTTCAGGCATTTCAGATACAGTTGTAGAGAATTAATTTTGACTGGGCTTCTTGTATACCCCACCTGTGTCAGGCCATGGTAATTCTCAACACAAGGAGACACAGTAATGTTTTACAAAACACAAGGGGTGACCAGAATACGGACAAAAAAGAGGAAAGCCCACATATTCTTCGTATTATTTTATCCACCTTACTATCAAAGGAACAACAGTGCAAGAGCACCCAGACAATTCTGAAACAACAGTGAAATAAACACCAAATACAACAAGAACACTCATAGTGTGGTCAGGATCCTTTCCCCCATTTTATCCAACAAAATGCTCACATTCAAGACCAACCTCCATATTCACTCAGCTGCAAAGTTCCAGGTCTGACCATGCTTGGGATTGTTCCCTGTAGTGCCACTGCCACACCCCTGTCACCCACCCACTGCTGCTGGCACAGAATTGGGCAGTTCCTGTACTTCCTCAGGTGATGGTTAGAAAACCTGGCTGTGAACCTTCCCTTACCACTGTACACACGTGGATCTTTTTCCAATGCTTCTGGGGATTATGCACAGTATGGATTCATCTGGGGCTCAATGGTGCCAACAGATCCTGTGAGGGAATGGATGGCCCCTCACTCAAAGTACACACTGCCAAATCAGGGTCCCCAAACTTGAGGCTCCCACCTTGAGGTGACAGATCAGACTGCTGTACGTGCCCTTGCCAACATTAAGACATCCCAGTGCTTTCCTTTTTGAAAATGGTCAATTTCTAGAGAGTTCAATGGTTTAATATTTTGATTGTAAGCTGCTTTCTATCAGTGTAAGACCAAATTCAACCAAAGATCTACCACTTTATCTGTTCAAACTTGCTTCTGTGACCTGGGGAAATCACAGGGACACCTGAGGCAATGATGTAATTCCTGAAAAACCAAGAGCAACACAGTGGGTCAGAAAATGGAATGGCCCCAGTGCCCAGAGTGTATTCTGAATTAGAGCCATATCAATCATTTGCAGTAGGGGTACAAAGAAACCCCACACTGCAATTAAAAGCTACCCCATGAAAGACTATTTACAGAACTGCTCTCTTAGCACAAGATAAAAACCCAGTTCTTGAAGTTTTGAGTCTCTAGTGCATGCAGATCAAGGTAGCTTCTTTCTGTGCTGCTTGAGAAAACAGCATGGCCCAAATTCAGCACACAGAGGGGTCAAGCTGTGTTTGAGAGGTTTGAAAAGTGTTTGTAGTCAAACCATTGGCTGAATCATGTTCACAATGAAGCCATGCTTGGATCCAGTTTCTAAATAGCGCTGTTGCCAACACTATGGCCTATGGTGATTTTGACTTGAGGAGACTGGTCCACAAACTTGGAGAAATATCTGATGGGACAGCAGCCATCTTTCAGTCTCCACATGTGTATCTGAAAATACTCAGGATTACCAATCCCTAAAGTATCAACAGAAGGCAGCAGTGAAGGGCTCAAAGATGAGACAGACCCTGCTCTCCTGCCAAGAACCAAGTGCTTCAAAAAAATAGTAAAATAGTAAAGTGTTATTGCAGCACTGCACACATCCAGTCTCATTCTCCTGCTTTTTCTAATCTCTGCTCAGTAATCTAAAGGAACAGCAGACCGAGAAGTTCAAAGTTATATTAGGAGAAAGGGGAAGGCAAAGTTATGCACACCATTTTTCTTTATAGAAAAGAATGTTTTTACATGTTACAGGGACATTGGGGAAAGCTGCAACAGGAAAATCAGAATCTGTTTTACAAAAGCAAACTGTGCTCTCCCAGCACATCTCAGCAAGTGACCACTCCACATAAAGAAAACTCTGAGCAAAGCAAGCCTATAATATAACTATTGCTCATTTTCTATTTACTGTAGTACAGAACTGTAAGTCACAGGTCTTTATCACTGCTATGAGATATCTTAACTCCCGTCTACAATCTGGAGCAAGTGACAGTGTTTACTTCTTCAAAATTAAACTACAGCAGCCTCCTCTGAGCTTTAAATATTTAGAGTCTCAGATGATCTGGCAGGATCATGAAGAGAACATACACAACATTCAATTTATGTCTTAGCGGCACGATAAAAAGGGGAAATTACAAGCCAAGTCTTAAAAAATATGATCAATCTGCACCCATTAGAATAAAAAAATCTTAACATTCCTTAAAGATTATTGAATCAAATTCCAGACTTCTGGACTGTTTGTAAAATTTGGGGGTTTGTTTGATTTTGATTACTTCAGTTGCACAAGATCAATTAACAGCATACTCTGAGGATCATTTTTAACTGCAAGGCATTCATCAGACCTGCACAAAAACTGTACCCATCTTGTCCATTCACTGCAGCAGACCCACTCAGCTCTTAACCACATCAAGCCCAGTGGATGTAAGCACTGTCAATGTTACTGGAGCCACTTCTGTGTTTGCAGCAGGCTTTGATCAGGAGGCTGTCTCTCCATCACACCTGCCTCATGAAAACAGCTCACCACACAGCCCAGGGGACACAGCCCTCCCCGCTGAAGGGACTGCACATGGGGTGAATGAAACAGGAGCCACCTGCCACACACCTCAATTAAACTGAACAGAAGTGGGGAACCAGAGCCCCCTGCCTCAGCAGCTCCCAGCACATGAAGACACACAGACACATGACCCACAGTGGCACAGGGGCAGCACCTCCTGGGGATGACAAAAAGCAATTTGCAGAGTTCAAAAAAACAAGGAAAGTTATCAAGAATATAGAAGTCAGTGAGGGGTGCTGAAGGAGCAGAGAGGAGAGAACATCCCCTGAAGGACATGGCAAGGGTGTCTCTCTTCACGGAGTTAAGTCAAGGACAGAGAGGGCCAGAGGAAAATACGAGCCATTTTCCCTTCCCTCCTGCACAGAATCACAAATGTATTGAAGAAAATGAACTGTGAGATGATGCATGTAAAAATGTACTGCTCCACCACTGCTGGTGATGGTGGAGTTATGTTGTATATCTAGGCAAGCATCCAGAAAAAGGTGACTGCCAGTTCATGGCCATGAATCACAAATCTCAGGAGCACACTACGAGGCTACAGTGTGTTTCACAGAACAAACCAGCAGCAATTACTAAAGAGAGCACCAAAACACAGCTAACTTCCAAAGTGTCCATCAAAGACACCTTGTCCCACCTTAGAGTGGGACAAGGCAAAGGAAAAGTCAGGGAGGTAGGCACAGCAAGAAAGATCCATATCAATTTCTGACACCTCTACACTGATTTGTTCTCTTCAAATAATGATACTCACACCTGCATTGCTTAGAGGCTAAAAAAGACAGCTATACTTGTCTTAAGACAATAAAGGACAATAGCTACAGTAGCAAGAGCAGTGATTTAGCAGCAAATGGCTTTAGCAAAGTAGACAGCAATACCAGGTTAGCAAGCATTAAAAGATCAGGCCCATAAATATGATACAGGATATGATAAAACATGAATTATTTTTTCCATACCTTCCTAAACCCATACAGGTAAGCATGACTACTTCTCTTAGCCTTCAACAAATCTTTTAAGAGTTCACCAGATCCTCCTAAATGATTAAAAAGTCATCTCCATTCTATTTGATTTCCAGCACTCAAAAGCCGAAGCAGAGATTTCAAAACACATTCAGCTCCATGGAATTATTTGTGTCCATGTATAGTGCTTTTCCTCAATACAGATATCCCTGTCTTTTCAGTTTCTCCTAACAGAGACTTGTCTTGGCTTTTAAGTAGCATCTCCTGTGTTTAACTCTTGTTCAGGAGATTAAATGGAGAAAACTATGAGGAAATAAAACCAAATAAGCAACAGGAACTTACCTGGTTACAGAGCTGACACTGTAGGCTCTGTCCGCGTTTTTAGTTCTCAGTGTTCTCTGTTTTGTGAGAGGTCAGCAAGAAACTCTTTTTCCTTTCATTCTTGTCATTTGTCTTTAAAAGCTTTCTGACTCCAACTATCCAAAGCAGGGCAAATCAGAAGGAAGACTTCTTCAAAATGATCCAAAAGTTTTCACAGCAGCCTGAAGCCAGCAGTTGCTTCTTCCCAGGTGAGTTCTGTCCTACCTCCTGTGTTTCTGGCTGTTAGTCTGTTGTGCTTTAGCCCCAGCTGGTAACTAATCACCACTCACTGGCTGCTCCTTCACTCACCCCAGGTGGGATGGAGGAGAAAATTGAAAGGGTGAAAGTAAGAAACACTTGTGGGTTGAGATAAAGACAATTTAATAAGCAAAGCAAAACAAGGAATTCATTCACCACTTCCCATGAGCAGGCAGGTGTTCAGCCATCTCCAGGAAATCCAGGCACCATCACACATAACTGTAATGTGGGAAGACAACTCCATCACTCCAAACACCCTCCTTTCTTCCTTCCTTCTTCCCATTTTACATGCTGAGCATGACTCCATATGTGACAGGATGTATGTTGGGTCAGCTGGGGTTGGCTGCCCCTGCTGTGTCCCCTCCCAACTCCTTGTGCACCCCCAGTCTCTTCACAGGTGGGGTGGGAGGCAGAAAAAGCCTTGGATCTGTGCAAACCCCGCTCAGCAGTAAGGAAAACATCCCTGTGTTATCAACACTGTCTCCAGCACAAATCCAAACCAGCCCCATACCAGTACTGTGAAAAGAAATTAACCCAGACAAAAGCACCTGAGAGTCTCAGGTGCTACTCCAATCCACTCATCTCATTTAATGAAGTGCAGCTGACACATTCTGTGCCCTCATATGAAGGTACACTTTCCTTGCACCTAGTATCTCCACACCACAAGCAAAAAGCTGAAGAACAGATAATGAAAATATTATGTACCCAGCTCTTCAACAGTGTTATAGAAAAACTGACAACAGAAAGAACTCAGAAAAACTGGGATCCTGCATGTCCCACTTAATTCAGATTACTGCTGAAAGTTTCTGAAGCACTGCAGAGCTACTATTTTCTAATTTCAATCCCTATTTAGGGAAAACAGAGAGTCATTACAGCCCAAAACATAAAAGACAGCAACATTCAAAGCAGTCACAACATAAAACTGTCTTTTCTTACTCCAACGCTTTTTCAAAGTTTATCGAAACTTGCACAGGATCATCCAAATAGGAAAACATCCAAGTAGAAACACTCCTTAAGACCTGCATGATGGATGGTTACAGCACTAATTAAAAAAGAAGTCAGTACCTCACAGCTGCATTCCATAAAAAGCAATGAAACTGTTGGGAACAGCTGGGAGTTTATGTAGCAGGGGCTGAAGATATCAAAAACAAAGGCAGTGCCTGAGCAGCAAACAGCATTCTTCCACTTTTTGGTCATCTCTACATTTTATTTATTTTTAAGGCTTACATTTGTGCTATGACCACTTCTTTATGAAAAAGATATGTCAAACTGAATCTGAAAAGAAACGAAAAAACCTGTTATTTTCCTGGAATGTAAAAGCAGCAGGTTCCTCTCAATAGGGAACTTGTACATTATGGATTTTTTCCCCTGAGCAAGGAGAGAACTTTTTTAATTTTAAAAAATGTATATACTGAGCCAAGCTGTGGAATTAACTTTAACAAAACCACCAAAAAAAGAAAAAAGGAAAAAAGAGGAGAAAAAGGTGGCATTGACTCATATTCCAAAAAGGGCTACCACTCAGTTAGTCATTACAGAGACAGACAGATGCATTCTGTGTCTGGCTGAACACACACTGAGCTCTGCTGCTCAGCCTCCCCTTGCTCCTGAGTTTAGCGGCACTACTAACCTGTACTAATCATTACATCTAAGCTCAGCACATCTTCATTTCTAGTTGTTCCTCCTCCAAGACCACACCTTTATCTGGCTTGTTAAGAGTCTGCTAAGAAGTGGACAAGACAAGGTTTTAATCAAATGTAAGCAGTAACAACAGGTTTTATTCAAAATTTCCAGTAAAGAGGACCCACTAGTTTTGGAAAAAAAGTACTTGAAAGTACTACAGCTTACATGAATATAAAAGAGCAAAGAGAAGAAAATAAATCAAGCAGAAAAAAAAAATTAAAAATATATATATATTTTTTAAAGTTTGAAATAGACCCCCACAGGGATACTGAACTCCTCCAGACAATTAACAGTTACTAGGTTTGGCAAAACAAGATTCTCTCACAAAATTAAAAGCCTACTTTTGTTACATAAACTGTATAAAACTGCTCAATAGTTAAAGAGCACTCTGTACAAATTTGTCTTGAAATACATAGAGCTACAGCCTTCAAAACTGCAGTAATTAATAATTTTGTCCTCTTCATGGGTAAAAGAAGCTGCACAATTGCTTTGGGGGAAAAGGAAGAGGCAAAAATAGTCAGAACTAACAAGATAAAGCCACTATGAAAACAAAATGCACAACAAAATTCAGACCTCAGTTTAAACTAACACGCTATGTTTACAATATATTCTACATTTCAGCTGTCATTTTCCCCTCCCACTCCCACCTCCCCCCATTCAAATATTCCTAATTCCTTTATGGTCTAAATCTAATTAATTTCTAAACTTTCAAATACACCGTACATACATTTAGCAAAAGAACATACCTAACATTCTTACAGCAGTATGGTCAGGACACAATTTCAGAGATAGCACACAGTTATTGAGATTAAACCTTATGCTTGCTTTTACTTTGAAAGAGAACAGCAGCCATCAGTGTAGTGTTTCCAAGAAGTACTGAAGAGAGGCTGCAAGAAGCAGACTTGGCCAACATCCACTCTCAGCTCCAGAGGACGTGGGGGGAACCAGTGAGTGCTGAATGTAAGAAAGGAGAACCTTAAGAGTGACGGCTGCCGGAAAATCCTTCGGGAACTCTGTCCAGCACACTGAGTTTGGCTTTGGCTCTGTTGTCCCTCTTGTACTAAGCCCTGTAAATCAACTCCACAACAGTACATTACAATGTAAACTAAAATTCTTTATACCAACAGTATGTCAAAGGGGTTTATTTATCTTTGTTTTCTGAACCCAGCAGTTGGTCACAGAAGTCAAGTGTTTTCATGGCTCTTTTTCAGCTGTTGCCAGCTGAGGGGGGAAAAAAAATAAAAATGTGTGTCTGACTCATACATCTTTCAAGTACATGCAAGGCTCAACTGTTTCCGTAATGCAGGAGCTTGGGACCTTTTAAGACACTGAAGAAATAGGATTATGAGGAGAGCCCATCTGAGTAAGTACTTTATCCAGCCACTGAAGGGGACCATGGAGATGTATCTCTATCCAGCATGGAGTGCTCGTTACATCCTGGCGATGATATTCAGCTCCCCAGCCCTGGAAATAGAATCATAAGTGGGGAAAGAAAAAACAAATCACTTTATATTATAATACTAAATACATGAAAAGTGTACTTCCTACCAAAATAGCTTTCAACAGTCATTATCAGCAGGGTGGCACAGCACCCATAGCACCCACCAACTATTATCACTTTTCAACAAACAAATCAGAAGCTAAAAAAATTATAAATGTGAAAAGTATCATTTCAGCTCTCTTGGAATGGAAATTTTTAAAGACATAACTGTAGCAGTGCAAAACTTCCCCATACATCAGTGCCAGCTGCCTGAGGTCCCTAAAAAGCCTCTGAAGAGAGGGATACTCAAATCTTCTCTGCCAAGACTGAAAATGGAACAAATTGGGTGGAAATGCTGCCGAACAGATCAAAAAATTAAAAGATGAAGTGATAAGACTGATGTGGAAATAAGGGTGAGACATCTGTCTGACAAGAACCAAAGTATCATTCTTAGGATGGGGATGATAAACACAGCAATAAATCAGAAGCATTCCTCCTTGGAGAAAGAGGGCATGGCCATCCCCCATCAGGCTGTTTCTCTACTTAAGACAGGTTTTGTTTCAACTCATACCTGATTCTGTTACAGTAATTACCAAAGATATGAAGAGATATTTAAAAGCATTCAAAATTTGTATTTTGTAAGTGAACCATTTTTGGGGCAGGTCTGAAGAGAAGACGATGACATCTGCAGGTACAGTTTGCTCTGCTCTGTATTAGTTTACTCACTAACGAAGGAATTTCCCAGCTCCCAGCACAGCTGGCAGCAGCTCTGAACACTGTGCAGTGCAACTTCCAATACACAAGAGGTCCTGTTTGACTGTTTAGGCTGTAGGATGCAGAGCTGTAAACAGCCTATTTCATTTTAGGAACCCCTGTCTTAACACATCTGAAAGCTCTCATCCTCCCATCATGGAGAAGACTGCAGCATATCACTATCTTCATTTGATTACTTTCATTTAAGGACCAGCCCTTTCATATCAGTACCTATGCTGACACACACAACAGCCACATCACAAATCCTGACCTTGCATGCCTTTCTAGAATAGAAGGCTATGCATATTATTCTAAATAATGACTGCAGCTCCTAATTTGGGAGTTGCTGGTCAAGATATAGAGGACTTACATGAAGAAACATCTTCTGTAAGTCACCTCAAGCTTTCCAAGTATGCGGGTCAGATGGTTTTCTCTCCACAAATGCTTAATTTCACTAAGATCTGTTAGACTTAATGAGCAATTCCATCCTTAAAATTAACAGCCATTAGTAGGCTGATGAAGGAACTTACTGGACCATTTAAAATTACTGCATTAAAAAAAAAAAATTACTTTGCTTACAAAATAATCTCAAGCAAATTGCCCACATACCTTTACGAAACTCATCCGGAGAGTGCACATCTTAGTAAGCTCGTACACTGTCTCAAAGCCATGGTTCACAGACTGAGCCAGGAGCTGAGCAAACTCTTGATTATTGAAAATCTTCAGACTGCAGCCACTGGGGATTTTGCAGACCGTGGTGGGGTGGAAGCCGTGGTGGTAGTTGCAGTTCCGGCTTTGCACGAAGATGCTGCTGTCGCTCAAACACTCAGCATACACCTCCCCTCCAACGTAGTACAGATGGACACCTGCGAGGAGAAGGTGGCAAATTCACACTCTGTGTCTGCTTTCATGCTCTGTCTCCACAGAGATAGGCTTCTGTTCAAAGAGATAAACCTTAATTACATATCAGAGTATCATCTGTCTTCATTTCTACTTTTCTCTTTCATCAGTGGGCAATCTGAAAGAAGAGTATGTATGCATGTAGGTATATATGTATGTATGTATGTATGTATGTATGGGGAATCAACATGTTGTATATTCAACAACACCAAACTAGCAAGCACAGGAGTTTTGATGCCTTCCATTGGACAATCTGACCACTTGAACTTTTTCTCGTTATATTTAAGTGAAGCAGTAATTGGGAATGCAAGCAGAGAGAGCAGAAACCTGGTGCATCATTTGTAGATACTGAAGAAGCCCCAAGCTCGATTCTCTGGAAAAGTCTTGGGTAATTTGGGTAGCCTCAGTTTTGTCAGCTAGCTTTAATTCCAGAAAGCTAGGTGGGAAAAAAAAGGCCTTTGCATTCCTCAGACCTATCTGCCAAATGAGGCTACACACCAATTTTACAGTCCTCTCCCCATCTCATGCCTGCTCCTTCACCTTTCATCCACAGCAGCAAAGCCCCAAAAAAGTAATATACAGAGAACCTTTGTGTCAGTAGGAGTCAATTCTAAAGGTTTTGAGAAAGCAAGAAAATTTACCTTCTGTGTTTAAAAATGGTTTATTTGCTACTTAAACCTCACACAATGTCACAAATCACAGAAGTGAACATGGAGAATAGAAAACTCGACTGCAGTCCAGTAAGAAAGCCTTGACTGTGCTCTGTCATGTAAGATTTTGCCACTGACTGTGTGGGTAGATACATACTCCCACCTGATCTGCAAAAACATTTATGGCTATGTCTTCAAGTTTGGGATTTACTCCTCCTTTCTCAAAGACTAACAGTTCTACATCACCATTACTTGTACACCTTTACTTATTGAACTGCATCCTTGTCTCTCCCACGCTCTGCTTTGGTACACACGCAGTTAAGTGCTTCAGCAGAACTCTGCCTGCAGCTGGGTTGCTCCTAACAGGAAAAATGAATGAGGTGTTAAATAAATATCCTGATACTTGGGAAGATGGATGGGGAGGAAAAGAAGGAAGAAGTATTAACACTTGAGTGGCACAACACAGGTGTGGTGCACTACTGAGAGCTGCACAAGTTCCCATGAAGAGAAAAGCTCTCCAGACTGGGGGCTCAGACTTTAGGATCTGACAGTTCTCTTCAGCTTCAGTTTTTTCTCCTTTTCAAGAGCTGGCACATCTACCCCACTGCTTAGGCATGCTGAACCCTCAACTGTCTCAGAAAATTTACAGTTTACCAAAAATGTAAATACCTAAAAAATGTGCCTTTTAGGAATGGCCCACTGCAGGGGGCAACCTCGGCTTTGCCTGCCTTTTGCATTACAGATGAGTTCAGAAAAGAGGACTGTATTAAATAGTCAGGCATAAAGATGAAGATTTTCTCTTTTGCTGAGACACAGACACAGAGTGGAAGCACAAAATTCCCACTGAAAGAATCACCAGCCTGTGAAAAATGCATTTGGAATAAACTGTTTTAGCAGGTTATCTCCCAAAATACATGTTAGGATAGCTCATTTATGTTAGAACTAAGGCTAGCTAAAACATTTGGTGCCAAGAACCACAATTTGGATTTCCATATACAGCAATAATCAAGATAAATCAAGACATTTCATTAGACAAACTGCCTTAACCTCTAATTTAGATTTCAATAGCCTTCAGGCAAATAAAAATTGATTAAGGGTGAAAGCTTCCTGTAATTACAAACCAGGTAGGAACAATACTTTGTTTATAAGACTAGGCCAGAAAATTATATGTTTACCAACACAAGCACCTCTCCCACATGCTAGGGAAGAGCAGTTTACTCTCGAGGGAAGTGGCCCAAGTTGTCATGTCTTGGGAAACACCACCCTCACCCAGAATGGATGGCCAGATCCCAAACTCACCTTTGCCAATGGATGGCCAGATTCCAAACTCACAAATACCTCTCCCACATGCTAGGGAAGAGCAGTTTACTCTTGAGGGAAGTAGCCCCGGTTGTCATGTCTTGGGAAACACCACCCCCACCCAGAATGGATGGCCAGATCCCAAACTCACCTTTGCCAATGGATGGCCAGATCCCGAGCTCACCTTTGCCAATGGATGGACAATCCCAAACTCACCTTTGCCAATGGATGGACAATCCCAAACTCACCTTTGCCAATGGATGGCCAGATCCCAAGCTCACCTTTGCCGATGTGCCGCCTGGTGTTCTCAATGGTGGAGTTGCGGTTGACGTTGGAGAGCAGCCCCAGGCAGAACCTGTTCTTGTTGTTGGAGGGGTCAGTGAAGCCATCCACCAGGATGCTGGTGGAGGACGCGTGGAACGCCTCCCCCACGCGATTGTTCAGTTCGTAGTAGACGATGGAGCACCAGTGCTTGGGCTCTTCGTAAGCGACGGCCTGGACATCTGCAAAGCCACAATGGAAACCTTACAGCCCAACAATGCTGGAACATAGGCTTGAGGAGAAAACAGTCCTAAACCAGCAGATTTGGGCTACACAGAGTAAAATAATTTCAACTTAAGACTCAGAAGAGACAAAGGCTGGCACTAGGTATGAACAGAAAAGTATAGGAAGCTCCTGGGCACATCCCAAGCCGTGCCCCAATATCCTTGTCCCATTTCCTGCAATTCTGCAACTCAGCTTTCTTTCCTACTCAGTAGATGTATTTCTGCTTCAGTTCATTTTACTAACTAACTTCAAGTCACCAGTTTGCTTACTGCAAAGTTGTATAGCAACAGGAAGAAATAGCATCACACGACTTTATCAAAGACCATTTTTCACTTTACAAAGAAGTACAGCAAGGCAGCTTAAATATACAGTCAGCAGATTAATCTTTCAGCATTCAGAGTGTGACCAAGTCTTTCTCCTGGGTTTTTTTGGGAGAATGGTAGGAGACTTCAAGAAACCCAAGAGAGATTGATATTTGTCTGCAGAACATGCATGAAGCACAGCCCCAAATAAAAAGAGGCTGCTGAGGGGTTGTGCCTTCTTTTAAATGAAGGACACTATTTCACTACTAAGACTAGAAAAGTTGGACTTGCTGCTGAAACACCAATTGTGCAGATCCCACTACAGGGCAAAGTGCTAAAATGAAAATCAGACTGGCAATATGGGAAAACTTGTTTTTTCTGGCCAGAGGTTTCCTTCTCCCAGCTCCAAGATTTTACTGATATCAATCAGCTAAGATTAGTGTTCATATTTTCCTCTGTTCACAAATCACACCACTATGAGTTTCTGTTACAGAAACAAAAAAACAAAAGTCCCCCTCAAACCAGCAGTTCAGAGTAGATACAAAAGGTGGCAAATAATCAAGAGCAGGATAACACATCCTATATCACTGTGGAAAAACTTCTGAACATAGCGTTGATTGCTAATAACTTGCTTAAAAACACTGGTAAAAAGCTGATCTTTCCTGATAATCTGGCACTTTCCATTCCTTCACATCACTGTTGAAAACGGGGAAAAAAAAAGGAAGAAAAAACAGTCTATAATTATTAGCAAGAGGTTGCTACATTTTTAATTCCCATAAAGATGCCAGCAATTATCAAAGCTGCAGCTTTGCCCCAGTTCTCAAAGTCAGGAAGAAATCTTGCCAGCTGGCCATTCTTACAGAATTAATCATATCTCTCTCACACAGATTTCATACTGACTTCCTCACATTTGCTTTAAGTCATGCAGAGCAGGTGCGTTTAGTCTCTCTATTCCCAGCATGGGCCAACAATGGAAATTACCCAACTCCATTGACAGGATGCAGCTTGTTCAATCAAATCTCTTAAGACTAACAAATCACCATGAAGAACACACTTCTACAAAGTTTGCAACAAAAAATGATGCAGTAAGTTCACAGTAAAAACTTTTCTTCTACAACCTGCAGCAGATTTTTTTAGAAGTCCTGCTATCACAGCATACATATGTGAATAATAAACATGTGAAGGCATCTGAAAGTTTTTCTTTTTAATGAGGGGACAGAGAGGAAAATTAATTGTACTAAACTACTAGAAAGGAAACATATCATTAGACAATTTTTATTTTGAAATGGCTGAATGATAAAGAGCAAGAAGAAAAATGTAAATTCTTTTTTCTTTATCATGTCTCATGTATTAGAAGAATTCTGTAATACGCATTTTGGAAGAGGGACACACAGCTGCAGAGGTCTGCAGTTAGGCATGAAGTTTGATAAATATATTTCGGAGCAGTAAATTTCTGGCCCAAAATTCCTGCAAACTACTCATACCCTCAAAGTGTAGTCTGTGTGAGCAGCAAAAAATGGAAGTGCTACAGACTGAGTTTATCACACATAAAATTCATTCCAAGCAGAGAGTAAATAGGCTAACACAAAAGCCATCCAAATGGTGCTAAGAGGGCAGATACACTTCCTGAAACAAGACATTGAGCTTAGCAACAAAACAAGTACCAAAAAAAAACCCAAAAAAAACCAACCTCAAAACCCAAAAAACCCCACCAACACCAAAAAATCCAAAACACACAACAGTTCAATTGTTCATAGCTTGTGATCTTGATAATCGTTCTGGCACAGCATCCAGCCTGCTGCTTTTTCTTGGCATGGGCCACAAGTGTGCAAGCTGAAGTGTTCTCTGAAGAATCATTTCTCACAAGGTGATGATGAATGCACAGAACCCTTTGCTCAGCAGCCATGGCTGCTGCTGTGGTTTTAACAAGCAATGTGTAAAAAGATGTCTGTGTCACAGCACGTAAAGCAATAGGCCTTTATTTCATACAGACTTTTAAAGTCTCTAAATGCCACACCTCAGGCAGATTACTCAGTATTCTGCAGCCTCAGAGGAGTTCTTTCCATTCAGAGATTAGTGGAAGTTCCCAATAGAAAACATAAAATTACTTTGGTCTTTCAGTTGGCTGGGAGAAAGAAAGTAATAAACCCCATATATTTTACATTTTTAAAGAGTCATGGGATAGATTCCTCTCTTAAATAAATATTTACATTTATAAACAATCTCCAGCTTTACTATTTAAGCCCTTACAACAACAGAAGAAAAATTACACGGCCGGTATTTTTCTTTTCCGCAGACAAAAATTTTCATGAACAGCATCCATCCAAAATTAAAGCTCAGTTATTACTCCTAAGTTCTGGAGGTTCTTTACTCTTAAGAAGTGAAACATGAAGGAGGTGTTCTTACCTCCTCTGTGCACGTCAGGGGGAATTGCAGGTGCCATCATGTTGGTATCCATGGGCTGCGAGGTATCGTGTGTCATCGGATCTTCCGGAGGCAGGTAAGTGGGCGGGGGAGTATCAGCTAAATATAGAAAAGGCAGATACATGAGTGCTTTCCTCTCTTTAAAGCACATCTACACATCCACATAAACACTCTGAGCCTGGAAATGCTTCCAGCCTGACTCAGCTATAAACTTCCACCCACCAGAAATCTGAAAAAGCAATCATGGACCTTGAATAAGGAAAGCAAAGAATTGCTGTGTATATTAAGCACAACTGCAATAAAAACAAGTCACTTCACCCCCACATAAAGCCACAAAAGAAAGCTCAGCTGTGTTTCCAACCCACAGTTCTGCAGCCTGAAAGTGCCATACAAACATCAGGGCACAAAGAGGTCTCAGGGCCCAGCCAGCAGTAGATACTGAATATGTTAAAAGTGAACAGAAGCTTTTCTGTCTCCAACACAATTCTGCCAGGAAATTATTTAAACATCCCAGCTATATCCAGGGCCTTATCACTGTCAGTGCAAAGTATTAGCTCTGTTTCCCTAGACTGGGAATAGCAGAAAGCGTTCAAGAACCCAAATCCTACAGAAGTGGCCTTGTGGGTCTGGAATTTCTCCGTCAGTGTTTCTGTCCCGTCCCATTCAGGGCTGCATCACCAGCACGGGAGCCCATGCACAATGCCCACACTCATTAGCACATGTTAATATATGTTAATGAGTGTCAGCTCTGTTTGAAATGTCCCAGCCAGCACTGCCCTTCAGCTGCCTATTCCACTCCTGGGAAAGCTTCCCAAAAGATTTCCTACAAGCTGCAGGAAGGAGGCTGCCAATGTCACCATTTCCCAATAGACCAAAGGACACTCTCCTCCAGATCAACTGCACAGAGATACATCCAAGAGTAGAAACCCTTGCCTGATCCCTGCAAGCTTTTGCTGCAAGAACTGGGATTAGATTACCACTGTGATGTCTCTGCTGCTGCTCATCCCACATTTATTTCCATTACTGAGAGTATGGATTGCAAACTACCACAGCAAATAATCACAGGGGATTCCAAAACTCTGAAAACCAAATTAGCATCAACAAAAGGCAGGAGAATGCTCTGTAACTTTGGGGGTTTTTCTGTGGAGTGGTGACTTTGTTCAGATTTCTTTTTAATGTATTTTCTAAGAAAACATGTGTTCATTAAATTTATCAACTAATTTATTGTTTAGCAGGTATTTTGTATTTTAGATCTAATGCTGGCAGGTGCCTGGCTAATTCTGTTTCTTGAACACATTCAGGTGGATGAGAAAGCAGCAGAGAAAGACACAGATGGCAACAGGGTTGCACTAAAAGCTTAACAAACTGCACAGGATTTTGAGTCTCATGTTTTACTAAGCCTTAAATGCTTGTGTGTGTGTTGTCATGTCATGATGTTGGTCATGCACAAGATTCCAAGGCTAAGGGCAACAAATTAGGCAGTATCTAGAAAGTGTTCAAGGCTAACTGCTTTGCCCCTTTGTTTTTGTATTTTCCAGATGTCAGCCTCTTTCCCCATTAGTGCAAGATGGACAGCTGTCCAGAGCTAAGCATCAAGGACATCAGTATCCTGACCTCCCCTCTAACTCAATTTCTTCACTGCAGCTGCAGACATTAAGGGCATGTGGACAGAACAGACCTTCAAAGATCAAGTGAACTTCCACAAGCCAGCATTCAGGAAGACCTTGTTAGGTCTTTATCTCTGTTGGAAGCGCCCCAACCACAGCAATCATGTTTAAATAAAAAGAAAAAAAAGACAGCTGGTTTCACAGCAAATTCTCACATTTTTTAGAAAAGCCAATACAAACTCATTCCTTCCTTCCACCAAATTCAGTAGTTTTCACTCACAAGAGAAAAATTTGCAACAATTAGCAAGAGAAGAAATCTATGGATATTAATTTCATGTAATAGGAAACAGATTTTCACAAATCTGCTGCTTTGTTTACACATACCCTCCCCTCAGCCCCTGAAGGAAACAGGCAAACAACATCAGTAAGGATTTGTACTGCATCTTTCTCTCAGCATTTAGATCAAGAAATCCACCACAGATTGCTTCTGCAGTATTTTTATCCTGCTGCATGAAAAAAACAAAAAAAGGCAGCTTCATGGAATTTTCTACAGACACCAGTCAACAAAGGAAGGCTCTTCTCTGTAGGTAGTAAAACAGACTGAAGAGTTATTTTAAGGGCGTGTTTTTCAGTTGAAGCTTCTTGGAATTACACCACTATGAGAAGAAATTGTTTATCAAGTAGCAATAATGTGATCACCTGGAGAAATATCCCTTTTCTGTGGAACTAAAGCCTTGTCCTGAACTTATGATCATAAGCAATGATGATCTCTAGGAACCACACTTCTCACTTCTGGTGCATTGAACACTACACTTTGTGGGTTAAACTGCTGAACTGGTCCCCAAAACATTTTGGATCCCTCCTCACCTCACAAGAGTTCTACTCTAATGTTTTAAGTGTGTTTGAAAGAGAGACAACACTAAAGCCTTCAGTATTACCAGACATAAGAGATTCTGTACTCTTTATTACCTTACATCTGTTAGTTTGATATTAAACACAAGTGTTGGCTGATCATTTGGTGTCATTGAGCAAAAAAGTCCACGGCAGCAGTGATGTCCAAGCACCTTGTCCCTTCTCAAGGGCAACAAAACTGTACCTGGCATCTGGAACACCCTGTACACATGACTGTGCCTGGCAGCTGGAACATCTGTACACCCTTCTCAAGGGGAGCTGACTGTACCTGACATCTGGAACATCTGTACACATACATGACTGTGCCTGGCAGCTGGAACATCTGTACACCCTTCTCAAGGGGAGCTGACTGTACCTGGCATCTGGAACATCTGTACACATACATGACTGTGCCTGGCAGCTGGAACATCTGTACACCCTTCTCAAGGGGAGCTGACCGTACCTGGCATCTGGAACATCTGTACACCCTTCTCAAGGGGAGCTGACCGTACCTGGCATCTGGAACATCTGTACACCCTTCCCAAGGGAAGCTGACCGTACCTGGCATCTGGAACATCTGTGCGCCCTTCTCAAGGGAAGCTGACCGTACCTGGCATCTGGAGCATCTGTACACCCTTCTCAAGGGAAGCTGACCATACCTGGCATCTGGAACATCTGTACACCCTTCTCAAGGGAAGCTGACCATACCTGGCATCTGGAAAGGGCTGCCCGGGTCTGAGCTGGCTGGAGAATGGGGGTAGGTGCTGCTGCTGCTCCCAGGTGAGTTGGGGTAGCTGCTGCTGGGCGAGTGGGGGAAGGGGTGGCTGCTGGGCTGCTGGAAGGAGTCCGGGAAGGTGGCGTTGTGTGGCATGTGGGGCTCGTTCTGCCCCAGGTTGCGGAACTGCGCCAGGAGGCTGTGCTGGGGGTTGTACTCGCTGTGCCTCGGCACCAGCACCGGAGGAAGAACTGCAAAGGGACAAAGAGAGAAAAGCCACAGCGTTAGAGACTCGGTCCTGAAGGTGTACAGAGGGAAAAAACCCCCACATTATTCCCCCACCCCAGCACATCCACAGGTGCCTCAGAAACAAGGCGGCCAAAGCCAGGAGCACATGTCCAAGCAAGAGCTCCTTCCTTCCCTCACATCCGGATACTGCACAGCTCCCTGGATTGCCAGATGGGAGCCTGCTTTCACAGAGGGCCAGGGAAGAGGAGCCAAGAACAAACCACAGTTCTGTGTTTCAGTCTCACTCGCACGAAGAGGTGCTGGGAAGAGCCTGACAATGCTGACGTGCAGTTCCTCCTGCTGCACTTGTCACCTGACTAATCACCTAATGGCCTGTAACCCAAACCCTTGCTAATAAGAACACTTTTTTTTTTTTCTGAAGACAATACTAATAAGCCTTGAACTCAGTCTGGTCCCAACAGCTGTAATTTTATTTTTAACCTAGACTATGTTCTTACAAGTTTCTATTAAAACAGTTATTAACTCTTCAAGTCAGTTTACAAACTGTGCAGTTTAAACAGAATTATGTAGTTCAAAAAAACCAACTGAGCAGCAATTGAGCTGCAACTATGTGCCAACTATGGGATCAGAGAAACATCAGAAACTACGAGTCTCACCACACTTCTGAAGCCTTCTCAGCTGTGAAACAAAGGTCTCTTTCAAACTGGGAATATGAACATGATACCAGATACACTAAGATAAAAGAATCAATTCTTTTTCCAGTTCCTCAGCTTCTATCTTTGAATGCCTCACAGCAAAGTCCAAGCTAACTGAAGGATTAAAAGCTCTTCTTTCCACAGAAATGTCTGGGTGATGGATAGGAGAGGAGAGACAAGGTCAGGGAGAGCGAGGTCCATGCGCAATGTAGTGAAGAGAAATAAAGAAGCAAGTCCTCTTCACATCATCCCCCTTTAGAACCTGCATTTCCCAACTCCATGTCTGAGCAGGACTGGAAAAAAACTCCCTCAGATAGTCTGCCTTCAAGAGAGGGTGCCAAAAAACCAACAAAACCCAGGAAAACCAAGCCAAGGCTACCACCCCCTTTCCTTGAGACTCCTGCTCTGGCCTCAACACCTGGGGACACAGAAGAGGAACAGGAGCATGTGTAGTCAACAAGCCTACAAAGACATAGCTATCACTCAGATTAAGAAAGGTGTTTTGGAGACAGCTGCTTTATTAAAAGCCTGAATTACAAACTAATTGCCAAAAAAAAAATAAAACCAACATTTTCTTCACATGACAAACAGGTTCTTCCAGGACACTGAGGCATCTTTACTCTTCCAGCACTTTGCTATTACAGAAGCAGCACTAAGGTATTTACTTTACTGTCCTGGAGTCCAAGAGAACCAGGAAAAGCACTCAACACAGAGCCCAGGTCTGAGGTCTAGGTTCATGCTTAAAAGGGATATAAATGAATGTCAAAATAAAACCCTTACTCTCACTAAAAATTCCTAAAGTCACAGATTAACTAAAAAGAAAAGAAGTAGGTTTCCCTTGCTCAGATTTTTTTTTTTTGCACATGCCTAAGAGAGTAATTAAGCTCCCATTTTGGCCTGCTAGTGCCATTAATGCAGGAGCAGTCTGATCCCAGAAATCTTCACTGAGCATACACTGAAAAAACCCCAAGCCCTCACTACTGAAATTTAGGCTGCCCAAGCAGAAGCGGGTTTCAAGTATTTAATCTGATCTCTCAATTTCCTAGAGCAACTTTGCTGAGATTCCAAGAGATCTCAAATATTTGAGGCAGACGTCACCCTTAAGTAGATTTGTTTGGATGTCAAAAAACCCTAGTCCACTTTACAAGGCCTAGGCAAAGTTCCTAATTATGGTGTTTTCTGAAACAAAACACATCCATCTGTCATTCTGTGGAAGTTCTCAATTGCAAAACAGCCCAGGAGAAGCTACATCTCCTCCAGCTGTGCAGACTGTTTCTTGCTCCAACACAACCATTCTGACATGCCATTGGAAAAGGCTGTCAAAAAAAGTTACTCAGATTCAGGTGGACATCAGAAATCCCTCATCTTCCACATGTCAGAGCCAACCTCTCTGAGTATTAGGTTTTCTCAGAATTAAGCTTGTTCTGTTAAATCAAACAGTCCTTTTGCAGCTAGGTCAAGTACTACTTAATTGTCACAGTCAACATTTGGTGGGATAATAAATCACCAGTGAAAAAATTAACAATGAGATCATGTGTTAAAATGTATTTTCCCTTTCCTGTCTTTATGATTCTTCCTTACTTTTCTAAGCATTAAAACAACACAGCTTTCCTATCTCTTCCTTTCCTGTGGATGAAGGTCAAACCATTAACTTTTATGGAGTTAATTTGTGCAGAAAGTACATCACCTACCTTTCCCATCCCCTACCTCACATTAAACAATGACACACATGACATCAGAGGAAGCCAAATGATTTACAGCATTTTAAAATAGCAGGAGAACAGGATATTTTCTGTATGTTTTCTGTAATTAAATTAATGCAGTGCCAGATTTTCCCAAGGTATATATACATGTTTTCTCCTGTTGGGCAGAACCACTGGCAAAATTTGGAAGGACTTGAGATAAAAACAAGTCTCCTTTTCCCAGGTGTCCTTCATGCAAACCAATGTTTTTTGTCCAACTCCGCCAACCTCAAGTGATTAAATGCCAACTTCTTCAAAGGGGGAAAAAGAATACAACTGGTATTGATACAACACAAATAGTCTCAAGGACATCACTGCAGAATTTCTATTAAGTGCTGACCCTAATCCACATCCTCCCTGCATACACAAAACCTTCAATGAGGAGGAAAAGCCCCGAAAGGCCACATCAGGTAGGACAGAGTGCTCCAATCAGTCCAACTCCAAGTCACTGCCAGAACCTGATCTCTCTGCAGCTCCCAGCTTTTTTGCAGGGAAGCTGCTCCTAGTGGAGCACAGAGGAGTTAATTTGACTGCTGCTCACTCAGGAGCAAAGGCATGAGCAGGGACTGGGCCCTTTGGAGCATGGAAGGCTGCCAGGAGCTCAAACCACACAGGGGGACACACACCCTTCCCGCTCCCCTCGGCCCTGGGTGAGGCGCTGGGCTTCTGGTCAGGCTGCAGCCCTCAGGCACATGCAATAACAAATGACTGAGGCTCAGTGCAGCAGGGGAGGAGGCTGATCTCTGCTGCAGCTGCCAGCTCCAGGAAGAGGAATAATTGAAGGGGAGAGAGCATGAGAGAGTTATTCGGTGCTAAGCCAGCACACCTGTTGCTATGAACTAATGAAGCAGTGCACATCTTTGCTGTGCAGATCTCCGCAGGATGTGCCTCTGACCATTTGCAAACACAATTCCTCCCTTCCTCTCCAGCAGAAGGGAACACTGATACAATAAAAAATTCATTTTCTTTCTTTTTTTAAAATTTAACATCAGTATCATCAGCATATATTTAAAGGAAACATAATATTGAATACAGTGTTGTCTTAAAAAGCTGCTGCACAGATTTGCCAAGTCAAGCTCATTAAAGTTAATGGAGTAGAACCACAAGTCATCCAACAGCTTGATTTCTGTAATTCTTCAAGCACCAGATTAAAAGGTTTTATGTGCTAAATTGGGCTAAATTTTGCTCCCAAGTTTTTCTATCGATGTAGACCTGCAGCTGAGAGTTAATCCAGGACTACTACCAGGAAGGTTACTAGTAAGGAAGAGGGGGACAAACCCCCAGGAAGCAGGCTGGGGATGTTTGTGGAACTGTAGCTCAGATCCTGTGTCTGTCGAGCCAGCCTGGGAATTGGGAGCTTGTTTTTACCATGCAAATCAGACCAAGTATGCCTGCACCAAACAAGAGGAGTTATATTAAAGAAATTAGAGCTACAGGGCAATTTAACCCACAGGGCTATTTCATCTAGCAGCCAAGAATGCCAAAAATACAGAAGATAGACCAAAGGCAACCTGGCTTTCAGATAAATGTTCTGACTAACCACACCAAGGAAGAAATGCTTTTATGAAAATGTAATAGTGGCCTTTGAAGAAAATAACTGATCTCTACTCTTTTTATCTCCAGCGTGTCACCCTGTTCTTCTTCAGAAAACTAACAGCTGTGCTATCCTAAATAGAGATCTTCTTACTTTTCTTTTTTGTTCTATTTTCACATTCCAGAGATAATGATTTTAGCAAACACAGAAAGTATCCAATTTATGAACATAACTTCTTTTTTTAAGTTTGTCTATGAAAAACCTCAAACTAATCCAATCCAAAGGACCTGCTGTACTTTCAAAGAAGCATATTTTCTATCCAGATGGGTTTTGATTACTTTACACAAGGCCCAGATGACAGCTAGTTTCCCTCAAGGACTCATTTTTTCCACACCCTTTGCACGTTATGTGAAAATTTGGGTAGGTATCTCTGTTTTCACGTATGGAAATTGAAAGACCATGTAAGGAAATACAAGGGGCCACATATAAGAAAGCAGACTTTAATCTACTTGCCTTGCCAAATAGATTCTACTTCTTCTGCAAAAAAAAATATAAATAAATAAATAAATAAAAAAAGAAAAATATAAGCAATTAAAAACCGCGACTTGGTTGACATATGTTCTGTAAAAGGGTTTGTACCACAACAGGGCCCTCAGTGCTAATGAAGACCTGACAACACTATCATTAGGCAGAGTGCTTTAATTTCCAAGCATTACATAGCTGCATTTTCATCTGAATTTATGTAAAACCACGTATGTTTTGCCAGAAAAACAGAACTGCAGGTTGGGAAGAAGGAAAATCCTAAAACAAAAGTTCATGCTATCTGGAAATAAGAAAATCCTGCAAAGACTAAATTGTAACAAAAAGGAACAGTTAGGAGAAGGAAAAAAAAAAAACCAAAACAAAAGCAACAAAAGACAGCAGCAGTGTTAAACTAATAAATTTGAACCCTCCTGAAGACTCCCAGCTTCATTTCCTGCCTTTGAGGTCACAGCAGCTGAAGCTGGCTGTGGCATCCTGATGAGCGCTCCAGTCCCACGGCGGGAGGTGGGAACAGAGCAGGTACCAACACATGCTCAGCTGGACCTGCTGCTCTCTGCAGCACCAGGGAGTCATTCTGACTGCCAGGCCTTGCCAAGATCTTGCTTGTAAACATTAAAACACTGGGCAGAGAGAAAACTTTTCATGTCACTAGGTTCTCATGTTGCGTGAGTTATTCTTGGTTAAAAATATAAAATTAATAAGCATTGCATCAAAAGGAATCTCTGAGGATTGAACTCCTTAAAGCTCTTCCAATAACCCTTGGCTGTGGTATCACAGCTTTGCTTTGCTGGTTTCTCAAAAGGAGAAATTCCAGTCTTTGAGACTTTCCCTCCAAGCCTCTGTTCTAGTAATTATATCTATTCAGCAATCTGTTTTGGGTGACAAAAAGACCAACTTTCTACTCCAGGAGAAAGCTGACAGCTGTCTTGTTTTCTCAACTCTTTTAATTTTATTTTGCAGTTTTGGGAGACCCCAAAGCTTGATTTGTCATTTTGCACAGTTACAAATGAAGACCCTGTGTCTTGGAAAAAAAAAAAAAAAGACAAAACAGTTGTTATACTGACTTTGCTTTTACATCAGACATCTGGTCCAAATGCATTTGACAAGTAATATTAGGACATTTCCTGCATTACAATATTCAGCTAACATTAGATTTTATTGGCGGATGCTCTGATAAGCTGACATTCTGATTAAACTGACATTTGCCAAGGTCAGTCTCAGAATTCAGCACTAATTGTATGCACATTAGCGAGGCAGCCCTAGTAAGCAGATTTGGTGGAGGAGCAGTCATAGTGATAGTGTGTATTAACTCAGACATTTACACAGACCAGAGTTCAAATTACCTGTACCAAAGGCACAGTCACCATCCTACTGAGCAGGTTAAAACTTGGAAGTCTGGTCTTTCAAATCAGAAGAAACATCTGTGTCTGGTTAATTTTGAAGAAAGAAAACACACAGAATATGACAGAAACATATCTTTCTTGACAACTTTTATCCCTTGTTGCAGTTTCTTTTTCTGACACGTGGTGAGGCTGGACAAGGAAAGCCCTGCTGTTACTCCATTCCCTCCTTCCACCTCCTCATTTCAATTCCTCTCGCCCAGCTCAGCTCTGGTGGGGAATTTCAGAAGTGAATTCTGCAAAGCCAAAATGAAGGAAGTTTTATTCTGCTTGCCAAGCAAACTGACAGTTGCTTTTGCTATTTTGGGGAACCAGCCTATAATTGTGCCCACCTGTTGTAGCAATGCTATTTTTAAAGTCACACCCAAGTGCACACATGGCTGCACAGCAAAATTTGTCAGGGATGACACTGTGCTCCCTCACCCCCAGCCTGCAGAGGTGCAGAAATCCTGCTCTGGGAATCATACAGGAACAAGGATTTTTGTAACTTGGTTCTACACATTAACTCTGAAGGGATGCAGCAATTTTGCCCTCCCTTCCACCCCAGAAGCAGCTTCCCATTTGCCTTTTCCACTCCCCTTCTCCTCTCCCCTTATCCCAGATGCCAGGCACTGCTGGCATTCTCCTCCACCAGGCCTGGATCTGTGGGAGCCTGGGGTAGGTGTGTTGCCTTTCAGAGCCTCACTGAGAGCAAAAGCAGAGGAGATCAAAGACAAGTATGAAAATAATCATGTTAAAGTCATGGGCAGAGAGTCCACACCAAGAGCAAACCATCATGACACACCTAGCACTCTACTCAGAGCCTGGGGACCTGGCCTGCTCTTGGGGAAAAAGCAGCTGCACATACAGGTAAAATGTTTCTGGCCAGCAACAAGCGTGCTGAAGCAGAAACACACTTTGAATTCATGGTTATAATTGAAAGGAACATCACAGTTTTCAGCTGTAAAAATCCAACTGTTGTGACACTGCATTTATCTGCATCACCAGAAAGCCACCACTGCTTGCCCCCAGTTTGGCTGGAACATTGGGCACCATCAGCTTTGTAAAGCCAGCTCTCTGAAGAAGAGAAACTTAACAAAGGAAAACCATTCAGCCCTTTTGATTTATGTTTTATTGGTAATTGCAAAAAAATGGGGGATAGCCATCTACAGAAACACTGCACCTTCAACCACTTCCACACATTAAACCTGAAAACAAAGTTAATTTCTCTTCTGCCTCCTTTGTAACATATTATAAAGTCAGAACCTAGCAGGATGATGGGGCAAACACAATAGAGGCAAACACAAATCTGCATCAGAATGGAGGAGAGCTAGTGTTCACTAGCACTTTAAGAAAATTAAATATTCAGTTTCTTCATCTTCCTTCCTTCCCCTTTAGCTAAGGCAAAAGAACTGAACCTCCTCCCCTAAAGCCACATTAGAGGTGTGACTTATTATTATTATTTTTAATAGCAGTGGCAATTTAAGTACCTCTTCATCCTCCCTGTTCTGTATTCCACTCCTTTTGTTTTGCTGTTAGAGCAAACAGGATCCAGGCCCTTTTTTTCCCCTAAAATCCTGGATGAGAGCTTTCATCTGGTCCCATTGCCATAACTGAGGACAGAGGTAGCAGAGGCTGTATCTCCACAGAAACCTGAGGAATAAGAGACTGGAAGGAAGTGTCTGAGGAGGGACACATTCTCCAGCAAACCCTGAGAGGTCATTTGTGGCATTTGCAGAGGGATGAGAAACATTGTGGCAGGTTTTTCCTCACAGCCTCTGTGTATCCAGTACACCTAATTATTTAGCAAGTCTTGATCATACTTAAGGATAATCCCAACAGGTATCTCTAAACCAAAAAATAAAACTGAGGAGAAGCAGCAGATTCAGCCAAGCAATACACAAGTTCAGTGTGCCAATTTTTAAGAGGCATCAAATTCAGACCTTGCTCTCCTTAATTAAAAGCTTTGCCTTGCCAAAGGAGAAATCTGACAGCCATTAACTACCGTGCTCCAGAAATAATTCTGCACACAACAGACTAGGGAACAGCAGCACTGAGCCACTTTAACCCATCTTGAGGGGATATTTCCCCCTGGCACTCAAAGTGCAAGGCTGCATTCCCACCCCCAGCAACAAGTCTCTACTTTCTCCTCTCACATCCCTCCACCTGCACTCCTTCCCAGATGTCCTCCACAGGGCTGTGTTGGTACAGATGTTCCTGCAGCCAGAACAAAGCCCCTGTGCTGCTGATCAGCCTGGAAGATAACACAGCAGGGAGAGGACAAGTGCCTGTGATCTGTTCAGCACAAGGGAGCTGTGGGCTGGACAACACAAGGAGCAGGAGCAGCCCATGCACCCCACCATGGAGCACAGCTCCATCAGCTCCCTGCCTCCAGGCTGGAAGAGTCACAGTGTCACAGGAGGGCCACCCTTCCCCACCTCCACCCTGGGTCCCCATGCTGCCGTGGCTCTATGTGAGCGAGCTGAGAGCACTGAGCTTGCCAAGTTAACTGTGCCAAAAAGCAGCTTTCTGTGAGTTTAGTTGTCTTGATTTGCACACCACAGGAACAGACAGGCCCCTGTGCCTGTGCAGAGCCTCCTGGCCAGGTCAGGCATGAGCAGGGTGCTATCATGTCACATCCATGTTCCTGCCAGGTGCCACACTCCCCTCCTGTGCAGGGACACTGGGAGATTCCCTCTTTGAGGCTGCTGACAGATTTCTGCCTCCTCCCACTGTTTACAACCTGCTCCTGTCTAGGCTGGCTAACAGAAAAATCTCACTTGGGTTCAGGTGTAGCTTTGTAGCTGGCAGACACACCACAGAGTGCCAGTTCTCATGCTTTCCAAGCTTATCTTCTATTCAGGGTGGAATAAGGTGTCAAGGCAGAAAATCCATTCGTGCCTCTAGCACTGTGGAAACTGAGATGTATCCACAGCACTGACTTCCCAACAAAGAGCACTACCTTACTTTACATATTTGAGGATTTACCACTAATCCATTCCTCAAACCTTGCACAACACTGAAACAAATCACACAACAATGAAGGGATAGATGCCATCCCAAGTATGGATAATACCCTTCAGATCTCCAATAACTGGTTCTGCACAAAACAGTTAAACACAGAGACCACGCTGTCAAGCAGAGCTTCAAGATGTACCTTGCACACAAAACATGTATCATACACAATGTGAGTTTCCAATTCTGCTTTGTCAAGGGAAAACACATGTCTAAGCCTTCTGGGAAACACAAACCTCGATATCTGCTTGAGTCCATAGATTGTTGTAAGTGGTGACTCATGCATGAATTCACACTACCCATTAATCTCAAAGTGACAATAATGATGCTTTAATATGCTGGCAAAAATGGGAAAAAATGGTTAGCGGAATTTGGGAGTGACAGTCACAAAATTAAGATAAAGATCATGTTTGGAGGACAGCAAGAACAAGAAAGGGACGGGAAAAAAGAAGTCAGAAGTTATGGAGCACAGCTCTCCAAGCCAAATGGGAGTTCAGCTACCCCCTGTTTCCAAAAGCTGTTTTCCCACTCAGCTCCATGCAGCATCCCTCAAAACAATCTGTGTCTGACCAAACACAAACCCCTCCTACACTACATACCCAGCCAAAAATGTACATTTTAGTTAGACATCTTTTGAAAATTTTATTCTGTCTTGCATAACTCATTGAAGTGAACACAGAATATGGACAGAGTCCCCAGTTGCACCAGAGGAGGTTTAGGTTGGATGTTAGGAGGAATTCCTCCACAGAAAGGATGATCAGGGAGCTGGTGGAGTTACCATCCCTGAAGGTGTTTAAGGAAAGACTGGATGTGCACTCAGTGCCATGATCTGGTTGACATGGTCATGTCTGCACAAAGGTTGGACTCAGTGATCTCAGAGGTCTTTTCCAAACTAAGTGATTCTGTGATTCTGTGAAGTGACAGGATATTTACAAACACCTGGTTTTAAATGTGACATGAATGGTCCATACTGAGTTCTCAAACTCAGTAGTTGTTTTCAGTACTAAATCCAAATGAGTTCGAACATGAAATCTGGCATTACAGTAAGAGCCCCACTGTTGCTCAGTCTGATAGAAAGAGAGGTGTTTCAGGAATCTTCATTTTCAGTATTTTGGAATAGTGAATGCAAGCAATCAACCCAGACATATGCACATAACTAGCAGTAGAAGTACATGACTATTTTATTATCCCTCTTGTACTTAACATGAAATTGCTGAGATTTTTTTTTTTAAATTTTAAATTTTTTCAGAACTGTTTTTCCAGAGCTGAGTTCCTTTGTTCAAGCTGCTGCTGTGTAAATACATACATTATGGGTATTGCATCTGCCATTCACATGATTTCCAAGTTAATACTAACACAGCAAAGGGAAATATTTAACATCAAGATATGCACTGTGCATTGCAGATTTAAGACAAATGCAATTTCCATCCACAGCAAAACAATCTTGCAACAACCTCATTTCCATCATGGTTCTGTGTATCCTTGCCACTCTACAGACAGCTGCAGAGTTTGTGAAATGGCCAACACTGATGGACTTCCCACGCTTAAACCAGGGAAGTCCACCCATGCCTGCAGTGCATTTCTGCAGCTGTACACCCTCACAAACAGCTGGAGACTAGTGATGACACATCCAAGCACAGCTCATCTTGGTCCCTGCAAGTATTCCCTGATAATAAACTTGCCCGGAGTTATCAAAAAGAGCTTGGCCCTTGAGGAGGAGACTGGACAGATAATGCATGGCACTTTAAGAAAAGAAGTGAGGCAGTGGGTAACAGGTAAGCAAACTGTGTTTGCAGAACAGCTGGCAGTAGAATTTCACCTATAATCAAACAGCGCTATCAAAGTTCAAAATGAGGGGAATATAAGCTGCTGTCTAAACTCAGAATCTTTTTAAAAGGCAACAGCTGTTAGAGACACTATAAACAATATTATTTTCTGAAGAAACTGAAGTGATAAAGTGAAATAATAATTTGAAAATACTACTACTACTACTAGCAGTATTACTACTGCTGTGTGTCAGAATGGTTTTCAAGCACAGATAATGCAAATAAATCCTTTATGTTAGCCTGCAATGCCTCACACAAAATCACAGATCTGCACAGTTGAGTAAACAACAAATTAACTGAGGGATAGTGGGTACCAACATTCCCAGATGATACCAGGCCCAGCAGCCTGAGACACACACTAAGACTACCTCTGTGTAGAGCTAAAACATTTGCACAAGTGCAGCATTCGCCCCTGTGAAAGGGAGAACTGCTAATTAATGCCTACATCCAGATAAACTGCAGAGGAAGAATCTGACATGTGCAAACAGCCACTTTTGCTTATTTAAGCCGATGAGTCACATAATTAATTGCCACACTTTGCATTGCTCAGATAAGGTGTAAAGGTACAAACAAGGAAGAACCTACCAGGACTTTCCACCCGCTTGTAGTGGTAGGGATTGATGCAAACCTCCTTCTGCTTTGACCCAAAGGGGAACTCGCAGCATTCCAGAGGTTTCAGTTCGTGGTGGCTCTGCAGGTCGGGCCAGCGCCACACTCTGCAGTAGATGACGTGCGGGAGCCCCTTCCTGTGTGACACCTGGAGCCGGCCATCCAGGGAACGAGGGATTGTCACACAGTTGCTGGGCTGGCCAGGACAGCTCAGGGCTTTCTCCAGCTCCTCCATAGCACCTTTCTTCTTTTTCAGTTTTTTCACTAATGCATCAACAGCTTTCTCTGCCCACTTCTCTTCTTCGTCCCCTTGCTTCCACCCCAACAGCCTCTTCACTGCTGGGCTGGTGAAGGAGAATAAACTTGTTACATTCATGGTGACCCTGCTGTGGTGACACCACAGAACCCAGCAGAAACCACTGCCCTGTTCTTCCACCACCACCAGGGTACAGCAGATTGAGGCAGCAGTCAAAAGCAGCCTGGATCAAACAGTTCTGGTCCTTTCTCCTTTTCGATCCTCCAATCCCAGGAAGGCAGCGCTGACATCCCCCCTTGATGGTCACAACCTTCTCATTATTCTAAATCCTTCTGGTTGACAACCTAAAGGAGAGTATCAGAAAGAGAAAAAAAAGGATTTTACCTTTCAAGTTAACATACAGCAGTTAAAAATACCCCCCACTGCAACCCAGAAGAGTGGTGTGATCAAAAAACATCCAACAACAAAACAACAACAAATGCTGACAACCTCCAGGACTGGACTCAAGGAACATCTGATGAAAATTTAAGCAGCAGGACCTCCGGCTGAACCCAGTACATCCCTATATTAGAAATGTAAAATCTAGCCTAAAACAGTCCCTCCTCAGTTTAAATTTTTCACTATTAAATGTGAGGGGTGCTACAATCTGCCTGTCAGCTGTTGCAACCTTAACCAGCAAAACATCCCAAGGAAACAGTGCAGGATCACTAGTGCTTTTTTTATTATTTATTTCAGAGAGCAGCTGGAAGCAATATGCCTCAACAGCAATGTGCTGCCCAGCTCTCTCCAAAACTGCCAGGCATGAAGTTCAAAAATCACTCCACTAGACCTGAGCATAATTCAATCTGAAAAAAAAAAAAAAAACAAAACAGTTCAGTTTTACCTACTTTGAGGAACAAATAAAAAATAAAAGAAAAAAAAAATAAAGAAAGATCTTATCCCTCATTCACTCACATGAGAAAGAATACTGCATCTGCTCACCCCACCCAAGAGCCCTCAGAGCTCCTGAGCAGCCCATAAGGGAAAGCTATCATGAACTTCACTGATTATCCACTGACCCTTCATGCTGCAATGTCTGCCTGATATACTCAAGGACTCATGAAGGAGTGGGAAGGACAAGGAAGTCCAGATAAGAGGATTTTATACAGCACAGTAGTTCTCAAGCTGGGAGACAAGGAATGGGCCTGAAGAGATGGGTCAAGAGGGGGAGGAATGCCACATCTGCAGGAGTCCCAAGAGTGTTTTGTCCTTGTCCAGGATGGGAGCAGGCAAAAGGCTCTGGCAAGGGAAACAGAAGAGACCCAGACTGGCAGGGGGTGGAAAATGAGACAAAGAGCACCACACCATTGATTTTCAAATAGACAGACAAGACAGGAAACATATCCTGGACTGGATACCAACAGGTTGCAGAGGAAGGGGGAAGGGGAAAAGGATATGAATGTTTTTGTTGCCATCAGAACAACACAAAAAACACCCAACCAACCAGCAATCTATACACACAGAGAATAGAAGGTGTCAGCACAGCCATGTCAGAAAGGATTTCACAGCTATACCAAGAAAAGATTGTAGACCTGAAAACTGCAAATGCTATGGCACACTTACCCTCTTGACTGTCATAAACTGCAATGGTTTCATAGTATACCACTACATTTGAAGAATTTTAAGCTGAAAACCATCTACTTTATTCAAATTAACTTGTCACTAGAACAGTTACCTAATTGCAGAGGTTCAGTTTTACTAGGCTGACTGCAGAAACTACATTTATGGGAATAATGATTATGGACTAAGACATAGGCCACATCTACCTACACTTCAAACTGGTACATTTCTTTTATGCTAAGAAGTGAATTAGAAATAATAATGTCCATGCAAGGGAAGATTTGCATGAGCCTGGGGCAAATTTAAGAATTTGTTTTGTTACATGGGCATGTGCTATACTGTTAAATGAACTGAAACTCCATTACTGTCACTGACTGTACTCCAGGTATACTTTATCCTTACATGCACTGTAAAGTGCTCTATTAAAATGCTGTGCTAATTTAAGAACTGAATTACCAGAACCCCAGTGCATGTGCTTTAAAGCTTTGTAACTGAGTTATTCCCAATTCATAAATAGTCTGTATCTCAATCAATATTCTATGTATCTTTTTTCCGGTGCTTTTCAAATAAAATATACAAGTTCCACACACAAAAGTTACAAGTTCCAGTAGTTTATCAAGTAAAGCTTTCTCCTTCACTTCCATCTGAATTAAACAGAAGAGATTTGAGTTGAAGCTCTAATAAAGGAGGAAGTACAAAGTCTACATTTCAACCCGAGCTTCATTCAACATTGATAATGTTTGCAGATGTGGTTCTACCCAGGCCTGACCCATTTTTCACCCAGCTACTTGCTGTGAAAAAGGAAAAGTCCTGTCTGTTAAGCCTGTGTGTTCATACCAGTGCATGAAAATCCAGCCCTAACACGGGCTAGCACACGGGCTCTGCACAGACTAAGACGACCTCGGATGCAGCCCCAAGCAGTCAGACCAAAGGAACAGATTCTCTGAAGTCTTTGGATCAAATCCTGCAGCACACACATATTCCACTCCCCCAATCACGCACTCCAAAACAAGTTTCACCCTCACCATCAAAGCTATGGTGGCACCTCTGTGGCAACAGCTGCTGGGAGCAGGAGGAACAGCATTAGGCCCAGTGCTCGGAGTGAGCTTGGGAATAACGCAGCTCAGCAGGACCCAGCTGGGCACCAGCCTCCAGCCAGGGATTCCTGCTCAAGTCCTGCCTCCAGAACACAGCCTAAGCACACCCCAAGCCCTGAACAAGCAGCAAGATAAGGGAAGGGGGACAAAACCCACAGCTGCTGTACACTAGTTTCTCTAAGCTCCAAAACCAATATTAAGCTAAAAAAACCCAAAAAACAAACAAACAGACAAAGAAAAAAAAAAAAACAACAACAAAACCAAACAAATAAAACCCAAACCACAATGTATGTGGAGATTTTTGTTTCCAAGAAGCAGAGAGCTTGTCTGCAGGGCTGAGCCCTTGCCAGTACATTCCATTTCCCTTTCTGCCACTCTTGGTTTCTGCACTGCATCATTTCCTGTATTACTTCTGCACAAAGTGGTCTTATCAGCTGGAAGTGCAAAATAAAGATTAAACCACGAGTCAGCAGATGACACAGTCTGTGTGTTTGTTCCCCAAATCCACGTGCCCTTCTGGGAAAGTGGGAGTTAGTATTTCCAGCAGCTAAGTGACCACCAGCCCTGGAAGGGTCTGTTTATTCACAAGGTAGGGATGAAACAGAAACCTGGGCCAAACAACAGAGCACTCTCCAAAAGGCATCTGGCATCAGTTTAAAGGAAATTGAGTTGTTACCCACTTATCAGACACTCTCTACACTTCCAAACCCATGCACTTTTTACTATGTGTTCTGTCTGCTGATGGATGTGCTGGAATCAACAAACTCCTTTCAAATCCTGATGTTGTTTTATTTGTCTTCCTTCACTGCTGTTGTCTTTTTTTGTAATTTTTGGAGTAACCACAAATCTGTATGCAGCCTATAAAAAAATAAGTGAGCATTATATTTCTATATATATCTGTCCAGCCAGCCTTGTATTTAAACAAACATATTTAGGCAAAATGCCTAAGAGTGAAGTCCTATTTTTCTAGCCCTCAAAGAAAAGATAGTTACTCCATCAGCAATATGAAGCAGACATTAAAATATTCAATGAGAGTGCTTTCAAATTCCCACAGGAGATCCCATAGGAAACTGTCCCACTTTGCATAAATGACTGTTTTTGCTGGGTGGAGAAAGGGTTTGGACAATTAGATGATCCTCTCCCAGAGGGGTGGATGGGGGAGGAAAACAACTTCTAGCACAAGTTTCAGGCAAACAAGAAATGACTCTAACTCTTCTACTAATTTCATTATTTGTATTACAGGCTCAGTGATGCAGGCAAAATGGATCCTATTAAATATTTTTAATATATGCTTAGCACAGTTAGACATAAAAATGGGCAGGAACCACAGTGAGGATAATTGTTAATAGTGAAAACTGTCTAGTCTATGACTACATTTTAAAAATCCAATTTATCTTAGTCAACATACCTCTTCCCAGCATCCATTACTTAGTAGCACTATAAAGAAATAACAAGCAGAGAGATTTTAATTTGCTTCTTTAAAAATACTTAGTCATTCAACCTCTCTGAGAGACACATACTTTCAGCAACTCATGTAACCAGTACAATATTTAGACCTCTTTTAAAAAAGAAACAAACCCAAACAGATTTTGGCACAGAAGGCAGGGAGCTGCCTCTTTATACCAGCAGGAATAAATACAGTTTCCATGTATTACTAAAAGGCATGAAGTCTAAGCAGCTGCAATGCTAGAATGTGTAACAACAGATTGTGCACTAACTTAATCTAGCTCCCTATTCTTGGAGCAAGTAGCAAAAAGTTTCGATTTACTTTTTCAAGTAATGTGATTTGTGAAACAGGAAAGTCCAGAGTCTTCTGCTGAATTACCCTTCTTTTAGTCAACAAATTCTTTCTTTGCACCTTCTTATGGCAGAAGATCAGATTTTGCTCAGCTTGGAAAAATGCACTAAACCTGGTAGAGACCTCAGTAACATTACAACACACATGCAAAAAGAAAGCACGTTTCACATCAGAGTGCTGTAGAACTCATTAGAGAGCTGACAACCTGAATTGGCTTCCTTTGTAGCTTTGGAAAATGACAAGAAGGAAAAGGAAAAAAAATAACTCTTTTATGTTCTCCTGGCATGGCACAAAGAATTCAAAAAAACACTGAAATATGTGATCCTGTGTTCTGATATACAACATCATTCAAGGAAAGAGGAACACACTGGTGTTGAAAACACCTCATCGTACCTAACAGAGTAGGCAGGGTTTTTCCTGACCTGGATGCAGCAAGGGCCAGGAGGATGGGTATCTGCAGCCTGTTCTGAGAAGTAACCTCTGCTCCAGCCCAAAATACCCACTCTGTCAGAACTCCTCTTGAGCCATCCCTCGAGCTATTTGGCTGAGGCGCTGCCCTTCCAAGAAAATCTCCCATGTATCACTGCACAGCCCTCAGGGAAAACCCTGTCAGATACCCACAAACACCCTTTAGTTCAGCAGGCAGGGGGAGAGCAAAATGAAACCACAGGGGCAATGTAGGATTTACCAGTGGAGGCAGAGGAGGGCAACTAAAACCCAAAAAGCCCATTGCCCTGTTAGTCCAGAGCATGAAGGGATAACCTTTCACTACCAGGATCTGCCAGCTCTTCCCCAGTGCTCCCCAAAGTTCAAGCCAAAAACACAGTGTTGGGCCATTTTCTAGTGAGCTGCAGCTTTTCTTCTGCCCACCTGCCCACTTGGCTTCTGGCAGACAAGGCACTGCTCCTTGCCCTTGAAGTCTCAACTAGCATGATTGCAGGAGTAAGACAACAGCAAATTCTTACAGGTTTTCTGGATTCGAAGGTACCAGATTTGCCAGATTTATGGTAACTTTGCTATTACTTCCCCAGAAAAAATACCCACTTTCCAAAGACATGAGATACCGAATCCTGTGTTACAGTGTAACTAAAATGGCACAGCAGTCTTTCTAAGCAAGTATATCATTGTGGGAAAAGAACATGGCACAGTTCCAACAGACATCCATCAACAATTAGATCTGCCCTTGTCCTGGTTTAGAACAGCTCTTCCCAACACCTTTGCAACTGTTTTGACCTACTGAAAACCATACTCCTGAAAAACAAATTTAAACACCATACCCTTTCACATGTTTTATCTCCACCATGTTTGCAAAAAACACTAACACTATACAGTCTCTTAAGTGATCACCAGGTCTTCAAATCCTGCCTTTTCCACCAGAGATGAGAAACACACTGCTGAATTTTACTCATTCTTGCATGTGAGATTCCACAAAGTCACAAAACACCAGCTCTTCCTTTACCGCCTGCTGGTCTCCTTGCCATGCTTATTTTCTATATATTTTATATCGCCAAGACTACAGGAAAGAACTAAAACCAAGTTTGCCAAGATAGCTGTTCAGGAAGCTGGGTAAGCCTGGTGCACAGCAGGGCTAGCACAAGTAGGATAGATCAAAACATCCACCCAGGTGTGCACAAATCCCCCCTGGTGTCGGCGAGCAGCCGGACTGAATCGGATGTGCTTTCAAAGATTATCTCTAAAACCGCAGCCTAGTACTTCAACCAAGGTCAGGAAGGAACTGCAACTTGATGATTCAGTCAAAACTCTGACACAGATGGGATTGCAAAATATGAACTTCACTAAAATAACCTATATGATGAATACAAGGCTGTGAATCACAAAACTTGCCAGAATAGTGTTCATAAGGTGTGGGTTTTTTTTTTTTTTCCCTAAATGCTATGCAGGAAGAGAACTAAAGGTCTCTTAAAGAAATCCTCAAACTATGACAAGACCTTCAAAAGAAAAACATATCCAAAGAAGCAGTTGTCAAGAGACATTATGAATTACCAGCCATCACAGTGGGTATTTCACTGTGCATCTTTGGGGCAGGTTCATCCATTTCATTTGTGCTCTGTTGTACTTAAACTCCACACATTGTCCCGCCAGGACACTAAGAGCACTCAGGAGTACAGGAGCAGCCAAGGATCTCAGTCAGCATTGTTAGATGGCACAGATCAGGTCCTGAAAAATGCAGGAGAACCTCTAAGACCAGTCTGCAGCACTGGCTATGACTTTGTGAACATCCACCTATCAAAGTAAGTTAGAAGACCTTTTCTAAAAGGTGAAAAATCTGGGGAAAACAGATTTTTTTCCCCCTTTCATCATAAAACTCCTGTGTAACTCCCTTTTTCCACAAAGGCCATTCCCTTTCCTGACTTTTTGAACTGTCTTTAGAAAACAGGTGTTGTTTACAACAATAACAAACACACATCTGTGTGGGTGTGTTAATACACACAAAGGCAGGATAACTGAAACCTCTTCCTATATTTAGATCTGTCTGGTCAGCTCTAATTGCATAATTTAATCAAAACCCTCTCCAAGGGAAACACATCCATATTCATCACAGGCATCAAAGGAAACATCTTTACAAACTATATCCTTTTACAAACCAACACATGGTCCCACATCACTTGTCCAATTGTTGAATTCCTCCTTTGGGAAGGGCACGGAATTTTATTTCTTTTTATCAGCTGAAAAAAGCATTTCCCTCCAATTCATCAGCACAGGGTGGGAGGAACTTCCTTCACAGGTGAGATGCGGAAAATTTACTGACATGTCACTTTCAGGGTTTTTTTTAGGCAGTTAAAACATACATCTGCAGCATAAAGGAAAACCTTTAAAACAGAAAAGAAAGAAAAATGCCCATCACCACTCAGGCATCAAAATTTTTGAGTGAAGCTCATAAAATGCAAGATGTGTTTTGTCTTCAGAGAACAGGACAGTCTAGCACAGACTGCATGAATTTAAAAAGGGGTTTGTGAGCTCCAGCCAGAGCAGTGCATTTTATATTTTAAGGTATATTTTAAGGAGGGGAGCCCCACCAAATGCACTCCAGTTATGCTCAGCTGAGGCAAGCAACTACTCCTACAAATGATTCATTTCACCAAGAGCCTGCACCAATACAGTTACATCAGCTGCATTAAACCACTTCTAAAGAGTGTGACCCAGACCTCATTTATCAGAGATTAAGTAAAGATGCTAAATTACAGCTCAAGATCCCCAGCTTTAAAGCAGAATCCTTCACCAAATCAAAAGATGACAAAAACTGAGAAGAAAAATTACTTATTCACCAATAACAGAGTTATTGGGTCAAGCCTCAGCAAAGCAGAACAAACTGGTGAAAATTAAACCAAAAAAGCAATGCTGGTAAATTAAATAAATCTTTCCACAAATTAGTGCTCCACCCACCATTTATGCACCTTAAATAAGAATAGTCAGTTTGCCAATGCTGAAGACATTTCAGTGCATTTCATGAGATGCATGGTTTTTTTTACTTTTTTAAAGGATTCTTGCAGCTTTCCTCGGCTTTGCCTTATCTGTAAAAATTAAAGAGCAGTTTTTTGGCCTTTAAACAACTTTTAAAATACTGTACCTTCTTCATGTCTTTAAAATGTCCATGCTGAATTTCACCAAGTGCCCTGCAATTCACAACTACCATTCTGGACAGAGAAAGTGTTTAAAGATGACAAAGCTTTCCAAGCCAAGTTTATACAACTCAGACACAAACACCAATATTTGCCAGACTTCCACTGTCCAATGAAACATTATTTAATTACTGCATGCCACGAGTGGCCCACTGAAAACCAGGACTGGACTTCAGATGACACAAGGCCCAGTGTGCTCCAGGTGCTCAGGACACTGAGGAACAGCTGCACGACCCCATCACAGCAAACACTCCCTGTTCCAAGGTATTTATCAAGCCACCCTAAGTCACAGACCCTTTATAAATGGAAGATCACAGTGCTTATAGATGCCCCTTCAGCTTCCATACAAGACAATTAAACTCTTTAAAGTTTATGACTTACAGGCAAGTACAAATCAGGGATCCTCTTGAGACAAAGTCAAGGACACTCTGGGTTAACAAAGTTCAAAATTCATCCACAAACACACATAAAGGGTTGACTGCAGCCTTCACCAGCAGCTGAGGTACAACTCTGAGTGTGTCTACACCAGAAACAGACCCAGAAGTCACAGACACACCTTTCCCCTCCCAAAAGGGCAAAACAAGGGTGCAGACATTCATGAGGAGTCAGAAAGATCCAAAAAACTGTGGGATGAGGCAAAAGCAGCTGTCACAGCCCCGTGCCAGAACATCTGCAGAATCTCACGTCAAACTGTTTTCTCATATTCCTGAGATCAAGGCTTTGGAGCGTTCTGTACAAAGGCTTCAGCCCACAGATAGGAGCTGATAGTTAATGCAGCAGTTGGGAACAGCACAGCCTGAAAGGAAGTGGGAGATATCCTCCTACACTGCTTACTGGGAATACTGAGGTTTTATAACAGGAGAAAAGGGCTGTAATCTGTCTGACTCCCTGGTTATCTGTAAGCTTTTCATGACTTTTGGAAGAGGAACCAAGCCACATAAAGAATTACTCAGTACCCCTCCCTTATCTGCAAGCTTTTCTTCTTAACAGAGCCTTATGATTCTGCATATGGCAATAAGACAACCTATTAATCACTCCAGCATAATTTTTTGAGACCAGTTTGAAGTTTCAAAAGTCAGGTTTTGCAAAGCTGCAAGTCTCTTACAGCTGAGACACCAAAACACAGCATTTTCCAAACACCCCATGCTCTGCAAGGTCAGCAGCAGGCTAGCTTAAAACAGCCATAACACTTCCAAATTTTCCACTGCTGCCTGCTACTGAACAAACAGTCACAGCTGGCCTGGTACTGAGGATGGACAGAGGAACTCCAAGTTCCAAAGTCGCTTGCCAAGAGTACTTACTTCTAGGCTACAAGCAAAGAACACACAAAGATTTCAGACTTCTTGTCTTTTAACTATTCCATAGATGTCTTTAATTCTGGGGCTGAAACCAGCACTCCCCAGCTCCCACTGTAAGAAGCCTTTAGGCTCAAACAACCCTGACTTCTGGCTGGCCTGGAAGATTGAGAGTCCTCATGTACAAGATCAGTGAAAGCAAGAAAGTAGGCAAAGGTGTGACAGAAAAAATCAGGAATATCAGACTTGAGCCAAAGCAGCCTGCCACCAGCACTGCCACCTCTCCCTGTTAACACCCCACAGGAGATGTGCTGGGTCTGACCATGAGCAAGAGTCATTCCTGATAAACCGGTGGGGAGAAGGGCAAAGCTGGGGTTACAGCTATCCAGTCAACTTCAGTAAATAGCCTGGAGCATTTATGCCAGTTATGCTGATGCTTTCTGCAAAGAAGCCTCTAGCCAAGCCAGAGATAAAAATGAGAAAGATGTTACAGTCAGATTCCCATCTTCTGGAGAGCTCCCCAGCACAGCAGAAGGCTACAAGGGAATTCAGTGAGTACCTTGTTCCAGCACTAGGAAAAGTAGTAGCTCCTGCTACTAGGGAAATACCTACAGTTTGTATCTTAAATCTGTAGATAGTCTAATTCCCTAAAGTTAAGAAATTACTACAAAGATGCAAGTAACAAAAATGATTAAGGGCTTTTAAACACATTTATCATATAGCACCAAAACAAATGCTTTCTAAATTTCTTTTGAGAAAAGTGGATCGAAAGCCAAAAATTTGAAAGTGATTGATGCAGTGGTGCAGAACCCAGGAAAGCTACAAACACTGCACTGGCTCACAGCACAGATCAGCTTCAGGTGTCCCAGCTGTCGTCACTGGCAGTGATTTCTGGTAACACCAATCTGCCTTTACAGAAGGGTTTTTAGTGGATTTAGTATTTGCCTTTTCTCTGATTTCTTGATAATGCTGCTAACTGTACTCAGTTTGCCAATCGTTTCAAGTTATTTCATCCTCTAAAGAGGAAAATAAAGTTTCTACTACCAAGAAGTTAAACTTGGACATTCTTTTCCTCCGGAGGGAAAACACTTGTCCTGTCTCACACAGGACATGCACTGGATGTGTTCTGCTCATGCAGTTGCATTAAACTAGAAAAACATCTCTAAGACAGCTTGCAGTTTACTCTAGCAAAACAACACTTGACCAGGAAAGCTTGCTGAAGTGTTGCTCTCCATCAGTCCTCCCTCACCCCCCATAAAAGATACTGCACCATTAATCACTGTCCTTTTTCTGCCAATACAGCTGCACTGGGGCTTTGTAGCTGATGTCACTGCTGGCAGTAGTCTCTCTAACCACCAACATAAGTATCTGGGAAAAAAATCCTGTAAATTAGACCTTTCCTTGGCAAGCACTTTAAGGAAGCCTTCATCTGGGAGTGCTGCAGCACAGCCTGGCTACCTCCAGCAGCTGCCTTGGGCCAGCAAGGTCACAGGTCCACAGGCCAATGAGCAGCCCCAAGGGCTCGCTCCCACCCAGAGAGAAAAGGTTTCCCTTGACTCCCTTGTGCCAAAACTTCCCCTCTACCTGACAGTCAGTTCACCCTCCCAACCTGGCAGAACCAACATAAACCAAAAAACACCTTCTGCAGCATCAGCTCAGAGCACCAAAGTCACCCAGGCAGCTTACACAAAGGAATTCATGCCTGGGACTGAGAGAAACCCGGCTCTTAAGAGTTCTCTCCATCTCAGGGAGCTGCCACCCTCAAATTTTAAGTGACATCCAGGTCAAAGATGAGCTCACACTCAGACACGAGTACTTCAGCTGATTTGCAAAACCTGCTCTCATCCCCAGAGGAAGGAGCCCTGCCTTGGCTGGTTCTGAATAACCAAACACTCCAGCAAGCAATTCAGTCCTCCTCTACTGCCACTGCCTTTTGCTCTGTAACTACAGCAAAGCTGGGGAAAAAAGGGCAATTTCATATCCATCTATCCAAAAACACCACACACACTAGAGCCCTCTGCGCTAGTAACTACACAGCAAACTCGGGAACAAAAAGAGCAATTTCATATCCATCTATCCAAAAATACCACACACTGCAGAGCTTTAACCCAAGAGCATTTATAAAATATTTTCCACATGAAATATAATACGACACATTACAGAAACTATAATTGCATTAGCCTAAGTTTTAAGCTAATAAAGACAAAGACTTTCCCTTTGGCTACTACATCCAAGAGAAAGCACTTAACACTGACACTAGCTAGCATGGATAATAAAGGGCCTGTTATTAAATATGCCAGACTGTAAAACCAGCAGCAGGCAAAAATGCAAAACAGGAAACTGCAACAGTCAAGATGGCAACCTATATGTAAGTCAGCTTTTCCAAGACATTCAGCAAGGTCAAAATTCACGTTTTTCAGATTAGTATACTTCATCACTGCATTCACCAGGTAATTAGCAGAACTAAGATGATGACATAACCAAGGAATGTTCGTTCTATCTATCTATCTATCCATCCATCCATCCATCCATCCACCTACCTTCTTGGTAATAGAAAGAAAACAGTGTCTGACAAGAGCAAAGAACAAGAGACTGTGTGAGGGGAGATGAAATTCTGGTCTTGAATGTTGGAGACTCATGGTAAGACCTCAGTAAAGCCACTCAAGTTGGGTCTCTGTCCTTCCCATCTCCCTCTTCCCTCCCTGTACAGGGAAGCAAGCACATGCTTTAGATGTGTTTGGGATTCCTGGAATACTACCACCCATTTGAAATTAAGCAGTGTAATGGCATTATGCATATAGCAATCCCTGAAGTCATCATGTACATGTTGCCAGGTCTTTTGAGGTTGAAATAAATTTCAAATACTACATTCTTTGTTGGGACAAAACAATAAAGCAGTTGTCACACAACTGGAAAAACAGAAGTCATCCAGATTTGGTCCTGGGCAACCTATATGGCCACGATTGAGCAGGGGGCTGGACCAGATGAGCTCCAGAGGTCCCTTCCAATCTCAACCATACTGTGATTCTGTGAAACTCCCAAAACAACCACCTGCCAATTAATTCGGCCACACTTCAGAAAAGCAACTGGTCCAAGAAAATTGATAGAACTCCACTTGCTTTGGCACAACTACAACATTGCATCAAGGGCTACTACACTGAGGTAGGGACTGAGCTCTGCTGGCTGTGCACAGGCAGACACACAAGAAAGCTGCTTTCTCCCTGGTTTTGACCACTTTAGAGAATCCAGAAGTCTTCTGAATTGCCTCACTCTTCCTCCTTTCATCCTTGTACCCCTGAAGTTTGGCTTCATGTATGGCTCTGTTCAATTACAACACAAATCCTCATCACTGTCACCTTGCATCACATACAGCCCTGGTAAGAAGCCACTTTTCCACCCCATTTTTCACTGCTTGTGAGCTACTGGAAGATTCTGATCTACAGAGGTTCCCATCCCATACTCATCACTGAGGCACCAGATACCTTGAGCAGCCATGACTAAGCCCTGCCATGTTCACATCCTGTTTGTCTCCCTGCCCATCTGCAAAGGCAGGATGGATTATTTCATTACGCCTGGAATTAAGTCAACAGGAAAAAAAATCATCTTGTAGTTTTACTAACCTAAGTAAAGCCCTTCCTAGATTAAAATAAATCCAAACCCACCTTCCCCAAAGTATATTTCAGCCCAGAAACCATAACAGTGGTAAAAATATGTCAAATTTCACACCAGAGCATTTAGGTACCAAAAGAAAGATCCTTCATCAAACAGGATTGTGTTTTACTGATGAGCCAGTTTTAGTAACTTCTCAGGAGCTGCGAGCAGAATCTCCACTCCTAAGCAGGTGCTGGTGTGTGGCCTAACTTGAAAGTAAATTTCTTGCTTCATGTAAGACACCTTGGAAACCCTTGGAAAAAAGACAACTAGCCAACAGTGAGCAAGGGTGTTCTGCCAACTATTTTGTCCTACCAAACCACTAGCAGAGTTTGTTTTACAACATCTTGGGAGGGCTAGAAAGAAAAAGACAAGGAGTTAAAAAACAACAGAGAACAAAAAATGCAATCCATGCATTTTTGCTATTCTTCAGGATACAATTCTGGATAAATCACAGGGACACCCCAGAGATTTAAACCATCAACTGAAAGAGCAGGAGATGTCAGGAGATGTCAGTTCCACACCACCTTCCACGCTCACTCTTACACACATGAACATGTTTATCTTGGCAAAATTTTGGGAGCCCTCTCTCCCCTGCCACAGAAAATATGTCCAGTTACAAGCTACATATTCTTCCCTCAACAGATCAGTTGAATCAAAGTCTTTACAAAGTAAGATGCATGCAAGACAACAAGGGCACTTGATTAATTCCTCCCACATCAATATTCAAACGAAATCAAACAGATACAAAGGTGAAATACACTGGCAGAATGAAGTCAAGTATGCAGCTCATTAACAGCATCTGACCAAACAGCAGATGTTTCCTCCTCCTATCACCCTTAGGAACACATTTAAGGGGAAGCCACAATTTGTTGCAACATGATTCCCCACTTATTTACTTCATCTTTAATCAAAACTGATTTGAAGCATTTAAACAGCATTTAAGTATTTATATATAAATAGTTATTACATACACAGACCTCAATAAATTTACAGTCTCTTCTCAACTATATATAGGTGTAGCCTACCTTTATCAGATCCAAACAATTTAACTTTCAGCAGCAGTGATATTGTTTTAGGTATTCATTTGTGCACACACACATACAGCATGCCTATTCACTAGAAGGATCCTACATACACACCATTGTAAGACTAAAAACATCTTGAAGAGTCTCATGCCCTGGTTTCAACATGCTACACAGACACAATGCTGATATTACTTTCAATGCCTTAAAATGCTTGAAATCACAAGTCTGAAATTATTTACAAGAAAAATATCTCAGTGATTTAATCTTTCATGTCAACACAGAAGAATGAGATACCAGTTTGCAGTGTTGGAACAAAGCGAGAAAGAAAACCAAGCAGAGGTTTCATCAACTGTGGTCACTGCAGGCACCAATCAATCTGAACACAGAAGATTCTCTGAATTCAGGGGAAACTTCTCATCCTGCTACAGAAGTGTCAAGTGTGTGCACATATGCTTTTTTTGCTTTCATCTACTTAGATATGCCCTTAAACATGTACATCAGTCTTGCCACCTCTGTAGAAGAAACTCTGTAATGCTGCAAACTCTGAAATCCAAGTTCTACTCAGGGATGAAATCTGTACTGAGCTGAAATCTATATTTTCAGCTTCCCCTCAAACAAGTACCAAGTACTGAAGGAAGCAAGTCCATCAGTCAAAACTGGAGGGCAGATGAGATTCTTACACTCCTGCTGGGGAAAGACACAAGAAGACAGTGAAAACTCTCATGATTCTGTCTATAATCACTTCAGCACTACAAAAATTTTTAATAGGTATATTATTTTCAAGTTACCCAATATTGGATAGATAGTCCATAGAACACTTTGATGTGGATTGGCATTTTAGTAGTTTTAATGACAAAAACATGCAACAAGTGATATACTTCTGAATACCATTAAGTGCTATAATTCAGACTGTCTACACTGGCTTAGACAGTCTCATCTGCTGCCATGTTGGGAAGAGTGTTCCCTTTATAAGTACAGAAACATGAAATAACACTTCAGAAATCACTGGTGAACCACATTAATCATTTGCTTACATGCCAACTCAACATAATAGTTGGGTTTGGATGATACTGCTTTGAACAGTGCCTAAATATAATGACTTATAAAAAGACATGTTTAAAAATAATTTGTTTTTCTCCTTCTACTCTAGACTTTGCCTGTGCGTGCTGGAGAAAGGATGAGGAAGAACCAAATAGGAGAGACTGGTGACATCTGTTCTAATATCACTCTCCCAAGCGGATAACACACATTGGAATAAAAGTGACGTAGTCCAGAACAATTACAGAATTATGTTAGAACAATCAAACTGTGCAAGTGTCCAGGACAGCTCTACTGGTCAGCTTCCCTACACTGGGAAGTCTAGAGACAGGAAGAAAAAAGCTTCAACTCTTGATCTAAACTCAGCTTCTACACAGTCTCCCAAGAGAGCAGTCACCATAAGAGTACAACTGAGCCAAGCAATCCCTGCTTGCAGAAAACCCTTTGGGATCTACTGACAGCTCAACCCAGCTGCTGTGTGGCACTACAGCCCCACAACCCTTCCACCAGAGCAATCCCACGGCCACAGTTCCCCACACATCCTTCCACCTTTCCCAAAATAAAAAAGTAACACAGACGGATCCATCCCCACAGCTCAGCGGAGTTTGGAGTTTCACACATGGAACACTTGACTTCACACAGTTAATCAGGAGGACTGTGCTCAACCTTTGTTCCCATTAAACTGGGAGGAACTTCCAGGGCCAGCACATGCAGGTGACAAATGGATGCAGGGAGAGAAACCTGTATGATCTGGAGTCATTCTAGAAAATGGTTTCATTCCTAGAAATCAGCATACTTATGAAACATCTGCCTTCTCCATCTCGTGGGGCATCCCCCGCTCAAATACACAGCAACTGGAAAAGCTTCTGTAATGCAAATTGCCATTTGGCTGAGGAGAAGGACAGGGATCCTTGTGGCAGCCATTAGCCAAGGGTGTCCTCACCCCTGAATCCATCTCTGTAAAGCCCTCCACAGAAGGCCAAATTGAACACTTTCTCTGGTTATTTCAAATCTTGAAGAGTAGCAACATTCTAATGGAAATAGTTATACCCCAGACTTCGAGGATGCAACACTAAAACTTTAAAAATATCAATTCACAATAACTTCCTTCCCACCCCAAACAAAACCTTCCATTCTAATATAAAATTTCTCTGTGCTGTTCTACAGCTTGAGAATTGCAAGATGCCTGTGTAGATGACCCTGTAAGACACCAGCATTTCAAACCTTGCTTGCCAAGCTGGGGTTTGTATTTTAAACTCGAATTTTCCACTCAGTACATTTCAAAGGAAAACTTCTAGGAACTGCATATCATCTTTTAATTATTAGGACTGGTATGCATTCAGTTTTTTACTATGCACAGAAGAAAGGCCAGTGGACGAACATTAGTCTGCTCTTACTAAAGGGAAAAACAGTGAAGTTTTCATCGGCAGAATAGATCTTTCCCCACTCTGAAAGCAAAACTGAGTGAGTTTGTCATGAAAACCTAAACCAGAAATTAAAAAAATAACCAGAAACAAAACCAACAAAAAAAAAGCCCCACACATTGGTAAGATCACTTCATAGACCATAAAGCAATTTGTGCAATCTGACTATCATTCTCACAGATTTTATGGCTCACTCTCCAATATTGTAGTTTCTTCATCTGCACTGACACAGCAGAAGACAGCTCCACATCCATGTTTAAAAAGCCACTGCACTCCAAAGTGAGCTTTAACTCTTTTATCTGCCACTCAAAAAGCACCTTAGCTAGAGGTGCAGCTGAACCTGGAGACTAATAAATGGTCACCACTAGTGACCATTTATTTTGTCTGCTCCACTTGCATGCCCCAAAATTATTTTTTTACTTATATTTATGACTAAAAATAAGGTATGTTTCTTTCTGGGCTGGGAGAACCTCAGGAGAATAAAAACTCACACCACTTCAGGTATGAGGAGCTGGTTTAAACACTAACAAATGCAAAACTCCTAAATCCCCAAGCAGCACAGACTAACAGAAAGAAGAAAAAAATTGTTTTCACAGGACTTTTCCCCAAACATATCAGAGTCATTTTAGCAGCAGAAACAGCAAGACCTAAGATGCTGAGTACTTAGCAAACATTTTACTACCTGAAGCATGCTATTTTCTAGGGCTGTTAGAGGAAAACACAAATCTGAAGCCTCAGTTGTCTTCACCAAGAAAAGTGACCTATGCCATCTCATATTCAAAATTATAGTCTCTGTTCTAGAACTTTGGCCATATATTTCAAGAAATGACTAAAATGCTCTGTCTTATACAAGAATTCAGATCTGCAGGAATGTTTCAACAGGCAGGTACAAACTTCAGTAGGATAGAAATACTAGGAGGAAAAAATCCAAACATTTGGCCTGTTTGCCTGTTTGTTCCTTTGCTATCTGATAGCACAGTCTGCAGGTAAAGTCTAACTGATGCTTTAAAAAAAGGATGTATAAATTTCAGAGATTCACTCACAACCACTTCCCCACTCATCCATCCCATAGCTGCATGTGCCTTCATCTATTTCAGCTCCTAAACACTGCAAGGAAGGGGCTGAGATCCAACCTAGATTGGTTCAGTTTTTACTCTTCACAGGCCACCAACTTTAATTCCAACTTCTCTTTGCATAACTTCAATAATACACACGGTGCTCTCTTTATCAGATTCTTAAAGCAGCCCTATCTGAGCACAATGGGACATGTCACAGACACTTGCTTCCCTGCCCTCATAATATGCTTTAATTATGATGACTGAACTAACAGGCTCACATCATAGACTTTTACAGGTTGACCCTGTGTCATCCTGATGTATCATTTTGCACCAGTTCAGTGCTGTAAATCAATTTAAGATCTCCAGCAGGTTGAAAAGGCTGGTAATGATGCTTTCTCTGCAGTCTCTGGGGACTCCACATTATACACAACTTACATTATTTATAAAGCTGAGATGATGCCTCCATTAGGCCTGTAAGACTACTCAAATGATATTTTACACACACAGCTTAGGCTGCACAGAGCAGAATACTAGCAATATATAATAAAGCATTCATGCTTTAATATAAAAAAACCCAAACCAAAACAGTCATAACCCCTTTATTTTTAAAATTTAAATCTTTATAGCAAGAAAACAAAATCATGGTACCATTTGAATAATTTCCCAGTACTCAGAAACACATGTAGCACTTTTATTAACCTTTGTATTGTTTTTCTTCACGTTCAACTCTTTACTTCTGTTTTCAAACTACAGAGGAAAAGCAAACACCAAATTCACCAGTTTTCAAATATTTGATTTGATAGTTACTATTTATATGAAAACAGAAAGATCTCCATCTGTTTACTCAGTCACTTCTCTCAAATGTATCAGATGGTCACATCTTCAAGAGTACACAAAAAAGCAAGTTGAACAGAACAGAGGAGGAAAAAAATGTATTTGATTACATACCCAATGGTAATGGGGTCAAAACAGATGCAAGGACAAATCCCTACCCTTAGGGTAACCTGATCATGCCTTGAACTGATCATTTCTCATAGCTGTGGAAGCCTTCTGGATCACCCAAATCAAGGGAAATTTCTCTCAAGTGCCTACTTACAGTCTGAAGTAAATTACAAGACTTCAGCCCTAAGACCACAGCAAGGACTCCAAAAAGGGCCAGATCGCTCTCATTTTCACACTGATGTTGTTCCAGGCACAACAGAGAAGTGAGCACTCAAAACCTGCACTACAATCCAACGAGAACCTTGAAAAAGCTTCACAGCACTGCTCTCTGGTTTAAGGGGGAAATTAAAATAAAAAACTCAGATCCCATAATTCAGCCAAGTCATTACTCACAAGTAAAAGAAAAAAAAAAGCCAAACTTAGGTTCCCTCAGATGATTTGCTCCTATTGTTTGACATGACAAGGTGCATGCAGTCAGCTACATGAAGAATTACAGACACACACCTGCAAAGAAAAGTGTTCTCCATGGGCTGGGTAAGCTACAGTTTTAATTCTTAATCCTCAATGCTGCTTAAAAATACATATAACTATCAGAAGAAAAAACTTTAAACAATTTTTCTTTTTCTGACTTCCCCTCTGTGTCCAAAACAGATTCAAACTATCAGCTATGACAGCTCTTTCCTAAGAAGCCTGTTAGTTTTAAGGTGCAGTATCTTTGGACACTGACATCCATTAAACACTGACATGTTTCAGGCAATGAGCTTTTCCATTTGCCTGTATCTGAAATACACATCTACTTTTACTCCTCCCCATCTGGCTCTAACAATACTGTTTTTATTAACCTCTGTTGAAAATACTTCCCCAAATAAAACTGCAGACATGCAGTGAGCATCATGTTATCCTAAAAGACACCAAAATAACGATTAATTTTCAGAATAAGCTGTTGTTATCCAGATACTGTAAAAGCAAACTGTAAGGTCGGACCACGTACCTTCTTCAGAATCATCTACTAACAAAAGAGCAATCACAGCAACCCTGCCTCGGTCAGAACTCGCTCTGACTTCAGTTTATATTAAAAAAAAAAAAAGTCAGCATTTGGCCCAGATCGCTTCGAACGCATGACTGAATATTTCCACGCCAGTAAATTTTAATAAGCTTTAAAGATCTATATTCAGGATAAGATTATTTGGCTGTACGAGTATATGAAGCAACTATACCGAAGAGGGGGAAAATCTCAAGCATCCAAACCCTCTAACAGGGAAAAGAAAAAAAGAAAGTGAACTTTCCTTGACCTCTAAGCACAGATTTGTCATTAAAGAAGAAAGAAGGGGAGGGGAGGAAGAAAAAAAAAAAAAAACCCAGGAGGGGAAGGGGCTGCGGAAAGAAAGGAAGGGGGAAAAAAGAAGCAAGCAGATAAATTAGAGGGAGAGGGACGCGGCCGGGCCGAGGCGGGAGGCGAAGGGCTGTTCCCGCACACACAAAGGCGGCCCCTGCCCGGCCGCCGGGGCTCCGCCGCGTCCCCGCGGGCCACGCTGGGGCCGGGGCCGGGGAGGAGCCGCAGGACGGCGGATCCCGGCAGGGAAGGGCTCTCCGCCCGCCGGGCCCGCACGGCACCTACCCACCAAGTTGGAGCCGGGAGCGGTGCCCGCCGGGCCGCCGCAGGGACGCCATCATGCCGGGAGGAGAGCGGGAGCGCAGCGCTGCCCGGAGCCGCTCCCGCCGCCGGGACCGCCGGGCAGCGCCGGGCGAGGAGCGGGAGGAGGAGGAGGAACAGCAGGAGGAGGAGGAGGATGCGCGGGCACAGCCGCCCGGCCCCGGGGGCAGCGAGCGGGGAGAGGCGCGGGGGACGCGAAGTTGTTACCAGCTGGCGGGCGGTGACGGGCGGCCACTGGCAGCTCCTCCGCGCCGCGATCGGGATCGGGATGGATGTGGCCCGGCTGGCGTCAGGCGGCCGGAGCCGCCCCGCGCCGCTCACCGGCACACTCGCACACACACACACACACACACTCGCACACACACACGCACCGGCCCGGCCAGGGATCCTCCCCAAATTCCCGCCCCCGCCGCCGCTCCGCCGGGTCCCGCTGGGAGCGCTGCGCCCGCCGCCGGAGAGCGGCCCCGGCACGGCACGGCCCAGCCCGGCACGGCCCGGCTCGGCTGCTGTGTGCCCTAAGCCAGAGCCCGAGCCCCGGCCCGGGGGTGAGCCCCCTCCGACACCCTTAGTGCGGCTCAAAAGGCGTTCCTGCCCCGCCGGAGCGGCTGGGGAGCTCCGGCAGCGGAGCTTCGGGGACAGCGGCAGATGCTGTCGGACTTGGAGTTAAAGTAAATTCCTGATGGAACAGGATTATGTCCTGCCGCTTGCCACAGGTGATTCAGCCTTGACTTGGTCTCGTGTTAATACTGAAGTAATTGCCGTAATAGCCGCCAATGACAGAGCACTCTCTAGCCCCGGGTGTTTTACACGTGGACATCCTCCTGCCCGTAGGTGTTGCTGCACTTAGTCCTCACTCACTCGAGTAAAGCCATTGCAGTGTGTGAGGCTGCTTGTGCAGCCAGAGCCGCAGTGATGAAGCCTCACGCCGCTGTCCCTCTGACCAGAACTCCATTTGGAGCTGCAAGTGTCAGCTCCAGAGTGGAACTGGCTGAAAGTTTGGAGCCCGCGTGTGGAACGGCGATCCTGTCCTGCCTGCTCGCAGGATCTGTGCAGTAGGCAGGTAAGTGTTGCGCAAGCAAGACTGAACTGAAAATGATTCTTTAACAAACACTTTGGCTTTTACCCAGTCTTCGTTCCTGGAAGGAGATTTGAAGCAACAAGTGCAAGATGTTCCTACGTGGCAAAATATTCTGATACACCTATATGCATAATTATATCCCTATACTTAGGCCAATAAATTTTCACATATATAGGCAGTTCTGGTGTGACTTTAAACTAATTTTAAAATCCAGCAACACTGAGGCCTGGAGGACTTAAGGCTCTGAGAGTTTTACCAGATGAACAGCTGTCCTCCCCACCCAGGTGCATTGTGAGTCTGAAGATACAGAACTGGAATGGCTTGACCAAGGTCACAGAAGGAGCAGCAGTAAAAAATACCCAGGTCTATGCCTGTGAGGGTATCAGCACTTCTTTCTAACTTCATAACTTAAAATTAATCAATTTCTTTGCCACATAAATACCACATAAATTGCAAACAGGTGAACTGTACTATATTGTTAGGTAGAATGCTACAATAATAGTAGAGGAACTCCCACACAGGATGATGCCATAATATTGTTGGGGAAAGCCTGGAATAAAATTGCTCTTTTACTGCTTAAATTTTGAACCTTGAATGATTCAAGATGAGTGAACTTTGGTAATCAGCTTTAAAGTGTATTTTGTACTTGCATTGTACACAACTACACTTAGCAAGTAAACTTTTCTTTTTATGTGTAATCACAGATACAGTGCAGCACTGGACTGCAGATACAACTGGTAAAGTTTATCTCAAGACAAACTGAAAGGTCTTTAAATTTTGGCAGTGTAATGAAGACATTTGCAAGCAAGGTACAGAAGAAACATGAAACTGATAATGGCTTTTGTACTGTGGTAGTGCTTAATCTGGATCCAGGTGTTCTGGATCAAGAGTAGTGGATGCAGCAGTAGTATCTGCCCCAAGAGCTTGGCAGTCTTGCTCTCACACAGAGAAATACATGGAAAAGGCCTTTTGTGTGCCTGAGCTCTGCTCTGCACCCTGACTTGGCAGGCACAAGCTCCATCCACTGGATCCTGGTTGCTGAAGTATCAATTCATGATTCACACTAAACAAATATGACAAGGAGATAATTAGGGAAGCACTGCAGTTTGTCAGGTGTCTTATTAGAACTGCATTTTTACTGCTTTTGTTGTTGTTGTTAGGGTTGACTGGTTGGTTGGCTTTGGCATGAGAGAATTAAATTATTTTCTACTTACGTTGAGGCTTGGGGAAGATCACATTAATATGCTGCTTTCCCTAAAAAAAGCTATAAAACAGCCTAGGAGAGTCTTTCTCTGATGTTTAATAACCAGAGTGGTTGTCCTGGGGAGGGCTGGGTAGCCTGGCTTCAGACAGAGCAGTGGTGTGAGAAGGCCAGGGGACAAGGCAGAACAGTGTGCCCTGGTGAGATCTGCCTCCAGGCTTCCCTGACTGGGCTGTTCTGGCACACTGGCCAGAACAACACTTCAAGTGTGCTCCTGCTTTAGGATGTGCAGGCAGAGCTGACTGCCCAAACCCATTGCTCTGTGGGTGAGCAGTATCAGCAGTGTCCTACTGCACACTCACCGCTTCTAACTCCATTGGCTACTTCAGTACCCTGAATCATTAACTTCTTCCTGCCCTTTCTGAGTAATAAGAAAACTGAAAAAAGGAGATCAGAGAGGTGTGTACATCTGGATGTCAAACTTGATGCTCCTCTGCACTGGGCTGTGCTATCTCAAGAAACAACAGAGAATGGGGTTTTTCTCTTTTTGCTCTGCAACTACGTGATCATTCAGACTAGTGCAAGGACAACAGGCTGTGAGGCTGGGGCAATGAAAAAAGAGAAGAACCATTCCTTCTGTAAACTGCCTGGCTGTTCATCAGATTAGGTGCACAATCTGATGGCACCATCAGTCATAAGGCCTGTGAACATGAATTTTAAAGGAGTTGGGGCACTTAGGCAGATAAATGTCTAATATGATTCTCAAAGGAAACTTTAATCTCACAGACACTTTCTAACACCTCACCAAGCACCTGCCCAATCGCCTTTAAAATCTGTGTCTCAGAAACCGATTATCAAAAGGCTGAGTGCTAAAAGACATTCATTATGTTGCATATTTTATACTCTTCTATTATGTAACAAATGTTTAAGAAATACTACTACTGCTAATGCTGTGGCTACAAGCACAATTGGCTTTCAATCTTCCTCCAAAATCCAAGTTTGTATGTAGGTTATCATTTGGTATTTCTTGTTAACTTCAGCCAGACTTGATCTGGTTTACTCAAGATTCCAGGGATGGACAGTGTCTTCTGGAGATAGTTTAGCTCCAAAGTCAGTAACTTTGCTTTACCTTCATGCACACCAGGTTTCTGCCAGAAATTAAGAGTTTCATGGATAATTAATATATCATATCATAATAATTATATAATTATAATTAATAATTAATTATATCAAAGAGACAACTTATTATTTACCATAAAATCACTGGAGTAATTTTCTTTTCAGCCATGTGTGTTGCCCTAGCATGGGAAAATACCAACAATATTTTCAGAGAGAAGAGGCAGTTCTTTAAAGAAGAATAATAGCTTCCTAAGGATACTGGATTTCATTATTTTCTTCTTTCTTGGGCTGGCTGATAAAATTTATCACCCTCTATCCTCCATGGCTTGTCTGCTTCATCTTTGAGTAGGTGAGGTATTAAACGAGCCTCCCACCTCAGCATTATTAACATAGGATATGCAGACTGCTTAGCAACTACATAGATCTGTTTGGGAAAGGTGCCTCAGGCAGAAGACAGCATGTGGGAGAAGGTGAGGAGCATTTTAAGGAGGTCATCATGACTGTGAAGCTCCACATATGGTTTTCCAAGCCCATCTGGATACAAGGTCCTGTATAGGCACAGTACAAGCCCATGAAAAAAGGAACTAAGCTGTGAAAGGCCTTGAAAGCAGCACTTGTGACATGAGGGCTCTCTGTAGTCCTGCTCTGGGGAGTCTGGCCATTTTCTAGAATAAGCCCTGCGTGAGTTTGACTCTATATAGAGTCAAATATCTACTTGGGACATGCCTTAGTGTTCTGACTCACTGGCATAGGCAAAAGAACACAGAATCCATTTCACTCTCAGAAGTTCTTCCTAAACTGGCCCATCATGATTAAGTGGGATTCATATAGAATAAATGTGGAATTTGATAATTTTACAAGGTTATTATCTGTATACCTCTGTTACATTAAATAAGGCTTCTGCCATAAATCTATCTGCAGATACCAGAAAGGTCTTTGATCAGATTGAGTAGTCATTCATCTTTTCCACCAATGGGATGATGAAAATCAGACCTAAATTCATTACTTTCCTAAGATTAATGTGCCCAGCTAAAGCTGCCAAGATCCTTATTAAACGTTACTATTCCAAAAGGTTTGGGCTGAAACAAAGTATTAAGCAGGGCACTCCTCTATCCCCTTTATTGGTTGTTTCCTCATCAGACTGGGATGCAAGGACTTTGCTCCAGGAATGTTACATTTCTGGTAAAGAAGGGAGGTGGCCCTCTGTTCTGACAGCTCATCACGTGCTTCCTGAAGAACAGTATTCCTGCTCACTGCACTGCACCAGTATTGTACTTTATAGGGAATGGAATTCTGCCTTTGGATCTTGCCTGAATGCACGTAGAAGCTTTTGAAGGTAGTTTCACTTTCTCCTGCTATCACCTCAGCAAGGGATAATGGACTCAGTGCAATCAAACATTATTGGTTCTTTGAAAATTAAATTTCTCTTCAGTCATTCAGCTTAAAAAGATTTACATAACTGGAATAACCTAGCTCTATTGCTGGTTTCTTGGAAGACACTGTTAAGATTAATCTTATCTCCCACTTTAATTACTGTTTTCAAGTTCTTACAGTCCTTGTCCCAGTTACATCTTGTTGCGAAAACCACCAGAGAATGATATATTAAAATTTATTCAGACAGGTGGCAGAGACAAAATTAAAGCTAATAACTCTATGAGAAAAGAAATCAAAGGTGGTTTGGCAATCCTGAGGTGTTATTTCTTGGTCCCTCAGTTGCAGTGGCTGCACAAGCAGGGTCCAAATGCCTGGGCTGTGGGAGTGGCTGTGTGCCACAGCTTGCTGTGCAGGACTCAGGACTGCCAGCTGCACTAGCATCCATGGGATAAAGAGCCTTGGAGCAGACTGCTTGTGGCAATGTGTGAAGGCTGGAAAAACCACGGTAATTTTCTCAACAGAGGGTTCTGTCTCATTTCTACCCAAAGAGGAGACCACTATATCACACTGATGAAGACTGAAGAAATGGCGCATAAATGTAAATGTAAATGGATGTAAATGCATCCCTTCATTTCCATGTTTTTGCTGATGTTTTGTGACAAAGTACTCAGCCCATTTTATACAACGATTAAAAACACGAAAGGAAAAGGCTCTGGATTCCAAGTCAGGTTGCCTGGGCTCGGTGTCACTCTTGGCTGAGTCAGTAGTGAGGCAGTCCCACCCTCCCTCCTCCACGAGGGCTGCTCAGCCCTCACCCCGTGTCACCCACCCGCGCCGTGCTGGCACAGTTGTTGTGCAGCTGTGAGCTGAGCAGGCCTGGGGAGCTCACATGGCTGGGGAGAGCAAATGTTCCAGGGGCCAAGCTCATTTTTAATTTGGATCAGTTTCCTGATCTGGCTTGTTGTGTGGTTGTCCAAATCCTTGTGCTGATCTTGTGCAGAGGCAGGACTGAGCTAGGAGGAAGGGTGAAACTTATCTTTTTGATTGTGCTGTTGACTTCAGCCAGTTTAGGTGGTTATGAAACTTAGTGATAGACCAAGCAAGCTTTTTTTTTTTTTTTAACCAAGGAAAAATACTTTGATTTTGAGCATAACTGCAAAGATGTTTTTAGAACTGCATTAACCATATGCACAGGCCTCACTGGTGAATAACAAAAGACAAGGAGAATGTGTGACTGGACTGAGAAATTCAGTGAGCTGATGTGATCACTGCATATTAGAAAAGGCAGCTGTTGGACATTGCACTACATGGTAAAAAGAAAACAACCTGTTGCTCTTCTGCTGTTCATGAACCAACCAGAGGCCAAAGAATTGCAAGGATCCCACCAAAAATTATTAATTGACTCTTCAAAAGGCAGTTATTCTCAGCTGGCTTAAAAGAAGCCGATAGCTCAGCACTGGGTATGCCTGCATTCCCATGGGTTTTTTCCTTTCCCATGTTCTCCAGAGCCTTCCTTTGCTCTTTGCTTAAGGTGTGGAAGAAACTGAACTTTGGAGAGTAAGTAAATCAGATTTAATTAGTCATCACAAGGCAATGGGCTCTTAGTGAGTTCTCAATAGCAGACAGCCCTGACAATGCATGTATGTGTGTTACATTAGTTTCCTTTTGCACTTTGAGGAGGAAATTACCTTGCAGGTTTTAGGCAACCTGGCAGTCCCACAAAGTGTTGGAAAAGATTGCCCACATGACAAAAGCTTTGAGAACAATTTTAAATGCCACTGTTTGCTTGCTTCACCCAAAATTGTCAAATTTTTGACAAACAGGTTTGAGCAGCTTTTAAATAAAAACCCTCCACATTTCATAAAATTTTACAAAAATCACATTGATAAATCCTCTGTATAAGTAATTTTTAAAAAAAAAAAATAAGTTAAACACTTGAAAGTTGCAACCAATACAAATTAACATTGCTAGTATAATCTTAGTTAAGAACTCAGTTTGAGTGCATCCTGGTACCTGTCTTTAATTGAGTGCTCATTTATGTTCCTTCCTAAAGACTCTGTCTTATTCAGTGAACAGAACAAAGAGTGGTCAGATAATGGGAAATTATTTTGTTTTCTCCCCAGGTTCATGCTGGAGCTAGTCATTATGAATGCTGGTTTTGCAATATTTAGTTGCAAAACTAAGACTGCCTTGCAACTCACAGCTCATCCTCAACACAGCTCATCCCTCATCTTCCCTTCCCTGCCAAATTTAGGCTCTCTTCTTGAGTGAACAGGAGCTTTAGAGCTTCTCAAAAAAATTCTCTAGTATTTTCAGTCCTAATAAATAAACACATTATTTTTATCCTCTTTTCAGATACACTTAAGCTGTTTCACTGACATTTTCTACATACAGTCTGCCCAAAGCACACACCAAGTACAATTAATGTTTGATGATGTTCTAAACACATAAAATCAATATAGTCTCAATGGGGGATGTACTAGGCAACTTGAATTACAAGTGATGATCTCAGTCTACTAATAATACAGTTTAAAGGACCAAAGCATCCAGTCCACATCCAGAGATCCTGCTGTTGTTGAAGGTGTCAGAGAGAAGGGAAAGGTCTATATGGTTTTAATTACCACAGTCAATGGCTCTTTAGAAAGGGGTGAAAATGAAAAAAAAAAAAAAAGGCACATTTAAAAAAAATAAAAAATAAGGCCCACTCTTCAGACAAAGAGTAGCTTTTAGTATGAAGCATTTCATCTGGATGTCTAAAAGTACCATATTTACAGACAAGAATCAAACATTCAGTATGGACATTACCACAGAAGGCCCCAGAAGAAAATTTCAGGTAGCAAGGGATAGCAGTGGTGCCTTACTCTGTCTGACAACCTGGAGTCAAAGAGGCCTCACAGTCCAGCTGGTACCATGTCCTTTTGCACAGAGCTTGACGGGACCTTGGGGTCCCTACGGCTGCTCCACCCTGCTGGTGTGCCCAAGGCTGCAGCACCTGGCAGGCAGCGCTGATGGACCACGCGCACTTGTCAGAGAGCCACCGGATGGAGGATTGCAATTTATGGCCTGCAGCCTTGCACTGCCATCTAATCAAATCTTGCACAAAATAGGTCAAGGTTGGTCAGTGTTCACATGAGATACACTCTAGGGAAAACATGGATACTGTAAGAAACTGTTTAGGATTCAGATTTCGGATTCATCTGACAGAGCTCCCAAGGCACAGTCCCAATTTCAGGCTGGATTCCCAGACATCTGAGGCACCCAAACAGGTCCCTGGTCTGTTATGCAGAAGGGGCACTGTACTGCTGGAACCACATTTCTCATTTTTCAGACCAGAAATAAAATTACAGTCATGCCTTGTGATTAATTAAATAAATCATGCTTGTCTTTGCTTGTGGACATGACATTTTCAGAGGCAGCATAAATGGAGAAAAGGAGCTTGTTTGGTTTCTATGATCCCAGTACAACCTGCTAGCCTTCTCTCTGCAAAATCCCATTTTAAAGCTTTTCAATACTGGGGCACCAGACTCAAGAAATTTAAATTCCTCTAAGACTGCAAACACCATGAGAACTTTTGAACAAGACATGCAAAATAAAGCAAATTATATAATCTGTTGCTTTACAGATACATTCCTTTACCTTTACATTCACATTTCCCATCCATTCACACTCCCACCTAACAGTCTTTACCTCTACTCATTTCCCCAGACGCTGGTCTAATGTGGTTTCATTTTCATGAAAATTTTCAGCTCCTTGGTTTCAATTCTCTATCTTTTTCTTTGCCTGAAAAATATAGTATTATAGCAGAATTTTATGGATAACTATTATTCTCAAAAAAACCATGCAAGTTCTTATCTCCAAATAATCAAAGATGATGACAAGTATGTTAGTTGGAAAATTAAGTAGTCAGAATGTAACAAGTCAAACTGAAATTTAGCCAGGACACTGAAATTACATGATGGGCTAAACAGAAATATGATCCTCAAGGATTTAGGTAATTTCAAGTGGTCAGGACTCACTCTGCTCTCCAGCTGCCCCTCTCAGCAGAACACCTCCTGCATGCTGTTTGGTGCAGGATGCTGCAAAGTGAATGCTAAGGCCAAAATTAATTTATAAAGCTTGCATTCTCTCTATGATTTTATCAGTCCACAAAAGAATTAATTTCTGGATTTTTTTTTTTAGTCTGCAAAGCATCCCCATATTGTGTGCTTTGTTTTGATTTTTGTTTTTCTTTGCCTTATGGTCATTCATCTTTGCTGAAAGTGAATCAGAGGAGCACTGCCTGCCTTATCGTTGGTTTGTGGTGTATAATCATGTTAAGGACAGATCACTGGTCTCCTCCTTACTCTGGTGCCATTTATAACAGACAATTACCCCTGCATGGTGCAGTTGTCAGGATCTCGGGACTGTAAATGCTCATTATCAGCACAGAGACAGCTGAATGCAGTGTTTCTCTTTTTAGCCGACTGGATTTCCCAGAGCTTCCCTGGAAGTTTTTCCTAGTGCAGCTCAGTTTTCCATCTACAGCCCAGTAAGGTCCTTTTGGTGTGAAGCATGAGGGGCAGAATCTGGGAGCTGCCCCTGCCTATTCCAGGGCATGACTATGGTCCAGAGGAAAAAAACAGCAGTGTGTCTGCACTGAGAGATCTCCAGCCTGTGTGTTGTGTGTTTAAAGTGTGTTTAAAGAAGCCCTGCTAATGGCAGTGACCATGTGCAAATGTCCAAATGCCAAAATCAGGGGGGGACAGTTTGAATGCAGTGGCATTGCCCACAAAAAGAAAACATACCAAAGCACTCTGGTTGGTTTTAAAATTAGGTGGGAAAGATGCAAGGAGTTCTAAGTCTTAATGACCTCAGTTCTGCAATTTGCCACTAATTAGTTCTACAATGAGTAACTGGGAACAAAACAAGGAGTGACAGACTAGGTCAGCCAGTGGTTTGCCAACCCCTTGTCTTGTGTTTCCTACTGGGGCTTTTATGTGATAATTCTTGATTGTGTATACACTGTCTTTACTAGTAATCAGGAGTGAAATTGCATGTGTTATACGCTGTACAAACACACACTGAAACACTGCACTTGCTCTTTGCTCCTGGAGAGCACAGCTAATATTTGTGCAGCTCTTTCTGGTGGGCATGCACATGGCTTGGGTTTTTTCCCTGCCAACCATCTCCCTGACTCCTGTTGTCCTAACCCAGTAAGCCCCACATTTGTTTCTTTTGTGTCTCTTTCTGCAGCTTACATTTTGTTCATGCTCTGGAACTGCTTTTCTATGCGTATTTACCTCCCTGATCTCACCCCTAACATTTTGTTCTTTCTCTCCCTCCTTCCCACACAATGAAGATTTCATTAATTCTGTCAAAAGAGTATCTTATTTACTCCATTTACATTTTTCTGCAAGTTAACTATTTCTTCTCAGGGCGATGCACATACATACAGCATGCTGAAGAAAGATTTCTGGAAGCCTCAAATATTCTATCACTCCCAAATGCCTCATTCCTCCTTAAAATCCATCAGGCTTCTTCAGACCACATAGGATCTGTACTTTCAGGATTCCTGGACATGTTATGCATTTCTGTATCCAGAGCAATTGCACATACCCCAGTTCAGCTTAACATATGTCACAAGCAGTCAGTCAGCACTGAGAAACTGGAACACTATTGGTTCGATGAGAAAACTGTGGTGCACAGCTCCCACATCATCTGGAATTGTTTTGTATTCTGCTAGCTAAGATTTGCCATTTGAGTTTATCTTGGAGGGAGGTGCCTTCGTGTGCCTTTTCTTTCCTTTTAAAACTCATCAGCTCAGTGGCTACCACGAACACAAATGCTGTAAAAAGGATATTAGGAGCACTGTGTGTTATTACATCACTGGGGATCTGGCAGATGCTCCCTCAGCGTCCTCACATTAATAGGCTGGATAGAGAAACATCCCAAACCTAGACCACTCCACCACCAGGTATTATTAAGGTGTACAAGCTATCAAGAAGACAGTACCCTGCAGGTATGCAGGTGTTGCTTATGCAGGGGTGGGGCACAGCTCAGCAACAGCGTTTGGAAAAGGAGGCCAAGGCTCTTAAAGGGACCATGCTCCTCTCACCAGTGAAACAGTAAAACCCATTAGTAAAAACCCATTAGCCAGTCTTTTTTTTTTTTTTTTTTGTCCATTAAAGGGATTTCCTTAGGTAGGAATGCTGTAGTTCTCTTCACACCATTAGTCTTTATTTCGTGTTTGATAAGTGCTTTAATCAGCAGCTACCTGTTTACCAAGCTGTGGGGAGCTGAGAGGACTTCAGCCCTTTCATCCGGCTGGGCATTGCACAGCTCTCCTTCCATCCCTGTGGGCATTAGTCCCGTGTTCCCCCCCGCCACACACACATTTTAGCAAGGTTAGAAAAATGCCAGCTTCATTCTCACCTCCTGGCCGTGCCTACAGAGGCACACAGGCAGTGCACACCCTGCTGACAGAACTTTTCCCCCTTTTTGTGAGGAAAGCAGTGGCAACCTTCGAGCATCAACCTGCAGGAAAGTAGACTTGGTTACACACTCTAGCCAGCAATCTTGTGAACCCAGAGCCTTGCTTTCAGCAAGACAGGCACGATAAAATCTTCCCTCTTTCTTCAATAACATGACTAATAAGTGTAGAAATTCCTTTCTCCTCTCTCCCTTTGCCAATATCTGTCTTATCTCCAGCTCTTCCTTAGACATAATTTCAAACATGAAAGACATGTCTATGCTACGAGCAGGCAGCCTTGATTCTGGCATGCGATCCGTGGCACGCTGCAGCTCAGTGCTGGAGAGCTGCAGCTCAGGATCTGGCATCTGCAAAACCTGGGCACTGGAATTTCTGCTGCCAGCGTGATCCTGCGCCTGGGGTCAGCCTGCTCTGTCTTGTGAGGGCAGCACCGGGCTCCGCTGCAAATTTCTTTCCAAAGCAGGTGCACAGCTGAACAAACATGGCAAGCATTTATGAAATGAACTCGCCATTAAACACTCTATCCCGCAAGTAAAGGGAGCCATCGTGAAGCCTTCCTGGAATTTTGGCAGCATTTCCAAGAGATCATCTGCAAATTGCTTCAGATGGGTATTACATGTGTGCTGTAGGCAATAAATAAGAGTGATTTCAAGCGGCAGTATATTGACAAAGTAACACCTCTCAGAATAGAACACAACCACTGGCATAAGCAGTAGAGACATACTAACAAAACCAGGTTCTAGGGAGTGTCCTAAATGTGTATCTGGTAGCACAAATACCAGATAAACACCAAAGTCCAAAGAATGCAAAAGGTTACAACCACACTAAACCCACTCAGTTAACATGCTGGTTTATTGTTACTAAAGATCACAGTAACTATACCTTAAGCACCCAGAATGCTCCCAAACTCCTGGGTGTGCAAGCCAGCCACGTTACAGCCTTATCTGAGTGAGACAGATGCATTCATTCATCAGGCTCCCACTTTCTCCCACAGGGGCAGAAACACAGGCACACTAGCTGAGGGGGAACCATGGCATGCTTTGGCCAGACCCCTGGTCACTGAATTACAAACAATAATAGCCTATTCATATTTTTTCCCCAGATATGAATTTTACAAAACCAACTTTTTATTTTTGTTGTTGCTGTTGTTTTTTTCCCTTGAGACAATACATTTTTCCTTTGACTTTGTCTCTGTTTTCAGCACAAGTGGCTACAAGGAAGGAAAAAAAAATCCTCTGGCACTGCCTTAAATGCAAACACTGAACCTTTGTTGCACGTGGAGGAAAACCTGCAGGCAAAATTGGTAAGGAGCAGAAACAAAATAGCTGTGCATGAACACCACAATACTGTGTGTTGTGACACAAGTCATAGAGTCACAGAATGGACTGGGTTGGAAGGAGCCTTTAAAGATCATCTGCTTCAACCCCCAGCAATGACATCTTCAAAGAGATCAGATTGTACAGAGCCCCATCCAGCCTGATGTTGGATGTTTCCAGGGATGGGGCATCCACCACCTCTTTGAGCAACCCTGTCCTACTGCCTTCATATACCTGGTCTGAACCTACCCTCTTTTAATTCAAGACCTTTGTCCCTTGTCCTGCTGCTACAGGTCCAATTAGAAGTCTGTTCCCAGTCATGATCATGGGCCAAGACTGAGATTGTCCTGTGAGGAGCCTGGTGTTTATGTGCCAGGTGAGGAAAGTTTTAGGACATATATTTCACAGACAGGTATTCATCTCCAGGCACAATTAATTTCTGTGTAATAAAACCAAGGAAACTATAGCACTGGCTCCAGTAGGTTATGACATTTCTTTTGGTACTCTTTTCCAAACCTGAATCAATTCCTTCCCAAATGAATTCCTCTTGCTCTGCTCCCAGAGGCAGTAGATTATTTGCTGGGACTCTGACCTAATCTGATAGATCCATTCAGCTCTGGACAATGTGTGTGTGGGTTGACATTTTGTAGGTACAGCTACACAACCTGTTTTGTGCAGAAGAAAATTGCTCCTGCTCCGTGCTCCAAGCTGAGCTGAAGTCCTTCGGCTTCATGACCGTGGCACTGAGCTGGAACTAATAAGAACTGCTAAAAGGGCCAGATTAGGGCAGCTCTGTAACTTTGCTGGCTGGTGGACAGCAAAAAGGCAGATACCTGCAACATTCCAGGTCGTGTTTCAAGCCTTCCCACTGAAGGTGGGATGCTTGTGCTTTTTGAACACCCAGTGATGTTTGACAAAGGTGAGAAGACTCCTACTAAACTCAGGAGGATGCCAGGAGGGACTTTCAGACTTTGGAATTACCTTCACTAACATAGAATCTTTTAAAATATGCTTTAAAAATGTAAAACTAACTTTTTCTTTTATGGGAAAGGCGGTTGTCCAAGCTAAACAAGATAAGTTTGTGGTTTAAAGATAACTTTTAAAATTGCAACATTACCCAGCCCACCCCAAATTTTAAAGTACTATGCAACCACATTACCCTACTGTGAATGACCACTAGCTAACGCCAGTGACTGCAAAGCAGCTCTTTTATTTTGTACTATCTGTTTACATTAAACAGAGTTCAGCATGTGGTTCTGCCAAACCTGGGGTCAAAGCAGAATGGGAATTTGATAGGAGTTTTAGATGGATCAAAAGGAAGAGAAAAAGAGACATGAGTGTTCGGAATTTGGCCACTAGAAAAGAGAAAAAAAAAAAAACTAGAATTTATTTTCTGATTATTGTTTTGCCCTTCAGAGCAGAAATAGCAAGATGAAGGCAGAGAGGAAATGGGTTTTGCAAACTCTCATAGATATAAAAGATCATAAAACCTTGAAATTCTGCTGTCTCAATTTTTTAACCCAGTCTTGCTTTTGTCTGTGAATTAAGACTACTCTCCTTGCCTGGGAAAAGCGACTTCATGCTAGAAGAGGCCACAGATGGGGAAACAGTTTGATCAATGTGGGAGGGATCAGCCCAAAATACCAGTAAGATATATTATACCATCAAAAATGGCAGGTCTGGAAGGAAAGTCTTGAGCACAAATTAATATTGACCTTAGCCAGAACAACTTGCTCTCTTCAACATCTGCAGCTGTGTGGTTACTAGGGAGTTATCTGGCATCATATGCTTTTTCACATCTGTCTACTAAATCAGAGATAGAAACACAAAAATCTAGCACTGAGGGACATGATATGGATTTGTGACACTCCCAGAGGGACCTAGAGTCTTTAAACTAACAAAGATATCACAATGGGACACAGGTACAACATTGGACTAACGTTGTGTCTGCCCCACTGTGCAATAGAAAAACTACATCTATTTTCCTCTGATGAGCTCTCTGAAACTTCCAAACATGGACAAACATGAACTACAGTATATATGAGACAATAAGTTTGGCATACATACATGAAACTTCATACTTCTGGGATGAGCAAAATGAATAATCTCAATTTATATTAATTGCCTTACAACACCATGTGTGAGGGAAAGCAACAGTGGGAACAGATTGAGAGAGGACAGAGAGATTCACAGCTTAGTTCATGTGGTATTTTCATCATTCTTCATCATTTTCAACCTCTCTAGCAACTTCCAAGGACTGAGGTGTGAAGCCTTAGTAGAAATGGGTATGACAGAGTTATTCACAAGGAGTAACAACATTTTTCAGCATGTTGCATGTGAGTTAGTGAAATGAGTAGCATGTTGTATTTTCCCTGCCTGCATCTTCGCAGGTTCTGTTATGGTCCAGTCTAAATGACAAGGTGATGAAATTGCATAGGTGTAACGTGCCTTTATTTCAGCAGCAGGCATGACACAAAGTACTAAAATCCCTGAAGTATAGCAGGCTTGAATAATATGGATCTAAATTTTCAGGTGTCAGGGGGGTATTTGTATGTTATTGCCCCATGTTTGTAAAATATGGGAGTTGTTCTTAAATTATGCTCTGAGCGTGTATAAAAAAGGTCAACGAAATAAAAATGCAATTATACTTGCCCTCCTTTTGAATAGTGGAATTTTAAATTCATAAAATATTTGTACTCCTTTTTATCTTAATTGCAGTATAAAACTACATTTAGGTTAAAAAAATAGGTGAAATTTCAATTGGCAGTGCAAATTGATGCAATTTGAATGTACTAAGAGACTGGAGAGCACAAAGCCATAAATAGGTAACCAATATCAAACAAATGTATGCATGACCAAACATAAACAAACAAACAAAAAAGTCATATTTAATTTATAGTCACTGGGCAAGATGAAGAAATGCCATGTGATTTCCTCCGGAGATCCACCAATATAAGTTCAACGTTACAGAAATGGAATCATAGAATCATAGCAGTCACAGAATCATGGAAAGGCTTGGATGGAAGGGACCTCAAAGATCATCTCATTCCAGCCCCAGCCATGGGTAGGGACACTTCCCACTGGATCAGGCTGCTCAGAGCCCCATCCAACCTGGCCTTGAACACTCCAGGGATGGGGCATCCACAGCTTCTCTGGGCAGCCTCTGCCAGTGCCTCACCACCCTCACAGTAAAGATTTTCTTCCAAATATCTCATCTAAATCTCTCTTCTTTTAGTTTAAAACCATTTTCCCTTGTCCAAATAACATTTGGACTACTTGCTTCCATATAGCAAGAAAAATTGAGAAGGGGATTATAGACACAAGGTAAGCAAAAGTAGTGGTGACATGTTAGGAGTAGTAGAGATACTCCTTATGTGGCAGAAAACTATTGAATTTACTTTCTGCTGGACGAGCATAATGGGGCAGCTCAGACAGATGTCAGCACTAGTGCAAAGAAAGGGCTGCAGCAGCAGGACTGGTTTAAATGACTGAAAAAAAGAGTTGCTGCTTTGAAGGAGATGCTTTTAAATAGCTCTAATACCATGGAATAGGATGTTCATAATTATCATGAGTGATGTGATAATATGGGCCTGGATCTTGATATTTCTTTCTGGAGTGAAAAAGTTCTTCTCTTCTTACTTCTTACCAGATAGTGGACTTTGCCCAAAGATGGCCTGTTCCTAAAAGCGTTTTATAGCATGCTAAAATCTGTGTACATGGCCAACCTGGCTCAAGCTGACACTAAATGGAATGCTCATGGAGTGAGTATTTTGGATTTGTATTTACTCGCCCCAAGTTTTGACTGACTTATAATAATTTCTTGTATTTGGTGATACCTATGGCTCTGACTATCATAAAATACATCTTTAAAATACTCTGATCTCATCTAGCCTGTCATTCCAAGGGTTAATTTGAAAACACACACATTCAATTAATGGAGCAGATTACTTAGAGCAAGGGAACTCAGAAGCATAATTGCAGCACAAAAAAATTTATAAATCTAAAGTGAATTCAGATTTTAAAATTAGTTTTATTCATCTTTTGCTTGACCCTTCCTTTTTCCCCATGAACACTGAAGTTGCTTGTGTATGCATGTATACAGAAAGCAAATTTCAGTTGCAGAAAAAGCTCAATTTACTTTCACAGGTAGAAAGAAGATAAAAGAAAATTCCTGCACATTAAAATAGCATAGCTAGCTAATAACAGCCAGCTAAACACTGGCATAAGGCAAATAATAAAGAGCTTTTTAAATGTGCAAGCAATGCAGTAAATATGCTGTAGTGTGAAAAAGTGAGGGGTTTTTTTCCCAATCATAAATAAAAAAGCAGCTGCCCTAAATACATGTAAACAAGGCCACAGCTGGAGGTGAGGTTTCCCTGGAGGTGTTTGGTGGCAGCCTCAGCACAGCCTCACACCCTCCACATCACCATTCCTCCCTCTCCCCGCAGGTTACAGCCATCCAGATGCTTCTTTCAGGGGCCCAGCTGTTGCACCATTCCTCCTCCAAGCCACACCATGAGCATTCTGTGGGGCAGCTTATCAGGGCTGCTCTTGGGGAAAAGTGTGATTGTGCATTCAGCCCTGCAGCCAATGTGTGAGCTACACTCCCATTGCCACTCCAGCTTTTCCATTTTTGGCTCTAGCCTCCTTAGACTTGTGTAATCTCAAATTCAAGCTTTTAAGCTTCAGCCGTTACAGCCAACACTAAAACACATCCAACAACCTCTTAATATCTATGAAGTTCTTTTAAGTAAATCCAACATTTCTTGAGAATATAAAACTGGTTGTTTTGTGATGATTTGGAACTGAAAACAGACAGCCTGGGTAACTGGAGCTTAAAAATGCAAAGTTGACAGTGAATCCAGTTTAGCTTTTGGCATTGCATTGTGTTTGTCTCAGCAGTAATAACAGTTATTATGTTTTAAAGCAAATATCTAGCAAACAAACAGTTAAGATGTTGTTCAAAAAGTCAAGGGTAGTGTATTTTTTTCCACACTCCTTACTAAATCATAGGGTGATTTTAACAGGAGGAGAAATTTGGGGTTGCCTGACATGGATAACTGGGTCAAGTTACCCTCTGGAAGAAGTCAGGGAACAAAATGTGAGACAGAGGAATCCACTGCCTTTACCCTCTGAGCTTCATGCAAATCTGCTCTGGAAACTCGGTGGTGTCTCATTTTCTAGGGCTTAACCACAGCAGCAGGCCTGCAGGGGTGTACTTTTACCAACACCTTAAGCAGCCGCTGCTGCTGAAATAAAACCCCAGAGACTTTTCCCTGCACTCCCATGCCCCACTCTTCCTGCCCCCTTGCCATTCATCTGTGAAGCTGATCTTGGTCCAAGCTGAGCAATTGTTTGGCTGGTTTGGCTTTGGAGCCTGGCACAGCTCATCAGCTGGCTGTGCAAATGCTGGTGCTGGCACAAGGAGGGAGGGGGGGAGAAAAAGCAAGAGCTGTGTGGGACTGCAGCAGGGTTAGCTCTGCTTCCAGCTACAATAGGCAGCCAAGCTGATTTACTGGCTTGCTGCTGCCAAAAACATCAGTCCCACGCCCTCCTTCCCCCCTCCTGTGCACCTGTCTGCAGTTGTGGAGCCATCCCTGAAGCCCAAGTGACCTTGCAGTGAGCCAGCTCAGCTCATTAAACCGTGGCACACTGCTGATGTGTGTAACTGCTGTGGGGCTGGAATGGCTCACCAAAGGAGCAGAGGAATACAGAGCCAGGGCAGGAGAAGTGGAAGGAGTGCATGGCCAGCAGGCAGGGAGACAGGCTGAGGAGAAGGACAGAGGAATCTCCCCCTTTCAGCAGCAATGACCTGTTAGTTTGGCTCAACTGGACTTTCTAATTCCACTCTTCCACTGTTTTGGGCAGCAGTGCTGGCTTGTGTCAGCTAAAAGTATTGTGAAACAACATCCTCTGTCTCCTTTCAGCCATGCAGGTAAACAAGACTTCACATACCTACAGTTAAGAATATGCTGATACACATTTTGCATTAAAGCCCTATCTCAGGAACCACATATACTTTCACAGGAAGCCCAACAAATGGCCTTCAGAGAGGTTTGCTGATCTGCATTTCAAAACTGTGGACCATTATGCCAGTAGTAGTTCTCTCCTGAATGATAGCTTTAAGCACTTGCTATTGATTTAAATTTTGAACTAGTTTGTTTTGATTCAAAACATCATTACACCTACAACTTCATTTGTGCTGAGTTACTGTCCAAGCCTTCACATAAATTACTCCATCAGCTTGCCAGAAGTCCCAAGGCTGTGGTTCCCTGTGCAGACACTGAGGCTGCAGGAGCCCCCAGCATCCCCCTTCTGTTTGTCCCAGAAAACAAGCTGCTGCATCCTGTTCCTTCAGCTTTGCCACTTTGAGGGACTATGCTGCAAAGTGGATATCCAAACTCAGGCAAAATAAAAATATTCCAGCTGCCCCCTTTTATTTTTCAGGGGAGGTAGTGCCCCAGGCTTGTAGCTTCAGCAGTAATACTGGTTTGTTGTGGAGATGAACACTACAATTTCCCCCTGCACACATACACAGAGTTTATACCTGTCCAAATTTCACTTACAGCATCCTTCCCCTTGTGCCAGTGTGCACAGCTGTGCCTGGGAATGGGAATAAGGGACCTAATCAAGCTGTAAGAAAGAAAAAGAACTAAAGGTACTTAATTCCCTTGTCTGGTTCACAGCAAAGCTACACAGATAGTGTGATATGCTCATGTGACTGAGGCCATAGTTAAACAGATATTTGAAGATATTTTCCCTACAGAAATCCCCACTGTTCTTTTTGCTTCCCCCGGCATATTCCCATCCTTGAGCATCTTCCTGCATTGTGCCAGAACACAAGCAATTTGATTTCTGTGTTAAAGTCTATAATAGCAGATAACTTCTAGAAACAGAAATTCTCCGACCACTTCATTATTTATGCAAGCATTTTGTATTTTAACCAAGCCAAGGTTTAAAACAGTTCCAAAACTCACCCAAGCAGTCACAAGACAATCAATGTCATCCAAAGGTGTAGCAACCTTCTTAAGAAGTTTATCCAGCATGGAACAGAGGAGCTACTGAGCAAGAGCAAAGCACCCTCTGCACTACCAACAGGCACAACAAGCTGTCCTGGGTGCCCCAGGCACTACTGGCTTTGGCAGAGCAGACCATGCCAGATCCAAACCAGTTAAACTGGCTCCAGAAGCAGCAAAGGAGCCCAAAGGCAGGTAGTTGTTCACCTGACTGGGATGGATACAGAAGTAAAACAGTGTCAGAGGTTCTTTCCCATTGCTGTAGTCAGTTTTGATTACTGGGGTTGCTGGGCTGACAAATAGGATTGGAAAGTGTGTGAGCCTTGCAGATGGCAATTCTGCCATGCCCAGATATCCCATGCCAGTGAAATGTGCCCTGTGGTAGGCAGGCTGTGCCTGGCACTGGTGAGAGCCATGTCCCTGAGGATGAGCTGGCCAGCAGTGCCTTGGCAGTGCATGAGGTGGAGGGATTGCAGTTATCCCAGGAGTGCTGCTGGCTATGTTGTGTCTGTGATAGTCTTGCTGCTGATGAAATAGGGTTCCTGGTCTGATAAGGAAGAGGTAGGGTATGTAATTAAGCAACCAAGTAGCTGGGAGCAAGTCTTGGGGTATTTGTGTAATGGTTCATTGGGTGGACTGTACCTGTTTGGAAGAAACAACTTCTGCTCTTTATTAAACAAACAGTAAAGATAATTTACATGTCAACACCGTTAACTATTTCAGCAGTAGGCAGGAGATAAAGTCACAGACCTGCCCAATTAACTGTGAGCAATGTCTCATTTTGGTGCCACAATTCAGTAATATTTGGAGTTACCTTGATTTCTGTCCCTCTGAAGAAAAAAAGTTCAATGCAACTCAAAACATATTCAAGACAACTCAAGATGCCCAGGCAAGCACAGCAGCAACTCAACCTGCTGTCTTTTCATGACCCATGTGAATTGGGCTCAGTTTAGGAGAGGGCCTTAGAGTGCTCAAGTCATCTGTGGATCCCATTGCTGTCAGAAGTCTTTGCTTTATTAAACCCTCCAAAAATGTTCAGTTGGTGGAAATGAAGTTCTCATCACAGTGCTGCTGCTTTCCTGGCCTCCCCATTCTCCTCACAGCAGCATGAGCACGCTGCTCAGCAGCCACACTCCTCAGAGCCTGTCAGACCCGTTCCTAGGCCAGTTCAAATCCCACCTGAGCAGAAAAGGGATCCAAGTACAGAAAGGAGGGGTCTAGAGACTTTTGCTGGGCAAATACTCTGGACAAAGAGTGTAACAGCATGCAATATAGATCAGAAGTGATTCAAAAGTGAGGGCACAACACAGATTTGAGAGCCATGGAAGTGGGGAGTTGGTTTCCAACAATTATCTTTCTACTGTCTGAAGCCTGTTAAGATGTAGGACTCCCCCTTTTCTTTTTATTACATGCCCCAAACTAGTAAAGTTTTACTCTCAGTGCAATAATAGAGTGGTTATTTTGTTGCTTGTTGGTGAGTGAACTCTAAAATGGTCTAAATTTCTGATACTGACTGGGCAATTTCATTATCATGATCATGGGATTTAGATAATTAGTTAATATGTTCTCAAAAATTAAGATTTTATCCAAGTCTGGACAAGCACATTTGAAGAGTGAGTGATTCTAGAGGCTCATATGCTGACTTTACCAATAAACAGGTGATAATCCACTGAGTCATGCTTTTGCATCCTCAGGCAGGTATTAGAAAGTGATCAGTGAAGGTGAGAAAAGCAATTTGCAAATTCAAACCGATGTCAGTAAGAGGCAAGAATTTTAAGGAACTTGCAAATATTCTAACAAAGCCACTGTAGAATAGGATCCTAAATGATACAGATTCAAAGAACAATGTGGATTTTACAGAAACACAGGCACTAAGTTTTCCTCTGCTCCTGCCACTGACTGTTCCTCCCACACCACAGTAGCCCACTGAGGCAGTGGGATATTTGATCTGTTTTAAGTAACACAAATGCAGATCTTGTCAGGTATTCCAAAATGCTGCATTTGTTTATTGAACTGCCTCACAAGAAGGAGGATGTCTTTCCTAACCACTTCATATCACTGAAAGACAACTTTGCAGTCAAGACAAAGCCATTGCTAATACTGGACAGCAGGACACATTGATTACATGAAAGGTTTTATGTCTAAGTACTTAAAATGACCAGACATAATTTCTGGAGAAACAAAGATACAGGAAATTCTTCCATCCCTAGCTAGGCACAGAGATGTTCCCCTTTTCTCTCAAGGTGGTGTCTTTATCCCCAGCCTTGCTTCCCAGAAGAGTCTCCACAAGCTGCTAAAGCAAGAGAAAGTTCAAGGCTGATACAATGTTTCCATAACAACCAGTTTGAGTAACTTCCCAGCTTTGGGAAGTTTTCCAACTCCTATTAGCTGTTTTAAAGTATTGTTGGCATTTTCAGTCCTTTTGTCATCTTTCCTTGTTCCATTCCTGTTTACTCCTATCTTCACTTTCTTGCCTGTCCCAGCCCAGGTGCTCCAGTTCTTCAAGTGAAACTCTGCCCACCTTCTGTTCTCCCTGCCCCAAGTCTCTGCATGAAAAAACATATAGCAGAGTCTGTGCGGGCTTCACCCAGGCAGTCCTGCTGCCCATGTTCCAGCAGGAGCCCCCAGCACCTCCAGCTGGTTCTCTGCACTCCTCAGAGCCTCATCAAAGCGCTGCCTCCGGGCCCTTGCCTTCATTTCCCTAATAGCTGCCCCTTGTGCTTGCTAAGGCATCTCCTGAGACGAGCAGCTCTCGCCCTGCAGCCTTGCCCTTCCTCAGCGGCCGTGCCCAAACCGGTGAGCCGGGGCTGCGGCAGCGCAGGAAGAAGCGCCGGAGCGCTGCTCACCCCGGGCCAGCAGAGGGAAGGCCGCAGAGGAGGAGAAGGAGGCAGTGGTTTGGATGCTCTTGAAAGCAAAGGCTTTTTCTGGGAGCCGCGTTATTCCCCAGTTTCAATTTACTGTGCTAACTGCTGCCATATCTTCTCCAGTCATGCCTTTCCCTCTTCTCCCTTCCCACTTCCCCCCTCTCCCAGGATTTGCATATTATTTTCTCTCCCTCTCTAAAGCTTCTTCAAATATTAGGCAGACCTCCCTGGAGAGCTGATACCCAGGCTCAAAAGAAGTGCAAGACTGAAATACACATAACACCAGAGTCCTGCTGGGGGTATGCATTGGTGCCCTTAGCCAGACAGTGGCCTGGCACTTATATCTATGAGATTTGTATCACTTTGTCATAATAATTTCCCTTTCATTAGCAGAAGAATATCCTTTTAAAAAGGTCGCAGTCAGAAACAGAAAAATTAAATAGGAATATTACTTTCAGTTACTACAGAGTTTTCACTAAGCCAGCAAAATAGTAATTCTGTGCTGGGTTAAGAGAAATGGAAATCACCCACCTGGAAAAGGCAATTGCTTCTGAAAACTCAAAAGAAACACTGCTTTTAACAAAAAATGCCATCCACAGAACACATCTTTGTTACAAACTCACTTAATTTACAGGAGTCAGACTCCTATATTTCTTCGTGGGTTGGAGGAGAGATGCTACCACAAGATTTGAAACCATAAAAGTGAATGCCAGGAAATGTGTCAGTAATTAATCTTCCCTCCTTTCCTCCCAGGTTACAATCTCCTCTAATTCTTCTGTGCCAGCTATCTTTGTGATGCTCCCAACAAACTTCTCCCTTGGTTGTATCTCTGTGTCCCTGCAGAACATTAACAAAATGTCACGCTTTTCCTGAGAACACTGTTAACAGTTAATTACTCACGATATGATAACTACTGTCAAGGTGAAGTGTTTGCTTTACTAGGCTCTACAAAGACACATTTTAAATGCTTTAGGATAATCTAGTTGCAAAGAGAAGTGTGTTGTTTGTTGGTTTGGGGGCTTTTTCCAATCAATGTTAAAGTTTGGATGCCGTGAAATGCGATTAGGCAGATAGGTTTAGCCTGGTGAACAAGGAAAACCTGAACAGACTATTCCCATTTCCCCAAAAAATAAATTTTTAAAACAAAGTACTATGGAATGTTATTTCTTGTTAGAAATAATGGATATTAATTTTAACAAAAAAATTTAAGTCAAAATGAATAGTATGTGCCCCTCTTTTTCCAGCCCTATGACAATATTTTTCACCCATAACTGCCACTAGCATTGCTAGAAATTACAGAATTTTTTTGCATCCTGCAGAAATTTACCCTCATAGGGCAACACTTCACAACTCTTACTCTGCTAGTCACCAAACCCATCCTACAAAACAGCAGTCACATTGATATCAAAAGTGTGAGTAAGACAAGCTTAGCTCTCCATTAAAGACAAAAAACCCCACAGGAAAATTGTCAACTCCTTACTGTTCTAGCTCAGAAAGTATTCCCAAGTCTCAGTCCACTGACATTGGAAAATGTTTGCAGTATATAATGATATTGCCTGTAATACCGGTGAGATAAATTTTAATCCTTTTTTAACTTAAGAAACATTCTTATATTGATCAAAACTCACACACAGCCTCATCAGAGGTTATTTCTGAGGTGACATGTTATAAATGCAGCAATTGAAGTAGAAAGACCAAATGATTTGCCCACAATTATTCATTAAATCAGTTGCAGAGTTGGTGTTAGAAAATAAGACCTTTCTGGGTCCCAAAAACATGTCCTAATTACAAATCATGATGACCTGCCCATGTTTGTCATGTATCAATGATATAACCATGCAGATGTAGGAAGTCACTTTAACCTGACTGAAAAAGAAATGGAAGTAAAAGTTTCCCTGGGGAGTTTTCAAATCACAGAAGTTTCCTGGTAAAGCTATTAATCCCTTATAGTTAAGGAAAAAAAAAAAAAAAAAAAGGAAAAAAAAAAAGAAAAAAACCCCAGAAACTTCATTTCCAATGCAACAGAAATACAGTTAACATGAACCTCATTCTGGTCACCAGGTCACCAGGCTATAAACTGATGCAATGAAACCAGATCAGATTTATTTCCTTTCTGCTTTTAAATTTTTTTAAATATAAATCTGCCAGGTATTTTGTTCCCTCTCTAAAAGAGTTCTGATCTTTTCAGACTCTTATTCAAAAATCTCTCCATAATAAGCTCTTGAATTCCATCTTTGCAATATTATAAACCAAGGTTTGCAGGAAGAATTAATGTCTTTTATTAGAACAAGTGTTAGGGATGGAAAAATCATCCAAGATTTCACATATAAAAGACAGGACGTCTTTTTGATGTAGACAAAATTATAATTGAGCAAAGGCTCCCAGGTGAGTATCAATGAATTAAAGAAGGAATTAAAGCACGTTTGTTTATTGAGAAGCCTCGAATTACGTTTTATTTTAGAAAGTTTGTATGTAAGCAAGCTTTCACAAAAGCATTAAGTAGTGTGAACTTTACCAACACTTTTTGTTAAACGCTTAATCCACACCCACATCAAAACAAAGACAGACGGCTGAGCTCTTTACATATGAGAAGGTGGCTTTTCACACATAGCCTTAACAGTAAATCTTTTGCCTTTTTTTCACGGAAATACAAAGCTCCGAGATAATAAAGTTGTCTTAATTTACATTTCTCCCAAGAAGTGGAAATTACAAAACTGCAGACAACAAACATTGGCTAATCAGTCTAGGGAAAAAGGTCCAAAGGGAGAACTCAGAAATGGGTTTGTTCAAAAGTTACAATAGGCAGCAAGGACGTTGAGCTTTTGTTTTGCTAATCTACCTAATGTTCTATTGAAAAAAGAGAAATCCTTGAATGAATTATTCCGACTTTGTTCTAGTGTGAATTGAGTGGCAGCTTCTTAAAAAAATTCCAATACTTAGTTTGTATTTAAACAATTCTTCCTGAAGACCTTTACTCAAACAGGTCTCTCTCTATATGGGAAAAACAACTGTTGATTTTGTAGTCATCATGTGAGTAACTTTAATAAAAGTCAGCAGGGCCTTGCCTACTGTGAGATTTTTTTTGAACGTGTAACCCTCAATCAGGATTGCTGTCAGCTGTAGAGCCTGAGGAAGTTGTCATACAGACAACATTCAAATGGAGCCGTGTTTTTCCCACAGCGCTGCTGGAAGGAAACCCTTTTCTGTCAGCAAAGCCTGAGACAGATCGGGATCCTGAACTGGAAACAGAATGAAGAAGGGTGTCCCAGCCCAACAAACACTTTGCAAGTGCACTGTGCCCCCAGAGCTGGAGCTCCACACCACCAGCAAATTTGAAATATCTTTCCCAAATGTAGGTTAGGAGCGCTAAGAATTTGTGGGAAAGTTTTCCTTCGGAGTAGACCACGGCTTAATGTTTATTCATATGCTGTAGTAAGCAAATGAGAAACTAAGCACTTTGTAAATGCTGCATCATTTTGACTGCTTGATCCACTCCACTGACAGAACAGTTTGGCATAATTGCTGGCATACATAATATTTTCAAATGACAATTCTCCAAACAAGTCAGGGCCTGAACTAACAGCAGTGAAAGGTGAGGTGATGCTGCCTACATGTTGAGCTGAACTGTAGACTATTAAATGCCACAGACAATTAAGATTTATAGTTGATGTTGTCCACAACATAAATGCATTCCTCTGCCTTCAGAACTTTCAGTTCCACAGCAGGGACTGGTATCTGTTTTCAGCTGTAGTTTTACATGTGAAGGCTAATTTCTCTGCTCTACCCTTTCCCTGGTATTGACCACAACTGTTTTGAAACAAGCTCCAAATGCTTTCAGTGCTGCCTCTGCCAGCAGTTTTGATTTTACATTGGTAGTAATACTCATGTTGCTGCTTCTGAGTCATGCCAGGAGTGGAGCAGCTTCAGCTCGGGGCTGTTGTGTATCTTCTCTTGTAAATCAGGCAGGATTACACACAGGGTTGCTTTCCTAATGAGAAAAACACTTCATCAAGAGTGACTGGCAGAAAACAATGGACAGCACTTTAAAAAAATTCAAGAGACAACAAAGTGTGGCCAATAAAGAAGGTCTAGGGCTTTCAGCAACCTTTCAGTACCATACTGATGCTAGGACACTGTCATGGGATTAGGATGGACAATTTCAATCATAGC